>NC_134515.1:20946226-21571226 GCF_027942865.1 Odontesthes bonariensis
AACACCATCACAGTTACTTCTCATCACTTCCTAGTAGATCACCATGCGTAGAAAATAAAGGCACAAAAAAAGAACAAGAAAATCATGTCCCTTGACAATTCTTAGCTTGTGGGAAAATACCTGAAGAGGGATTTAAGGCACTAAATATCCCTCTTGCAGCCTATTTGATATTTCTAATGGGAACAGAGCCAGTGACATTTTGATACGTCTCAGCTGCTTGACAGGGTCTTTGTCGACTGATGTTCAAAGCAAAGCAGGCAACAGTGACCCCTTCTGGTTGACATCTGCCACAGTGGGAGGATTCAAGTACAAGTACATTCTCCAGAACATCTGACTGCTACAGAAGCTTAAGACAAAAATAGAAAATGTTTCCTGTTTGCAGAGATTATCATTCATCATTAACTGCTTCATGAGCTGTTCTATATCCAGCCAGAGGCCTGCTCCTCTCACAACAAGGTGGTAAAATGAAACGTGTAAAGGTAAATATTTACAACACCCGTAAGCTTTGAGGTATTCCAACACCGAACCAGCATGATATTTCTTTTACAAAACATTGCAGATAAGTCTAAAATACTGACAGGTCAGTTTAAACTCACCTCAGTGACCTTCTGAGTGTTTGCGTGGGAGGACTTGTGTGTTCATACACACCATGGTATCCAAGCATGTAAACAATCCTTCAAAACAGTCTTACAAGCATTCCAACATCCACATGAATGGCATGTCTGTTTAGAAACTTCCTGTGAGTATGACTAATTTTGAATGCAGGTGTTCACTTCCTCTGTTATTGGCACATGTGCGAGGTTCTATACATTGAATATATAGTACATAGCATCTAATGAGGTGTGAAATTCCCCACGTTCAAATAGCTTTCAAGTCTGAGCTCTAGGAGTTAAACATGGTGAGTGTGTGTGTGTGTGTACTTTGCATTAGATTAGGTCAAAAAATGATAAACGGAATATTACTGAAAAAAGGTGGTGAAAAAAGATTGAGTGGTGAGCTTTGCAGCCCAAACAAAATCATCCTCATCCCTCTTCAACCACGTTTATCTGCTTGATTGACGTCAGTGTAGATTTTAAACTCGCACTCACACTATCTCAGTGATGTGTGTGATTATATTTTGACCCTTTAATTGGAACTTCGAATAAACATTGTTTTCAGACGATCCCTTCCATTCTTTTGAATAATCAATACAAGGATGTGCTTCACTTAGTTCTCATCTGTATTTTAGATTAACTGTAAATAAATAGTTTCAACCTAACTTTAAAAAGTTGAAACTGCAGATGGTTTTTGTAAAAATGTCATTCGTCCAAATGTGTGTGTTGCAGAGCTGTGGTTCAGGGGGTCCAGGTGGCAGGCATGAGGGGCCCGGCCTGCATTGGAGTCTGGCTATAGAGTCCACAGGGGCTCCCTCTTCAACTGGACACATTCCACAGGTACATAAACACTCACTACAGCAATGCGCCAAAAAAGACACACCCAAAGATCTTGCTGTGGTGGGAAAATGGACAAAACCTTTGTTGTTAACAGATCGATTATATGTCAAAAAACACCCATTTTTACTCAATCCATAAAAACACTATTTCTCACAATCAAATAGGTAATTTATTCATACAGTTAAATACAACCCATACTGGTGTCCTGTAAAGTATAGCTCCTTCGAGCGTAAAGTTGGGTACTCGTCAGAGCAACATTACTTGGGCAGGGTTAGATATCAAAATTACTTTGGAAGGCTTAAAAAACAATAATGGCTATAATAAACTCTTTACAACATGACCACCACCCAAATGGATGCCATTCTTACACTTCATATGCAGTTGCTAACACAACATGTAATTACAATATAATTACTGAACGTAATTATAGGTCGTAGCTGCCTACATTAACAATGCAACAAAGCATTAATTATACGTTAACCAATAAGCACATTTTAGGGGAGAAGAATGCTGAAAAAAATTAAAGCTGACAGATCTATCAGCACCAGAAAAATTCCTTGTAAATCTCAACACAGTCTGTAAAGTCACTGCTTTTTGAGAGAAATCATAAAGAATTTAAGCATTTTAACGTTTTTTTTTTTCTGTTCCCCTCAGGACGTGTGCCCATGAGGTCGTCACCACTGGTCCTGCTCCTCCTGATCGGCGTCCAGGCTGTACTGAACATGGGAGGTGGACTGGCCCGCAGCGCCGGGGCAGCCAACCACAAAATAGGACAGCAGACAGTAGCCAATCACAGAGCAGGACGGCAGGACACAGCAGCCAAGGACCATCTTTCAGAGGACCATACTTCAAAGCACCATCACAGGACCAGTCACCACAGGACCAAGAGGCCCCATCAGGCAGCTTCACACATGCCAGACAGGAGCCCTCTTATCAGGCAGTCCACACTGGGTTCCTCCCCTGACCCCTCCAGCCCAGTTGTGGACCCCAAGCTCTTCTCTAAGAGACGTTACCGCCCCTCACCTCGTGTTGTATTCAGTGAGGTGCCTCCATCGCATGACGCCCTGGCAGGTGAGGGCTATGACATAGAAGGGGTGAGGGGGGTGAGGGTAAGGCGCAGAGCGGGATCACACACCATGCATCGAGGAGAATACTCAGTATGTGACAGCATAAATAACTGGGTAGGCAACCTGACACGAGCCACAGACATAGCTGGAAATGAGGTGACAGTTTTACCCAATGTTACAATCAACAACGTGGTGAAGAAACAGTTCTTTTATGAGACCACCTGTCGATCACCAACACACAGGGGCTCTGGGACCGCAAATGGGGGACGGCCCGGGGGACGGGGTGGCAAACAGGGTTCCAAACCGGGCAACTCAGGCTGCCTTGGCATCGACAACCGTCACTGGAACTCTTACTGCACCAACACACACATATTCGTTAGTGCCCTCACCACCTTCAAGGAACGGACAGCCTGGCGTTTCATCCGCATCAATGCCGCGTGTGTGTGCGTTCTCAGCCGGAAGTCTTGGGGGGGAAGGCTTGGGCACTGACTGAGGAGGACAACTCCAGAACACTGAACTATGAACCAAGCACACACACACATTTCTCTTAAACAGCCACTGCAGCTTTATTGCCAATACTGTAGTCCTTTCCCCCACCTCCAAACAACACACTCCCACTGACCACAGCATTCAATCCACACACACGCACACACACTTTCATTCAACCCCTCAGTCCCTGACCCTACCTCAGTCAGAGAAGTCCTGGTTATTTTAAGTTATGAGGACTGCATGTCATATTTATGGTTTATACAGTCAAATATGAAAATATATACAGTATGTGTATATATACAAAATGAGTTCAAGCTTTTAATGTTGATGTTATTGTTGTTGTGTTGTTCATGCTGTTATTTATTAAACGCCTCAGTACTTGCCTGGTTTGTGGTGTCAATTTAAGATGTGGTTCCTCACATCTGAACTTTAAAGCTCCTCCGTCACTGGATTAATATTATTTGAATGATCACACGTCTCTGGAGTGTCCCTCAACTCAAGGCTGCTTTCCAGTCACGTTGAGCTCACTCTTTTTATTTAAACTTCTACATAGTTACAATTTTCCCTTCATATTTCCATGTTCTAAGGGAAACAGTTCTGCTTCTTTGTTTTTTCTGTTTCTTAGTTATCTTTTTTGTAACTACGAGAACAAAATATCTTGATAAAGATGGTTCCAAACAACTTCCCAAGTGTTTTAAGTCAGTCAAAAATAACAAGAACCTGAGAAACTAGATCCATCTCCTTACTGTGATTTATTCGAAATTTCAGGTGACTTGTTTCAGGTGACCTTAGCCTCTCCTCAAGACAGCTGATACAGTGCAGAATTAGCCCCAGGAGAACACAGATCAGAAAGCTGTCACCTGAGAAATTCATAGCGGATCCAGACTCTTTCCAGCGTGCAGGAATGTTTTTTCCCACTTTACAATGATGAGCGCAGTCAGCATTTCGTGCAAACGGAGGAACATTGATCAGCTGTGATTCTCAGAGCAGTGAGGGAGAATTCTTGACACCTTGGAAAACCACTGAGCACTTGAAGGAGGTCCTGGGCAGTCTATAATTGGAAATAATGTGGAAGATAAAGACAAAGGAGGTGAAAAACTTATGAGAAACAAACAACTTCCTGTATTTCTAAAAAATATTTGGTCCACCAAATGAATGAACCACCAGAAATGTCTCAAGAATGATCTCATAGCCTCCTCTAAAAAACTGATTAGGGATCTGAAAATAAAACTCACTAAAGCCTGAAAAGCACTTCCACTAGAGATTTTCATTAAATAGATTGTCATAAGAAAGGGTTAGTTTACGGCAGAAATCTTTACAAGATGTGGATGACTAAAAGTAACTTTCAAGTGAAACTGTAAAACTACAAATCTGAAGAAAGAAAAAAAAATAGAAAGATCCATCGTCCATCGTACTCAAAGTCATCATTCACGTCGTAAATATCCTGCCATGTTGCATAAAACTAGCAGTAATAAACTCCGTGTGAAGTTAGCCGACTGTCACAGAGCACCGAGTAAATAACCTGTGCTGCAGCGGCACTCGTCAATGAAGTCATCCCACTAGATCCGTGTGTAGAAAGCTTTCTATAAGCCCCTCAATAGCCCTGGATAACAACAACTTGGCAGCTATGAACTAACAGTGCAATAGTACGCGTTCAGTCATTCATTCGTCTTAAAGTATTGGTGAAATAAAGACAGATAATGCCCTATTTAGAGGCTGTATTGTCTATGCCCTGTTCTCTCCCGTTATATGGATATACGCAGATCTCCAATGATCTAAATATCTTCCGAAGGACTTTCACCAAACTGTTATCGGTGAGTAGATGAACGGATTTATGCCAGAAATAAGGTCCAGGTTTAAAAAAAACGAACTTATCCTTTAAAATCTACCCTAAACTAAAGACCTTTCAGACGGCCTTAAAATAATACATACATAGACAATGCAACAATTACTGTTTAACATTTGCAACTTTATGCATCAAACTGGGCCAATAGAGGGCAATTGTAATTGCACAGATCTGTGCTGTTATACTTTTTTCTCACATACATTTTTTAATCACAAGTAAAAGTCCATCCATCCATCCATTTTCTACACAGAGCCTATCCCAAATGTCATCGGGCGAGAGGCAGGATACAGCCTGGACAGATTGCCAGTCAATAGCCGCTTTCGGACAGACCGTTCTAAGAAAGTAGTTATCAGAACTACCCTCCTCGAATTTCGTTCTGATAACTATCCTTCCCCAGCGGAACTGTTTCAGTCTGCATTCGCACATGAGTCGGGACCTGATAGGGACTGATGCGCCGCGCGCAGCCGTCTGCTTCAGTGACGTGTTAGCCGTTAGCCGTTTAGCGCTACATTCAAACACAAAACAAAACGGTAAAAGTAAGGAGAGTAGAAAAAACACCACCAAGAAGCTAATATGGAGAGCGGGGAGGCCACTGTGTTTATGATCTGCATGATGGTGATATTAATCATGGACATCAATCACATCAGGCGTCTAATATCGAGGCTGGAAAAGCTCACAGAGAGAGTCAGGAGACGATACTTTTTTATTTCATGAAGGAAGAAAGGAGAGCAGAGCGCTGCAGACAAATGAGACCAGTGTAAGTTTAACTTATTAAACACCCGCCGGTTGTGTCTGTGTCATATGAGGAAACATTTCAGCCGTGATAGCATGACATGGGGCGTAGCTACCGACCACCACACACCTCCTTCAGATCGTTCTATAGAACCATGAAAAGACCCGACCTCGGAGAAGGAGCTAAATAGTTATAGGAACTAAGGGAGAAAGCCCCGAGTTCCTGTATGTCCGAACACGGGAGAAAACGGCCCCGCGGATTAAAAGGTTATTAGAACTGCCAAAGGTTCCTACAGTCCGAAAGTGGCTATTAGGGTCAATTTAGAGTCCCCAGTTAACCTGACATGCAGGTTTTTGGGCAGTGGTAGGAGGAGGAAGTACCTGGAGAGAACCCACGCATTCATGGGAAGAACATGCAAACTCCATATGGACAAAACAAAACGTAGACAATTTTGTGTAAGATAACCTGCAACACACCTTGCCAGACACACTTAACAAAACTTCCATTTTCAATACCTGCTTAATCCAACTGTAGGGTTGCGGGGGGTCGGAGCCTATCCCAGAGGTACACCCTGGACAGGTCTCCAGTCCATCACAGGGCCACACAGAGATGAGCGAGACAAACATCCACACACAATTTAGAGAAACCAATTAACCTAACATGCATGCTTTTGGATGGTGGGAGGAAGCCAGAAGGCGACAGTGCTAACCACCACACCAAACCTTGTTTAAAACAATTCTTGAAAACCAATGTTCCTCCACAAAATAAGTAAACAAGGCTGGTATTAAGTGAATGGTTCATAGCACATCTTGCAAAGCAAATTTGCAAATCTTCAGAAGAACAATCTGATGCAATAAAATATGGAAACTTAACAATTGCTGAATGTCCCACAGGAGTTACATGCTTTGTCTCATCAGCTGTTCACACTCATCTCTGGGTCAACATGGGATAGGTGAGTGTCGCAGATATTCGCAACCGATGGGTAAGATATTTCACACACACCACGTGTGTGCGTCTCCTTGTTCACATGAAGCATCTCTTTTACATGACTATGCTGCCCTCTTATGGTCATGAGTGAAATTGTATTTAATTGATTGTGCCAGAAGAACAGTCTCCTCCCACTTGCCCTCTTCCCCTTCCTCTCTCTCAATTTCAAGCACTGTGTGTGTTGCCAGGAAACCTCATCACAGCGAGGCTGTTTGATCAAAGGTTTTTTTTTCCTTTTTATTCCTCTTCTACGTAAGAGGATTTTTGTAATTTTCTTTACAATAATTTAGTGATCTGCCGCTAATCAAAATTAGTAAAAAAATAAAATCTGAATTTTGAGAAAAATGTCAAAATTCTGAGAAAAAGTCAGAACTCACTCCACAGTGGCCCTAACCCTCTTCCGTAAACTTCAGATAACCTCTCGTTTTAGCAGAGGTTGCACACAGGCGGTTCCCTGTTTCCTCTTAATGTTGCAGCAGTAGCTGTGAATTTCTAGGCTGTAGGAACAAGTAAAAATAGAAAGAGATGATGTGAAAATCAAACTTTTATTTTAGATGATGTTCCTATGAACATCTTTGAAACTTTTCTGAATTATTTGGAAGTTACATTGATAACTTGTGAACATTGTGAATTAAAAGCCTTCTCTTTATTCCACAGAAAGTATTAAAGAACTATTACACACATCACTAACCTCACTGGGAGCACTTGTCAGCCCGCTTTTGTACTTTGCATAAATAAACAGCTAGAGACTTTGACTGGAAATAAGTTATCGGTTTGAACAGTAGATGGTAGCCTACCACTATGCCAAGTCCTGACACCATCATTTGTGTCTAAAGTCTCCTTCAGGTTGGTTGTTGGAATGACGAGTTTTCAGCCTTGTGATCCCCTAATTGTATTTGTGAAATAGAGAATTTGTACAAAGCCACAGTCGATTTGAGGCACACAGTCAATCAATAATGACCTCTGAGCGTCAAAAAAGAGTGGGACCCTGAGGTAGAGAAGGGTAGAACAACAAATTCAATTCAATTCAATTCAAAAATACTTTATTTATCCCAGAGGGAAATTAAATGTTGATGTAGCTCAATTAAATCAAGGAGTTATTATAGATGCTGATGGCTGTGGGCAGGAAAGATTTCCTGTAGCGGTCTGTTTTGCATCCAAACTGAAGAAGCCTTTGACTGAAGAGACTCTGTTTTCCGATAACAAGCTCATGGAGAGGATGTTCAGGGTTGTCCATAATTCTCTTGATTTTATGCAAAATCCTTCTTTGCATTATTGTCTCCAGAGGTTCCACAGTCGTCCCCAGAACAGAACCAGCCTTCTTTATCAGGTTGTTGAGTCTTTTTAGGTCCCTGGTTCTGATGCTGCTGCCCCAACAGATGACGCAAGAGGAAATGACGCTCTCAACAACAGACTTGTAGAAGATCTGCAACATCTTGTTGCAAACCTTGAAGGACCTTAGCTTCCTCAAGAAGTACAGTCTGCTCTGTCCTTTCTTGTAGATTGCTTCACTGTTGTGTCTCCAGTCCAGTCTGTTGTCCACATGAACACCAAGGTATTTATATTCCTCAACCACCTCCACTTTTTCTCCCATGATGGAAACGGGGTTCGATCTGACCCTGTTTCTCCTGAAATCTACAATCATCTCCTTTGTTTTGTTAACATTCAAGATCAGATGATTATTCCCACACCATGCCACAAAGCGGTCCACCAGCTCTCTGTACTCAGCTTCTTGTCCATCTCTGATACACCCGACAACTGCAGAGTCATCTGAATATTTCTGTAGATGACAGGAGTCTGACTTGTACTGGAAGTCTGAAGTGTACAGAGTGAAAAGGAATGGTGAGAGTACAGTCCCCTGTGGTGCTCTTGTGCTGCTGATCACCTGGTTAGACACACAATTCTTCAGTCTGACAAACTGTGGTCTGTTTGTCAGGTAGTCATTAATCCAGGTGATTGTTGAGGCCTCCACCTGAGTCTTCTGGAGTTTCAGACGAAGCAGATCAGGCTGGATTGTGTTAAATGCACTGGAGAAATCAAAGAACATGATCCTCACAGTGCTGCCTGCTTTGTCCAGATGACAGTGGGTTTGTTGAAGCAGGTGTATGATAGCGTCTTCAACTCCAACTCCATGGCGATAAGCAAACTGCAGGGGGTCCTGATATGTGCTGGTTTGCTTACACAGGTGGGTCAACAGGAGTCTCTCCAGGACCTTCATGATGTGGGATGTCAGGGCAACAGGTCTGTAGTCATTGATGTCTGAAGGGTGAGTTTTCTTTGGTACCGGAACCAGACAGGATGTCTTCCACAACAGTGGTACCTTCTCTTGGGTCAAGCTAAGGTTGAAAAGGTGTTGCAGAATCCCACAGAGCTGCTCTGCACAGGCCTTCAGGACTCGGGGGCTGACACCATCTGGACCTGCAGCCTTGTTCCGGTTCAGTCTCTCCAACTGCCTCTTCACCTGACTTCTAGAAACAGAAAAGTGGGAGGGGGAGGCAAAGGGGACAGCAGCATCTCCTGATTGGGTTGAAGACAAACTAGTGGAAGCAGAAGAATCCATGACTGAGGTGGAGGTGGAGATGTTACAGGAAAGCTGTGGGTCAGAGGAGGGTGGGATGTCTCTTTGGCTGGGAACAGGAGGGGAGGATGGTGAGCTTGTTCCTGAACTGAACCTGTTGAAGAATGTGTTCAGCTCATTTGCTCTGTCCAGACTTCCATCCATCCGATCCTCCCTCTGCTTGAGGCCTGTGATCTTCTTCATTCCTGACCACACATCTCTGATATTGTTCCTCTGCAGTTTACTCTCAAGCTTCTTTCTACACCTCCTTGCTCTCTCTGATCTTGACTTTGAGCTGCTTCTGTATACTCCTCAGTAACTCCCTGTCTCGCTCCCTAAAGGCTCTTTTTTTCTTGTTCAATAGTTCCTTTAGCTCACTGGTGATCCAGGGTTTGTTATTAGGGAAGCATCTCACTGTTCTGGTGGGGATGGTGTTGTCCACACAGAAGTTTATATAGTCTGTCACACACTCAGTCATGGCATTAATGTCCTCTCCATGTGGCTTACAAAGAGAAATCCAATCAGTTGCATCAAAACAACCCTGTAAGGCTTCTTCAGCTTCATGTGACCACTTTCTAACAGTCCTTTTTGTGACAGGTAGTCTCTGGACAAGGGGTTTATATGCTGAACAGAGAAAAACAAGGTTGTGATCTGATTTACCCAGGGGAGGTCTTGATTTGGAAATGTATGAATCCTTGACATTTGTGTAAAACAAATCCAATGTCTTGTTTTCTCTGGTAGAGCAGCTGACAAACTGTTGAAAAGTTGGCAGTGTAGCAGAGAGTGAGGCATGATTAAAATCACCAGATATTGCCACAAAAGAATTGGGGTGTAGTGTCTGTATCTTAGCAACAACGGAACTGATGACATCACATGCAGTGTCGGCAACAGCTGAGGGTGGAATGTAAACAGCCACCAAAACAACACTGGAGAACTCTCTTGGCAAATAATATGGACGAAAACTTACTGCCAATAGTTCAATGTCAGGACTGCAGAGACGACTCTTCACAGTAACATGTCCTGGGTGACACCATCTGTTGTTGACAAGCACTGCCAATCCACCCCCTTTCCTTTTCCTGCTACTCTTTAAATCTCGATCTGCTCGTACAGTCAGGAAGCCCGGCAGAGAGACGCTGGAGTCGGGGATATGATCCTGCAGCCATGTCTCAGTAAAACACATAATGCTACATTCCCGATATTCTTGCTGAGTCCTTGTCAAGGCTAGAAGTTCATCCAACTTGTTAGCTAACGATCTTACATTTCCCATGATGACGGATGGCAGAGATGGTTTGAACTTCTCTTATGTTATAACATAAAAACAATAGAGATGATAACAAATTTCCAAGAAGCTTTGTCTAAGCGGTGCATATCTTACTAATTGCCTTGTAATCTACAGAATTTACAGCTCTTTGTTCTAGATCCAAGCACTCAGCTCAGCTAGTCCAGTCCAGAGTCCAGACTAAACATGGAGAAGCAGCATTTAGCTGTTCTGCTGCAAACGAGTGGAACAAACTGCCAGTGGAGATTAAACTTTCACCAAATAAAGACATTTTTAAATCCAGGTTAAAAAAAATTGTTTTCTCATGTGTCTATGCATGAAATCTGCACGCTATCTTTTAACTTATCTAGACTGTTGCTTGTTTTTAATTATTTTAATTTATTTTAATTATTTTATTTGTTTCTCTTTATGTTCTTTTATGTATTCTTAATGCTTCTTCCACTCCCCGCTGTAATGCTTTTATTTTATGTAAAGCACTTTGAATTGTTTTGTACATGAAATTTGCTATCCAAATAAACTTTTCTTGCTCACATACTTGAAACAACACAGCAGCTGAGCCACCAACAGCATTACCAACATTCTGAGACTCAGTGGCCTTATCAGCTTGTCCTCTTTTAGCACTCCTCTGGGTAGCATCCAAAACAAACTTTTCTGTTTCCACTACATAGTCCACTGCTCCCCTTGTGGATTCCAGCGCAGAAACTTTCAAATATTTTGTATCAAGGCACAGATGCCTGAATGGCTGAGACAATACACTGGTGATCAGTCCCATTAATATGTCATCCACAGCGTTTGTTCAAACCTCTCTGTCCTTCATACCATTCGTGCCTGGCTCTGTCCTCCCTCCATCACTCAGCTTAGCAGTTGTTCCTCTATAAGGACATTTTCTAACTAGCGCCTTAATTGTAGTGATAAAATCTACGTGCTCATTGGTCATCATCCCCTCTGCTTTCCCTTTGTGTGGAAAATATTTATGATGAACATGGTGCTGCTCCCTGTCACTGATGACAGAAATCCATTGGGCCTTCCATTTCATTAAAGGAGAACTCCGGGGCATTTATATTTAAAACATTACAACAATATTACTGGGCATGTATTGTTGTAATGTTTTAAATACTTGAACGCAGTTTTTCTAGAGAAGATAATTGTTTTGTATATGGGAGTATCGTCCATTGACTCTTTTGGGCTTTCACATGCGCGAGCGTACAACTAACCGGTGAGTTACATGCTGTTTATAAAGTTGTTTTGTAACGTCCCTAGCCAGTAATGTGAGAACCATGCATATGGTTTTGATGGTAAGGCTTGTGACTTTATTGTCGGATGGTTTATAAAGTGGTGTGACGTTTCTGCAGTGTGCAAGTTGTTGTTTTACGTGGAAGGGTTAGCGCTTGCCCCTAGCCACCACGTATTAGCCTCGCATGACAGGCTGATCAAACAGCGCGATCTCCACACAGGGAGCGCAGATTTGCACCTGTCTGTGTCCTATCAGTATTTGACAACCTCTAGCAATGGAAATGCGCTTCAAATGCCCCGGAGTTCTCCTTTAAGAATAGGTTTGCTTTGTAACTTCTTGCCCTGGGTACTGAGCTCGTATATCTACAGGGACATTACCGTGAATAAAAATGTTATCTGGATTGTACAGAAACTCCAACCTAAACCTAAAGAGAATTTTCCTGTGAAACAACTGTAAAACTCTGGTGTCAAATTTAAGCTCACACATCTTAACAAGACATTAGTTGTAATACTATACTATTAAATATATACATAGTGCACTTTTTGCATATAAAGTAAAAGAAAAATGAATTATATGCTATTTCTTTATACAGAAACAAAGTAGAAAACCGAAACAATTTTCTCTTTGATTGATATTTAATTAATGTTCCATTTATATTACTGAACATTATGCATTGCCCCCAGTCTTTATTACTCAGTGGCTTAAAGCCAGTGAGGTGGTACAAAAGCACTCCACGAATGAAGTTTGTTCAACAAGTTATTTTTGCCAATCCGTTAATTTAAAACACTCTGACAACGAGGATTGTCTTACAAGGCAGCGACTCACTACATTCAAGCTGTTAGTGAGCGAGAGTGGGGGAGGTCTGGCTGTCAGGAAATACTATTTCATCTTGTGAAATTACAACCGACTTCTGTTATTTGCCAACTTAATTCAGTGGTAACCTACAGTTACAAAGACTTGGAGTAAGATGTTGTACAGCCACCACAAATGTACAGAAATTCCTTAGAAAGAGCATCAATCATTGTTTTGTTTTTTTACTGTAAGGATCAAGTAGTGATATCAAGGCATTTGGTTTGATCATACCAGAAATGTTTTGGAAAGGCTGCTGCTGTTTGAAAGTACAGAGGGAAATGAGTAATACCTGCTGTCTGATAATGTGAAACATTTCAAACGTCAGACTTCAGCCTATTTGCATACCAACTGCCATGTTCCACGCTCACCTGACACAAGTTTTCATTATCTCCATGTGATATTATCTTGTGATAAATATTGGCCCATACATACTGAAGAAGAACTGCCAAATGCTATGACTTTAAAGCTCACAAGAAATTAACATTGAACTTAGAATTTGAGGTTTATCTATTGGCCACACATTTGAACGGGATGCCAAGATGTATCATTACTGCAAGTTTTCCTGATGAGTAAGTACTTTTTCTCAGGTTCAATTTTAAGGTCCCCTTTCACTTCAAAATATATTTTGTTTTTTCTTCCCTTTGGGCGTTTAACCGTCACTGTACCATGTGGAAACTTGCAGTTGTGTGCGCTGCACATTTTCTTTCCTGCAAAGAAGCACATTTCCTATTCTAGGTAGTTGACCTTTTTTTTTTTACTGGAAAACTATCTCAGACGGGCTTGTTTTGTGTTTTTCCACACATACATGTGCGGAGGAGGTCTTTAAATGTAATTGAGTGGCATTAGATGGCAAACTTTGAGTCATACAGTACCAAAAAACACACATATGTGTCGGTTTATAAAGATTATTGTATTGTTTTTTTTAAGGAAAATGTCAGTCATCAACAACCAACAACACAAAGTCTCCATCGAGTAGTCTCGACCCCCCCTTTAGCCACCCTGTGCAATATTGAAAGGGGCGGTCTGGAAAAGAGTCTAAGCGGATCCTGCGGTGTTTTGTATGCGCGCGGGTGTGTGTGTGTGTGTGTGAGAGAGAGAGAGAGAGAGAGAGAGAGAGAGAGAGAGAGAGAGAGAGAGAGAGAGAGAGAGAGAGAGAGAGAAGGCTGCCTCTGGGCGCACAAGTGCTGCCGAGTGGACCGTTATTGTCACATTGTGCGAATCCAGTTCAGCCGTCCAACCATCTCGCCGGGGTAATACAAAACACAGTCACATCCTGCCGACATGGGGAAGGTGATAGGAGGAATGAAGTGCGTCAAATACCTTTTGTTCGTGTTCAACTTCATATTCTGGGTAAGTGCACGTTTTCTGTTGAGCTGCCTGATGGTGAGATGCAACTTGTGCGCAGGCTAAGGAAACCCTTAGCAAGTGCAGCAGTGCAGAAAGCCTAGCCGGTAGTTACGATTAGACTTTATCGGACAGAATATGTTTTATCCTCTTGTCGGACTTGTGCTTGTCCAGAGTGAATTTGTCCGGCGCAGAAAGGGTGATAGTCGGAGGTTTTTAGTTTTGGCTCACCGGGCTCAAATCAGATTTTCCACCGAGGAAAAAAAAAAACGCCCCCCACCCTCCTCCTCCTCCTCCTCCTCTTCCTCCTCCTTTCCCGGGGAAGTATGTTTTTGAAAGGAAGACTGAATGAAAAGACAGAGAGGGGAAAGCGATTGAGGCAGCATGGAGAACAAACTCTTGGCTTCCCGCGTCACATTGGCAAACACTGCACACCTCACTCATTATCTGACGTTATTATAACCACCCCGCCCTGCTTGCTCTTTTACATTTCCAAGGCATTTAAAAGATGGCCCTTGTGACAAAATCTGAGACAAACAGTCAAGTGGCTGTGAAAGGTGTGTGTATGCCTTGCAGGGTGGCTTTGGCCTATTGTCCTCCTCGTGTACCCATCCTGGTTGACATCTTTTCTCACACATGAAGACGTTGTCGGTCTTCTTATGGATAACCTTTGTGCTTCTGTGCACACTTTAGCTTATGTGCCACAATTCACTCTAATCACTGGTGGAAAAAGATCCTTTGTGTGTGTGTGTGTGTGTGTGTGTGTGTGTGTGTGTGTGTGTGTGTGTGTGTGTGTGTGTGTGTGTGAGGGAGAGTTTCCAACAAGCATCTGTAGAGTGGATCAGGCGTTAGTACACAGTGAATGGATCCATTGTGACAGCAGGACAATGGCATAATTTCGGTCTGCTGCTTTGGGCCAGCTAAGCAGCAGTCCTTGTCAGGGCCCTAAATGCAGCGGCCCCAACAGTCCCACCACTGACTTCTCCTGTCTTCGCTTAGAGCAACCCATATCTCTGAGTGTGGACACAGGCAAAAAAAGATTAAAAAAATGATACAGATGACACTCGGGGTGTGGAAGAGGATGAGGGAATGTCTGATAGATGGAGAAGTACGCAGTCTTGGTGAGGAATACACAGCGTGAGGAGGACAGTGATTGCAAAAGGGAAGAAAAGGGTCACGGGGAGATTGAGAGGGATATTCACGTGCGTGAGTGCGCACACACATGGCAAAAAGAGGGACAGTTGGCAGGAATTTGACCCAGATACGGATAAAATAGATCAGTACAGTGATGCTACAGTTATACACTGCAGACGCATGCTGATTTCATTTTTTTATTGCACAGTACCACAAATGAACTCGTCTCTTTTTTTTGCTTTGCCAGTCAAAAAAAGGGAGTTCACATTTTCCACCATTCTGAGCCACAGTTGCCCACCAGTCATAAATCATAACCACAGCGACACAATCCCACACTGGCCCGCAGCCCCTCTGTTTGTGTTGTTTGTAGAGGGAGAGACCATGAGAAGTGTGTCTGTGAGATGATGGCAAATGGAGGAAGAGCAGATATGATTACGCTCAAATCTCCCTGTGAGATCCCCAGTGGACAGCAGCAGAGACAGTGGTACAGCTGCCTCTTTTGGATATGCTGTTAGGCTGTATGCGGTGGACAGATGCACAGACTTCTATTCCAGAAATAACACTGTGACGTGATGAATGAAGAGTGACATACACCACAGTTGGTAATTAGCCGACCCTCGATAGACACACAGCCATGGTTAATTTACCTTTTTTAGTTAAAAATTAAGCCAGTGTGGCAACTTTTTTTTTCAGAGTGCTATGCACAAAGCTACTTTTCCATGGATTTTCCCCTCACTGTTTCTAAGCGACAGTGTTTTGGAAATGCTCTGACTTTTGTTGCCTTTATTGGTTAAATTGGATAGTTGGTGAAAAAAAAAATACATTTTTATTTTCAGGGGCTACGGATTTCATTCCAGGCTCACTTCAAAGTATAATATAGTTACAATTTAAAAGCGTAGAAAGAAAAATAAAAAAAAACTCATCATCAATTCCAGCACGACCCTTATAGAACCTTATTTCTGTGGGACATGTGGTTCATGTGTCCAACACGCGTGTGTGTGTGTGTGTGTGTGTGTGTGTGTGTGTGTGTGTGTGTGTGTGTGTGTGTGTGTGTGTGTGTGTGTGTGTGTTTTGCACTGGTCACAGGTCTCAACAGCTGGGAATCCAGGACAATGATATTTTGAAGTAATACATTAATACGCTGTCTGTTTTAACACAAGTCGTGATGTTTTCCTTTCCATAACCATGTAGTTTTTAATGCTTAAACCTCAACATCTTATTTTCATATACTTCATATGCTTACCTTCAACCCGCAGCGAACAAAACCCAAAATGAAACATTTCGCCAATGGTTGGGATGATTTAAAGTCTCCTGTTTGGTAGTTGTGTGTACCTTCACCACCCAACCCCTCTGAGCTACAAATGCAGACTTTTGTCATCTTTTAAATGGGCTGTAACAGTGTTGTCATGTATTCGATACAGTTTTCCTCTATGTAGATAAGCACAAAAAAACCCAAAATAAAATTCATGTCTATGCATTAATCAATAGATTCAGTTTTAATGCCGCATAGTCACAACAACCTGGCATTTTTGTAGATATCTCATGTTCTAATCAGCAGAAAACATTATTCTTCTCATGTTGGACATTGCTGAAGAATGTTTTCCCTTCTGTCTGAAGCACTCTCATTCGGCTCTCTTCTCCCTAACAGCCTCTCCTGAAAGGCCCAGGTTCATCAGATGAATGTTCAAAGGTGGCAGAGGGCGAGGCAGCTGCTCATTCTTTGTTTGAGATAGCTAAAGTAGCCATCAGACAGGCATTATTCAAATTTTTCTTCATGCTGATGTTGCAAAGCAAGAAAGAAAAGATGCAACACACTAAAGCAAAGGGATGCAGGGGTTCAAAGGGCACGTGCCTGCTCAATGCCGCTGTGTAAAAAGAAAAAGATGGTATGAAAATAGATACTACACTGAATATGTGATCAGTGATCAAACTATCTTGAAAACTTCACATGGTAAAGGGGCTGGAGCCTATGATGTTTTTTAGTTGGACTTACAGCCAGATTTCTAGGCTGCTGCGAATAGGAAAGGCAACATTTTGAAGATTTCTGATAACATGTAGACTTTAGATTTATAGCTGATATCGCTCGCACATTCAGCCCTGCAAACACACCGTATTGTGCTAGTTGATGTGGGCCTTTGCACTCCACCACCCTTGCCTGTCACTAAGCACAATGGGATTTACGCCACCCATAATTATCTCACTCCTATGTACGGTACTCTCTCGTTCTGCCCATCATGTTAATGTGGCCTTACATTGGTTTTCCCAAACATGAACCAGACGCAGCACTAGTTTGATTACTGGCTTCAATTACAGATGGATTTGAAGAATTTTACAACTGTATTTTATTCTATTTTTTGCTTTAATTTACAGTGAAGTTCTTTGTTTTTTTTCCTCCAAAAGTGCCACTGTATCCGACCAAGACCACAGCCCTTTGTCAGCTCAACCTCTGCTCTCATGGAAATTCCTCTCACGAAAAAACACTCTTTAACTGCGTCATTAAAAAGTCAGCTTTAAACTGTAAAAGAACCTCAATAAAGCTTCGGCACAGACATTTCCATCCCCGCCTAGGATTATCCAGACAGACAAATGTCTTCAGAGATATTGGAACAGAAAAGGACACAGGGAAACCAGGGAAACAGTTTTTCTTCACTGTGATATATGTTTCATTCCTATCAAGCTAGTTTTAGCCCGATTCTTTCATTGGAAGCCCAAGAACAAGCTGGAGAAATCCTAAGTTAAACAAAGTATTTATTAGTGGTCACATGTAAAGTATTGCAGCGTTGGACTCGGAGGGACAGAGCTCTCGCAGGAAATCCGTCAGCCCGAGCTTCGATATCCGGAAATATTTCATATTTATGAAATATTGTACTTACAGAGGTTGTACTTACACACGACCGAGTATAATTGTCAAGCTATTAGTGACATGAGCAGGCCAACCACCGTCTTTGTCTTGTTCTTTGGATGTGATAAACAACGTGTGTGTGTGTGAGTGTTGTTTTAGGCGTGTTTCTAATGTACCAGACCTATCTGACCCGATAGAGAAGCTTCATCATTCTGACCCAGTTATTTAGTCCCGTTATGCCATCTTAAAGTCTTGGACCATTCAAGGACACATGTTGCGTAGTATGAGCAGAGTGGAAAAGTACAAAATAGGAACATGTCTTATTTAGAACAATACAAAATATGAATACATAATGTCTAAGAACAAAGCCAGTTATAACACAAGCAACACTGACGGAAGGGAATTTTGGTCTATAGAAACACAGAACAGGAGAGTTTATCCTTGCAGAGCTGAACAAGATTAATCTGAATCTGTGTCGGCTGACAGAAGAAAAAAAAAAAAAGATGACGCCCTCTCAAATGACTTACTCTCTTCTTTTATTTCTTCCCTCTCTCTTTCTTATACTCTTTCGTTGTGTCTGTTTCCCTCCTATTGTGCAGTAGAGCGTGTAGTCACTGGGAGACAGTAAGTCTTTGTCCTTTGGGCAGAGGGAGATTGGAGGGGAGAGGCTGTGCTGAGGTGAGGTGGGGTAGGGGAGGATACATGGGGATAAATCAGAGTGCGGGTAGACTCAGCTTGAGAGGCAAAGAAAAGGGAGGGGTGTGGGAGGTTAATGGGGGGGGGGGGGGTGCAGGGGGGTATGAAAGCTGAGAGGTGTTAATGGGGCCGTCGGGATAGTCAGGCTCATGAGTGCCAGTGTTAGAGTTGAATTTAACATGTCAGCTACTGATTGCAGGCTTTGAAAAGGCTTTTGAATGTAACCATAAAAGGGATGACAATTGGCTGAGAACAAACCTCTTATCAACCATAAACCAACCACATCCTCCTCCATACAGCGTCAATACAATCTTCAGTGTCTTTGAAAGCTTTTCTCCTCCACCGCCGCGTGCATGTCCCTCCAGACTCCAGGAGATCCAGACTCCTCCGCTCTAACTCAGCCGAGCTCAGTAAATCCCCAAACCTACAGCCTTTGCTTGGCTTTGGTCTATCACTTTGGACCTGCTAATCCTGAAACCCCAGGAGCTCAGCCGCCCCATACATCACCGCACATGACACTAAACTCTCCGTTTGGGAGGAAGCCGTCTTCCCAACACCTGTCCCATTTAGATGCTTTACAACTGAGCTATTGGCTCTACTTCAGACCAGAACTTAAAAGTAAAACCTGTGGATCTGAAGTATAGAAAAGGAGTGTGGACAGTGAAGAGGAGGATGGGATACTAGAGACAAAGAATGAAAGAGAGAAAATTGCAGTTCCAGAAAAAGGCCGCACATTTGGAAAACACAACATCCCAAAGCGCAGTTAGGTTGGAACAGTTTGTTCTTGCGAGAATTTGGCAAAAGGACACGTTGCCCCACGTAAATTCACTTAACATCGTATGAGGACACACAAACAAACCGTCCCACAAACAGTCACACACAGTGGTTTACCTAAATTTCAGATCTAGGACACAGAGAGAGACCATGTGACAAGCATTCCGAAATGCTCAGCAGTTAGAATAATTTTATTTCTCTGCACACACACACACACGCACACACATAGATAGTGAGTTGTTTTGAAGCTCAACTCAAAGCTTTTTAGACTGGATTATCCCTAAGGGCCACCGACTAAGTGATCATTAAAGCCTCGCCCTATTGATCTGTCAGTAGAGGTCTCACTTCAACCCTTGAAAGCATTTCAGAACTGTAAAAGAAAAACATTTACTTTAAAGTCCTTTGAACAGTTTGAGAATAATTTAGTTTCACTGTAGTGAGACTGCACTAAAGAAAGAGCCTTGAGTGGAATTTTTGCTCAATGTATACTGATGGAGATTTTGATGAGGGAAAATGTGAGCCACATTCCCAAACAAATAGGAGAGCCTGTTTAAGCTCAAGGTGCCACATGCCGCCCACAGTAAAACGGTCATTTTCTCCATACCAGGAAGCCAGAGATCACTGAGGAGTGTTTTAGAGTTACATAAGTCACAGTTTCCTGGATGTTCTGGTGTTTAACTCTTACATGATCCACTCTGTAGACAGAAATTATACCTGTTTTTGACATAAAATGGGAAATTTAACATGTCTAGTTTACAGCCGTTCATCATGTTTTTGCCTGCAAAAGGCGAAGGAGCCTTGGAATCAAGTTTAAAAACAGTGATGTGTAGGGGGGAGCCAAAAAAGCAAGTCCTCCAAAAGGCTCACAAACATACAGGTCCATTATTGTGCTTTAGATGAACAGAATTGCACATTCCTGATTCTGATGATGATTGACAGAAATTATGTGAGAAAAAAAATCCCTGCTTCACATTCCATATATTGTTGAAGCCATAGGCCAGTTTAATGGTTCTTACAGTACATCTTTAACCAGAAAGCTGCTTGGAAGAAGAAAAGTAGGAAATCCAGTTGGAATTTATGAGGGTTTCTTTACACTCAAACACATGAATCCCAACAGGGCATGTGTGCACACCACTTGTTTTATTTTTTTTAATGTATCATTGCAAAATAACCCGTCTCATAACTAAATGTGTTTCTTTCCGTCTCTTTCTCCCTCCAGTTAATGGGATCCTTTGTTCTGGCAGTGGGACTATGGCTCCGTTTTGACCCAGAAACAGTTTCTCTGCTCAGTGGCGATAAGGCTCCAGATACCTTCTTCATTGGTGAGTGTCATTGCATAACTCAGCTAATCTTTACAGCCAAGGTAGGCATACACAAGGTCCCAAACTGAATACATGTGAATAATTCACAATGGTTTCTTGGTGCGCTGTTCTTGTGAGCTGACATTGTTAGATTTTCATGTCTCCACACTGGCTTGTTGGGTTTATGCTTAGCATATCTGCATCATTTGTCCCTGTTAGTAATTAGACAGATTTTTTTTTTTTTAAAGCAGTAGTTTAAGATTTTGCATTGTTGTACCTCTGTAGCTTACGGAAACTAAACCAAAAGCTTAGCACATGCAAATATTTCTCAAGAATAAATTTCAATCGCAGGTTTTTTTTCATGAGCCCAAACATGTTTTCACCCTTTTTTGGGATTATTAAACTTTCATGCTGGAGTTCAGTGTGAAAACGGAAATAATAACAGGAAATGCACAAGGGAACCCACCTTTTAAATCTGCTATTCTGCACAGATGGTGAAGAAAAAAAAAAAAGAGGGAAGCAGGGACATGAAGTAGAAAGGCACAGAAATAGATGGGGATCAATGGAACATTTCTGAAGCAAAAGTAACACTGGAGTCAACAATGCAATGACTATGGAAGTGCAGTAGAGAAGTGGACCTACATGGGCTGCTCTACACTGGAAAATGGACTCACCATGTACGCCCACCACGCAGCAGTTTGTGTAAAACTTACTGTAATATCAGTTATTTCAAGTCTCAAGACGAGGTCCTTATTTTCCTGATTGCTACTTTGCATTTTGTAATTGTAGACTAGCGAAGCTTGATAAAAGATATTTGTGTGCTAAATCCTATGCTACTGTGAAGCTTTGTCAACACTTCTGCAGAAAATGTCCATATGATTTAAAGCAGGATAAGTGGCCTTTATCAGGCCTTCTGAGAGCGTCGTGCTACACATGGCTCTGACTGTGAAAGGGTTATCCCCACAGGCACAGCTGAGAGCATTTAACAGTTGCTATGGTGTCAAACACACACAGAAGTCTATTTATTTTATTTGCTGACAAATGACGCATGGTAAGAAAATGAAAATAACTTCCTAGGCTCAATGACTGAGGATTAAAAGAAAAGGCAACTACAACATTCTTTTTTAATGTCCCCCCAAGTAGAGAAACAGCAAGTGGCAGCGTCAATCGACATCAGAAAGAGGAAGTTCAAGATCTTATGAGGTGTCGTCATCTTTCCCACCTGAGCCCTTTTAACATTGGATGAATCCTCGCTCACCCCATTCTCTGTGGAGCTTTTGCCTCCCAACAAGCCCCACCTGTATGCACAGTAGAGGAACAAATCTTTAGAGTCCCCCCCCTGCAGACCTACCCATGACGTATCCCTCCTAATGAGAAGATCAATTCGAGATCAGGGCTGGATGTGTCCTACATCCCGTAGAGTTTCCTCTAAATCCGAGTCTTCTATAAAGCATCACATCAACACTTTAAAAGGTACAAAAACGTATTGACCTTTAAAAGGCATCTGAAATGAATAGTTCATTTCAAAGTCTGAAATGTTAATGCGTGGGATCTGCTTGGCACTCTGTGGACAGTAACTGCTTCAACCTACATTTCCAGCTCTATGCTGCCCTCTCATGGTAACGTGAGTAAAGTCACTGTCACATAAACTAACTGGGAAAAAGCCACTTACTCAAAGAAGCTCAGTCAGACAGGCTGTTAGGCTGATATTACTTGATTATGTGGCTGCATGTAATCATTGTGATATTTTTATAGCTGGCTGCCTCTGATTACACTGCCTGTTTGATTGCTATTACCATGTCTTAATTGTTTTTTTTTTGTATTTTTCTAGGTGTGTACATACTGATTGGTGCTGGAAGTTTGGTGATGCTGGTTGGTTTCTTTGGGTGTTGTGGAGCTGTTAGAGAATCTCAATGTCTTCTGGGTTCAGTGAGTCCACATATCATGGTTAAAAACTAAACCTAAACCCACCATTGTCTTGTTTGCGAGTCGAAAAACTCATGTTTTTTTTTTCATGTTTTTTTTAATGTTTTTTCTCTCTTTTTTCCAGTTCTTTGCTTGTCTGTTGATCATATTTGGGTCTGAGTTGGCGGCAGGGGTGTTTGGATTCTTAAACAAAGACAAGGTACACTTTCATCGCTTCAGAAGTCGATGTGATGTTTCTTCCGATGCTGCCAGTGTGACGAATTCCAAATGTTGCTCACTTATCCTCTCTCACACAGATAATTGAAGACATCCAGAACTTCTACAGAAAAACTTATGATGAGAACAACAACGGCACCATGATCATTTCTTATCAGAAAGTGGTAGGTTAAAAACAATGATCGGTTTAAACAGTGTTGCATTATAGAAACTTTGCCCGTAACATTCCTTGTCTTCTTCTGTTTTTCTTCCCGTTTGCAGCTAAACTGTTGTGGAACCACAGCAAGCCCGTGCCCTGATTCCGAACCAGATATCAAGGTCTGGCACCAGCTCCAGACTTAGGGCGGGAATTCATTTCTGCTGCCCTGTCGCCTAATGAATAAGCCATAATGCAAAATATCCTGATTCACTTCAAGGAAACTATGTTTAACTGCTTTTATCTGTTCTCTGCAGGACTGTGAGGCAGGAATTCAAGACTTCTTCAACAGTAAACTCTACATCATTGGTTACGTAGGCATCGGCATCGCTGGCGTCATGGTGAGGCAGAAGGAGAAAAAAACGTCTGAAACACATACATGCATTTGATCGAGAATGATTTGATTTCCTGTTCTGTTCTTAACAGATCATCGGGATGATTTTCAGCATGGTACTCTGCTGTGCCATTCGCAACAGCAGAGAGGTCATCTAAGCTGGATCCTGGACCTCACAGCTCCTCTATCGAGCCTCTAAAGACTCTTCAGCATTTCGAATAAATTGTCAGCCACTGTCAGTCATCCACACAGGGACCCAATGAGTAGAACATGTTTAAGAAACGTATTTCCGTTATGGTACTCGTTTCCTTTTGGCCGAGTATTTGATGTTATTTTTTCCTTACCTAGAATGTTTATTTATTTTTAGACACAGACCAAGTCGAGTAACTTAGCTTTTGTAACATATCAAGTGGGAACATTGCAGTGTATGTCGACCTGACAATCTATCAAGTAGTTTTTCCTTTCCACCATTTGGCCACCAGCACAAATTTTCACCCACAAACTGTCACAGCAGTGTCAGTGCCTTTTCACACAGCCTTGACATTGACCCTTTGGCTGTGGGAAACTTTAGCCTGAGAGAGCAACCTGAGGTGAAAGCATTTGCTTATCTGTCATACACACACACACACACACACACACACACACACATACGGAAGCACGAACACAGTGACGTGGTGTAACGTGAAACCACAGTCGTGAAAAAATAAAAGTTTCTTTTTAGATTCTCGGATTGAGTCTCGACTGCCAGTGGAATTATATTGGTGTGTTAAAAAAAAGGGGGTTTAGGACTGGTGAATGTTTCTAATGCTGCCCCATCTGTCACTCATACACATACCCACACTGTAAACCACTCGGACCAAACAGGTTGCACTCTACGACAAAAAATCTAGTTTATTTGATTTCTCAGAGAGTGTGTGACGCCACTCGTCACTGATCTCCGAATTTCAAGTTTAGTCAGCAGCTAATTTGTTTAGCTTGAAGACTGAATGGACTAAAGTAAACAGGGAAACACAACTTGTGCATGTTGGACAAATTCAGACTTGCTGTTTCTCCATGCGCCCAGTCTATAGCCTAAGCTAAGGTAATTGGCTTCTGGCTCCAGCTATACATTTATTGTACAAACAGGAAAAACTTGCAGAAAGATGGTGAACGGATTTGTTTCCTCAAACAGCTACACACACAGTTTGCAGGTTTTAATACATGAGCAACAAAGCATGTGCACATACACAAGTGTATCTGAGAAATGTTAACAATGTCAACTTCTGGAGACCTAAGAACTAATGGTAAGGGTACTTTGTCTGGCAGGAAACATATGCAATCCTTTAAGGGTATACCCTGACGTTGAAAAGGGTCAGCAAATGTACAGGATATTATCCACTAAAAGAAAGCTTTTAAACAACCTCAACCGAGGGGTAAACCACTAATCAGATTCTCTCATCCCTCCAAAAGAAAACTAACTTAGCAGTCTCATAAATGCGACTTCCTGCCCTTTCCTTTATAATGAATTCACTGAATTACATAAGAGAGTGCACCCTTCGGTCTCTGTTGACAAGGCTATATTACTTAAATCATCTTGTCATGTTTACAGGCTAAATTTATACCATTTGGTAAACTGAGAACAGTCACTGAGACTATGTGATGTAGTTTTCTCCTCCCACTTCTTTTTTTCCCCTTTGTGCCTTAAAATTACTCTTCCTATAACAAAAAAAAAAGTACATAGTCTGTATATTGCTCTTACTTAATTAACCTCTTTATATGGAAGGGTTGGATGAAATAAGAAATACCCAATATGTCAATGTTTTCAATTATCCAGGTTAAATCAGGCTGCTGTTGATGCTGTAGCATTTATTCCAAGTGTCAGGACTTCAGTATGTAAATAGGATGTATTTTTTTTTCCTTTTCTTTTTGTTTTAGATGTACATAATTTGTGGCTGATGTGATAGTTACTATTTAACAAGCTGTATGTAGACACATGTTTGCTGTAGTTATAAAGTGTTGTAGTAATGACAATGTTTGTAAAGGTCAAAGCAAATCACAGTAAAACCGCTTCTTAATGTGCCTTTCTTTGATAACAAGGTATCTGGTGAGATACAGGCGGTCTGTACTTAGCAAATTGATGTAGCAAAAGTGTACCGTCACACCAATTCAACAAGAGGCAAAAGTCAGAATTATTGTATACAAGTGTCAAAAAACAGTTTGGCTGTAACTATCTAGCTGAAACAGCTGAAGCAAAATTGCTAAAAAAAATCCAGTCATTGGCCCAGAATCATCATCTTAATGTTATAAAGTTAACTGTTCAAGCAACGTCAGACATAAAAACTCGTCTGTTGGGTTTTTATTTGTCTTTGTCTTTTTTTTTCAGTATAATGTGACTCAAAAGAGAGGACCATAGAGGCTCACACAGTACTTTAGGATGCCAGTCGGCAGCATTTATTCTGACAACTAAGGCGACGCAAAAGAGAGTCACCAGACTGTTGGGTCAGAGGCTCAGTGGAGTTTCAGTGTTTACTGCCACTCAATCCAAAAAACTGTTGCTGTGTTCCCCAAATATATTTGTGAAACTAAAGCATGACACATTCTTCTAGATGACTGTGTTAATTTATTTCAGTACCATTTCAGGGTTCTCAGGAATATAGGTGTTTGAAGTTTAATAAAGCTCCTGAAGTTTTATACAGTCTCCTGTGTCTTCTGTCATCACAGAGATTTACAACTGGTAGCTGCTTTCTGTCACATGTTGACATTTGGTAACCTTTGCAGGAAACGTGACAGTTGGCTGACTTTGTTTGCTGGAAGACTTTGCCGATGAAAACAAATAGCAGGTCTTCAAAAATTAATTTGCTTGTATGCTTTGGAGTTGAGAGGCTTCCAAGTTGTCCCGGTGACTCACTGAGCCTCCTCTCCACAGAAGGTGGGATACAACAGAAAAAGAATCCGCCTGAATTGCATTTCATTTTGGCTATCGAACGTGATTCTGATGTTTAACTTTACTAAACATGTTTTTGTTTTCTTCATTTGATAACTTGTGAAGTCTTTTAAGATGGTTGAGGAGGTTCATACATTTCTATTGCTTCCCTCTATTGATTTATAGACAAACATCTTTCCAAATAGATGTCAAACTACCTTTTTTATTTATTAAAACATAAATATAAAAAACACATACATACATATATTCCTGACCATGAAAATAGCAGAGTTACTTTGTATATTCTTTGCAACAGAACAGAAGATTTCTAGTTTTGGTGCTGCATACAGTAGTTATGAGTATAAGTTTAGAATGAATCAATGATTCATGTGAAAACCAGTATCCCCTGTAAGCAGGTTTCCCAGTTTAGTCGCATGAGGTTCGTGTCGTGAGGTTCACCTTTCTGTACTTGAGCTTAAAGAACAGCTGAAAAGTCAGTTGAGGGGATAGTTATGTGTGCAATGCAGCAGAGGCTCCAGGGCTACCCAAGCTAGAGTTACCCAAACACTGCAGTCTGAGCACTTTCACTGCCAAAACCTTAACCACGCCGGTGGTGCGTGTGTAGACAAATAGAGTAACTCCTTTCAAAGCTTGTATCAGAAAAAACTCGTTGAAATATTTGTTGAGTCATGTCTATGATATAATGTGCAGTACTGCAAGCAACACACCCTCCGCAAACAACAAACACAAACGCTGCATCTCGAAATCTTTATTTACATGTGTCATTCTAAAATTAACTTTAAAAAATGATTATTTTTTGTGACATGCTTGTGACATGTTTAAAGGTTAAAACTTCTTTTCGTTTCCCCCCCACAGTTCACAGATCAGACTGAACAGATACAGGATACAAAGGTACTGAAAGTCATTTTAACATGAAATTTTATCAGGAGACAGATAATCAAGTCAAATGCTGTTCTCTGTTCCGCCTCTTAGTGACTAACATGATTTGTGTTTCTTTATTAGAATAAGAAATCTGATCAGCCAGATATGGAAGCAAATCGTAATCAAAATTCAAATTCAAATGCATTATCAGAAATGCTTTTTCATTTTAAGAATGTGGCTGCATTATTTGACTCATAAATAAAATTACTAATCAATCATCCTATTTGCATTTCAATTTTCTTCTTCAAGACTGCTCATTCTTTCACTTAATTCAAATGAAAAGGACAAAGACATTTGAAATTTAAGTTGTAGTTTTTTTTTTTTCTCAATAGATTTGGTCCCAAAACAATAATGAACCCATAAATAAAGTCTTGTCTGTCATCGTTTTAATTTGCAATGATAAAATATATTTGCAGGAGACCAGGGCTGTGCTATTTATCTAGAGCAACTGAAGCTCGCACATGAAATATAAAGAGTTGTGTAGGCTGCTATAGATTCAGAGTGCAGTGTTAAGAATGAACATGCTTTGACTGAAAACATGATTTTCTCAGTGAGGCTGTTAAGAGGATAGTATGTGAAAATCTTCTTGGGACACAATTGTTTTTTGAAAAATGTAATCTATTTTTAGATAATGTACAATATATACAGAAGCTCAAGACCCACACATCAGTTTCCCAAGTAACCAATAAAAAGGTTGAAGCTGTGAAGTGATTCAAGTAAAGATTCAATAATCTCCCAAGTCATTTGTCACTACTTGGCAGTCTTTCCCGACACCATAAAAAGCCAGCACTTTTTGGCTGCCAAGAGAAGGCAGCTGATTGGAGCGTACAGGTTAGAGTTACAGTGAAAGGCAAGTAACGTGGGATGTGTCTAGGGGTTAGGGGCTAATTCTAAGAAAGAGAGAGAAAGGTCTGGTTAGTTCTGGGTGAAATGGTGATCAGTGTTGAACTACCAAGTCCATCAATGAAGCAACTCTCCTCTTTTGGAATTAGCTCTGCTGAAGCCCACAGACAAGGAAGCTTCAGTCTGAGCCGAATCAATAAGAAGCAATCAAGCTTAAGGCATGATTAGAAACCATTTTTTAACAAAACAACATCTTTCTGGTCCCTTAAGCGTTTCACTGTAAAATTTTAAGAATGAAGAGTTTGAACAGCCGGGTCCATCGCTACGCCATAGCTGAGCATAGCTGCCACAATTTAATGAGTCTGCAGAAAAGGCTTTGAAAGAAGCTTATTTATGCAGAGTAGATGTTGTGTGGGGTGTACCCCAGCAGGACCTCTCCAACTCCCACAAAGTACACAACCTGGGCAATCCCAAAGAGTGGGGCAATAACTAGAGCCCGGCAGCTGGCTCCCTTGAGGAAAGCCCTGGGACCCTCTTTCTTCAAGATTTTTCTGCAAAGCAAAAGAAAGGATTGGTATCAGGATTAGATTGTAACTTCTACCAACACTAAGGGGACACTGTGAGACGAGGGTAATGTTTGGTGTGTCTCTCAGAATTCAGTTACGCTACATAGTACAATGATTACCTGACACAGTCCACCACTCCATTGTAGGTTTCCTCATTAGCTCCTTTTTTGAGGGATTGTAGCCTTGTCTTGACCACTAAAAAAAATGTGCAACACTTGATAAGCAAAGGGTTTCTAGGGCAACTTAATATTTCAGCTAAAATCAAACCAATCCCCCAAACATTGAGTAGTTCCTTAAATGGACTCGGCTCACCGTCACAAGGGCTGACAGTCACAGCAGCAATGGATCCAGCCAAACAGCCAGACACAAAGGACCAATAGAAAGGCACAGATGGGTCCTCTGATGAATGCTGGCCGAGCTGGTGCAGATGTGCGAAAAGAGGGAAATATATAACGGAGAATGGGATGTCTCTAAAAAGGAATAAAAAAAAAAACAACAACATATTATTGCTCAGGATACTGAAAGGATAGAAAACTGGCTAAGTACTGGTTAAGACCTTCCACCCCACCTCAGTAGTGTGGCCCCAAGTCCCCTGTATAGTCCTGTGACTCCTTTGGTCCTCAGCAGCTCTTTGGTGAGCTGTATTGCAGACATACGCATGACTTGAGGCGCAGGGGCGGTCTTGTAGCTACGACTGAGAACAGCAGTGGTCCCCCCCATCTTCATTGTTGTTGCCACGCTAGGAATCACCCTCTGCTGGGCCGCTGGAATATATACAGTTATGTTCATTTTTACTGGGCCAAAAAGCACAACATTTCAAAGAAAGATCACTTCTTGAGCAGCAAAGGACAGTTGGATGAAGACAGGTTTACCGAGCCGGCCTGCATCCTGCAGCTGAATCTTGAGCATCTCCATGGGTGTTGTGACAATGACCTGGCACATTCCAGCACAACATCCCGCCAACATCTCCTTGACAACGGTAAGCCTGCCACTGGAGACATATATACATGTAGACTGAGTTTAAAAAATAATTTTAAAAAAATTACAAGGAATAAAACCAAGAATTATGTTGGAAGATGATGCAGGTAGGAGAAGCCGGGTAGCATTTTGTGCTACTCACCCATCTTTGCTCAACTGGTGGCGAAAAAAGTCATTGGCAGCTAGTTTTATGGCCTTCTCTGGGGTCACCAGGGTAAGATTTACTGCAGCACCTGCAACAGCAAGATACGCTCATCACAAACAATTCTAAGGAAGTACACTCTGCAGTATGGCATTAAACTTTCCACAGCAGTAGTAAATAAAAGAAAAAAAGGTTCCAAATGGTCTACTGACAGCAAGAGCCGTTGAAATCCCATTACTATAATTCCTTGGATTGTGGAGAATGTACGTAACGGAAAAACAAATGGTTTGTCGAACACATAACAGATTTTGAACACTCATACAAGATGAATCACTGAGGCATTTAGAAGCCAGTTTGTATTAAATATATGATCCAGGCAGTAACAGGTGTCTTTGGGAATACATCAAAAGTTACATTTATTTGCTTTTTTATATCTTTAAGCAAACAAAATATGTCCCAAATCTCATCTCTTCAATACCTCTGCCAATTTAAAAGACAAATGTGGGCAGTGTCTACTATTACTCAATTTCATAGTGCTTATTCAAACTCAGTAATAACTTCCGGTCTGAAGTCTTACCTCTGTACATGCCAAAATAACCTTCAGATCTAACCGTCTTAACTAGGCAATCCATCCTAAAGGGGGAAAAAGAAACATAATAGTGGAGGTCCTTACACTGTATTCTGCTAGTTCTTTTTTTTTTTCTGTTGTCACAATACTGATAATCTCGAGACTGCAAAAAAAAACTTTAATATCTGACAGACAAATCGAACTTAAACAAAGAGTTTAGTTATTCATGCATTCATTTGAGTGTTAGAAAAAAACAACAAGGCATCTTTCTTTTGGCAGCTGTGCTTCTTACATATTCTTGTAGAGTTGCTGCCCGCTGCGCTGGTTCTGCAGGCGGGTCTTGGCCAGGTCAATTGGGAACACACAGGTGACTCCTACCATGCCTGCAATCCCACCGTTGATCAGTTTGGCAGGCAGGCTGCGTAAAGACAAGTCAAAGCAGGCGTCAGCATTTATAATTGTTTCTCTCACAACATTATTACAATGTATTAAGGAGGGGCACTGTTAATCAAGCTTGTAAAACTTGCTGAGACAGAAGTGGTGGCATAAAACAGTAAAAAGACGAGTACTGAGTAAGAATGTCATTCATTATTCTCCTAAAGGTGTGTCCACATATGTCATGTGAGGCTTAAACATAACTGGATATAGAGTGACTGCTTCTGCGAATCTGGTCATCCAAAAATAACTTGTTGACAGGGTTCATTCAAACCTACACACTGGTATATAAGCTGTTACGTATCCTATATGTGTCTGGACACACCATACAGAAATAATTCAATCAAATTATCAGGGCATGCTCAGTTCTTATTTTTTTCTATCATGCTAGACAGGTTCATACCTAATCTGCTGTTGCTGGGCCATGGTTCTTGGTTGTGATTAAGTGCAAAAGCTTGTCAGCACTGTAGACGAGGCTGCCGAGGGAGAGCAAGCTGAGAGTCCCTGAGAGACACTAGGCAAGGCAAGAGTAGAAGGAAGATCAGGGTTATATATAAAGAGGAACGCCCAGCCTTGCAAACGCAAGGATAAACCCAACATCATTCTCCGCCCACTGCACTGCCAGCCAAGAAACGGAGCACCCCAAATCACCATCCAAGATTCACCTGCCAAAGGTATGTAGGAAGGATTTACAAATGTAACCAGACCTCTGCTCACAGCTTCAATAATATTCAAACAGATAATTGTTTCTGTACAAGTTTATTAAAGTTGTTGCAGCCAGACATACAAGATGATAATAGTTTCATAATGCGCAAAAACAAGCTCAAATACAATATCTGGTTCATTTCAGTCACACTAAACAATACATTGTGTGCATAGCAACACCCATAATAAAAACACCGACCCTCAAAATAAGTCGAGGACTGCATTAGATGGCAGCCTGCCTGGTCATTGAGTTAAACAGTGATGATTTCAGAGCTATAGGAATCAAGTATAAAAAAAATTCCTTTGTCCAGGTGATTGGGTGCAATGGCAAGTTTCAATGAAAAAAAGTCCAACAAAAGCACAATGGTCACACTAAGAGAATGCACAATGGCTTACCTGTAAATTAACTCAGGTGTGTAATGCTTTTTTAACAGAGAATCAGTAACCATCATCTTATTGCTTCTCAGCTGTTGAATTAACAGAAAGAGCTGAAAGCAAAACATTTTTTGAAACAAGCAGCAAAGTGCCTTTCTCAGTTGTATTCAAGACCAATGCAAATACTTTCCTTGCAAAGAGGGATGGGTTAACCTGCCTCCTACTGTCAGGGATACTGTCTTTGAACTTGAACACTGTGTGCCTACACATGTCTAAACATGTTAAGTGTGTGCAAAAAAATCTTTCTCCTCCAAAATTCAGCAATTATTATGACTTTACAAGGGGAATGCAAGTGAAATGCAAATACTATGCCCAATTTCTTAATGATCCTCTCATTCACTTACTCGACCAGGGTAATCAAAAGAGGTAAATATGCTGAACATAGGGTTTTATTGTGGTATCAATTGGCATATCAAATTACAGAAAACACACTAGAAGTAGAAATGCGCGACATCATTAAGCAGAAACAGCACTGTTCTATCTGGTTAACTGCTGTGTCATCGGACACGTATGTGCATTGCTTTTATAAGCATCTTGTCGTGTTTCCAAAGCAAGTCCGGTTCTGGTTCTCCACACTGCCTGGTGTAATGGAGCATTGATCATAAGAGAATGGTCTGGGTTGGACACAATGGTATGTGTGCGTGTTACAGCGCCTGCAGCGACAGCAGTTGGCTACGGGATAATACAGTTCTGCGTTGGCATCCTGAGGGCAGCCGGGAATAATGGCAGCTCGGTACACCAGGGAGAGAGGCACACAGCTACGCTGGATCATCAAAGTCCTTCCAAACCGTCCTTTCAAGTTGGTATCCTGGAGTAGAGAAAGCAGGGCTGTGAGAAATGGTGCACTGGTAGAAGAGAATGCTATAATAGTCTTCTTAAAGGTTTTTGCACGATTTGGATTTTGTATAACAGAATCCGTTACAATTCATCCAGCAAATTTCTTCAATAGATTATTGGTTCGATAATGTACTGAATTCTCAGATGAAGAGTCTTCATTAAAAGTGTAAGAGTGTGTGGCAGTTGTCACCCGTGTGAAGCAATGGCCACTGCAGATGGTTGTGTTGATAGCCACACACTGGGTGCAGTTTTGCCTCTCAATCCACATGGTATGATTCTTCGGCATACAGGCACACGCCGTTCCAACCAACAACGCACACAGCAGAGCACCTTTCAACACCAACGATGGCATGCTAAAAGTGCAGATACAAGCAAGTCAGCAAACAGTTAGACAGTCACAAAAAAAAAAAATTCTGAATTGATAATTAGATGCAGACAGGACAGGACACTATCATTGCAATATGAGTTTGTTCGCATTCATACAAACCTTGACATATAATGTTAGTTCATGAAATGACAGTGGTGCTAGTAAATGACAAAATGCAATCAAATGTGAATGGTAAATAATTTCCAGATGGCTTTAAGAACTTTGATCTTCTTTTTTAGACAAGACAAAATTTCTATCGCTGTTCTCTCAGTTGCTCAAGTCTTTTCAGTCCCTCTCCTCTTTGAATATCTTAAGGGTGTCCTTCCTCTTTTATGGAAACCTTAATCCACCTTCAGTGCCCCACTAACAACACGACGCGACGTCATGTCAGCTGACTTAAGCTTTTTAGAGCACCTAAGTGTGGGTGTGTATGTTTGTGTGTCCAGACCATCCTTGTTTATTGTCACAGGTCACACTGATGAATATGGTCCCCTCCTTTTGGTACACAATAGGGAGTGGCTGTCACACTTATCTCATATAAAATCACAGTGGGTCACTTGGGAGACCAGGAGACAAGTGTGTGCATGTGTGTGTGTGTAGCATGGTCTAAATTGATCAACATGGTTGATTTCACATATTTTAGGGAATCCATCAAAAACAAAGCTCCTAAAAGGGATTCTTCTTAAAACAAAGCAAAACCAAAAAAATCTAAATCCAGTCAGTATTGGCGCAAATACATTGTGAGACATGTATTTAATAGATGAAGTGCTCTTTTGTGCTGCTTAATGATAATCGATCGATTAGCAAGAAACAATGTGAGAATGAAAATACACAAATCAGTTTTTATTTATACGTCGATTAAAAATGAAAAATAAACATAAAAAATTAAATCAAATTTTGACAACTGAAACTGAAACTGAAACTCACAAAAAAATTTGACTTCAAGAGTTGTTATCAGTGTATCATCTAGTTGATACCAGGTCATCCCTCATATTGCTGTGTCCTACCTGAGTAAAAACACAGAAGCCGCCGTATCTAAGCCCTTAATACTCCCATGATTCCCATCTGTTCCTAATAGAATAGGAACACACACACACACACGCACACACACACATTTGTCAATCACGGACAAAAGACCCTTTAACTCCTGGTGACCTGAGTCTTGGCAATTGTCAGCTTGAAAAATTGAACAGACATCTCTCAGTAGCCCATGACTTCATTAATGTTCCACACATGCTTTATCCCATTCAGTGTCACAGAGTGGCCGGGGTCTATGTCAGCTACCATAGGGCAATAAGTCCGTCACAGGGCCAACAGAGAGACAAAGAGACATGCCCGTACTCATACTCACACCTATGGTCTGTTAAGGATCACCAATTACCCTAACATGCATGACTCTGGACATTTAGCCTATTTAAGAATACATTACACAGTATCCCTGAAAGCCTACACTGTGACACAGGGATTGAAATACTAATGTTATCAAACTATATATAAACCCATCATTTATTGCCATAAGTTTGAGATTTAACCATTTTTCTTTTCTTCTGACCTGGTTCCTGTTTCTGTCTTTTTGTTTTTGCTCCACATTTCTCAAAATGGGTCACAGTTTAGCAACAAAGCCATCAGATAATTTCTACAAAGTAGGTCACAGACAGTTTACCAATTATCTCTCCTGACACACATCTGTGTCATGAGCTGCTCCAGCAGTTCCTGACTCATCTGTTTTCTTGAAAATTGTACAATATTAAGTTTTTGTTGTTAAAAAAAAAAAAAAAAAAACCTCTCGTGGCCTTTCTGTTATTGCATGGGGTATGATTCTCCAAATTTTCCTCTGCTTTCAGTGATTGGGGATCTATAAATATATGACAGCGTTGCTCGTAGCTTTTCCCAGCTTTCCCCAGATAGGACAGTGAGAAAATACATCAGAAAATATAATATTGACATTCTGTAGACCTGTTCTCTCATACCCACAGTGTCTCCCAGATAAATGCCTTAAATAACCTCAGTCTTCATAATGAGTTCAGTGGCCGGATTTGATTTTGGGTTAAATCCGAGAGAAGGGCAAAGAAGAGCCACAGGCCTGCGGGACAACTCTCTCTACCAGGGGAAGACACCACTCTGCATTGCTTTGCAACCCTGTCAGCCAGAGGTGACGGCCACAGCAGGAAATCACTGCCAGTGGAGGACTATCTGCCGTCAAGTCACATGAGAAAAAAGGATGTAAGAGTTGGACTTTCCTGCTGGTACTGGGAGTGTCTCATTGGAACAGCGTCACACTTTGCAGTTAGTTTGTTGAAAATCAAGGTTCAAGGTTCAAGGTTTTTTATTTGGCATTTGTGCATAAACCAGCAGTCCAGACACATTGGAATTCTTGTGCAGAGGCTCTCTCGTAGTCCACAGTTTAGGTAATAAGAAACTTAATAAAAAGTATAAAATATAGAAACACTATACAACATGAGGAAAAATAAGGCACTGTAATAAGAAAATATTAAAAAAATATGGAGACACTATACAAAAGGTGTTGATACGTACACAATTTTATCTGCAGTTCTAAACAACAGGAGAAGGCAATGTTAGGTGAATTTTATTTAATTATTTTCGCATTCTTGTTCAGAGAGAACACAGCATTAGTACGTAAAAGAACGAGGTTGGGCATAATTTGGGACTTAAAGGGATAGTCCGCCTCTTTTGACATGAAGCTGTATGACATCCCATATTAGCAATATCATTTATCAAATTTGACTTACCCCCTGCTGCGTCCTGTGAGCCGAGTTCCAGCCTCATTTTGGCGTTGATAAAGGTAGCCCGGCTAGTTGGCTGGGGCCACAAAAATAAAGTGTTTTGCTTCTCAAAACAATATGCGTTCAAAAGAGTAATTCATTTGCATCACAAAATCGTTCATCCAGAAAAAGTCAGACCTCACAATCGCTTGGCGCTATTTTTTCTCTCCCTTCGTATCACTACGGGCTATGTAGGCCATGCAGACCATAGTGCAGACCGAGCAGTCCCCTGCTTCCGAGCAGTAAACACCGTAACAGATGCGGCTATCGCTAGGTGGCTGTACGCAGTGATAGACAGCCCCCCCCATGAGCTGTCACCTTACCGTGGTGGGGGGGTTTGCGCGCCCCAATGAGTCTGAGAGCTATGTTGGGGCGCGCAAAGGCTTTAAGCCCCTGATCCTAGATGAGGGACCAGACAAAGAACAGCTCACAAAAACCCCCTATGATGTACAATATTGTTGGACAACGCATTCCTTCGCCCGGACGCGGGTCACCGGGGCCTCCCCCTGGAGCCAGGCCCAGGGGTGGGGTCCGCCAGCGAGCGCCTGGTGGCCGGGTCTGTGCCCATGGGGCTCGGTCGGGCACAGCCCGAAGAAATGACATGGGTCCCCCTTCCGACAGGCTCACCACCCGTGGGAGGGGCCAAGGGGGTCGGGTGCAATGTGAGCTGGGTGGCAGCCGAAGGCGGAGACCTTGGCGGTCTGATCCTCGGCTACTGAAGCTGGCTCTTGGGACGTGGAACGTCACCTCTCTGCTGGGGAAGGAGCCTGAGCTGGTGCGCGAGGCTGAGCGGTTCCGGCTAGATATAGTCGGACTCACCTCGACGCATGGCTTGGGCTCCAGAAGCAGCCTCCTCGAGAGGGGTTTGACTCTCTTCCACTCTGGAGTTGCCCGTGGTGAGAGGTGTAGAGCAGGTGTGGGCATACATATTGCCCCCTGGCTGTGCGCCTTTACATTGGGGTTTACCCCGGTGGACGAGAGGGTAGCCTTCCTCCGCCTTAGGGTGGGGGAACGTGTCCTAACTGTTGTTTGTGCTTATGCACCGAACAGCAGTTCAGAGTACCCACACTTTTTGGAGTCCCTGGAGAAGGCACTGGAGAGTGCTCCTCCGGGAGACTCCCTCGTCCTGCTGGGGGACTTCAATGCTCACGTGGGCAATGACAGTGAGACCTGGAGAGGGGTGATTGGGAGGAACGGCCCCCCCAATCTGAATCAGAGTGGTGTTCTGTTATTGGACTTCTGTGCTCGTCACGGACTGTACATAATGAACACCATGTTCAGGCATAAGGGGGTCCATATGTGTACTTGGCACCAGGACACCCTAGGCCGCAGCTCGATGATCGACTTTGTGGTTGTATCGTCGGACTTGCGGCCGTATGTCCTGGACACTCGGGTGAAGAGAGGGGCGGAGCATTCACCTGATCACCACCTGGTGGTGAGTTGGCTCCGCTGGTGGGGGAGGAAGCCGATCAGACCTGGCAGGCCCAAACGTATTTTGAGGGTCTGCTGGGAATGGCTAGCGGAATCCGCTGGGCCATGTTCCGTGCCTCCATTGTTGAGGCGGCCGACTGGAGCTGTGGCCTTAAGGTGGTCGGTGCCTGTCGTGGCGGCAATCCCCGAACCCGCTGGTGGACACCAGTGGTGAGGGAAGCCGTCAAGCTGAAGGAGGAGTCCTATTGGGCCTTTTTGGCCAGTGGGACTCTGGAAGCAGCTGATGGGTACCGACAGGCCAAGCGGAACGCGGCCTCGGCAGTTGCTGAGGCAAAAACTCGGGCTTGGGAGGAGTTCGGGGAGGCCATGGAGAATGATTTCCGGACGGCTTCGAAGAGTTTCTGGTCCACCATCCGGCGGCTCAGGGGGGGGGGAGCGGTGCACCGTCAACACCATGTATGGTGAGGGCGGGGCTCTGCTGACCTCAACTAGGGACGTCGTGAGTCGGTGGGGGGAATACTTTGAGGGCCTCCTCGATCCTACTGACACGCCTTCCGATGAGGAAGCAGAGTTGGGGAGCTCGGACGTGGGGCCTCCCATTTCTGGGTCTGAGGTTGCCGAGGTGGTCAAAAAACTCCTCGGTGGCAAGGCCCCGGGGGTGGAAGAGGTTCGTCCTGAGTTCCTCAAGGCTCTGGATGTTGTAGGGCTGTCTTGGTTGACACGCCTCAGCAGCATCGCGTGGACATCGGGGGCAGTGCCTCTGGACTGGCAGATCGGGGTGGTGGTCCCCCTCTTTAAAAAAGGGGACCGGAGGGTGTGTTCCAACTATAGGGGGAATACACTCCTCAGCCTCCCTGGTAAGGTCTATTCGGGGGTACTGGAGAGGAGGATCCGCCGGATAGTCGAATCTCGGATTCAGGAGGTGCAGTGTGGTTTTCGTCCAACCGTGGAACATTAGACCAGCTCTGTACCCTCAGCAGGATCCTGGAGGGTGCATGGGAGTTCGCCCAACCGGTCTACATGTGTTTTGTGTACTTGGAGAAGGCGTTCGACCGTGTCCCTTGGGGACTCTTGTGGGGGGTGCTCCGGGAGTATGGAGTGCCGGAACCCTTGATATGGGCTGTTTGGTCTTTGTATGACCGGTGTCAGAGTTTGGTCCGTATTGCCGGCAGTAAGTAGGACATGTTTCCTGTGAGGGTTGGACTCCGTCAGGGCTGTCCTTTGTCACCGATTATGTTCATAATTTTTATGGACAGAATTTCTAGGCGCAGCCAAGGCGTTGAGGGGGTCTGTTTTGGCGACCTCAGAATCGGGTCTCTGCTCTTTGCGGACGATGTGGTTCTGTTGGCGTCGTCGGGCCGTGACCTTCAGCTCTCACTGGAGCGGTTTGCAGCCGAGTGTGAAGCGGTTGGGATGAGAATCAGCACCTCCAAATCTGAGACCATGGTCCTTGGCCGGAAAAGGGTGGAATGCCCTCTCCGGGTCGGGAATGAGATCCTTCCCCAAGTGGAGGAGTTCAAGTATCTCAGGGTCTTGTTCACGAGTGAGGGACGAATGGAGCAGGAGATTGACAGGCGGATCGGTGCGGTGTCTGCAGTGATGCGGGCTCTGCACCGGCCCGTCTTGGTGAAAAAGGAGCTGAGCCAGAAGGCGAAGCTCTCGATTTACCGGTCAATCTATGTTCCTACCCTCACCTATGGTCACGAGCTGTGGGTAGTGACCGAAAGAATGAGATCGCGAATACAAGCGGCCGAAATGAGTTTCTTCCGCAGGGTGTCTGGGTTCTCCCTTAGAGATAGGGTGAGAAGCTCGGTCATCCGGGAGGGGCTCGGAGTAGAACCGCTGCTCCTCCACATCGAGAGGAGTCAGATGAGGTGGCTCGGGCATCTGGTTAGGATGCCTCCTGGACGCCTCCCTGGTGAGGTGTTCCGGGCCCGTCCCACTGGGAGGAGGCCCCGGGGAAGACCCAGGACACGTTGGAGAGACTATGTTTCTCGGCTGGCCTGGGAACGCCTCGGGGTCCCCCCAGAAGAGCTGGAGGAAGTGGCCGGGGACAGGGACGTCTGGGTTTCTCTGCTCAAGCTGCTGCCCCCGCGACCCGACCCCCGGAGAAGCGGAAGATGATGGATGGATGGATGGATGGATGGATGGATGGATGTCAAAAGAGGCGAACTATCCCTTTAAAAGACCAGGGTGTGCATGCACAGTGAACCATGTAAAGAGGAGATGTTGCTGGACATCAGAAAAAGAGTGGTGAAAGTGCATCACTTTTGTGAGAATTCTAAAAAAAAAAAACATCTCCTAATGATTTGTGCTCTATCCATGAACACATAATAAATTATTTCAACATGACAGCAGTTCACCCTAAAGTTGACAGCTAACCCAGAAACATGATGAATCCAGTCAAACCAAGCGTAACATCTCTTAAGAATTGCATCTGGGATGCATGTTCATGCTTCAGTAATCATGAGAAAATGATTACATTTCACATTCACGGCAGTTTTACTGGGGAAAAGCCTGTTCTTGTCAGGATTTCCTGTGTGTCCTGACTGGAGGTTGGTCTGGAGCTGGAACCAATTACCTACACACCTGAAATCAATGGAGCCTCGTCTACACCTACTCTCTTCACCCATAAAGTCCTGGTTCAGTCCTCCACTCGTCGACAGACCCTCTGCTTACCTTCAGTGGTATTGTGCTTTGACTCTGGTCTTTTCTGTAGTGTTTTCGTCACATGTTACTGATTATTATTTCCCTGTCTTCAGCTCCTGGTCCCAGCTACTCACCTGCTCTGCCGTGGTCTCCCTGGAATCCTCCTTCTACTCCACCAAGCCGCCAGCCTCCCTTACAGAAGATCTGTCCCTGTTTTCCCCTGGATTCCCCACCTTCTGGTTACTGGTCCATCTCCATTGTCCTGCGCCTCTGTTTCCACCTGATACCCGTGTCTTGGCAATAAACCGGTTTATCACCACCACCTCTGATCCTTTTGGTTTGTGTCTGAACTAGTGTGTCCAGTTATAAAGACTGCCGTGACAGTTCTCTGAAAACAATTAGTCAAGCTCAACAACCCATCTCAGTTTTGACAGAGACCCCTACGACTAGCCCAAAGCCTAATAAAGTCAAAAACTAAAATACCTGATAATGATCAAAACCCATTTGTAATTCTTTTTTTTTGTTTTTTGTTTTTTTTTCAGTCTAGCATGGAACACACACACATTTGTCAATCAGGGACAAAAGACCCTTTAACTTCTGGTGACCTGAGTCTTGGCAATTGTCAGCTTGAAAAATTTAACAGACATCTCTCAGTAGCCCATGACTTGATGCTTCATTAATGTTCCACACACGCTTTATCCCATTCAGTGTCACAGAGTGGCCGGGGTCTATGTCAGCTACCATAGGGCAATAAGTCCGTCACAGGGCCAACAGAGAGACAAAGAGACATGCCCGTACTCATACTCACACCTATGATCTGTTAAGGATCACCAATTACCCTAACATGCATGACTCTGGACATTTAGCCTTTTTAAGAATACATTACACAGTATCTCTGAAAGCCTACACTGTGACACAGGGATTGAAATACTAATGTTATCAAACTATATATAAACCCATCATTTATTGCCATAAGTTTGAGATTTTACCATTTTTCTTTTCTTCTGACCTAGTTCCTGTTTCTGTCTTTTTGTTTTTGCTCCACGTTTCTCAAAATGGGTCACAGTTTAGCAACAAAGCCATCAGATAATTTCTACAAAGTAGGTCACAGACAGTTAATCAATTATCTCTCCTGACACACATCTGTGTCATGAGCTGCTCCAGCAGTTCCTGACTCATCTGTTTTCTTGAAAATTGTACAATATTAAGTTTTTGTTGTTAACCCCCCCACCTTCTGGCCTTTCTGCTATTGCACGGGGTTTGATTCTCCAAATTCTTCTTACGTTTTTAGTGAGGGAATCTATAAATATATAACAGCATTGCTCGTAGCTTTTCCCAGCTTTCCCCAGATGACAGTGGGAAAATACATTAGAAAATATAAATTTGACATACTGTAGACATGTTCTCAGTGTCTCCCAGATAAATGCCTTAAATAACCTCAGTCTTCATAATGAGTTCAGTGGCCGGATTTGATTTTGGGTTAAATCCGAGAGAAGGGCAAAGAAGAGCCACAGGCCTGCGGGACAATTCTCTCTCTCCATACTCCATAAAAATATGGAGAACCTATACAAAAGGTGGTGATATGTACACAATTTTAACTGCAGTTCTAAACAACAGGAGAAGGCAATGTTAGGTGAATTTTTTTTCATTAGTTTTGCATTCTTGTTCAGAGAGAACACAGCATTACTACGTAAAAGAACGAGGTTGGGCATAATTTGGGACTTAAAAGACCCGGGCGTGCATGCACAGTGAACCATGTAAAGAGGAGATGTTGCAGAACATCAGAAAAAGAGTGGTGAAAGTGCATCAGTCTTGTGAGAATTCCAAAAAAAAACATTAATGATTTGTGCTCTATCCATGGACACATAATAAATTATTTCAACATGACAGCAGTTCACCCTAAAGTTGACAGCTTTCAAAAATAACCCCATGAAACCCCAGAAACATGATGAATCCAGTCAAACCAAGCGTAACATCTCTTAAGACTTGCATCTGGGATGCATGTTCATACTATGAAAGGACAACAATAAAGAATAGAGCAGCTCAATCAGCAGCTTTCATCCCCAGGACCTGAATGATACAAATTCTGAAGCCAGAAAAACATGAACTAAACACGATCCATTGGTCATGGAGTTGATGCAAAAATGAGTCGGGCAATGAGATAATGATAATTTAAAAAAATGTTAAAAAGGTAAAAGCCCCAAAGGAATGGCAAAGGAAAAAAAGAGTATCAAATTCTGCATTGGTTGAATCTGAGTTCCAAACATGCATCCGATTGAAAAGCTGTCACTGGACCTGAAGCTGACAGTTCATGCCTGATGATGCTTTGGAGTTCTCCAAAGGAGAGTGGGGAAGAAAACCCTTGAAGCAGATGCAGGAGATTGGTCAGTTACAATAGCAGAGATGCCATGAGGTACTGACATTTAGTAATTGTTAGAACACTTATCATTTTGTTTGTTTCTTTACTTTTTTTATCTGATCTCATTTTTTCATCTTGTGTTTAATGGAATTGTTATCTGTTGGATTCACATCATTTTAACCACTGGTGTGCTAAAAGACATCAGGAAAAGTTGGTGTGCAAGTTGCAAGTCATGGTACAATGCTTTGTTATTAATGGGTGATTTTAGAGGAAACGTCTTCAACAACTTATGAGGGCAATTTGAGGTCAGACACTGAGCCATCACTTAAAAGTAAATAGGCAAAGTAGGTTAAATCTAGATTAACCATCATGCATTTGAGGTTTAAATGCTCAGTGTTCATGCTTACTTTTTAACATAGGTCTGAGTGGGATGTGTAGCCACATTCAGCTGCATCTCTCAACCACCAGAAAAGAAAGTCCCAGAAATCATTGTGGAATCAACCAACTAGGAGGACAGGTCATTTGACTGCCCCTCAGTTCACCTCTTTTCCTCACTTCATTATCATAGTGACATCTGCAGTCGAATGTTTGAAATTTTAAATTGCGTGGCGCTCTGTTTCAGATCATGACTAACTCTAAACTCTGAATCTGGGCCAGAGAGATACACGAACCCTTTTTGTTTCAAAGGGGGCATGTCCCAGCCAGCAGGTCACACTGTGACCGACAAATTCAATTTTCAACCCAGTTTTATTTCACTCGACTACACTATACATATAAGTATATACTGTACTACATATGTATAAATGTGTATAATTTAAGCTGCTAACATTTCTCTGCCTTGATGATATTGCTAACACACCCAGATGAAATAGTAAATATGCTAGTCCAATTGCTTTAAACCATCCATCCATTTTTCTGTAGCTGCTTAATTCAATTCAAGGTTGTGGCAGGGGCTGGAGCCTGTCCCAGATTCAATTATGAATATGTATACAAAAATATCACAAAAGCAAATAATTTCATAAGGAAACATTAAAAAGTGTTACATGATATCTTAATTTCTTGGTCAGAACGCTGCGATTTAGTTGAGTTAAGCGTGTAACCACTTTTATTTAACATCTTTCTTGCAATACATGCAGCTCACAGTGCTTTAACATGAACTAGAAATGAAATTGTAGTGAATACTACATGTAAATGTCATTAGGAAAGTGGCAAACACTCAAAGAGTTTGCTTGTTTGAATTTTATTTTTTTACAATATTTCTAATGTACAAAAGTGGAGAGTCTGAGTTGAGGGGTGGAGCTCACACATCGTACTCATTCGCCAGCCGCGAGCGATTCCAAGTCAGGTGAACATCGCATCCACCAGAGGTGCCAGCAGAGACGTTGCAACATCCAGATTCTCCCGTAAAGTTCGTTCACCTTCCCCGAGGCCATTGGAAGAGTGGCAGGCCCTCTCAGCATGATCTGTACAATGAGCTTCCTCCCACAGCAGCATTCCAATGATCGCCCTACTTACTTACAGGACCATCCTGTGGGATAGTTGTGGAGCATAGAAGTTATGTGCATATAAAGGAAAATACAGTGGTTGTGTCTGAGTGTGTTTTACAGTTATTTCAAGAAAAAAGGTAAAAGCTAGTTGACGGCACATGGCATGCTGGGAACCACTTTCTATGGTCCTCTCGTACTAAATATACTAGTATATTAGTATATCCTATATGCACTTTATGAGGAAAAGGCCAAAAAAAAAAGAAAACAAACAGCAAAATCCAGATGCGTCTTTCTTTTTTTTTTTACTGACGAAGGTGAAATAGCCAGCTTCAAGTAAAATGTCAAATTATTCAATCAAAATCAAATTGACGGATGTTTGGGAACATTTTAATGCTTCTTATGGATATATTTATAGTAGTTCTATACTTGAAGAGTGGTCTAAGATAAATAATCGACGTATAACTTTATATACTCCTCAAACTGTTTCAAACCAACGAATGAATGGGTTAGAAAACCCTTTAAATATTGCATTACTACAAGTCATATTTACTGCCCCCCCCTTTTTTTTTAAGGCAATATTTACTTTGGCTTGGATGCAGTAAAAGACACCCAACGTTGGCTTCTTGCTATTATAAAATATCACCACTAGATGGCAGGCATACACCGTTTTTAATGCTTTGATCTTGATTTTAAGAGAAGTCGCAGCTTCTGTCAATGTTTGTGTAAGTCTCTTTCCCGGGCAGCTGCAATTGGAGAGTATGATGTACATGTACAGAAATGTTTTGTCAATGTTTAGCCCCAATAAAAATGTAACAAAACCAACACTTGGTGGAGCAAATGTAAACTGGCCCAAACACAGCTGATGTGCTAATAAACCTGATCCTAAATCCCCAGAGAAGGTTATTATTTTCTTTTCATATGAAGGAATTCAGGCTGATTTGATTACATGCACAGCTCCGTATGTGGCAAATAGCATCGGCTTCCTTGTTCATATACGGCCAAGCCAGGTCCAATTCACTTAGAGACGACAAAAAATAGTCGTTTTACATCTTCATCAACAGAGAGAATAGTTTGTTTTGAACTAACTGAGCCCCCGTAGAATGTTGCATGCTTCAAATAGCAGCTGGCTATATCCAAGGACAGCATTCAGTTGTTTCTTTTTCTTCCCCATTTAGGTATCACTCACACGATTCTTCTCATCCAAATTGCAAACACGTTTAATTTACCTGCCATATTAGCAATGAAAGGAGACTCTCTTCTGACAATATTTACTGTATGAACCTGGTGGTGTATTATTAGAGAATCAACAAGTTTACCTTCTTATGTCAACCCAGGCTTCTGCTCCTTGAAAACAAAAACAGTAAATAAAGAGGGAGAAATATCTCTGGGGCCATTTTAAGTGACTTCGGTGCACCTCGGGAGGAAGAGGAAATAGTTTGACCCAAATCATCACTGATGTCCTTGAAAATACTCACTTATTAATAACCTCAGGAATCTGGAGACCACCTCTTGTTCTCTCTCCTCCCATCTCCTACACGCCCCCTCTCCTTTGTGATCTTCCCTGTCCTAACTTTTATCCCACCTCCTTTTCTGGTCTGCTGGCACCTTCACTTTCACTAACACAGACCCGCAAGGCCCCCACAGGGCCACAGAATCAATCTTACAGTGCTTAAAATAATCAACCTAGTTGAGGAGGAGGACTTGCCAGAAATGTGTACAGTAGCACACATCTTATTTTTACTCTTTTACCACCTTCCTTTGAGTGTGGGGACTGCCAGCCATCTCACATCTCACTTAGGCTCCCTTTAAAATGTGGTGGCATTTACTGAATTGCTCTGAAACCAGTTTATTTTATTTTATTCAGTTCGTAAATGTGTGCGAACGATTGACTCTGTCTTTAATAGTGTTCACTGACTTTAGTTCCGAAATGGCTCTGACCTCCTAATTTTTTTGTTTCAGTGTCAACTGAATTTTGAGTGGCTTGTGTGTCCGTGAGTTAAGTTTGAGACTTGTTCCTTTATTTGTTCACTCACTCTTACATACTACTTTTGATCCAAACAAACACCCTTTTACGTAAAAGCATCCAATCCTACTGGACACATTTTGATAAATGATTCACACCATCTGTGCGCCAGTGCCAGATGACTCATCCACAATTGTGTGTGAAAACCGCCTATTTATGGAAGAAGAAAGGGAATAAAGGTTGATGCCTCCACATAATTGGTGACCCCCGTCTCAGTAAGATGTGACCCCCAGACAGCTGGAAAAATGTCATCGGTCATCCAGGATAAGAATAGCACCTGGAAGACGGCCTGTGGCCAATAGTTAGACTGTCTCCTCCTCACTAGTTTGGGTAATTAACAACAGTGGACACTGGGAGGCACCCCGCTGATTATCTTCAAACAATAACTGTTACAACCTTTAACTAATGAGCTCTCCTGCCATTTCAGCTGCCACTAAGAGGAGAAAATTGAACGACCCAGGTCTGTGCTAAAAGGCAAGTTAAAATTTGGTATTTTTAAATTTCTTTTTATCTCTCTCCTTGAGCTCATGTTTTGTTGCGGGGGGGCGGGGATTTTGTAATAGTAAGGAAATTTGTCCCTTACCAGTGCTGAAGTGAAAGAGGCAATGCCCGCCCTACATTTCAACTCAAATTTAGCTGCACCAATTAAGGTCAGCTCTGGAATGCTACATTAAGCATGTGGAAAAATTCACTCTGTATTATTTATCTCTTGATGTCTAACTGCAAACATATTCCCACTCAGTGGGGCAGGAATATAAGGGAATTTAATAGAACACATTTTATTATATATGACTGTAAACAAAAGATAACAGAAATGTACTTATTTCTTAAACATGTTTTAAAAAAATTATTAGCGGGCTAAGTTTAGACATCAAAACTTAACAAAGGAAGACATTATCAGTCTGTTTCTCGTTCTTTTTAGTCTCATATTTCCCACTTTCTTTTCCTTTCTGTCTTGGCCAAAGCTTTCAGAGGAGGAGTGGAGTAATTACAACCTGAACCTGACCCACACTGGTCAAAGCCCAACAAGCAGGGATTGTGGAGGAAAACTAAAAAGACCAAAATATGTGAGAAGAGAATAAAGAAGCTATAGGCATAAAATAAACAAAAACAGAGAGAGGAATCACCAAGTGAAGGATGCTGATGAATGACAGAAAGACAAAGGAAAGGGCAGGCAAGATGAAAGGATTGCAAATGAGCAGGATGGCAGAGGGAGAAAGGGAGGATAAGCTTCCGACAAAAGGAAGTGGGAGACAGTCCAGTAAAACACATGGTGAGGTACATGCGTGTGTGTGTGTGCGTGCGTGCGTGCATGTGTGTACGCGTTTGGCGCATATGTCTGGGCAACAGTGTGGTTAGGGAGTGTAATGATCACAGCCCCAATAGCATTAGATTACTTGATGTCAAATCTGAAAGGCAAGATTGCAGGCTATTGGGGATTTTTCTTGCTAACCTCGGCTTGCATAGCGAAGCTTCTATTCCAAACCGTTACTTTGTGTGTGCACAACAATTGCTGTAAAAAATCACTGAAATCACTCCATAAAGACGAGCACTCGTGTCCACACAGAAGTGTTCTCTAGTCAGAATGCTAACTATTAAAACACATCAGTTACGCTCAGCCTCCCATTCAGGACTGTAAAGCTTACAACAGCAATCTAAAGTCATACACGAGCGCACACATTCTGTGAGTTCGGGCCAAGTGTGCCACAGTGAGAGCATTGACAGCTAAGGTATGAAGATAAAACAATGTGAGCGAAAAAAGAGGAGGCACAAAGTGACAATGCGACTGAAGGAGAGCCAGGGTACTGAGGTCTCAGGCTAGATGGCAGCTGGCCTCGAAGCCTGCTGTCTCCGAATGGCATATTTGGCACAGGATTGTTTACACATCCTCAAAGCAATGATGAATCTTACTTTTAACCCAGCCACTTTGCTTGCTTGTTTGCTTTAACGGCATGATTTGTTTGACCTCTACTCCTTGCCGAGCAATTTGAGAACAGGAGTGTTTTGATTCTGGTGTTGTGATGCACTCATAGAGGTGAAGGTCAGCGCTTATCATTACAAATAACGTGACTCACAATGATGAGTCATAAATAAACATATCGGGTATATCACACCTCTGTGCTTCCTACCTTCACATGACTTTGACTTTTATGACCACACACCTTATTCTATCATTCAAATATCAACAAACAAAAGCAAACTGTACACATCCCAGAGACAATTTGCAGCTTTTATAGATCTAAATTGTCTTTTTGTTTACAGATGAAGTTAATGCGCTGAAACAACAGTACAAGTACAATTAGCTTTCTCAATAATTTCTGAAGGAAAAATAAACTGCATTTCGTTCAGGTTTAAAAAATGGGTCCGGGCCTCAGAAACTCAGACAGAAGTTGGTTATAAACGTAGTTTTGCGTAAAAGTCTGCCGCACTCTGACGTCTGTCTGCTGAAATGTTTCACACCTCCCCCTGCACAGTGCCTTCAGTTGCAAGATGTTCGTTTTCTTACCAGCACCTCACAAAAAGAGCTAATCTTTGATGGGTTTGCCAGTGTGATTCGTCATCCCTGTGTTTCAGCCTAACCTTTCAGATAGAGAGGACCTCACTCTACTTTTAAGCAAAAATTAATGATGCCGAATTCATAGAATCATTGCAAGCTGCCCAGTCGCACTCCAAAAAAAAAATCAGCCAAGTCGCATATTTTGTTGACTAAATATAAATATGCTTGTGTAATGTGAATGTATTGAGAATAGGGTTGTTAAATTATCCGCTCTTAATTAAGCCATTAAAATAGCAACTCATTGAATCAACATAGAAAAACATACAAAAAAAACCATTGGGGAGAATTTGCACATAATTATATGTACTTTCTTTCAGCATTAAGCAATTCTGTTGTTTCAAATAAATATATTTGGTTTGGATCAACATTTTCTATTATGGCTGATTTATTAGGGTTTGGTCTCAGTTTAATTGGGGTCGTTGCACTAATTTCGCATTCGCTCCTGAATGAAACAGTGTAGGGGTTTGTCAGGATCACTCATATCAAAATGTTTTCAGTTAGATCCTTGTTAATACATTGAGCAAGACTCACTTAAGTACCACAGCAAAAGATTCATATTATTTTTGCCAATGTAGAAACTGACATGTAATCCAGTTGATACCACCCAAAATTGGTTAATGCTGAAAGAAACCCTAATAATTTGGATTAATTTGAAATTCCTTCTTTGAGAGCGTCCTTTTCCCTTTAGACGCTGTTCTCCTAAGATCTTGTGTAAATTTTTCAGTCATCTCGAGCTAGCAAAGCTTGTTTGCAAGAAATCTTCCTTTTTTTTCTGAAGATCACAACATATGATAACCAGTTACCGTAACTTGATTATTGACCCTTCCCACTCACGTAACCTTCGTAAAAGCGGCGGCCATTTTGGACATGTAGTGGACTGCAGTTTGAATGCAATTCGAGAAAACTAAAATAAAGGACTAAAATAAAATGCAGAAAACACATTCACTGTCCAGCGACGTAGGGCATTTACAGTGTGAGCAGAGGGAGAGGTATTTAGAAAAGTTGAGATTAGCTGGCGTAGAGAATGACGTTTACCTGCTTCCATCAGGATTGTTCACTAACGTTCGGAAGTTCACGGCGATCTCATCATTACCCGACTTCACCCCTCATGATCTGTACCAGTATGTGATTAACAATCCATCGCTATACACAGGTAGTGATCTGAAAGCGTTTAAAAGTTTGGATGCCTACAAGTACTTTGTGTCAGGCTGGGTCACATGCCTACATCAGTGGATCGTCCCTGAAGCCGGTGGTCGCCATCTTATTATATTAGCCATTTCTGGCTTATTTTATTCGTCTTACCTCCAACAAAGTGGTCGCTACACAAGCGTTGGTATGTCGAGGGTTGCCAATCTTTTCTATTAATGGCCGCGGTCCATCTGTCACGTTTTGGGTTTTGTGTTGTATACTTTCTGTTGGGCAACGTCCCTGGTATCAACTGTGTAATCGCTGGGACTAACATGGACTCCATATATGGACTGGGGATTATTGGTTGTAAAGGATGGACTGATGCGATTGGTGGGACTGATTGATTCGGGGCGGGATAAATGCTTTTTATATGCGGGGGATTGGTCACTGGGGAGGCTTTTCCTTGGGGCCAGCGCGGCGACATCACCAGGCCGCGACGGAACCGGCACAGCTGATGCGACCACAACAACATCGCCACCAGCTGAAGCAGCAGCAGCAGGAGATTCACGGCGATTTGAGGATGGGCATGATCGCACGCCTGCTAAAGGAAAGTGCTTTACTTCTCCCTATGTTCTCGTGGCGTGCATGAGCTATGTGCTAGTCTCCGCCTGGTGCCAGTAGATGTGTTTTGTTCCGAGGTGCCTGGGACTCGAGGAGTGCTGGAGGGAAACCGGAGCCGGCGGCAGGAGCCAGGAGGGCAGCGACGAGAGACTGGAGATCTTCAAGAGGATGAGAGGGATTGTCGCGGAGGTATTGCTGGAAGTCTGGTGGCTGGAGGCTGATGAGCTGGACTGTGTGAAGGGATATCCGTGGGCCATTATTCCGCCTGGTATCACGGCCGCCACGTCGGATCCGTGAGTCATACGTGGACTGGGGGTACAGCTAAGTTGCTTTGTTTTTTTCTTTCGGGTCGGTGTGGGAAAGCCGCCGACCCGACGTGGACTCTTTGCTCTGTGTTGGGTAGCAGCGCATCTGCTTGGTGCTAGCAGATCCCCGTGAACTCCTCTTCGATGGTGTAACGCATTATTGCTAAATGAAGTCAGTGACTTGGTGTGAGTAGAATAGAGTAATATACGAGTGTCATTTTATGCTAGTGTGTTGGTTGCTGGTTTACTCTTATATCCATGAGTAGTAGTCCCTATGGGGTTGGGGGGGGTTGCTTTTGGTGTGCTGTGATTTATAGCATTAGTTGCATGCGGTGATCTGAGTCTTTGTGTTGCTGTGCCATATCTCGTGTGCTGATATTGCTGTGTTGGGGTGTAATTTTTTGACTATTACTTTGCTGCATTTTTCTTTTTTTTTTATGTGTTTATTTGGGCTCGACTATGCCATTGGGACTACTATTGCTGTGACCGTTGTGTGCCGTGAACCTTTGCATGAACTGTTTGCTGTGCGTAAACTCCTGACTGATTGTGCTTTGATGTGCCTAATTTGGGGTGTATTGTGGTATTAACTGTGCCACTCTTGGTTGGGTTTGGGGTGGGGGACCTACCTGTTATCACAATGTGGCTGCTGACCCATGAAAATAAAACCTTTGAACTGATTCCTCTGTTGTGGTGTTTTGTGTCTCCGAGGGGATTGAATCTGTGGTGAGCCACGACACATCTTCTCCGTCGCTCAGCATCTGTTGGGATCCGATAAAACGATATACCTTGCCAGTGCGAGTGTTGATTGTTACTACAACCAGGTGCGCAATAATATAATGGCATGATGGAAGTGGGAAGTTTTTCCTAAAAATTTTTGCGCTGACGTCACACGGGATGGGTCAATAATGAGCTTGAAAAGTAGTGGTTTCTCTGTTAACACCTAATTTGATCATTCATTTTCACTGTGGTGAGAGTACATTAAGCCATGAGTAATTCTGTTTATTGCATTAAGTTTAGTAAAATGTCTGCTCTTTAATATAGACATAGGATACTGATGAAGAGGGTTTAACAAACTCTGCATCAGTCAGTAGCTGCCCTTCAGGCCACCCCACTGTTTGCGGCGATGGGAAAATGAACTTAACTGGGCCAAACCGAATATATTAAACTGTCATCTCGAGAAAACAAGTCTTATCATCTCAACTCAAACTTAGCCAATATCGGAACAAGACAATCTGTCATCTCAAGACAATGGGATAATTAACCTGTGATCTCAAGATAATCGAAAAGAGAAAAATGTTTTTTAAGTATGTTTGCTCTTGGTTTCCATACATGATCCTTATGTCCATGTGACAAGTTATTCCTTAGTTTAGGGGAGCAAAGCAACACCCAAACCCTGAAGATTCCCCACAGAGTGCTTCAAAGTGGATATGACGTTCTTTACCTTTTTGGCACAAACCAAGAAGTCTAAGATGGCTATCTTAGATTTGCTGTTTTATCAAGTTTGCTGGTTCTGTCTGTTATTTTTCTATAGAGTAGAAAAGTTTCTTTGCAGCACTTCAGAGATAATCCTAAAACCCTTCAAAACTCATAGGCATACACAGCCTTATGTCTGACGGCCTCCGAGAGCTTTTTAGATAAGACTGATGTGACATTTTTTATTATTCCTTGTGTTCTGAGCCTGCCTCTCTCTGTCAAACACACACACACACACACACACACATGTGCTCACAGAAACACACACATTTGTGTAACTGTGTTTTTCAGCAAACCCAAGTTGCCACAGATTCAAGGTCTCTTGTGAATATCTACGGAGAAAGACTGCAAGCACCTGGACAAAAAGGTAAAACCATTATTCCACATGCTGCAAAAGTGTATGTGAAAGCTGCATATGTGTGTGGCACAGATATATACATGTTGTCTCAGTATTAAACTGAACTTGCCCTCCCTCAAACAGACGCACACATGCACAGAGACCAGCTCTCCCACTCAAACACACACACACACACACAAACAGGCATGCAACCACAAGGACATACAAACCCAGTATTTAGTTCCCGCGTCACTGCAGAAGCCATCTGTTAGTATGCAGGCACACATACAAATTTGGCTGTGTGTATGCATCCACTGATCAGAATACACGCACGCAAACACAAACCAGGATGCATACGCTCACATTCATTTCTTCATTCATCCAAGAAATATCTCACCCCGTTGACCTTTTCGCATTGCTAGTCTGATGGATTTAGCATGAAGCATGGATTGTTGGATCAATCTGTGAGGGGAAGAGTTTCCTTTGCATTTCTTGTGCTGTTTTTATCCTCTTCTTCTCTTGTCTTTCTCTCCATCCCTACCCACGTGAATCTGCCTGTCTGAGTCTGCCAAAGACTGATGTCATTGTCCACCAGTGGGTTTCCAGCGTGTGGGATGACATGAACGTTGAAATGTAATCCCGCGGTTTAATCCCGACCACTCCCGATCCGCTGCCTGCACACACACACCGCACATGCACACACACACACACACACACACACACACACACACACACACACACACACATCGGACAGCCCGAGAAACTCTTCAGAGGGGCAGACAGTTTTATTGAACCATTAAAAGATGCGGGGTTTTGAGGCAGAGCGGACATACAAGAGCCTTTTAAAAAGATCTCTTATTATTCAGAAATGCCTACCTGCTGGGCAGAGAGTGAGATAGAGGGAAACAGAGGGAGACAGAGAGATTAAAGATTATTTATTTCTCATGGGTGGGAGACAGTGAGTGAGTGGAAGGGAGGGCGGCAGTCAGAAGCAAGCAAACTAATTCTCGCCGAAGAACAGACAGTCGTGCCAGAGCGGGAGCTGCGGTTAGTTCACTTCCCTGACGCTGTTGGTACATCACCACGAATCGTTATCAGTGTCATCTGTTCAGTTTTAGCCTATTTAGAACCAAGTAGGACCAGACTTTCTCTTGTGGATAGGGGGCTGCAAACGCACGCACCTCGCACTTCTCCAGAACCTCGACAACTCAAGGTAAGACAAACTTTTACCGGGATTTATTCAATCTGTGCCACCACCACTTTGTTAATTATGTTGGCGGTGAAAAGGAGTCGACACTAAGATCTGGGCGACGTTTCCAGGTGTGCTGTTTCTGTTCGTGATGATGCGCAGCCAGCGTGCGTAAAACAGCTGCAGTGAATATCTTCAAGGGGCAACATTAGAACACTTAAAGATGATGTTAGTATTTTTTTCTTGAGCCAAAGTGAAGCTGAAACCAACACAGTCCATTACAGCATAACAGACTGCTTTTTACTTGGTCGGCGAATGACTGCCCATGTTTGGATCAATAGTAACGAAGTCACTCTACATACTTTTTTCTGCTTCATGCAGCTTCAACAGGAGCCTAGTTGTCTTAATACCTTTTTTTTTTTTTTTTAAATATATTACAACCAGACTAAAGGGATATACGATTCACTTTTAAATGAAGGCTTTAACTTGAAATCTCATTTACTCCTTTAAAGCTCTTAACAGAGAAAATGTAATTGTAGCATCCATTATGTTCCATTAACAAGATGTGAGTGGAATAGTTTTCAGGAAATTAAAAAAAAAAGAGAGAAAACGCTAGAAAATTGGAAGAAGCATTGCAAGACTTTAACATGTTCCCCACTTTCTAGCTTCACTGTGATTGAAGATGTTTCCTGTTTAAACTATACCCGTCATCCACTTTAATTATACATTAAACTGTTGAGAAAGCACCAGCCACTGTAGGCTACTTTTCTCACGCAAGATTAGCACACTGACTGCAAGCTTAAACTGAAAAAAGGCCAGTGTTATTAAGTTTAAAGTGGGCGATTTGAAGTAACTACAGAAGTCTCAAATATTGGAAACCCAGCCTGCAGAAATCTTTCAGAATGACCGTCTGGCCAACTTCTCTATTTACAGGACCGATTTAATGGATGAGCTGCGGAAAAGTGGCAGCAGATGCAAATAAACAATTAAACATGTAAAAACTGATAAAATATCCTATTCAAGCCACAATGGAAAGTGCATCATATTTAATATTTGCAATCCACCCCCTTCTGGCCTCATTAACTTGCTTTATATGACAGAAAAAGGGAAAACATCAGAGTAAATCTATAGTAAGCTACTACACAACTGCGCCCCCGAGAGAGAGGTTGCTGAGCTAAGAAAGCAAACAAAGTGGAGGAGAGAAAATGTGCTTTTTCTCGCATTTGACTTGAGATAGCTGAAATGTGCTTCCTTGCTCAGTCACTTGAGCCTGTAGATTTGACTGGCTTTGATTTCATGTAACAAGTGCGAAGAAGCTCCTATCAGACAACATTTCAGGTGCCACATCTCACACAGGTCACACCTTCCTGCTGAGCTGTCAGCTTAACAATATGCACTGTCGCTGTCGGATCACTGTACAGCTGCTTCTTCTGTCTATCTATCTGTCTATCTAGCTAGTCTTCCTCTCCTGTTCTTCTGTGTCTAACCTTGTGTTCTTCAATCCAGCCTGTAAGCCGCTGTATTTTATCTTTGAACTCATCTCTCTGGGCCTCATTTAGAGTTCGTGGAAAGGCCGCAGCCTAAAGGAAAAAAGGCTTTCAAATAATCTTAAGTTTTTTCATTGCGTATTATACAGCTTGTGGCAATAAGTCAGCCATCCTCCAGTTTCACTGTCCAAGCATGACAACTGACAAGTCAACACACCAAGCACAAAATTATATGTAATGTGTAATCAGGTGTTCTGTCATCACTATCCTGATGTTTTGTGAAAATGGAAGATACAGCTTGGGGTATACCCTACCCCTCTGAATGGCTGAATTTTAAAAGTCTGATTAATTTTGACAAACCTAAGCTGACTGTACTATTAATTGACAAGATTTGCGTAAACTGGAGAACGAGGGAGCACATCACTGGTTTTATTTGGAACTGCTGCTAAAAGACTATCTGCAGATTTTGCATTTCATCAATAACATACTTACAAGAATACCACCCTTGTGTCGATATTGATTATGATATCATGAAATAATGTGCCATGGTAGCTGATAGAAGTGAATGTTGTAAACACTCTGATTCCCGTATAGCCGGATGGGAATGTTTACCACTGTGATTCTACTGCTGAGTCTCAGGCTTGCGGCAATCTGCAACTAGCACAGAGATTTCCATCAGATGGTTGTCAGAGATTAAGAGGTGTATCAATCTTCAACGTGACTTCTTGAACCCTCCGTGTAATGTGGCACAGTGCTCAATGTCACTATATTTGGCGGGTATTAATGATCCTTATGTGCCACAGAGGCTTCATGAAGTAAAACGTATTCTCAAGAATTTGTCAGTATTTGTGGCAAGCTGTGGTCTTCCCGGAAAAAAAAAAAAGGGGGGGAATGATGAAAGGAACGAAGAGATGGGCTGCACATTGCTACTGTTAGACAGTGGAGCCAACAGTAAATTAAAGCTTGCATTATTTTCACACACATGGTGCAGTTACATAAGAATAAGCTTGAGGACAAGCTGCACACACGGCATATGTTTGTGATTTTCTATATTTTTTTTCCATAACTGAGTTTGATGCCAGAGGTTTCTCATCTGCTGCCTTCCTGCACTCCAACATCCCCATCTCAGCTGCTCCCTGAATCTTTCACCTGAGCCCTGTGACCAATGATAAACTCTATCTATCTATCTATCTATCTATCTATCTATCTATCTATCTATCTATCTATCTATCTATCTATCTATCTGTGGGATACAGTCCATCACACGGCCACACAGATGCACGCTCACACTCACTCCTACAGAATATGAAGGTTTCACTGAGAATCAGTATTGATCAGAAAGTCATTTGTAAGTGGAAACAGTGGGACAATGTGGACAATTTTACTCACTCTTTCCCATTTGCATCAAAACACTTGTGATGAGCTTGAATGAATGAAAAATTCACATCTATAGTTACCAACAAATGAATTGTTCAGAGGTTTTAGACAAAAAAAAAAAAAAGGTATCAGAGTTTCGGTTGCCTCGGATATATGTTCACTGTGCACACAGTCAGAAACCTGTGGTTACTTCTCCTTTTTAAACTGAGGTGATGACATCTGTCAGTAGATGTTTATTATTTTAGAACAGAGTGATAGAAAATGACTTAATTACATTTTTCATTTTTTTAGATAGAACATTAGCTTAAAAAACATTGCCATCTGCTGTCTTTGATTAGTCCAGCTATGTAGTACTACTATTATCGTCAAAAAGGATCCAAAGATGAAAAATAAACGCAAAAAAATAAGCAACAGGTCATTAATACTCACATACAGAAGCTTATCTATTTTTTTTTAAAACAATAGACAAGCTTAATCTGTTGCTGCAAAAAAGGAGTAGGTTATACAATAAATTGTTTTGTGATAGAATATTTTGTTGCTCTATGTTTGTTCATCAAATTTACATGGGGAAAGTAGATTTATGCACAACTGCATAAACCTGCAGCCAGAAATCATGAGACGGCAACCTATTTCTTGGGTATTGTTTACAGCAGCATCTCTGGGACATGGTGGGAACACCAAACCTTGATAATATGTGTGACTCCTGTGCAGTGTTATAACCCTAATTATGTGTTGTTGGTTTTTTTTTTACATCTTAACATAATCATGTATATAATTCGAAACCCAAACATTGTAGATGTAATTACTAACCCCAAGCATTCATAATTGTGCAATTTTTGAGCTTATTGTACAACTGAAACATTTTATACTGTAGAGCAACCTACTTATTACACATGCTGAGAGATCAGGTTGGCTTTACGGTGTGGTGCTACAAAACTAGCAGCAAAAATAGCTTGAGGTGACTGCAGGTTTCCTCCATTCATATTTCGGGTAAACACGCTCAAATATCAGTGGTTGTTTTTTGTTTTGTTTTTTTTCTTTGCTGCAGGGTTAAACTGAAATAAAATCCCATAAAATTCCAAACCCTCGTTTCAAAACACAGAGACCATCACACAGTATTACAGCAAGAGGAGAATTTAAACTCATTAAGTCTTCATAAAATCTTCATCCCAAGGCAATATATCTTTTCACAAACAATTGCTCACTCGTTTGATATCATTAGAATAGATATTACATCAATTTACTGGAATTTAAAGTGAGTTGTTCTCAACAGTGTTGTAGAAAAAAGTCCTTTTCACCCAGCGTTTTAAGGCACGCTCTTGTCATTTTTGAACTGGTCAATGAAGTCCCCCAGAGAGGTTCATAAAATAACAACGTGTAAACCCTTTTCAATTTTTTTTGCTACGTGTTCTAATATTACTTAATTTGACATTTTTCAAGTCTATTCATTTCGCCCTACGCAATTTCTACTTTTTCTACTTCACATTCACGAGACAAAAAAAAAATTGCCCGCTGTTTGATGACCCTCACCCCGTGGAGTTTGACTCCTGCTCCAAAATTTTAGAAACTACAACAATAGAAAATACAAGTCAATGACCTCACCAAGGATGGGATTTTACAGGCAGCTTAATCATTCTAATGAAGATTGGTTTTAATGCACTTTTGCGCTCTTTGTTGTACGACGCTTAATTAACCAGTATTCAAGACCTGGTAAATACATCTGTAGGGGAAAAAAAAAAAAAGAATCGTAATGAGTTATCTGATCCCCAAGGCTTTGCAGTGTAAAGAGAAAGAGGGAAGAAAGGGAGAGGATGGAAAGAAAAGACAGATCAGAAGGAGGGAAGAAATGAGACAGATAAAAGGCCTTCATTAACGTTGCATTCATTACCACTCCCTGTGTGCTGCCCTGTCTGTCTCTCTGTCCTCATCTATAATTTCTACTCTTCATCTATTTAATACTTTTCTAAATGTTTAATCTGTTAGCTTCTCTTGTTGATACCTTTTCCTTTCCTCTCACATTATCTCTCTCTTCCCCGTGCCGATGCTTTGTCATACTTTCTATACTTCTCCTTATTTGTCTCTGTTACACTGCTATGTGCACCTGGCCTATTAGAACAGAGAAGGGAGACAGTGAAACTAGACTGTTGAAGATTTTCTTCCACCAAATAGCCCTCTAGAGGCCAAGCAACACAGTCTAACAAACACAACCTGGCCCAATTTCACAGGTAAGTCCACTCACCTGTTAATTGGTGTTCTTCTTCATGCTGGTGCAGAGTGAACATAACCTAATCTTGGAGCTTTGTGCTGCTCTTGCTCAATGTTTCATTGAGTTCAGCAAGAAAAGTGTCAAAAGTGGGCTAGAATCTGGGCCAGCATTCAGAAGCTGGGGCACAGATCAGAAAATGACATAAAGGGTGCAAATGAAAAAGAAAAAAACACTGTACACACAACTGAGTATAAGCCTCGTTACTGATGCAAGATGTGGAGATCAGGAATAAAAACAGAAACATAAAAAATAATTAGAAGTATTAATTATTTCTTAAGAAGCTCTCACTCACTGCTTGCCTGTTACATTTGTCATCTGTATTCATAATTTGTTTTTCCTTCACCAGCCCGAGATACATTGCTCCTTATATAACACCCCAAGCTGTTGTAAAGATGGATCCAACAAGTTACTGCTTCATCAGTCCTTCAACTCTGGCTCCCCATCCGACCATAATGATGGCTGCCAATAGTACTTCCTCCTTATCTTCTGGTAGACGTTGCCCTGAATAGCAATAGCTAGAGCAAGCTAAAGACAGCTGCAGCAAAGTACTTCTTAACTGAAAATAATCATGATTGTGACTTGGAGCCAGAGGGAATGGTTTGTGTAGAGAGAGACAGATACAAGCAATTAAACACACTGGGAAAATAAAGAACATTTAAAATGCGATTTCCGTTTGGCCAGTTCCAAAATGTCAAGTGTCTTCTCTCCTCAGGGTGGCCGAAGACACAGATGGATTCAAATGATAAATTTTGCGTTTTAATGTTGTTTTATAAAGCTTAGAGGGATTTAAGAAAAGTTTCTGGGATGTACAAATGTAGCACCTTGCTGCTTACTCCAGAAAAAACAACCACAGGGGTAGGGGATGGATGAGGGGTCCGAACTGATCTGGATTTATTGGCTCAGCTGGTCATAAAGGAGGCTTCATCCCTCCATTACATAATGCGAGCTAAGATCTCTGCTAGCTACAGGTGCATTATGACTACTCTGAAGATGCACATTCTCTTAGTCTGTCTCTCTCAACTTACCCCTCCTCCTTTCATCTCTGTATGTTTTGCTCTCTCGGGATGGATGAGTTTAATACTGAGATGGTTAGAAACCGGCTGATTTCTTCACTGAAGTACATTCTTTTTCATTTGTAGAACAAAAACAAGCCTTCTCCTCATCCTCCTCGGTTTTAACCACATCTCTTTCATGTCTTTACATTTGGGTTTTTGCAGTTTTTTTCTTTCTGCCAAGTCTTTCTCATGCCCTGTCATCCAGCTCCATAAAAAAAAAAGGTGTCCTTATGATTACTTGACTGCAATCATCCATACCAGAAGATAGCAATAGGTACAGGCAGTGTTAAAATCTTGCATTCATTCTTTTACATATTTTCTCACTTTAAGCCACATGTTTTCACACATTGTAATAGCCCAGCCCTGGCACTCTGAATAAGAGCTAGAAATGTTTCCAAGACAGAAAAAAAAACAGTCTTCTCTGCAAATCTCACCAAAATAGACCTACTATTGGATGGAGCATGGGATACTGTTTTGTCTTTGTCAGTGATTCATTAGGCACAAACTCATCAATGAAAGATGGAAATAAGATAACAGTTAGGAAAACAGAATGGCTTGGCTTAAAAAAAAGACCCTCTTACAGCTTCATAAGCACGTGCGAGCAGAAAATAAACTTTCAACTAAAGTGTGTTAGACGTTCTGCTGGGTGTTGCAAAAAGCATAGACAGTCTGTGCTAATTGTATGTCTTCGTTTACCTGGCTGGCCTAACATAAATACATAAAATGAGCATGACTTTTTAAAACCACATTACATTGAGAAAAAAGTACCTTGGATCCCTAATAAAACTAAAGTTTTCAATCTGTGTTATTTGCCAAGATGCTATACCGTCTCCCCTTAAGTGGATTTTTGGGGGTATTTATACCACCTCGGCTGGGTGAACAAGTTTGCATCCACCATGACAAAGATCATTTTACAAATGAATGAGAATGGCCCCACATTGTAGCAAGGGTGCCAGTGTAGCAATCTCAGGAAAAGAAAAGAAGAAGAAACAAATTCACACTCATCCATTGAAGCTTGTATCAACTTTTGCAGCAGTGCCATGCAGTATCACCTACCATTCCTACATGACAAAAAGTTCAACGATGACAGATCACTCAAGGATGAGTTCAAGGATTTTTTTTCTAGGATAACTACAAATTCAGTAAAAGTGGCATCAGTGCATCAGTGATAACACCCAGTCTGAACTTTACAACTGACTCAACTAAGATGCAATGACCGTAGAGGTGACCTATCCAGCTTTACCAGAACTTCTAAAATAGGAACATTTGTCCAATTCATATTTATTTGTGAGATGGTAACACTTTAGTAGGCAGTCGGTTTGTACTGGGGATTGTGGCGTCACACGAGGGGAACCACAACCAATGAGTATTAAACTACGTCCATGACAGTGTGTAGTTTTCTAACCCGACCCATGTATTTTTGAACATCTAAACCTAACCATGTACATTAATTCTTACCCTGACTATGTTCTTGTAATTCCTAACTCTAAAAATGAGCAAGTTGAAGGGGAATAGACAAGTAAATAATCGCAGAAGAGCATTAGATTTAAAAGGTGAAGTTCTGCGGAAAAGATGGCGAAGGATGGGATTTAAGCAATCTCTTATTGAAGGATCACGGTTTAATACCACAGACCAACTCGTCTTTTCCCCAGAACCATCATTTTTTGTCCCAGTCAAAAGTGGCAACGTGAGGGTCAGTGTCATCACGTCACAACAGGAGTGCAGACGTCATCAGTAGTGTGATGGGAGCTGGATCATAGGGTGCTGAGGACGGAAAAATTGCCACTGTGCAAATTTTTAGCCTTTATTGTGATATTGACGTATATTTCCATGAAACAATGTCATGACAGGTAGCATGAGAGGTAATGTTTTTATTTTCTATAGTTTGTACCATGGCCTAATCTGTAAACGAACAAGTAATGTTGTTATGGTAATAGCTGCAGATCTTGGCTCTTGGGTGTAGCCTTCTCCGTAGTTTTGGCAGACATATGAACGGTAGATTTATTGCAAAATTGAACAATCATCTTATGGATGAAATACATTTTTACTGCCGCTCTCACTTTTTGAAGTAATAATTTCTTATATACTGTATCTCTTTCCTGACTTTCATTGAGAAGATAAGCACAACAGCATCTGCATGATATTGTGTAGGTCACCCTTGTGCAGCCAATTAGGTTGTCATGTCAGACAGAAAATTGTTTAATTCCTGAAAGCTGTAAGGTTGAGGCCTCCGTGGATTAGACTAGATTCTCTGGCAATTATCACAAATGCTCAATTGGACTGAGAATGAGAGGGAATTTGGTGGCCAAGTCAACACCTTGAAATCTTTTTCATCTTTCTCAAACTATCCCTGAGTCTAACTTGCAGTGCAGCATGGTGTCACTATCCTGCTGTAAGGGGCCAGTGCCATCAGAAGATATTGTTGCCAATGTTTTGGTTGGTGGTACATGTTAAGTAGAACATTGGCTAAGACATCACAGCTTCTTTCTGTTTGCATTTTCCCCTCAATGCATTCTGACTCGTTTCCCAAAGTGAACGATGCACACGCACCAGGCCATCCACACGCTGACTGCGGACCTTTATTTATTAGCACATGTCCACATACTGTGACTGTCAGCTTTCTCTACCTTTGCAAATTCAAAAGGTCACATTTTTATTAATTTAGAAGTAGAAATGTGTGGGTGTAAAATGCAGAAGTGTCACCCTGGAGGTTGAGGTTGGAGTCCCACCTTGTAATTCTTTTAATCAATTTCATTACAATCAGAATTTGTTATGTACCATGTATAGTGTCAGCTTTGACTTTTCCTGTTTTATTCAATCAGTTGATTGTTTGAACTGTATATTATTTGTATTAATTTTGAGTGTCATACTCCTCAGTAAGAGTATCAGACTTGAATTTATTTTACGTTAGTTGTCTGTCCAGAAGCCTTTGTTTTCAAACGTTTCATTTCACTTTTATTTTTACTCCACATTGATTTTCACTTTCACCTGTTCTTTGGTGAGGTTTTGGCACTTGAATTGTCTAGTACGGTTTAAGCATAAATAACAGCAGGTTTATGTTAGTGATGTTAGAAATCTCCTTTTGTTTGCTCTTGGCATGACGACACCCACCCCCATCTGCACAAAAACACAAATGACACAGACTCGGGAAAAAAGAAAGAAAGAAAAACACCTCCTGAAATGTTTTGAAAGTCATGTTGGGTGTCACAATTTTACAGCCCTTTTTTTGTAACCAATTTTAAACTGCTGATAAATGTAGCCATTGTACATTTTTATTTGATACTAGGCTGCAGTGACTCTAACTTACAAAGAGACTTTGCTGATTTACTCAATCCAGAAAAGCAATTATTTAGAAATATGTAGCCAAGCAAATCTATAATACAGTTCCACAAATGTGGCCTTGAGGCCCTTCAGACAACCGTTCCTAACATAACTGAGGAGACTGGGGACTGATTTCTGATTTACTAAATAGATATCCGAGGATAGATTCCTACATAAGCACACCTCCAATAGGCTCCACAGGTATATTGAATGCTTTAAGGTGTGAGCACTATACCCACACAGTGTTTAAAAATAGAGAAGGTTCTGACAGTCCTACACCAAGCTTCACAGCTGAGACCTCTCTGCTGAAATGGTCTCCAGCCTTATGACTCTTATCCAAAACTTCAATCACTTCTCCCTTCTCCTCCCCCTCTCTGCTCCCCCTCCCTTTTCTGCCTCTCCTGTCTCTCTCTCTCTCTCTCTCTCTCTCTCCCTGGGGATGGGATTTTGCTTCTATAAGTCCTCTATCACACTCAATATTTCACAAAAGGCCTTTTTTATTCTCTGCTAGCATACATACACACTTCTGGTGTTCACATGGAAGTGTCTCACTCTGATTCTCTGGCAGTTTTCACATCTGTCGTCCTCCGTGCTTTGTCTTTGTCCCTCATTCTTCCTTTTTTTGTAATCATCTAAATCTTCTTTTCTCCTCTGAATGTTCCTCTTTGCCTCACACTAGAGCTCACTCAGTTTTTCTTCATCACTGCTGGGTCCTTCTCATTTGCTGTTGCCCTGAACCGAACCTCTTTGCACCCTCTTCTCTTGTTTTTAACACACATCTCCTACAGTCGCGTTGCTGCTTTTATAATGATTCCAGGGAAGCTTTCAAAACAAGTCTTAAAAGGATGTAATTCTCTGTAATCAATACATTTTCTATGGTATTTGTTCTAGGGTCTGGCCTCATCCATTTTTAACGCAGCCTGGATGGGCTAAACTCAATCCATGCATCCATCCATCCATCCATTATCTGTATACCGCTGAATCCGTCGGTCGGGTCGCGGGGGGGCTGGAGCCTATCCCAGCAGTCCTAAACTCAATCCAATCCAATCCAATTGTATTTATAAAGCACTTTACAACAACCTCAGTTGACCAAAGTGCTGTACAAAAAATAAAAACAAAGAAATTTAAAAGAATACTGCACTGACACTGCATGTGGTTGTAGAGCTACTTCTGTAACATCAGCTGAACATCAACGGTGATATGTTCACCTTGTTCCCTTGGCTTTAACAGTATGCCACCAAAGTAGCTCTTATAAAGGACTGGCTGCGCAGATTGCCATACAGGAAGAAAGAAACTGGTTTGTTCACCATTAAACATGCAACTTTATTGGCCAGTGCAACCTTTCATGCTGATGTCGGTACATTAATGATGTTAAATGAGTAATGCGTCATTGAAGATATGCACCGCAATTAATTATTTGGGTAGCGTGCATGATGACTCTATTTTACAACCACGTGCTCGTATGTGTTTGCCTCATTTATTCAGGCCCTCAAGTTTTAATAAGGTGCTTTTCATCTTAGAAAATTAGATTCTTCAGCTCATGATTATTGTTAGTCAAAGCTTGCTGATTGCCTGTTTGTTTTGCAGTGCCTCTGAGGCTCTAGTTTAGAAACAGAATACAATCATTTCTCAAAATTCCCCTAATTTAACTAGTGGCACATTGCACAGGAAACAGGTGTCATTTTAATCACAGCTACTTTCAGTTAAATTCAATTTAGTTCAGTTCAACTCGATTAAATTGTATTTGCACTATTTCAATTGTAATTCAGTTTCATTCAAAACAAAGATAATCTCGAAACACTTTAAAGATACCAGTCCAATTATAATCCAGTTCAATCCAAGTCAATGTAATCCATCTATATTCTAACACTTGCTTTCCTTTCTATTTAGTTTCCTTCCCGTCACTACTTTGTTTCCCTCTGATAATGACAGTCATACAAGTTCGACATTATTTAAACTACAGTGCAGATTGAGATATTTGAGGTAAACTCCCATTACAGGATGTGGTTAATATTTAAACGATGATACGAACCAGAACAGAGTGTGGAGACGCCTGCTGTTGCCTGGGGCTAAAAACACAGGAGTCTAAACTCACTGTGCACCTCCTGAATATATGAGACTTAATAAGGACGGGGAAACTCAATCAGCCACTTTTTTGTCTATTGCGAAGCGATCTGGGACACATAGATGAGCTTTATGTACATACAGAAGAACCATCTGTGTTCGACTGCATGTGAGTATGACGTATCCAGGCTGAGTCGTGCCCAGCAGTCATACCTCATGATCATCCAATCCTCTGCCTCCCTTCTTTTTTTAACCATAATTATCATCTTTAGTCGCTGCCTCTGACAACCATCCCTCTTCTATCTCATTCTGACTTGTGTGTAAGACTTAATGACTTTTTTGTCATTTTGTTTTCTGCTTCCCCTCCTTACACTCACTTAAACCCTTTTTGGAGAGGGGACACGCATAAGCGACTCCATTCAAACCCATAACAGTGACAGAGTAGGTGTTGTGTTAAAGTACTGGTATTTGCCTCCTACCTGCCAAGGTTTACCAGTCTGTTTTACTGAGAAATAACAGAAATGAACATGACTTTATAACTCTGCATTCTATCATGGCATCGTGATATAATAAGTGATAAGTCCCAAACTTTGCAGTAGTGAGATTTTACACTCAATTTGTTCAAAAATTGAGGGGTTTTATTTTTTCTATTTCTGGTGATGTTGGGTTGATCAGATGTTTTCCTAAACATAACAAAGTAAGTTTTATTTTCTTTACCTAAGCGTTTTTTCCAGTACATGGTACAGCACAGCTTTTAAGTGGCGCTTTGGTTCACTTGGCTGAGGTAGAACCAAAAAGAAAGAGAAAATTTTGATTGATTAATTAATCTATTCATTTATTTGATTAAGCAATTTGGTCGAATTCCCTGAAAAAATCAATTGTATGCCAAATTAACACATCTCTGCATCCGCAGGTCAGACCCGTGTCATGTTAAAAGTAAGATGTGAATGTCACTTGGTCAGTCACTCGTGATTGTACTTGAACTTTAAGGGAAAAGTGACCAGAGTGCTGAAGAAGACGTGACGCCGACACTTAAAATTGTTGTTCGATTAACTGAAAGGATTGCATGTCTTAAAGTTTTGAGATTTCCTGTAGTTTTAAGATTTTCTTTAGTAATCTGCATAATATAAATATCTCTTCAAAGCCCTCCTGATTGAATTCAAGTATGGTATTTGGTTGGTGCTGTTTTTGCTTGTAATCCCTCAGTCTTCATCGACTGTAGCGAGATATGACCATCGACGTCTTCATTTGTAAAAATTGGATCCCTATATTTATTGGTGTCCCTAGCAGAATCCAAGTGAGCACACGCACGTTTGTGTGTTTGAGTATGTGTAAAGGACAAACCTTTGATATGCAAATTGCAGATTGGAAATGGTAAAAGACAATCATCTCCCTCTTCCAGACCAAGCCATTGAAACGCGAAGATACTTGAAGATGATGAGCGACTACATTTTGCTGTAAGAATTGGTTTAACGTGAAACCATGAAAGTTACTAACCATTTTGACTGCTAAATGATTAGTAAGTTTAATGGTTTCACGTTAAACCAATTCTTAGTCTTAGGTTGGAACTAAAGCATGCCAAATTCACAACCTTCCAACAAGAACCTAGCAACTGTAATAAGGCTTTGTAATAAGGCATGAGAACAAATCATCTAGAAAACGGTTTTCCCCCTTTATTTTAGCATTCATAAAGAGAAAAAGACTAAAGGAATCTTGTTAAATGTTCAACACCTACTCAAACCTACAGTTATAAAATGGTTACTGTAACGAAAGGAAACTCAAATCCACATTCACAGGCACAGTCGTGTCAGGTAGTGGAGAGAAACTCAAAGCACCTTATGATCTGTTCATGCTGTTTCATAACACAGGAGGAAGTAGATAGAGTCAGTATGTGCTGCTTATGTCCTTTTTTCCCTCCTTAATCTTTCTTCTGTCGATTCATCTGTTATGACTCACGACATGATGTGTTCCACATTCCCTGAATTCTTTTTATTGACCAAAGTTTTTCTCAGTACGGTCAATAAGAGTCTCGGCACGCTGAGTGAACTTGTGCACTCGCACAATTAGGTACATTGACTTTGAGCTGTTACCAATATGTGCCATCTCAGTAGTGGGCATGTGACATACAGACTAAGCGAAAGGGAGAACTGAGGCTATTGTTAGTGAAGGAACAGTGGAAAAAGAAGGTAGATGCAGGAGTTTTTTCTTTTCTGCCTTTTTATTTAACTTCCTAGTTTGAGAGCTTCTCTTTGAGTTTCACTCTGTCTTACTTTTGCATTTATGTGCAAATGTGTGTGTATACATGTGCGTGCATACAAACTGAGGCGCTGAGATGTGGATTGGGCCTCTCAATTGAAGTCTGGGTTTTCTGAAGAGGCACTCTGTGCGATGAGTCTAAAGGCCATGCGTGGCCACAAAAGGAATGAATTAATGCAGGTGATGAATGGAGATCTGTGCACACACATTCACATGGGCATGGATATGCTAACGCACAAATAGACACTGGGAATTAGAGTTTAATTTATTCCTCTAAGAATAAAGATTAGTCCAGTGGTAATGTGCATTTATGTGTGTGTGAGTGTGTGTAGGTGGTACATTAGTGGGTCTGTATGGGTTGACCGAGAGCGCGAACAGAGGCGTGTGTGTATGAGCATTCTCCATAGAAGTGTCTCTCGAGCATCCAAAAGTGAATTAAGTGTAACCAAAGGTGCGCGCAAACACATACACAGAATTAAGTTGGCTGGTAAAAGTAGCAGCTCATTGCCTTGAGGGAAGCTGCATTTCAAGTCACTGATACATCGTGGAGAACAGAGTGTTTTTTCTTCTCCCCTCAACAACTGCACACAAACTCATGTTTAACACACAAGCACACAGGGAGGCGCGGACATCAGCATCCTGCTGAGTGTTACAGCCACTGAATGATCCCAAACTCCTGAGACATTAGCGAACTATCCTCCTCTGTTACACCTCTTACATCTGCAGAAAGCATTTGTTGTTGCATTCTGGGATGTGAGCGTGTGATGGAGCTGAGATTGGCTATTCCATCCGGTGATTTAATGTTTGACACGTGAGCCGTGCTTGACGTGGTTGTGTCTGCCTGACATGGCAATTTTTTTCTGCACCACAAACTTTTCTCATGAAGTCTACGTCTCCCATCATGCGCTCATATGTAAAGCCAAAGACCCAGCTGCTGTTTATTGCCGTTGATGTTTGACTTGATTGTGTGTTTAAAGTAAAGTTGTTATAAAGAGCTGTGAAGCAAGTTTGCTTGGTAAAATCAAAAGATACTGTTCAGAGAAAAATGAAGAAATATTACAATCATGAGGATGTAGGCAGTTTAAAGAAATGTCTGCAATGTTGCATAGCAACAGCTAACAAAACATTTAAGTGTGTGTCAAACTCTTATCATTACATCATAACTCCTTCTCAAAGCTGGCAAACAAAGAGGTCCCACACTTCTCTTGGTCACAACAGAGTGGTGCTCTGTTATGTTCAGAGCCAAATTTACAATTTGTGTATTCTTAGTGACATGTTCTCCACTGAATTGTACAAAACAAAAACTGCACTCATAATTGATTACCAATTGCCTGTCTATGAGTGATAATGGTTTCTGTTCTTAATTTGATAAAGAGGTGGAGTTAGCTCCACATTATTGCTTTAGTGTAAACATGCTATTGGGGTGTTATTATGAGGTGGACAAAATGATAGCCACCCATCAGCGTTGTCTAAAAACCCTCGCTCTAATACAAGATCAGTAGTCTAAAAGCAATAAAAAAAAGTCAAATTAGTGGTCACAGAAGCCCAAAAATCAAAAGAATCTATTTTAGTGTAATATAAACTAAGAAAAAAATGGTGTGATGCTGCTATAGACAGTGAAAGACATTTGGGATTGTGAAGTCATACGTTAGCACACTAAGGGTTACATAAGGTTGCAAACTAGGGAGTTTATGGACTGTTCATTAATATTTAAGATGCTGTTGTACATTGGCAATGCATGGCATGTGTTCGCAGTTCAGCAGTAATTGGTTTTGCTTATGTGTGCAATACAACAACCATATCATTTCAGCGAATACAACACACATCAAAGTGACAACCAAGGATTATGTACTTCTTATACAGCGGAACACAATGTTTAAGAGTGTGTATCCAGTTCCTATGTTAGAATCTAAGGATAGATTTTAGGTGAGTTCTTTAACATAAAGAACTCTAATGCTACAAAAGCTGAAAAAAAGACCTTAAGTCTCTGACACAGTCTCAAAATTTTTTTTATTACTGTAGCATGTGCTTCTAGGTAGCATGTTTGTTTGTTCTGAAAAAAAATCACATTTGGTCTAAAAAAATCTACAGAGTGCTACCACCATAGATAATCTTTTAAGATAAGGACTAACCCTTGGCAACAAAATCTATTATTGCTTCTGACCATATAAAAATGTATCTCTAAACTCTCACTCCAGCAGTTATTCCCTACAAAAAGTAACGAAGCAGGCCACAGCGTGTCTGTGTTTCCTTTAAATTGAATTTAACCTTTCGAACTTTTGCCACTTCAAATGGCATAAGAATGAATCTACAATTTTTTCCTCTTTCATCAAATGGGTACCTATGAATATGCTAATCTGGTCTCACACATCTCCACCAGATGACATTGCCCTAGCCTTTCTTTTTTGACTCTGTTACCCAATGCAATGGCCAATTCTAGCATTGGAGAATTTCAGCAGCAAATGTTTGAACCAGAGAGCAATTCTCAAGTAAAGGAAGTTCAATTTTATGAGGTAACATGTAAGGGGAGAAATATGAGAATGACAATGTATTTACTTTCTACATAACTTCAATATTTGAGAAAAATAGCAATATTCATCAGCTTGCCAGCTGGACAGCAATTTAAAATTAAAATTAAAATTAAAATTTTGGAAAAGTTTCCAAAATCTGTGCTATCACAGCAATCAACAGAACATGTCACGTCTACTGTCTTCATAAGAGCAAAACACACCAATTCCCCTTCTTCTTGCTTTTCCAGCTTGGTTGTGGTAACTCCTTGTGTTACCTTCTTAATTAATCAGTTCCTCTCAATGCATGTAAATTAGCTGTACAGCCCCGCCAAGCCAGTAAGGCAAGGCAAATTTATTTTTATAGCACAATTCAACAACAAGGTGATTCAAAGTGCTTTACAGAGACATTAAAACAGTAGAAATAAAAAGCATGATTTCAATTTTAAACAAAAAAGAAAGAAATAAGAACAATAGATAAAATCAGTAGTTAAAATATGATTAAGTTTTGAAACTCAAGCTTCGGATTTGGAGCTTTATCCAAATGCAGCTGAAAAGTAGTCAGAATTTGTTCCTCCAATGTTCTTGGAAGAACATAAAGGCTGACAAAATACCCGTTTCTTAGACTGTGGTGCTTTATAGATTCAAATTACCAAAGTTTTTTTATTTGCTTTTATTGAACAAGAAAGTGTCCCACATTAAGACAAGCTAGCAGTACAACATGCACATAGTACAGGGATTAAACGAAGAAGGATGCTTTATAAAGATTTTTCACAGTTAGACTTTTATGAGAGAGAAATGCTATAAACTTGTAAAAGCACCTCCATGTTTTATGCAATAGATGTGTATAATCTATTCATGATTGTTGCGCTTTTCCCCCTGCTTATGATCCTCTGCTCAGCACGCTTTCACTCTCGCTTGGTTCACTTGGTGTCTTGAGGACACTGATTTTCTGTTGTGATTTCTTTTTTTCATCCTCTTCAGAACAGATTGCATTATGTCTGCTGGGTAACCATCGCATACAATGTTAGTGTGTGTGTGTGTGTGTGTGTGTGTGTGTGTGAGAGAGATTTTGTACATTGCAGTGTACAGTGCAGTGTGTTTACAACTCACAGACTTTCAGAATGCAGTCAGAGAGTCACTTATACAGACACATACACACCCTGACAGAATACTGTCAGTAGCCCTCATTCAGTCAGTGTGTGCATGCAGTGACTGTCTCTATGTCTTCAGGTCCTGCCTCGTGCTATTCTGATGTCAGACAGAGCACCCTGACAGACAGATGCCACATCGTTCTTTATAAGTTTCCTTACGCCTCTCCCCCTCCCCCCACCTTTGCACACACTCAAACACACAAAGCAACAAACATTTTTGTCAAAATGTACTCTGTGGCCATGCTCCCTGAGGCTGCACTTACTGTGCAAGACCTCCACATATCCACCCTCTAATGGGGGTACAGGAAAGAGGGGCCAGACAGAGGAGAGGGGAATAAAAAAGGTAAGGAAGGAGTATTGCTTACAGTTCTGCTAAGTTTTCAAGCAGATTATTATCACTATTATTTAGAGTGAGGTGCTGCGTGTTTGTGAGAGAGGCGTGTGTCTGTGTATATGTGTAACTACATGAATTTGGTCGATTTGATACGTGTCGACGTTTGGAATCGGGTTCCTGTCTCTGTCTCTGTCTCTCTGGGCAAATGTGATGAATTCTCATTAGAACATTTCTTTTTTAAGCCTGTGTCTGGCCATGTGTATGCCTTGCAGTCTCACACATACAAACGCACTGACAGGTAAACACTACATGCAAACACACACAGACACACGCAAGCCTGAGATGAGAGCCACTCTGTGAGCAATGCTGGAATTAGTGTTTGTAACGGGCTTCAAGAAGACCCAAATTTAATCAACGCAACACACACTAGCCATTAACATGGTATCTGGCTCAGCGTTACTCTTAATATTGTAAGTTATGTGTGTGCATATGTGTACTTAGAATGATAATCCATTTACTCTCATATCCTGTACTACACTTGGTTTAATCAAGCACAGAAATTGTGATAATTGGTCCTTCATCTCCTACTCCTTTTACTTCTTCTCTCCTCTCCCTTTTATTTGCTCCACTTTCATGCAGCAGCATCCTGGTAAGGTCTGGGACCAACCTCAGCCTGCCGCATGCCCCTCAGTGTGGTGTAAGCACTCGTCTACTCTGGCAATGAGCTCAGAATCAGCGGTTTCCTTTTCCTTTTTTTTTTTTAATGCCATTATATTCAGATTGGACATGTGTTTTGTTCGACAAAATTATTTTAATGACCATATGAAAGTGCTTTTAGCTTTCTCTAGAATATTCATGAAGTTATTATTTCCTAATTACACCCAGTGCAATTCTCGCATAATGTTGTGAATCTATTCAAATTTTCACTAAAGCATTTTAAACCGGAGGCACTACAGATACTGGGGAAAAAGTCCATTTTAAACACTTTTTTTTTTCTGTGTTAAATCAAGTAAATCATGTGAGGTTTTTATCGATCAATGAAACAGGCTGTTGCATCTTGTGATACACGAATGAAGAGACATGCAAGAAATATACACGACTATAAAGGTGAAGGCAATTTGCTAATCTTGTTTAAAGTGTGAAACTGGATTGTAATGGCAGGCTTAATTACCCATTTGAGGGCTTTTGGGACACAGACAATTTCCGTCTGTAATATAATACGTGTATATGCATGCATGTGCGTGTATTTGTTTAATTGTCTTTCTGACACACACAAACACTCTAGGCATATCCTCATTCTCCCTGCATTCCCATTAGTTTAGCAGATAAAACTAACTATTGGGTTGCCATATTAGTAGAGCCATTCTGATGATCTCTTACCTTTCTTAGTGGGGAGCTATCATTTATACAGTAGAGTAGAGGTCTTCTAAATCAGGGTTGGGTAAGAGAAAAACACTGAGGTGAAAAAGATGCAGGGTGCACGAAGAGGTGAAACCAAAAAAAGGTGACAAGAGAAGCAGGAAAAGACAAGAATGGTTGTTGTGGATTGACACACCTGATACAGGGAGAGTGACATGTCAAACACTAATGAGGAGCAGATATATTCAGCGTGTCATTCAGGGGAAGATGGAGTGAAGTGCACTGAGCTGTGTGTGCATCTCAGGTTGTTAGTGCTGACATCGTGGCTGACATGTGTCATCTCCTGTTCACACAGGCAGAAGTTACTTCTCAGGATTTTCCGAGGCAGGCATTGACATACTTGTTAATTAATTTCATAAACACACACTTATGCACATTTTATCATACATTGGATCGAGAACCACTTCTCAACAAATCCTCCACTTGATCACATTGTGCAGATGTCGTGATTTGCATCACGATTTGCAACACTGCAGACCACTCCAGTGCATGCTGAAGATCATGTTTGAAGAGGCCAACGGAACCACATAATTTGAAAAAAGCAGATAATCAGCCCCAAAGTTCCCAAACTAGACACCCTCTTCTCCCCAGGCTATGCCTCAAGATCATGTCCATGAACATCACAAACAGAAACATTGATAAGGGGAAGTCCTGCCAGAGTCCAACATGCATCATAAGCAAGCCCGACTTTGTGCCGAGTATGAAAACACTTGTTTTGGTCATACAGGGACCTAATGGCCTGCAACAGCTACACCCTCACAGAATCTCCAGAGGGTTAAAGCCTTCTCCAAGTTCACAAAACATAAGGTCAAACTCCTATAACCCCCTCAGCAGCTCAGTAAGGATCTGGTCTACTGTTCCACGGTGAAAATCACACTGCTCCTTCTCAGATGGAACCTCCTGTCCAACAGCCAGGGGTAAACTTTCCAGGGAAGAAGTGGTGTGAGACAATAGTTGGAGCACACCGTCCAGTCCCCCATTTTAAAAATGAGGACCACCACTCTGGACTGCCACTCCACAGCCATTGTCTCAGAATCTTGTCCAGTCCGGGGCTTTGCTGCTGACAAGCTTTTTAACTGCCTTAGTGATCCAAGGTATGGGTATGTCTTTCTTTTGGCCACAGCTCTTGGCAGCCTCATCCCCAATGGAAACTGAATATGGCCCATTCGCCCTCAACCTCCCATGATACGTGCTAAAAAAGCTCTCCTGGAGGTGTGTTTTGGACATCTCATGGACAGGGGCCCCTGCCAGATCGTTTCCAGGTCACTGGAACCATCTGGGTTTACAAGTCTTCACCTCCACTGGATCTAGCTCACCACCAGGTGGTCATCAGTTTACAGCTGTGCCCCTGTTTTCACTTGGGTGTCTAAGACAAATGATCGCAGCTACAAAATTGAGTACGCTTTTGGACTCCTTATGCTTGAACCTGATATTTGCTACGGACAAGCTATAATAAATACCAGTCTGAAAGAGTCTAGCCTCTCTGAGGGAGTTTTGTTCCACAGCACAAGCTGTGCATTGAGGTTAGCCCAACTACTGTGCATCTAGTTTGTACTGCTCCATCACACACAGTAGCTGATTTTTCCATCTGGAGCCATTCTATCAAGGTCTTGAAATGTCTCTTTGTCTGACTCATCCCTTAGACCAATTTGTCCTCGAAGACCCTACCAGGCTAATACCTCCAATAACACAGCTCTCAGGGTCATGTGGTTACCTAAACCTTTTCACCGTGTTAAAGTCCAGATACTGCCAAGAATCTCTAAAATGATTGCACATAAGAAGCTAGAGTAAATATGAAAGCACCTTAGACCAACTATAACTGCTTATTTTTTATATATTTATCCTTCTGTTTGCATTTATCAATAATCTGCAAAGTGCAAATGCACAGTTAGCACAGATAGTCTTTGCTTTTTTACTAAGAGTTCAGAGTACTGAGAATTGGCTTAATATGATAAGACGCTTAAAGAGCTCAGTGCCAGTCAATAGCAGATTTTCTTTGAATGACCTTGACACTAAGAACCTCTGAACATTTCCCTTCTGAGTTGACAGAAAATACCATATTCCATTTGATTAATTTTTTAGCCTTGTTGTAGCCTTTGCATAACACTTTGTTAACACAGGCACCTACAGCTGCAGAGACAAGTACAAGATATTTCATTTAGGGTGTTGAAGACAAAGTGTGATGTGAGCTTGGTGCGCCCTCACACCTGATTTCATATGCCTGTGTGTGCATTAATAGGTTTTAATTTGAAAGTCATTATCAAAATGCGCTGCAAATCATACAGTTGTCTTTACTACAACAACCATTATTCTTATTTCTTTATTCATTATTCTTATCTTCCAAATTCAGTTGTACATAATGTGGACAGAAGATGTGCTAGTTCAAATATGTTTTCAGAGCAATTTGTCTGTGCTGCACGGTTTTGAAGCAAACCATGAAGCAAAGCATGAAATAATTACAAAACATAAAAAGCACTTCTTTTTTGTGTCCCCCCAGCACAAGTACAGAATAATATATTTTAGATGTGTAATTCAGGTGCATAACACATTTGTTAGGTGTACCTTTTTGAATGGGACATTGTACCCAGTAATCCGGAAAATAATATTTTGATGCATGTGTGTAACTCCATTGCTAATACCTCCAGCCTCAAAATGTGGACTTTATTGCCCGTTAAATGTGTTGCAACAGTTGTTTCATGACTACTACCTAAAATGTGGCAACAATGTATTCCATGTAGTTATTTTCATGTTCCTTGCTACAATTAAATCAGTGGGCATGATTACCTGCACATTTTGGTTGAGCTAGTTACAACTCAACTTCATTTAACTGGGCCACCATCCTTGTCGCAGTGTACATGCATGGGAGCAGAATCGAGTGATTGACTGAAGATTGCCTGACGCATCAATGCTTTGGACTATGTCTATGTTTAAAAAGAAAGACGTTCTGCGGCTTCTGATTTTCTCTATCTTACACGTAAGCATAGCTGAATTCACTGCGTAGACGTCTTTAAGTTGCTGGAACGATACTTTTGTCTGATAATAATATGTTATGATGTTAATAGAATCAGGATTTTATCACAGCAGAGTTGAAGCCTGGAAATGCTTTACATGTATTCTTAATGAGCTGCTTTTCAGTCACAGTTTCTAATGTCTGACTGTTTGACAGCAGTCTGACAAAAGAAACACAAAATGATGTGAATGAGGGCAGCTTTATTTGGGATTTCAGCTGTATTTAATACAATTCTTACACTATTGTTTTTGCAAAAAGATGTAACATTGGCACAAGTACAGAGCACACAGGCCCATTTGAGTCCAGTTAAGCATGTTTCGATTGCAAAGCAAATTGTTTTAGTCTGGTTTTGACAGTATCGATTTTATACAATTTCTATACTATTTCAAATACTATTTCACTTGTTATGTGAGTATTGGGTTGTCTTTAAGCAAGATTATACAAAATCTAGAGTTTGGATTTTTAATGAAACTTTGTAGAAAAGTGTACGTTGTCCAAAGGAAATGGTTGAGGATGCACGTATACATAGCTTCTTTTTAACCTTTCCTAGGTTCTACAAAGTGCTTTACATGTGTTTCTCATTCACTTTTACACACAGACACACATACTGCACTTCTCTTTACAGATATGCATTCCATATACGGTATGCAGCACTTTTAAAGTTCATGTTTTTTTATAAAGCATGTCTAAAACTACAGTTGTTGACCAAATTGCTATATATTGAAAAAAATGATTAAAGGTGGGGTCTGTGATGTTTTCTGGAGCATTTTTTATCATATTGTCTGAAAACCTCCTCACGACCCCATTGCACCCACTAAAATAGAATGTTTGGAAAAAAAACTAAATCTTTTAGTCCATTGTAGAGGGTGTAGCAAGAGGAAATGTCTGACCAATAGAAGTAATGATGAGAGTTACTTCTATTGGATTCTGACATGCCAATCAACCGTCAGCCCCCCTCACCCCTCCCCCCTGCGCGTTCACAGACTCGTGACTCGTTCATGTGTTTTGAAGGCGTGGTTTCGAGGGGTGGGCTGAAGGGAGAGGCAAGGTTGTGTATTTTCAAAAATATAGCTTGCAGGAACCGTTTTTCCAAGATCTCAGACCCCATCTTTAAGTCAGCACAAATAGCAAAATAAAATAGCATTAACTGTCATGGTCCATGGTTTTTGTGTCTTTTGGGTTCTTTGTCTTTTTCTCTGGTTTAATTATTTATTTTATTATTTCTTTCCTTCATTTACTCTGTGTTCTTGATTGGTAATTTGTTTTGAGTTTATCCTTTGTATTCTGCTTTTAGTTTCAATCCTCAGTGTTCAGATTATTGCTTCTGGTCATTACCCTTAGTTGTTCTCATATCCCCTGTTTGGTCCTTAGCTCTACATTCATCTGTTCGTTGTCAATCTGTCACAGCTGCAGTGACTCACTCATTAGTTCCCCATAGTATATATGCTCCTTTGTTTGTCTCAGTCCTTGTCAGATCCTTTCCCGTTGCTCACATCAATTGGTCTTAGCCGTTGTTCTTTTCTGCTCTTGTCTGGTTATCCCATTGTCAAGGTGTTTAATCATTTTGTCTGTTGTTTTCCAAGTTTAGTTCATGGTTTCCTGGCTGTTTGCCATGCCTGTGGGTTTTTGAAAAAAAAAAAAGACTTGAGTAATCATCCGTAGGCTCCACACGGCTCTTCACCATATTTCAGTCCTCCATAGATTTTCTCCACCAACATCACAAGATTAACTTAATCAAAATTAGTTAAAACAAAATTGAAACAATGAACACACACCAAAAATGTAACTCAAGTGGAATGAAAAATCTGCGAGTGAAAATGTGTTTTCAAATAAGACTTAAAAACAGAAAGTGTGGAAACTTGCCAAAGATGCAGGGGCAGTTGGTTCCATACTTTGGAGACTACAACAGCAAAGGCCTGGTCTTCTCTGTGCACCAGCCTCAAACTCTGGGCAACTACAAGCAAATGACCATAGATCTGCGTGATAGAGGGCACATATGGTTGTAAGAGGTCTGAAATATGCAAAAGAACTAGCCCATAAAAAAAAACTATCCTCCAGGGCAGCCACTACTGGAAACATGTGCTCATGTTTACGTGTTCATGTTAGCAGAAGCATAAATAAGCCTATTAAAATTGTTACACGATTAAAAAGAAAAAAAAAAACTTTAGATAAAAAGTCTCAATTTAACAAAATATATATTTTCAGCCACTGTTTCTCCCATTTAAAATCTGTATCCAGAATCATATTCAGGTGTTTTACACATGGTTTCACATAAGTTTTAAAGCCACCCAGATCCATATAGGAAGCACTGCAGACACCACTGAGTACAAAAGTCATTAATTCAGTTTTGTTCTCATTAAAATTCATAAAGTTAAAGGCCATCTAATCTTTTATTTCTTAGATACACAAACAGAGGTTTTAGTTCAAAAGAGCTGTCATGTGTTCAAAGGCATGTAAATCTGAGTGTCATCCGCAAAACTATTCAGATCTGATACATCTTGAGCTGAAGAAGAGACAGAGTCACCAAAGCTTTTGTCAAACTTAAGCCGTTCTAAAGATGAACTTTTCATGCTGACACAGTGTTCAGGGTGAGACAAAAGGATTTTTTGGTCAATTGTGTCAAACGGTGCTTTAACTGGTGCTCTAAGTGCACAGGGAAGACGAAGTCTCCTGAAGCTATAAAAAGAAGCTTATAAAAGATCATGAAATTTTTGATAATCTCTTTTTTTTTTTTTTTTTTTTTTTAACCAGGCTGGTTTAAGAACATGAGGGTGTAAAAAGAACTGTAACTGCACAAATACCACAATCTCCAGAATTTCTGAGAGAAAAGGGAGCTGTGAGATTGGTCTAAAATTTGGGGGGGTTGGCTTTCCAAGTTTGGCTTTAGGGGAAAAGGATGTACTACTGCTGTTAGAAATTAATTTGGAAAATCAGCGGGTGAGACAATGTAGAAAGGTGTCAGCAAATATTTCCAGAGTGTGTCCACTCACTCCCTGATGTTATGGATTCATACAGAGTTACACAGCAATGGCTGTAACATGCAATCCATTTTTTCTTTAACTTCCTGCAAAAGATTATCTGTTGATCTGGCATTCACATTATCACTAGTGTGCCTTCAACAACACCACATTTGCCATCCTTTCCTGCTGGAGGTTTAGCTTTCACTTCATGTGTCATGATCATGACTCCTAACCACTGCGTTTCTTTGTCCCATTGGTGGGAACAGAGGCCGTCAGGGGAGTATTATTGACACTGTTGTCCATTTGCTGGAAAAGTGGATCAACTACATCTAAGGTTACATTGTCAATATCTTTACAGGTAACAGTTCTGGTATACCCTTGGTCAATGCAGAAATACATTCAATGTTTGACAGGCACCGTGTGAAATCTGCTTTCTACTTTTTTAAAGGCTTTGCATTAGTCTAGTAGGAATAGTGAATAATAGTAAGATTTAAGTTTAACTCCAAATCTTATGACTGCGGTCTAAAAGTAAGATTCTCCGCTCCATTTCTTTAATTCCTGACAGATTTTTGAGCACCAGTGATCAGGTTTAAAGTTCTTATGCATGTTTTCAATTTGCACATTACAAAATGTTGATGTAAATTGCAACATTTACATGAAAATAAGTTCCTCAACTTTGGGAAATATTTGGTGCATAAGGAGAGCTTGAAACACATAACGGTAATCAGTTCAGACGCACTGAACGTGTTGCTCCCACGACTGACCAGCTGTTTCCTGCACCGATCCTGTAGGTCAGAATGAAAGCTGTGATTTTTCTTCTGTTTGTTTCAGAGAGCTTGCCCTGACAGTGTACCTTCAAGTGCTTTCTTTGGGGACTTTGGGGACAGTCTGTCATATCGTTTAACACGATGAATCGCACAATCCTTTATCCCACGAAGCCTGTCAGTACAAACTCACGTGCACTCACACGTGCGTACATACGCTCGCCTGTGTAAAAATTCACACAGTTATGGAGCTGTGAGGTTGAAAGGTACTCTCAATCTTCCTCTGCAGCTCTGTGTTTGTTCTGTTCTTGTGTGCAGTGTTATCTCTGACCAACTTTTCAACTAGTCACAGTTCACATTTCTCCCTCCCTTTCTGCTCCCATCGTTTCACACTTCTTACCTCATCTTCCATCTTTTCCAATCGTTCCCTCTCATCTCCTTTTCTCTCAAATCCTCCCATATATCCTCCCACTTTTTTTTACCTACTTCAAGGTTCAGACTGACTCAGTATTCTGCAGGTATTGTCTTTTTATGACATCTGAGTCGAGAACATTATCCATTGGCACAAGGTGAGGAAAAGGCAAAATAAGGACAAACACAAACTGGTTACCTACCTTGACACCTAAAACACCTGCTGTTATATGTACTGTTCTTTACGAAACTATCCAACTTTTTAGCCTCATGGGAATTCCTATTTGACTCAAAGGAAAGCATCACTTTAAGTCTCAACTTATCAGAATAAATTTTGGAAAAACAGGGATGTATCATGCAAGTTTACCTTCTGCGCTCCAAGTATTGAATCCCTCTCACCAAATGAGTGTTCATAAACAGCGCTTATGCACACACAACACCTGCTTGGTTATCAAAGAATGGCTGTTGGCAACTGCCCTGTGAACCAGCCTTGGAGTTTACTGTGCTATCCAGCTTTTAGAATAGTCAGATGTTACCCTTGTTTGCCCTGGCTGACGCCCTCTTTTCCAAGGCAGAAATAGCAAGCTTTCCTGCAGGATTTTGAATGCATTTTTTTTTGCATCGAATCAAGCTTTCTGCCACCAGAAGGGATCTACAGACGCATCTACATTTCTGGAAAAGCCAACAGAATCGCCCTCTTCTGGAACAGTTCTGTAATTGGTCAAAGTCTGTTGTCACAGCCAAGACTAGCAAAGGCCTAAATCAATGCCAAGAAGAGGAGATGCAGATTTTTTGTTGTCACTGTGACCACTTGAATGGCAACACACTTAAATGTCATTGCTATTTTGTGCAAAGATGTTTAATAAGATTACTGCCAATCCTAGTTTTATGGTGATTTTGTTTTATTTATTTGTCTATTATTGTTTCAGATAAAGTTCACCAAAGCAAAAAGCATTGTCTCTGCTTTTTGATCACTATTTCTTTCTGCTGTTTATATTACCGCAATGCAAGAGCTAGTTCATACAGCCATCTTCTGATGACACTACACCGCCAAACACTGCTTAAGATAAGGTTGACTGAAACAAAGTTTACTCCAAAGTAGTTATTGAAAAACATATGCAACTTGTGTTCCTGCTTTTTACTGTTTTTAAAGGATTGCTTTAGAGGTGTTTGGCACATGTTCAGAAACACTGCCATTGTTCCAATAGCCATGCTGAACTCAGAGACGTCAACAACAAAAGTATGAGGGTATAATAACAAATGTATCTTGAAAATCAAAGAGAGTTTTGAATGTCTGCACGGACAGTATTTCAGAGCAGGCTAAAGATAGTGTTCATAAATTAGTATCTTAGAAGTTATGGGCACTTTCTTCCCACAATACTCTCCTTTCACAACATGATAGCTTCACCTTCACTGTCACTGCGCCTTGTCATGAGAATGTTGTTGTACTTGCATAATCCTCTGGCCAAACAAGATTTTTGCAGTCCAACACTATATTCCCCTCGCCATCTCACTGGGGCATTACATTCATGCAGGAATGCACATTATGGACCCACATGTACACACAGGCACACACTTTCACACATTCATATCTGCACATGTGACATATCTAAAACAGCCATTGCACTTTCTCAGATGCACACGCTTATATGCGTGTACGTAGACACACAGTGTATCCCAGCACTCTGGATTAGGGGTACAGATTAGAGATTAGGGCCAGTAGTTGGATTATACAGTACTCTCCAGCCCCTCCTCCACTACAGGCCAAAGCATCTCTGTCCCTATCATCTACAATGGTGATGTCATACACACATACACACAGTCAGGATTTTACATGTATGATATCCATTTTTATTCCTGAATTGGCACCTGAAAACAGCCATTACCTCTGAGGGTTTTTCATCCTTTTTTTCATATTCTCATCTTTTCTCAGTTTATTTCAGTCAATTGCTTTTTCTGCCACTAACACGAACAACACAGTCACAAAACAATCCTCACAGCATTGTGTGCTCCCCTTATATTTACTATCTGGTGCAAAGTACCGTCTCAAATGTCCCATTTGCTGCAATCACATCCTGGCCAAGTGCGCGGACTAATCTTGACGTGGCCCTGAGCCCCACACAGGCAGAGGATAAAGTATAGGTATCTAAGAGGAACAACTGAAAAAAATGTCCAATAGGAAAGATTTAAAGCCAGGTATTTAGAGGAGGAGCAGGACCTTAAAGATGGATGACCAAAGCTACTAGGGAATCTGTCTCCTACAGTAGATGGAGTGTTTAAAAGATGTGGGTGAGGATTGCCTGAGGACTGTTATGAGAGGGTATATTGATTGTTGATTCACTATCTTGATCCTCGATTTCTACCTGGGCGTTTGGGACCTCCTGTGGGGTCACATGCTATTTCAGGGTGGACATGATAAGAGGGATGTGTTTGTAAAGTGCTTGCATGAACATAACAAGATTAAAAAAAAACTAAACCCATTCCCAAGATTGTATACTGGTTACTGTATAAACTGCAATTTCACATACAGTATTTGCCGTGTTAACAGTGGCAGTCACTATGAGGTAAAAAGAAGAGTCATTCTGAGAAATATTTTCAGCAAGTTTAAAAGGTCGTGTGGTACTGATGTAGGTCAGAAGATTAATCAAAACTAACACACAGATACACACACACAAATGCAGACTGCAAACAAACAAGACATTCCCCCGTCTTTAAAAGCGAGTGCTGTCAGTGTTACTGAGGACACTTGTGATTTCCAAGGAAGCCAGCTGCTTTGGGGATGCAGGGACGCTGCCATTTACAAACTAAGTTTAACTTGAACTCGACAAACGTAGCCCAGAATCTACAGACTTTAGCAGAGTGGAGAGAAGCTTAGCTGGAAGCTTAATATCTGTTGGCAAGGTTAGCATGCAACCAGACCGCCAGAGAAGTTACTATCCAACCTCGTTGAAAATTGCCTCGCTGTATCAATGGTTCACCAACGTACAGTGAGATATTAAGACTATTAGTGATGGCACCCCTTGTTGCCTCTTTGACTTGACTGAGGTCTTTCACAATGTTTCATCAGTAAGTCTTCTCCTCTTTAACATGCCAGTTCACTGTTACCTGAAGGTGTTGGAGAAAGAAGAGTCATATTTAGGCCTTATTTTTCCCATGTGGAGAATAATCAAAATGTCTTTCTCTTTCACTGCTAGGTGAATGCCGTCATGCCATTTGGGTGCCTTGCCCTGCGAGATGGGCGGACTTACGACAGCATATCTGATGTCACAGACAAATATGAGTTTGGTCAAGTCCTTCGAGCGTAAGTACCATGAAGCTTTATGCATGGGTTTCTGTCATCTTTCTATCCCTATCTCATGGATAATTCATAGTCGTATGTTTAGTCCTCCTGGTTATTTTTTTCTTACTTTTTTAAACAACTCAATGAATTATACAAATTGCACAATTTTCATTGCAGATTTGATTTTGTATAAAACGCATTTGGATGACCAAAGGAAAAAGCTTGAGGCTAGAGTGTGACAGATTTGACATACATGTTTTTTTCAATTAAAGCCTTAAGAGATGCCTGAAAACCCTTATCCTGTCAGTTGTTGACACACTTTGTTCAAAGACTATCATCAGTTTAAATGCTCTGTGACATGCTTCTATGATTGCCAGAAACCTGTGAAGTACACTGTACTTCCTGAACTGGCTGAAACGGACTATTTTCTCCTCATGCACATCCCTTAAAACACCAGAGAGTTACACACACACTGACCATATCCACAAATACCAATCAGTGTAAGAGACCATATGGCAGCAGCAGCATCTGGCCTTTGAGATTTCTGCTCCTCTTTTATATAACACGCACACATAGTCCCACACAGGCATAGAGAAAAACATATCAAGTCAGAAATGAGTGCCTGCATTTGTCATGTATGAGCTCTACTTAAAAAAACTGTTTTAAAAAAAGGAAAGTAAAGGTAGTAAAGCACTGCACTGAAATTAAAAAGTGTACAGGCCATGTGTGTTTATGGTTTTCTGTTATCAATGTCTTACTCTAAATGCACTTCTACGCACAGCAAAACAAGCAAACAACAAAAAATGAACTCTTTTAAGATGTAGAACCATTGAATAAACACTGGTAGTGCGTATATTGGATTTTAAAGATTCATTATTAAATACTGCAGTTTAATTTTCCATTACACTGCTTTTTAAAATGCAATTGCATGATGGAGTGTGTGCCCTGAAGGCTAAAGTCCACACTTTGCTCAACTGAAGGCAGCAACAGATCAATTGCAAACCTGTTATTTACAACCTATTTATTCAACCTGACGACTCTCCTCCCAGTTAAATTGCTTCACTGTATTTCACCAGGACTCCCAATGTATTTTTGAAATTTTTTTTGCATCTCCATTTCCTCAGTATTGCTCAGAAGTGAGTTTTAAAAATAAATGCATAAATTGCTAAGCATCATTCATTCTGACGCATAGCCATTTATTTATTCCTTTCTGTTACATTTACCGTTTCTTATTATCTTGATCTGTCGGTGTTTCTGTCTATTTTTTTTTTTTTTTTATTGCATAGGAAGGAGTTCTGTGAGCTGTGCCTGGCAAAGGACAGACAGACAGACAAGGTGTTTGTCTGTAAGAAATTCCTCAAGAAGGATGGCAGGAAAGTCCGCAAGGCTGCCAAGAACGAAATCATGATCCTGAAATTGTAGGCAATCAGTGTGTGAGCAGATGGATGAATGGTTGAGCTATTGAGAATCTTGAAGAGAAGAACAATAAGAGGATTTTTATGTATTCAAATTCCAACTGTAAACATAACTAGACAGTAATGTAAGGCTCATGGCTCATGCTTTGTGGTGTTTGGCTTTCTGGCTCTTCCAGGGTCAATCACCCAAATATCCTTCAGCTGATAGATGCATTTGAGACCCGGAAGGAATACTTCATCATCCAGGAACTGTGAGTATTTCTTGTGGCTTTTTCGCCATTTTACTTTCCTGTGGAAACATTCCTGATAATTTGTATGTGTGTGTCTGTTTCTGCATTCATGCATCTTACACACACAACCGCATCAGTTCAGAGGTGGGAACTGAGTCTTTCCTCTTATTACTGTGTGCTCTGGTTCTCCCCTCAGCAACAGAGGAAGGTGTTAGATTTGATGAGATATTTGCTCTCAGTAACACTCAGCATTACTCAGTGGCCCTGAAGCACTGCTTTGGAACAAGAGAGTCTCTACAGAGATTGATTCACCAGAACTTAACCACTACGCATCACTTGTGACGTTTGCAACATCATTGATTGAACCAGAGTAGACAAAGTATTTCAGTTCCTGTATTTCAGTAAGGCAAACTGCAGCTTTCATCTTGTTGAAAGCTATATGGGACAATGACTTCCATCATTTATCTCCAAAGTTAAGCAAGTCGTTTAGAGTCGGTGAGGGTTGGGTGCCATCTTTTTTAGTTAGTTATGTTTAGTTATTGACTAAACATTTGACGATAACATTTTTACCATGGGAGTAAACATCGGCTGCACTAACTCCTGCAGACAGTGCTCAGATTGTTTTTAATGTAGGCCAGCAAAAGTAAAACACTTTACTGATGGACAAAAAAAAACACACCACAGATGTGGCGTTAAAAAAAAAAAAAAAAAAGCTTTAAGTGATTGAAAACTAGCATTTATGTTTACTAGTTTATTCAACATCGTGTGTACTTAGAAGTCTACGTGTGTGATTGCATGTTAGTGCCACAGGAGGAGATGTATTTGACTGGATTCTGGACCAAGGAAATTACACAGAGAGAGACGCTTCCAATGTTATCAGACAAGTGCTCGAAGCTGTGGCGTACATACACTCCCTCAACATTGTCCACAGGAACCTGAAGGTACATTTACTCTGACTTTCTACCTCTCTCTCTGCATTAAGGTATGTGCGTACCATGATTTATGATTAACTCGGTGGGGACTCCAAACCCAACTGCACTCTAACCCACCAAGGCTTCAAGCTTAGACTTTTGTTGATATTAACATTAGGCTAAGGGACTAGAGAAAGTGTGATCTCAGGAAGGAACCCCTAGAGGGATAGCAAATCAAGGTGTGATTTATGCAAGTGTGCGTGTCTGCGCATGATCTGACAATAACGATTTTTAAAATAAATTGGTGGCTTACCACTGGTAATACAGGAAGGACAATAACAAACAACTCGATAGCATGAGTGGAACTCTTCACCAACACGTCTCGACGAGCAATATTCAGTATTTAGTCGACAGAATCTCTGTGGAGACACATAGAAGCATCATCTCAGTTATTGACTAAACTTCTGACGATAACATTTTTTACTATGGGAGTAAACATTGACTTTATGGCTCAGAACAATCTCTAGTGACCCTAACTCCTGCAGACAGATTTCTATCTGTAGCCCTCATTACCGGCTTATTGTGACCGAGCAGCGTCATCTCTCTGTCTTTAGACTCCCTCTACTGGTGGAAGCTGAAATTTTACATAAGTCTTCATTGTTTAAAGTCATACAGCATGTCATGTAAACTGAGTTACAATGATATATTCAGATAAATCTAAATATACAGATCAATTCCTAAAGTCAAGCCATGATGCTTCTTTGGGTGTTTTTCTGACCATTTTTTGTCAAACCCTTTACCCTGAGTGTTTAGCTGAATGTTTCATCCTGTTGTAATTATGAATCTGGTGACTCTCTGACTTTGGAAAGACTTGGATGGTCTTGCTTAGAGTTTTTGCTCGATATATAATCTCGATTTAAACATAGTTGACATGTAAAATCAGAAATAATTTGATTTAAAGCCACTATCACCATTCAAAAGTTAATCAGAAAAAAACACACAATTTTTGAGGAGCAAGTTTCCTTTCTTTACATCAGTAAGGGCAAGCAAAGACTCAAAACGTGTAAGTATATGTATGGTGGTGTGAAAAGGTCCGGTGGAAATTGCTGGGGGTTTTTTTTACACATAGCAACAACATTTAATCCCCTTTTGAAACTCTGCTCAAAGATGAACATTTGCTTTTTCAACCATTTGTCCAACAAAACCTAGATCCAGTATTCCTTGAAGAAAAAAGCGGTCACATCCTTTGCCTCAGACACTAACTTTGAATGCTGAAGTAGAAATGGCTTCTTCCAGGTGTTATATATATGTGCCACTTTTTTAGATCAGGTTGCTCATAATGCTGCCCATTCCTCCACTGCATTTTATTCATTTTGCACTGCCTGTTAAAAGTGCCAAACAGAATTTAACGGTTTCATGAGCTGAGAGAAAAAATACAAAAACAACACTTTTAATGACTTTTACATGGTAGGAAATATCACGAGTGATATTACATCACCTGTCACCTCTGTGATGATGTCACCTCTGGTTAAATAATAATCATAACTATTGACTATTTTCCCAAACCAGTGCAAATCATTCAAATTGGATTAATTCATAAATTAATTCAAATATGCATATTAGTAGAGTGTAATTCTGAACTTGCACAATAACCTTTCAGTCTGAAGAACAAGGCTTCCATGTATGTTTGTGTGAGAATACTTATCTCTGGTTCTCCTCTTTATGTGTAGCTGGAAAACCTGATGTACTACACAGAAAACAACCATAAGAAAGTCGTCCTGCGAGATTTCTACCTGTCCAAAATTGAGAATGGATCCATCACAGAGCCATGTGGAACACCGGAGTACCTGGGTAGGTGATGCCTTGTCGATGTGTACCATTGGTTCTTTTCTGTTTTTACCATCTCACATCCTCTTCTGCATCTGTAAACAAGTGTCACCTGTTGTGAATTTAAGTTTGGGCACATACTTTACCTTTTTTGAGTTCTCTCCTATCTTGTGCTTTGGATGATAATAATCTGTCCAACATAAACTCTTACAGTGAAACATGAAACCTAGAAAAAACTCACAAATTGCACTGAACGCATCCAACGTTTTCCCTCCTGCAGCTCATCTGCACCTAAGCTCAGCTCTCTTTTCATCTTGTCTCAGCTTCTGTGAGCTGTCCCTCTCCTCTCTGCCTTTCTGAGTTTCTTTGCGAGGGCAACTTGAACTGCTGATCTGTGCTTTTGGCCAGTTTTCTGCAGTTAAAGGCCAGGGCAGTTATTCATAATGCTGAGTTGTATAATTAAACCAGTAAATAAGGAAAGCGAATAGAGGCAGTGATGGAAAAAGGAATGAGAATAAGAGAGTTGAAATGGGAATCAGTTTTGGGGGGTGGCTGTCCAAGCATCTTGCAATTAAAAATGTGCTGGTCTGAAGGTTAAATCAAAAAACAAAAATCGTTTCCTCTTCTCATTAAAATTCTCTGTGGCTGCTCTCTCTTTTCCTGTCAGCTCCTGAAGTGGTGGCTCGTCACCGATATGGTCGTCCTGTGGACTGCTGGGCCGTGGGTGTGATCATGTACATTCTGTGAGTCTCCATCACTAATTTTAAAACCTATTACTGATATAACAAGAAGGTTATTGTAATTCCATGGGCTTTATAAGTAATTTCCAAATTATATTTCCAATATAAGAATAATTACCCTTCTACCTTCTTTTGCATTTTATTTTGTGCAGCTTATCCGGTAATCCTCCTTTCTATGATGAAACAGAGGAGGAGAACACTGATCTACATAATCGCATCATCTTCTGTCGCATTGTTGCTGGGGAGTTTGAGTTCGATTCTCCGTACTGGGATGATATCTCACCAGCAGGTGTTTTCTTCCACCACACGATGGCACTAAACACCCACTTCAGTTTTCTAATAGACTTTTCCATAAGTAACATTAGTTTAAAAGTGCAACTGAAAACACATCTGGTATCACCGTGGTCAAAATGCATATTATAGATCTGAATCTTCATGTTCCAATGGGTAATTAATAGTCATAGCTTTCTCGGTTATTTCTGAAAACTCTTCTCAAATGACACACCATTTAGTCTTTTGTTGCTCTTTCTTTTTCAGCTAAGGAGCTTGTCTGTCGACTTATGGAGGTGGACCAGATGCTAAGAATCACAGCACAAGACGCGCTTTGGCACGAATGGTAATATCTGTGTGCATATTCACAAAAGCACAGAGATTTTTGACCACATCAGTGTGTATTTACTGTTATGCTGTCTGTCATCTGTGTCAGGATTGCTGGAAATGGTGCTTCAGAGAAGAACTTAAAGGATGGTGTGTGTGCCCAGTTTGAGAAGAACTTTGCAAAGGCCAAATGGCGGGTATGAATTCACTCCACTTCTCTTCTTGCGGCATGAATTAACAGTAACAGTTTGTAACAGTATGACTAAAAGAGTAAATGGAAGACAAACAGGACAAATGCTAAGGTTTAATGTCCTTTTAGCTCATTACACTGCTCTGCAGAGGTATGTTTTTGAAATAGCAAATAGTGAAGTTCATAAGGAGATCCAGAGGTGTGAATGCTGAAGACAGAGAAGGAGGAAGATGGCAGTGTCGACCTGGCAGCATATGTAACAGTTATAAACCTCTTCTTTCTTTCCCCATGTGGTTCCCAGGAGTTGAAGGTATTGTTTTTCATTATGGGTGAGAGTAAAAGGACAGGGCATGAGGAGAAACTCAGATTTAGTCTGGCATGATTCAATATTGGGACATCTTTCAAAATGTTGAACATCCCCATGATTTAAGTTGGGGTCCTTACAGGTAAATTTGTTTATTGAAAACTAACACATTCATTTGCACATAAACTTAAGTCAGTCTTGAGATGTGTTGATCATGATCAGGCTGTTGAAGCTCTTCTCAAGCTCTGTTCCTGCCCACTATCACTACCTGTCCCAGAAGAGATCCATCCTCTCTGACCCACTTTTCTTTAATGGATAAGACCCAGATGTTCAAAGTGGCCTGCTCTGCACCTTTCCTACTCCTCATCTGCACTAGTCTGTGTAACTAGATTGGTTAAAACAGGATAATGCTTAGCAGAGGGAAAGAAGTTTTATTCATTTGTAGTAATTGCTTCGGTGTAGATAAGGAGAGGGAGAAATGGAAAGGATATCAGGGATGTAAGCCACTGTTGACTGTTGAATTGCAGTGATTTGATCTGTAAGGCCCTCTGGTATTCCTCTTACACGAATCCTGGCTCATTGTCCCATACTGTTGTTACATTCAAGTCACGCATAAAGAAGCTGTTTTGTTGAGCCAAATACAGTGGCTTTTCACTTAGTGAATTCAAAGGAATTCAGCTCCCTGGTTTAAAAACAACTGCTAAGCTCACTCATTGTCCCAAACTCCTTTAGAGTTTGTAGATCGAAAGGAATCAGATAAGTGTAAAATTAAAGGGGGAAATTTACACATATCTGTTTATCTTTTCTGGTCCATAAGCAGTCAAAGAGTTTCCTGGGGAGAGTGAGTCTTGAGATTGATTTCAACCAGGGTACAATGTCATAGCATCCTGGAAGTAAACAACTGGCACTGATCTTTTTCTTCACCTCACACAAATCCCATCTCAGTGCTTTTTTTATGAAAATGCTAAATCATGGTGCCTCAACAGCATTTTGTCAAACGATTGTCTCGGAAGCTTATTTTTTTTCCATAACCAACTCTGGTATCAAAGTTTTTGTTTTACTTCTAAGGAGGGCATAGTCCCTATAAGTGTTTATGAAAATATAAATATACTGTAAATCTATTCTCTACTGTGCTGCCATCCTTATTTTTTGTCACCTCTGTTTTGCAGAAAGCAATCCGTGTCACCACATTTATGCAACGACTGAAGAATTCAGAGGCGCTGATTGACAGTTCAGCGGAGGTTCAGGGCAGTGAAGAGATGGGAGATGGTGAAGGAAGTGTTTCCCAGGTGACAAGTGATGAGGGAGAGAAGGGGACAACTGATGGAGGGGTGACCTCAAGTAGTGTGTCTTTAGAATTTACTGTTGAAAATACACTGGCTGGTATGAACCAGGATAAGAACAATGTTAAAATTGGAGAAAAACATGAGGAGGTAAAGACGCCCATAGGTCCATCTGTAGGAACTTCTCCATCAGATATTCAGGACCCTCTCAGCCAATCAAATTCAGTCCCCAAACTTACACAGGAAGAGCTTAATAAGACCAGTTTAAAGAAAAGAGCACTTGATGGATCCAGAAAAATTGCTGACAATTTGGGTCAAAATAAAGTTGTTCCAGAGGTCAAACAGACCCCTGTGGTGAAACCTGAGTCCTCAAATCTGTTAGAAAGTTCATCAGGCACTAATCTTGACGGAAAACATAGATCCACTTCCCCTGATCCAAGCAGCAAACGTAAAATGGCTGCAACACTTCATGGCCCTCCACAAACAGCATCTGCTATTGCTTCAGCCTCGCCAGAGAAGAGACCAGCCACCCAAGGAGTACAGAGGGATGATACTGATGGAAGCTGGTGTCAGACACAACTGCCTGAAGCAGTAGCAGAGAGGTCAGTTGTAGCACAAGTGACTCCAGTCATGGGGTCAGGAGCTGGGGTAGATTTAGGACTGGGAGTTAGGTTAAGGGGTGATGCTAGTCCTTTAGGTAGTAGGGATAACAATGCTAGGAGAACAGACAGATACAGTGCTGAATTTAGCATAGCTAGAACAGGTGCTGCATCAGGACAGGGTTGTTATGCAGCAGGCAGCTCAGCTAGTTTGGGCCGTCATGCCACACCGTACAACCCAGAAGCCATGGCTATGGGGATAGGAGGGAGTTACGGGAGTCCATACAGTTCCCTGTATACAAGTGGAGGAGGAGTAGGGATGTATGGGACTGGTCTACACCATGCAGGAGGGGGGAGCAGCGCCACAAGCGATTGGCAAATGGACAGTGTGATCGAGCAGATAGAAAAACAAATGGCCGCTGTGCTTGAGAAGATTGAAGGAGACATGCCTTCACTGCTTGAGCAAATCAGTGACTGTCCTGCTGAACCACCACGTGTCAGGAGCACACACACGTCTCCTGCCACCTCCCGTGCACGTTCCACGCAATGCTCTTCAGCCTCAACCACTCCTCCACCCCTTCCCACTTCTCCAAGACCTGCGTTGCCATCGCTCCCTCACCTTGCCATCCCTCCTCCATCCTATCCCCCACCCTCTCCACCCACACAAGCCTCACCCCAGGCTGTTGGAGAGCAGGGAGACAAGGACAGACCGAGGGGTGCTGCTAACTCCAGCCAGTCACCAAAAGCTGGAATGGGCAGGGGTCTTTGAGGCAGGTTATGGCACAAATGCAAAAGCATCCGAAACACTGGATTTACAGTTTAAACTTGAGGGTTTAATGATTCTGTCTCGCCCAGATGCACCATCCACTTGCTACACAGAAGAAAAGTAACCGTACGATGTGGTTTGGTTTGGTTGTGCTTTTATACCAAATGACAACCCCTATGGCGTTCAAATGCTCTCATGAGTGGAGTCAAAGCAGAGTAGAATGCAACATCTCTCTGTGTGACAGCTGCAAAGATCAAATCAGATCCAGATGTGTGCCTCAATGTCCACCACAATCAAATCATTCAAGAATAGCCTAGCATTTAGCACGGTTTACAAATGATCAGCCTAGACATGTTAAAACAGTGTAATACAATTAACTGTCATTATTAAGGGATAACAGCTGAAGGGGTTCATTTGCATTATTTTCTATCCGTGTATTTTCTATATTCACTTTATTCAGTTCAACGTCGCAGGACAGAGCTTATCACTGCTACCATTGGGCAGAATTAAGGACATTATTACTTTGTTGTTATGGCTGAGGGTGGTGTTACTTGGCTGAAAACTGGATAGTACACCCTGGGCAGGTTGCCAGTCCAACACAGGGCCAACACAGAGACAAGCAACCATGCACACTCGCCCCTACAGTCAATTTAGAGTCACCAAACAACCTGACACGCATATTTCTGGGCTGTGGGAGGAAGTCGGACTATCCTGAGAGAACCTATGCATGCACAGGGAGAACATGCAAAGTTCACATAGAAAGGCCCTAGCCAAGTTTTGAAACCAGGAATGTGAGGTGACACTGCTAACCACCACGCCACCATATAGACCTATTCTTGATCAAGTGTAAATATATATATAGAGACTCCTGATTCTTAGTTTGTTTGTTTTGTTTTCCAGGATGTAAACTTCCTCATGTCCAATGTGGTACTTTTACTTTTGTCAAAGCAGCTCATCCCATTTCTATATTTTTATTTATTTTATTAATGTGGCTCTTCAGTCTATTGTGAAGCTTGGAGTCGCACACTTGCACAAAAGCATTTGAAACTGAACAAATCAATCGAGTCCATCGGCCTACAAATTGAGATTTGTTTAATCTTATGGTGAAGTCAAATTTGAACTGTCACTCATAGTATTGTGAGTTGCTACACATTGTTGGGGAGCTGAGAAAAAATATTTAGTTGCGAGATGTTGTATAAAAGCTTTGCAATAACACTCAAACACACTTTTTTTCCGTTCTGTTTCAAAAGTTCTACAGAAATCTAGCCCTCGTACTTTGTTTTCATATTTGTCTAGTTTTGTCATCTCACCTATTTTGGTAATGTTAATTATTAAACTTTCCTGTCTATTTGCTTAAATTTATCATATGATAATGTCCTTCTGAATTTCATTCTGCTTTTGGGTGTGTGTAATACCAGATTCTGTGCTATTCTTCTTAATTAAATCACCATTATTCTGTTCCTATGTAGACTGTACTCTGTTTGCAAGTCTTTCAATAAAAGTAATACAATTATACTGTGTTTCAAATTATTATGCATGTGGGATTTTTATTTTTATTTTTTTAAACCCCCTTGTCCTGTCCAGCATTATGGCAGCAGAATTGTAATCTGAATACCGTTTATGCCAACCACATTTGCTATGCCAAGGTAAGCTTTATGAATGTAAAGCTCCCCTTGATGCCCATCAACCCCTTATTTATTTATTTATTTTTGATACAATACTTAACATGTGATAGTGCCGAACCGGACCGGGGGACAGAGAGAGAGGGAGAGCGAAGAAGGAAAAAAAGGAACAGAAATATGAAGAGACAAACATAGAAAACAATGAAAAATCAGACAACCAGCTGCTACACCTGTAAAAACAAAACTGAAGACAATCCACGGCTTTTGTGGGGAATCCAGCCTTAGAGCCATCAGGAGCACCTGTAGGCAGATAAGCAGAGAACAAACACACAAACAAAAAAAAGCACAAGCAGCAGCAATCACATATAATATAACTGTGGATACAGATTACCGCATGTAGGATTTCAGTTAGATCAACATTTTGGTGGTAGGTTTTCTGTGGAAGTTCATGTCTATGTTGTTTTTTCCTGTCTCTTTGGGTCACTGGTGAGCCAAATTAAAGGGAAACTACTTGAAGAGGTTGCTCCACATTATTAGGCAAGTCACAGTTGTCATGCAGTATGGGAAAAAAGAAGCTTTCTGCAAATAAAAAGCATGAAATAGTGCAATGCCTTGCCAAAGGACTGAAAACAATCAACAGTTCATGGAACTCAAGCGAGATCATCATACTGTTAAAAAGTTTGTGTGTAATCCAGAGAGCAAACTGTTCAAATTGTTCAGATAAATGTATATCAATGAAAGTTACTATAAGGCAAATGCATTGTACAAAGAGAGCAGCTGCAGTGAGCTGCAAGCAGGTGTTTGAAGCTGCCAGGGCAGGATCCTCCAGGCTTGCAGTTGTGCATAAAGCTGAATTTTGGCCACCCCTAACCAATGCTCATAAGAAGAAATGTTTGGCACAGAGATACATGAAGATTCATTTTCAAAAAGTTTCCTTCGCTGATGAATGCAGTGCTACAGTGGATGATGGAGGGAGTTCGGGATGGTTGGTGGATGGCCACCATGTCACAACAAGGCTGCAACGTCAGCAAGGAGGTGGCAGAGGTACGTTTTGGGCTGGAATGTTAGGGAATGAGATAGTACGCCCCTTCACTTTCAATCGCATTGACTATCAAGGGAAAATTAACAAAAACAGCATATGCATAATAATTTATAACACACTGTAAATTAGATTTTGAATTGTTTCATTCACAGATAGATAAAGAATCTGAAAACGTGCCACCTTCAAAACTCTTTTGCCATGTAAATGATGGACTGAATTACGGCTGTTTTATGTGTGTGTACATACATGTGAGTGTGCACGCGAGCATGCTTATAGAACTAAACTAACCGTTACGTGATAGACTGACCGTTACCCAAAGATTTTCGCGCAGGTCTTTTATCACGCACTTACTACAAGCCCCATATGGCATTGCGTACGCTTTGGATTGGTCCAAACTTGTGAATGACGGGGGTGAAAAAACGTTACTTGTTGTAAACCGTTAGAATGTTATTTAGCCTTAAAACAGTATACATATGAACATATTATTTATTGTTTTTATTTTTGGTGAAAATTTATCATGGATTGAAATATTCTACAAATGATACATCCATTGTTGTCACTTTTCGGTGAACCCTTTGGGCCTGACCATTGGTTGTTCCTGTAACGTGCACATGTTGCTGCTTTGCTTTGGTTTCAACTGAAATAGAGTGAGGGGAAACGGTTTGGGGACAGCTGGGCAGGCAACCGTCCAGTGGAAAAAACTCACACAGAGCCCGCCAGCTTGACACATTTTTCAGTTTGCCGTCAGCGGCCGTGTTGAGTTTTAACATTATTTGTTTGGTTTCTTGCTTAAACGAAGCCGATTTTCAATACTACAGATCAGGCCGAGTAATATCGGATGTGGTAAGTTTGCACACTTGTGTAAGCTCTCGTCTTGGTAACGTTAGCCAGAGCTAGTTGGCTAATGTTAGCTGGATAGCTAACAGCGGCACAAGAAGGAAAAAGTCGTTGGGTGGCTAGATAGCCTAAGAGCTAGCCGCACACAAGCTAACAACTACGCAGTCGTTTGATCAGCGTTATTGGTAGTGGTTAACGTTAGTTACCGTTGGCTAACTGAACCTCTTCAGCTCTCCGCTCGGTTAACCGTCGCTGATAAGGCATTGTCACGGAAATGTTCATATTGAATTAAGATTTGCACTTTATTGGGCGCGAGACTGTTATCCTAATTAAAACAATGTGGTAAATAGTAGCCAGAAAGCTACTGTTGCTGCAAACATTATATACAAGCTCTGTTGAGAGGCATACTCTGCCTATCTTGCCTCACGGAACGTGTAACGTACTGGCGAAATTTCTTTAACCTGCGTGTATTTTTGTTTGGTTGACGTTAGGGTACTACTGTTAGTTTTTTTTTTTTTTTTTTTTAACACAGTAGTATTATAGTTATTTGAGCTTGACAGGCTAAGCAGTCTACTTCTCTGACTTTTTGGTATGGACACTTTTCAACTCAAAGAGAATGCTGTAAATCATGGTAGAATTAGAGCACGAGAACCAGGGAACCCCTCGACATGTGTACCCGACAATATGCGGCCCAGTCTTTTCCTGGGCCTTTGTCATTTGCTAGACACCCCCTCCCCCAATACTCCTCTGGAAGAAATGCTCACCCCTAACCTCGATGTGACTGAGGGCCCTGGCGCCCAGCATCACTTTAGCTTGGAAGCAGCGTACTTAACGTTGTACCTGTGTCATTCAGTGCTTCAGCACTATCAGCAATAATTGAGAGTTCGCATAAACAATGATCCAAATTCTTGCCCCAGTATGTCGAACATGTTACTGTGAGAAAATGTTCAACTCCGTCATACTGTGTGTATGTATATATATATATATATATATATTTTCCTCTAATGTATAGTGCCACGTTTAGTGTGAGCTTTGCTTGTAGTCTAGTTCCATAACAGGATGGTTTCTCGCAGAAACGCTGTTGAGACAATGGTGCTATTATTGTTGAATTTCGTTCAGCCTCCGTAGATATCCCTAAGATGTAACTTTGGAAGGCTCACAGAATAGTTTGAAAATGATTTCCACGGTCCTTGTGGTAGACATGCATAGAGCGTGTCTATTCAGGTGCAAGGTGTTTTGTGCAAGGCTCGCTGGAGGTCCATCAGTTCATTGTACACTTTTATACATGGCATGCATCTTCTGGTAGCAGGGGCGGGATGAATGCACGGTGGCAGCCAATCGGATGAGAGCCTGTCTCACCAGTGTGCTAGAAGCCACCCTTTCCTGTTGAATATTTTAACCCGTGCGTCACAGCGCCTCCGCCCCTTTCTTTCCATCTGCCATTTTGGTTTTGTTCCCGTCTGCAGTCGCTAAGCCAGCAACGCAATTACATAGAGGAGACTGAGCTCAACGACATAGTGACTCGACATTATAGCGAAGACCATCCCAAATCTCGCACCGTGTTTAACTTCTTGGTACCAAGCGTCGAATTTGCAACCATCTTTTATTACTGACGACTGTACACTGCGAGAGAGGAGCGGGTTCGCATAGGGAAGGGACCGAGAAGGATTATTGGTAAGAACAGAAATCAATGAAGCACGAGTGTAGTGGCTCGTCTTCCATTTGCATAGATTTTTTTTTTTTTTTTAAGATTTTTATGTTGAATTGTAAAGTCAAATGGTGTTTTCTTGTTCGGGGATTAGACATTTAGCCTTACCAATGTAGTGACGGTGTTGTCTGCCAAATCAAACCCGATTGTCTTTTTCCGAGCAGGTTGTAACATAGCCGCAGCTGCTAGCTTGTAAAGTTGTGTTCCGCACTGTGGGCAGCACAGGCCTAGGCTGAGCTGCTAAAGGATCGGCTGGTGTTTTCTTGCCTCTAAGTTATTAATGTTTCGACTCTGTCCACCTGCCAAACCACTTAACTGATTACTGGCCGGGAAACCTGTCGAATTGGAACCCGATTGGGTGGGCCGTGGTGCTGGGACCCGCAGTCGAAGTGGATTTTTTTTGTAAAAAAAATGTCAAGCTTTGAATAAGTTGTTGGCCTCTAAGGTTTTGTATCGGGTTTGGCAAGCTACAGTAACAGCCGGGCGGCTCTGCTGTATCATGCCGAACGCCTTCATTTTAAATTCTAATCATCGCGATCGTTCAGGTTTCATTAAAAAAAAACTAAGTTTAATCGACTCTGGTTGTAATTGTTTAATATTTAGCTCAACGAATTTTGGATTTTTGAAGTTGGGATGTTACTAATAAGCTGTCGTGTCCGACTTTGGGGGCGAAGGTAAGTTAGCTGCATTTGATGCGGAAATTGTAGCAGACAGTTTTCGCTGCGAGGTCAGTATGCTCGAGATACTGCGGCCTTTTTCGTTTCCCATGTGACTGGTTTGTCCGGAATATTGCGTTAGTCGCGATAACACTCGACAGTATATTTTTTCCTTATGATTATAGTCGACAAGCTCTTCCTTTTATGTTATAGGTTACAGCTGCACATTGTCGATCTTGTGTCCACACCTGCGAATCAGTGTCTGTAGCTGGCTTTACCGCAGTGAACTTTTAATGATTCAGCTGTTTTTGTTGAAACGATGCCGACAGTCCTTATATACCCCTACAATAAACAATAGAAGTACATAAATAAACAAGTGTTGTCTCTGAGCATGAAAAGAACTCATAATGCTGCTATTCATTTCCCTTCTCAGGCTGGGTTCGTTTTTCTAGCAGATTGGTGTTTGGCCTGCTGCCAGGCCAGCTGCTCTCTAGGCTAAATTTCCTCTTCTCAACTTGGATACTCATCATAATGGAACCATAGTGATGGATCATAAAGAACATAAAAAGAGCTGATTTTAATTTGGTTTGATTGTTTTAGGAAAACAAGCTTTGGATTGTTTTGCTTTATTTATTCAGCTGCTAAAGCTGCCAGATTCTAATTGTTAGGTGTTCTCCACTGTAAGCTAAATAAATTATACACCATACCTGTATTGGCAACGATACATTTGTATCTAGTAATTGTGATGCTCTGCCTCGAATTGGATGTTTGTTGGCTGTTTTTTTTCAAATCATCTTTGCACATTTCCAGATGTCCAGCTCGCCGCTGTCCAAGAAGCGTCGCTTGTCAGGAACAGAGACGAAGACGGGATCCCACTGCTCCTCCTCTAACTCTGTCAGAACTGATCTGTCCCACACACCTGCCAACGTAAGTGCAAACAAATTCGCTGTGTTCGGCAGGTAGAACTTGTAACATAAAGTGATTGCATCACCTGCTGTCTCTCCACAGGGCATGGCTAAGAATGGCAATGATGCTGAGATTGATGAAGGCCTGTACTCCAGACAACTGTAAGCCGTCTAGATGGACAGGTTTATGTAATTTTTTCTTTGTTTGCTTTTATATAACCGTGCACTATAGCACTAATGGTTCTTTCTCTTTTTGTGTAGTTATGTGTTGGGCCATGAAGCAATGAAGCGCATGCAGATCTCCAATGTCCTCATTTCTGGCATGAGAGGTCTTGGAGTGGAGATTGCCAAGAATGTCATCCTGGGTGGAGTCAGAAGTGTCACTGTGCACGACCAAGGAGTTGCAGAATGGAGAGACCTTTCTTCTCAGGTGGGAAAACCTGCATATGCATTTATATTTTTAAATGGTACAATGAGCTATTTTTCTAAGTATGTTAAAGTCACTGGCTACCTTTGTCATTTTGGACTTTATTTTGGATTTATTAGGCATCCAAAGTGCAGCGTGGCTATATCTTCTGAGTCATACATGTGCTGTATTGTTGCCATCCAAAAGGAGTACTGCAGCCACCCCCACCCTTGCTATTTATGGACTGACCCAGATTTATCAGTGGATGACCTATTCCTGGGTTATAATCATAGTACAGGCAAAGCCTGTGATCTGACATCATTACAGCAAAGGAGATTGTTTTGGTCAAATAGGTAGACCTTGAATTCTGATCTGTCAGTTTAAGGCCAAGGTCTGCTGTATGTGTGAATATAGTCCACAAGAGGCTAAATAGGATGTCTTTGTCAGTGACCTTGTCCTTTCAAATATCTCTTTTTCGGCTACTGACATTTGCCCTGTGTACGTACTTATTCAAAATGAATTAAATGGCTGATTTTCATATTTTTTTTTTCATAGGAAGTGTCCTTTAATCAACCATTGAATCTTAGACTTTTCCACAATTGGCTGAATAGGAAAACCAATCCCCAAGCCCCTCATATGTCATACCTTTTAACACTTTTAAAGGGTTTTATAAAAAAACATCATCTAGCTTGAATAGCCTTGTTTTGTTATCATAGACTGTATGTACATAATGCATACATTGTGCCAAGATATTTATCAAGTCTAAATTGTGAAGCAGTTAATGGTAGTGATCGATGGCCCCTAATTAGCTGTATTAAAACAAACTTGTATTTTAGTTGCCGTAAAATAGATGATGAAACTGTGGAAACCAGTTGGATTGCTCTCTTTTACCTGAAAAATCTGCTCCTGTGCAGCGTGTATGTGGTTGGAAAGAAGGGACTAAGCACAGTGTTTGATGGCAAACCTGATTCTTAAACCCAAATTTATAAAGCTAAACTAGGAAACTAAAGCATACACTGTTGATGATTTATTTAGTAATGGTGCAGAAATGTATGCCTGAGTGCACGAGTGTTGTACTTTTAACGGTTTGTGACCACATTGTCACTAGTGGTCATACTCTTATACCTCCTCCCTATTCATATTTGGCCCTAATTCTGGTGTGGCACCACTGCTTGTTTTTAATTAGTTCAACTTGCAAATATGGTAACAACTGGTTTGTTTATCCAAGGGATAGTGATCCTCCATAGAATTATTTATTTTATTTTTGTCATTGTCACTATATGTCTGTTTGTTAAATTCTTGTTGATTATGAACTTAGACCCAGGACTATGTTGTATGGCTACTGTTTCTTATCCTTGTACTAAAATATTACAAATATATTGCGAAATGTATACACCAATGCATTTACTCGTTTAAGCCGTTCATTCACCAGAGAACATAAATATACACAAAAGAGCAGAAAGTCCAGACTGACACATCAATCGCAGGGATTTGATCCACCCATGTGGTTCTTAATTTCTGACTGAATGACATGAGAACTTGGTTTACCTGTTAAAAGCTGCTGACTGTAACAGCAATGGATATAACTAACTTTTTTAAGTGCAAAGTTTCAGAGGGGGTGGCGGCAAACATTTATACACAGGCATACCTGATCATGTTAGTCAGTGGGGACAAAGAAGAAGCAAAAAGTTTGGTTCTTGTTGCCTTAGAGTAGTTGTCAACTCTGGCACCTTCGGACATGCCATCTGACCATCCAGCTTATGGTTTGGATAGACCATAAATCAATCTAAAATTGTATGTCTTTTGACATTAGATTGGGTTCATCTGCTTGTTACAGTTGATGCTAGTTTGACTCGGTACCAGTTCTTTCCTCACTTGTTGTGTATATTTTTTGTGTGTTAGTTTTACATTCGAGAGGAGGACCTGGGGAAGAACAGAGCAGAGGTGAGCCAGCTCCGTTTGGCTGAACTCAACAGCTATGTTCCCGTGAACGCCTATACTGGAGCACTCACTGAAGACTACCTGACCAAGTTCCAGGTACAACGGCTGCTGAACCAAATTCCTTTAGACAATTATTATTATTTTTTTTAATTGTTTTTATTTTTTTCAAAGTAAAACGTGGCATTTAAATCTCTTTCTTGAAACCTAGGTGGTAGTGCTGACTAACTCGACTCTGGATGAGCAAAAGCAATTGGGAGAGTTCTGCCACAGCAAAGGAATCAAACTGATCATTGCAGACACGCGTGGTCTGTTGGGGTAGGATTTAAACTCTTTTGTGGAGAACACTTTGAGCGTACACCCACGTGTATTTGTGTCTAAACCTTGTGCAATATGTGTTCTTTCTTTGTAGTCAGCTTTTCTGTGACTTTGGAGAGGAAATGGTAGTATATGACCCCAATGGCGAGCAGCCACTTAGTGCCATGATTTCCATGATCACCAAGGTGAGTGTTTCTCTTTGGAATGTTTCTCAAACAGTGTTCTGTTCTTGGGGATGGATTCAGTTTTCAAAGAAAGTTGACTTTGACAGGAAAAGAAATCCTTTTTCTTTTTTCTTTTTTTTTTTCCTTTAGGACAATTCAGGGGTTGTGACATGTCTTGATGAGGCTCGTCATGGCTTTGAAAGTGGCGATTATGTCACTTTCACAGAGATTCAGGGGATGACCGAGCTCAATGGCTGTAAGCCAGTGGAAATTAAAGTTTTGGGTAAGATCCTTTTCTTAATTATTATGTCTTTGTTGAGCAGCTCTTTGTCTTTTACAAGTTAACATGATGCTTTATTTGGTCAGGTCCATACACCTTCGGCATCTGTGACACAACCGGCTTTACAGACTACGTGAGAGGAGGAATAGTCTCTCAGGTTAAGATGCCCAAGAAGATCAGTTTTGTAAGTGGCTATCTTTTTTTTTTCCACATCAAATTATATTATGGTGACATAACAAATTTATTTTTATTTTTTTCCCCAATACGAATTATTTAATTGTAGTTTCTTCTTTTTTTGTATTGGCTCTTTTTCCACGTTATCGTCGCTAATCAAAAGAATGCCTCATTGCAGCCCTGGAGCCACTGCGTTATCTACTATATAAATAAAGATGCCTTGCCTTGCCTTACTATTGTCACCAGTGGAAAATTTTAATATTGAGCCTGGCCTCACAACCATGCGTGTCTATCCTGTACAGAAATCCTTCTCCTCCTCCATGGCTGAGCCTGAGTTCATTATGACGGATTTTGCCAAGTTTGATCGTCCAGGGCAGCTCCATGTGGGTTTCCAGGCTATCCATGCCTTTCAGAAGAAGCACAGCCGCCTACCTGCACCCTGGGCCCAGGTATGTGCCTTTCATGACAACCGGGATTACCTATCAGATAATTGTCCGCATCAAGTGACTTAGATAATGACTAATGAACCCAACTTTTTTTTCACCTGATTTGAGTGACTTGTCACTCCTGTTACGTAAGAGCTTGTTTAATCAAATGCAGGAGCTTATCATATTTAAAATGCTGAGCTTTGTGTATTTCAGACTGATGGTGACGAGCTGTTGACTTTGGCCAAGGAAGTGAACTCTGCCCAGACGGGGTCTGCCAAATTGGAGCAGCTGGATGAAGCTTTTATCAAAAAGATGTCGTACGTTGCTGCTGGGGATCTTTCCCCTGTCAATGCTTTAATCGGAGGTGTGGCTGCACAAGAAGTGATGAAGGTCAGCGGAGAGTCTCACGTAGTCTTTAAGTTTTCATACACAGTAGTTATAACATTTTATTTTTTTTTTTTTGTCAGTTCTTGGTGAGGCAAGTACGTGCATTATTGTGTTTAATAGGAATTGTTTTACTGCTATGTGAGGACACATGTTTGGACGTGCCCTCTCCGACTTGCTCAGTTATAGAATTCTTGGTAACAGTTGACTTTATCTTGTTCTTTTAGGCATGCACAGGGAAGTTTTCGCCTATAATGCAGTGGCTGTATTTTGATGCCCTGGAGTGCCTGCCTGAAGAGGAAGGAGTCGTACCCACAGAGCAAGAGTGCGCTCCTGTAGGTGTTCAGTCCAGAACTATAAGCAGATGCACATCATGCTGTCAAACTGTGGTCCTAAGCTTGTTTTCTGCCCCGCTGTGCTTTTCTCAGAGAAACTGTCGCTATGATGGGCAGACTGCAGTGTTCGGCACCAAGCTCCAGGATTTGCTCGCCAAACAGCGCTACTTCCTGGTGAGTTGGTGTGGATATATTTTTGTGGTAGCCAGTGCAGAGGCCGTTTTAAAAAAAAAAAAAAATAAAATCCTGATCGTCAGCTTCACCAATTGATAACAGCATTTATCTGACATTGTTTAGAATCTAGTAAAATGTTTGGATTAACGCATAAAAAATGGAGTGAATTATTGATTTTTTTTTTTGTTTGTTTGTTTGTTTGTTTGTTTGTTTGTTTTTTTTTTTTTTTTTTTTTTTTTTTTTTTTTTACATAGTCTTCAAAGTGAAACGAACGGCACAACCTTTGTGGATTTACTCATTTAATCGTTTGCAATCCTTCCAGGTCGGAGCTGGTGCCATTGGCTGTGAGCTGTTGAAAAACTTTGCCATGATTGGACTTGCAAGTGGGGAGGGTGAGGTCATTGTGACCGACATGGACACCATAGAGAAATCCAATCTCAACCGACAGTTCCTCTTCAGACCCTCAGATGTTACAGTCAGTATCATCAGCTTTTTACAGTGATTGATATATAAGGGAGCTGACATAGCTTGGCCATGTATTGATTGAATTATATTTCCAAGTAGGTACTGTGCAAGGATATCCTTTGTATTGTAACACCTACCTCATGCTCTCAGAGATGAACTACCCTCAAAACCATAGCCTCTTTCATGTCCGCCTTTTCAAGTTGGGACTGATATGCCTTCATTGTGTAATACAGAGGTGCATTGGGGGTCAAAGTTTATCCCCATCCGATTCGCCTCTGAGCATGTAAGAGAGGTGGTTTCGGAGGGAAACCAGGCCGCCTTGTGTGTGTGCTTACACACATGAAACCGATATGTGAAAGCAGCTTATAGTGTGTTTTACACGGGTGAACAGTGTTCATGCTGCTTTTTAAAAAAAATAAAATAAATTCTGTCTGTTCTTTGCAGGATCCATCGCAATGATTACAGAATAGATGGGATTAACTCCTCGCGGTATCAGTTACTGCTGGAAGTGACAGGCTGCATTGGGGTTGGGATTGAAATGCAGTGGCCTCTCAAAGGACTAATCAGCATTGGAATACAGTTAGCATTACATGATAATGTTAGAATAGAAACAGTAGTTGGACTAACCTTCCAGTTTACAGACTCTGAGCTGTATTGTTTCAATACCTTAATATATAATGTTATAAACCATTGGTTGTTCACCGACATTAGGGTTTTTCTTTTTATAAAAAAAATATGAATTTACCACAAAAAGCAGGTTTATATCACTTTGACTACTGTGTAGTTTTAATTATAACTGTGTTCTGTTGGTATATGCTGATCCTGGTATTTAGTATTTGTGTTTTCTATTTTTTTTTTTTTTTTCTCCCTTTCCTTTCTTTATGCATGTGTGATAATAGAAAATGAAAAGCGATACAGCTGCTGCTGCAGTGAAGCAGATGAACCCCTCCATCAGGATTACGGGTCATCAGAACAGAGTGGGCCCTGAAACGGAGAGGGTCTACGACGATGACTTCTTTGAAAGCCTTGATGGAGTTGCCAATGCACTGGACAATGTTGACGCACGTAAGATGAGGACATTTTAAGTAAAACCAGTTGCCAGTTGAGCAGTTACAGTTTAAAAAAAAAAAAAAAAAATCTGCTTTGTTTTTATTCCCAATGTGTTCAGGTATGTATATGGATCGGCGTTGTGTATACTACCGTAAACCCTTACTGGAGTCGGGTACTTTGGGCACCAAAGGCAACGTCCAGGTCGTCATCCCCTTCCTCACAGAGTCATACAGCTCCAGTCAAGACCCACCCGAGAAGTCTATTCCCATCTGTACCTTGAAGAACTTTCCAAATGCAATTGAACACACCCTGCAGGTCAGTAGAAGTCGCTGCACTTGAACTGTCTGAAGTGGATTCAGTACCATTTGCCATTCAATGAATGCACTTGATTTGGCCTCAAAACCAGAATAGATTCTTAATTTGACTCATCCGTTTCTATGCCCTTATTGTCTTGACATAACTGTCGCTGCAGAAAGCAGTCACACAAATTTCCTGGCTTCAGGAAATGGCATTAATCAGGACATAATATCTGTGTTAAATGTCTAACGATAGCTCACTGACACTCATTTTTTTTATGTAACAGCGGGCAGATTTCAGACTTGTAACCTGTGTTATTATTGAATAGACAGAATTCCAAGGTCACCCCAATTTCATCTCAACTCAAAGACTTATTGTAACTCTTGACTTTAGTGGTTGTATAGAATAATATACATGCATACATCATTAACGGGAGAGATTTCTGTAATACAAGGTAAAGAATGTATACACAAGGTTTTCAAACCACCTGTTTTTGCAAATCTACAATATTGTACCCTGTATATCCCCCTTTTTCATTGTTTTATGGATTTGAGTTTTGTGGAAACACTGTGCTTCTGATTTACTGATCTGCTATTAATGTCTTCCTCTGTCCAGTGGGCCCGTGATGAGTTTGAGGGACTCTTCAAACAGCCACCAGAGAATGGCATGCAGTACCTCACGTAAGTTGCTTTTCCTGTCTTTTAAGGGGAATCATTGTATTAATCGAAGTGTCACTGCCCATGAATTGGTGAAATAAGCCCACAGATGGTAACTCAGTCAGTGAGGGTCAAGTGTTTTTTTTAAATTGGTTTTCTCTTCAATACAGTATCAATATAAATCCCCTAATCCTTAAGAAGCAATTGTGTTGAGTTGCTACTCAAATCAATTGAACGGTGAAACAACAAATTCCCATGATGAAAACGATAAACAGAATCTGCTGGTTCAATTAAAAAAAAGTGACAACTGTTGTCGTATTTGTTACAAGACTCTGAGGTTTCTGTTGCTTTTTACAGAGACCCTAAGTTCATGGAGCGCACGCTGAAGCTTCCAGGAGCTCAGCCTGTGGAGGTACTGGAAGCGGTTTACAAGTGTCTTGTCACAGATTGCCCCCACAGCTGGGCAGACTGCGTAGCCTGGTCTCGCAACCACTGGCAGTGCCAATACAGCAACAACATCCGTCAGCTATTGCACAACTTCCCCCCAGATCAGGTAAACGAGAAGAAACGGGAATGTTTTATTGGAAAATTGTATGGCGCTCCCTAGACTGTATAAAACAGATTGACTTGGCCACTCTTACTTCATGTATTAGTTTGTGGAGCCTTCTGTTCAGTGTTTTGACCATTATCATGTCTACCTTTCCTTTTTAAGTTGGACGTTACCAGCAAATATTGGAACTGACTGCAGACCTTTATAGATACTTGCAGTCGATCAGAACCTATCCCTGCCTGAAAGTATACTTTGCTCTCTATTCTTGTCCATTTTAATCTTATATGGGTAGGGCTGTCGCGATAACCGCAAAATGCAATCACCGCGATGCTGAGAGGACCTCCGCGGTGCGTGTCCAGGCCACCGCCGCCACCGCCCACCGCACGCCCCCTTGCACGCGCAGAACAACTCGAGAAACTAAAAGAGTTTTTAAGACTGCACAGTAGATACAAAGCGACTGAAAGAACTGATACTTTTTTTTTAAGCCAGCACAGTAATAATGATACATTGTATATTCCCCGCAAGGCAGGACAAACACATTAACACAGCTAGGTGCCGCGTTTCTGTCGTCATCTTTGCATATAGGCACCGCACACGCACACACGTCTGCATGCTACTCGTTGTGGTCTCATTCTCCCTCAGCAGCTGATATTACAAGAATATGCCTACTCAGTGTCGAAGCAATAGAAGTTAAAATAAAATGCAGTGGCCTACCTTTATCTCGGCTTTACTCCTCTGCCTAGTCCGGACACTTTATGGCTTTGAATCTTCCCTTATTATCCAATGTTTAACGTTGTAAATGCGACCGTCTAATATCAACAATAAACTAGCTTCCACAGAACCACAGCTTGGTGTGCACATTTGCTGTTGGTCTGTAGGCCTATTTAAAAAAAAAAAAAAAAAAAAAAATTATTTAAAAAATGTGCCGTGCCAGAAATAGGCTCTAACAACTTTGCGGAAACAGTTAAAGTTCAGCTTGGGTTGGTTGGTCGGCGGGCAGTCTGTTTAAAAAAAACTGTATCCCGGACACGTGAGCTCAACTGCTGCACTGATCTGCTTCGTTTTTCTCCGTCATTACTAAATGAAACGTGCGCAGGTCTGCAACAATGTTGATATTTGCCATGTGGCACTGGCAACAATGTTGCAGAACTGGGGTATGCGCTGCTTGATCTCCGCTATGTTGGTCTGTGAGCGAGTAAATGACAGGCAAAGCAAAGTGAAATGTCAGAATCGCTGGGAAAAAAAGACGGATTATGCGCTCGATTTTCATCTAACATTACATGTCGTGGAAAGTAGCCTAATGAAAAAAAATGCGATATCACCGCATACCGCGCTGTTGAGCGGCTATGAGTCACCGCGGTGGGAATTCCCTCACCGCGACAGCCCTATATATGGGCCAATAATTTACAAATTGAAGATCATGCTCTATGAAATAAGTTATGAAACTGGCTTTTTAGGACTATTAATCCATTTGAGACATGTTGGGCGAGGTCAAAAGTCACTCGTAAGAACTTCTGCTTACGTTGCTTCTTTTTCTCTTCACCTGTCCTGTTAAGAGGCGCATGCCATTCACAAACTACTTAAACCCCGTGATTTGAATTGATGCTAGTCCAGTGAGATGAGGGTTGTTCTTTTTTTCTCTCCTTTACCATACCACAGCTTGAGCATTATTCCTCCCTTGTAAATTGGATAAAATGTCTACATATGTGTAACATTAGGGCAAAAAGACTTCTTTTGGCAGCTCAGGGAGTTGCCCCTTGCTTCTCATTAGACAGAGTGCAGGCTTAATGCATGTCCACATTGGATTAACTTTGACATGAGACTATGTCCATCTTGAATATACAATGTATAGCAGGGATAAAATTGCTGCTCTTTAGACAGGTGCTCTTTGATTTAGCTGTTGGGACGGTGTACTACTTCCTGAAAGAATGGAGTTGAGCCTATTGTGTGTGTATCTCACCATGTAAAAATTGTCCTGCTGTGCACATTAAAAAGCAATTTGTGCAACCCTTATATTTAAAGGGGAAATTCGCCATTTTGCACATTAAGCCCTGTTTTTAGGTAGTCTGGGGTGAATTATAGATGTTCTGATCACAATTTGGACATTTGGTGCTGAACGGAGCATTTAGGTATCCACTGCTGCAGCCCACCCACCTTTGCATTGAGTCAATGACCACTCAAGCAAACAATCATAAAACGGCATTAAACTTTCGTTTGCAGAGACATGAAACTCACCGTGTGGTCTGTGGTGGACAGCGATACGTTGGCTCGAAAATCACCGCGAAATACGCTTCCAGAGAAGTTATATTACCATTATTGTCCGTCTTCATTGATTTGTATTGTACACAAACAACGCACTATCGCCACCTAGTGGCTGGATGTCTTGCTGCTGCTATTCAACAGTGTCCGGAAAAATAGGTCCACCAAATGCTAAAACAACTGTTAGAAGGCACATTTCGCTGCAATGGCGATAGTGCGTTGTTTGTGTACAATACAAATCAATGAAGACGGACAATAATGGTAATATAACTTCTCTGGAAGCGTATTTCGCGGTGATTTTCGAGCCAACGTATCGCTGTCCACCACAGACCACACGGTGAGTTTCATGTCTCTGCAAACGAAAGTTTAATGCCGTTTTATGATTGTTTGCTTGAGTGGTCATTGACTCAATGCAAAGGTGGGTGGGCTGCAACAGTGGATACCTAAATGCTCCGTTCAGCACCAAATGTCCAAATTGTGATCAGAACATCTATAATTCACCCCAGACTACCTAAAAACAGGGCTTAATGTGCAAAATGGCGAACTAACCCTTTAAGATGTGGTTGGACGCTGCAGTGCTTACGATGGTGTAAAGACGAGAAAACCCATATATAAATGATGATAAAATAAGCACTGCACCCTTCTTCAGGTCTAAGGTTTAGATATCCAACATGGTAAACTATCACTTGGTTCTTTCCGGGTCTTTAAATCGGGTCAATCTAACATCAGATGAGCAACAGCACATGACGTATTGCATTTTGTTCATTTGCATTTAACAAAATCTAAGCCTGGATGCAAAAGAAAATACATCAGAAATGATCTTGAAGAAGCAAATGTCGCTGCCAATCAGTCTGGGAAGACTTATAAGGCCATTGCAAACAAATTTTAACTCCACTGTGGGGAATAAGACGTTTAAGACAGTTGACGATCATCTCAGGAGTAGACCACGGGCACCTTGCTGTCACTGGGTGGAATTTCTCTGTATACAAAAGAAATACTAGTAGTTAGATGTGAGGCCATCTGTCCAACTGCTTAAGCCTTGCTGAAAGTGGGTCATGCAACACGACAGCCAGCACAGCAGCAACTCTACAACAGAATGGCTGGGAAAATAATTTAGCTTTTGAAATTACCCAAAGTCTCCTTTAGGTTGTTGATTAATTAACTTACAAATGAGTAACTTATTAAAAATAAGTTCATCTAATCTTTTTTTCTCCTCTGACTGTAGTTTGTGAAGATTTTTTTCTTTGTTTTTAATATCCGAACTGATCATCTGTCCCCCAGCTCACCAGCTCTGGTGCCCCCTTCTGGTCAGGACCAAAGAGGTGTCCTCACCCCTTAGATTTCAGCACTAGCAATGTAAGTTTGCAGTTTTATGGGTTTTTTTGTGAGCTTTTAAAAAAAAAATAATAATAATAATCTCTCACTGTAGTTTATCTACTGGAAAGATTATCTGCCCTTAACTTGTCAATTTGGTCTCAAAGTATCTGTGTTTTTTTTTATTTGTAGGACCTGCACATGGACTACGTAGTTGCAGGCGCCAACCTGTTCGCTCAGATGTACGGCCTACAAGGCAGCACTGACCGTGCTGGTGTGGTCAAGATCTTGCAGGACGTCAAGGTTCCGCCTTTTACCCCCCGCTCAGGGGTTAAAATCCACGTCTCTGATCAAGAACTGCAAAATAGCAATTCCTCCATTGGTAAGATACACAAATCTTGTCCAGTGTGGCATATTAAAGTCGCACCCGTTTCTCAGTGCGAGTGATTTCAAATAAAGATTTACTCATGCAAATGCTCACTGTTGGTAATAATTTTATAGCATTGAGCCATGTATAATTTTGTTACCCCTTGGAAGTAATTCCAACATGAATGTCTTGATATGCAGATGACTCCAAACTGGAAGAGCTGAAAACCATGTTGCCTTCGTCCGAGTCTTCCACGTTCAAGCTGAACCCCATTGAGTTTGAAAAGGTAAGCCATATCTCTTTAATAACGCATATCTGCAATAGTACGAAGTCTACCTCATAAAGATTATACAATATGCATTATAGAGAATTGATTAAGAAATTAAAAGTTGGCCAACGCTGCTGGAATGCTACAGCCAACGAATGGACAAAGCAGTCTAGATGGAAGTTAACATTGACAGTAATTGTTTGCATCATACCGGACAGAAGTATTCATCCCACACAGTATCTTCACCACTCGTATAACCCCGGCCTACGCTGATCGTAGTCTGCTTTATGTGATGATTGTGGGCCATGTATTAACAGGACGACGACGCCAACTTCCACATGGACTTCATAGTTGCATCCTCCAACCTGAGAGCAGAGAACTACGACATTCCTCCTGCAGACCGACACAAGGTGGGCAATGTTTGAATTGCATCCGCAACTTGTATCTTAACTGATGTGAAGAACAAACCCTCCAAAATTCACAAATGCAGATAATCATTATTATTATTAAAACTCAGTTTTCCTTTAGTCTTATAGTACAGTGTATTTCTAACTAAGTTGTTTTGCAGCACCTGAGTATCTCAAATTACAAAAGTTGTTTTTGTTTGTTTTCTGGCCTCTGTTGGCATTTGTCACTGTCCAATCTAGAGCAAATTGATTGCTGGCAAGATCATTCCTGCCATTGCCACTACAACAGCTGCAGTGGTTGGCCTGGTGTGCTTGGAGCTTTACAAGATTGTCCAAGGACACAAGAAGCTGGAGTCGTTCAAAAATGGCTTCATGAACTTGGCCCTGCCTTTCTTTGCCTTCTCTGAGCCCATAGCTGCTCCTAAACACAAGGTAAGCACACGTGCATGACTTGATTTTGAGCAGTGTCGGCACATAAATATTTGCTGTCGGATAATGATTAGATTCCAACATGTTAATCCAACTCCAATGATGATCCAGCCATGCTAATACTGATGCATCAGGCAGATGGACTTTGTCTGCCTGGATGTAAATGAGTTCCGCTTACCTTCTCACACTGGTGTCAGTGTGTGCTGAGGAGAAATGCAGCAAATCCTGTTTCTATAGATGAGACTGCTCTAACTGCATTGTAGCAAACGGCAACGTCGTTATTTGTTGTATTGTTGTGCTGTGGTTGTAACGGGCATCTTTTTTGTGTGTGTGTGTTTGCGTGTGTGTTATGCAGTACTATGAAATTGATTGGACGCTGTGGGATCGCTTTGAAGTCACCGGAGTGCAGTCCAATGGGGAAGAGATGACACTCCGACAGTTCCTGGATTACTTTAAAGTGCGTTGAATCAGCAAAGTTTTCCTTTGAACATGTGAAAATGTTAGAATGAGTCGGAAGAAGCAAAATCTTTTAGAAACCTATTCTGTGTTAGATAATCTGTTGGCTTCCTGTTAATATCTTATAGCATCTTGTCTTTACATTACGTATGTTTAAAGAAGAGAGATGAGATGCAAAGATGTACGCAGACACACCTACTTGTATACATATGTAGACTGTTATTTACTTACTTATCTACACCATTCACCACTGGGTTAAAGCCACTCTTTCCTCATGAAAACCAGGTTTTTATACAGCTTTTTGGACTGGCTCATGTTTAGAGATTTCTTTAAACCATGCGTGGTCCTTTTCTGGAACTGAACCAGATCAGTGTCTTTTAATACTTTAGATTTAAGAATAGATAATCTGTGTGATCTCTCTAGTTTGTTATTCAGGATTATCTTCAGAGCTGTTGAATGAATATGATCATGTAAATTTAGAATAGTTTCTTTGCCGCCACCTCTTGTTTCTGACATAATTGATCACTACTTTTTTCTTGTTTGTTTGGTTTTTTTCTCTCCAGAATGAGCATAAGTTGGAGATCACCATGCTTTCTCAGGGAGTGTCCATGCTCTATTCATTTTTCATGCCTGCTGCCAAACTTAAAGAGAGACTGGACCTGCCGTGAGTACACATTTCGACCGCACATACCTGCATCGCCCGCCTGCGACACATTTCAGGTGCATGTTGCCATTGTTCTTTGGGTTCAGTTGTGTTACTGTTCTGTGTTTCTGCAGGATGACTGAGATAGTGACCAAGGTGTCCAAAAAGAAGCTGGGTAAACACGTCAAGGCCCTGGTGTTTGAGCTATGCTGTAACGACCTGTCAGACGAAGATGTGGAAGTTCCCTACGTCAGATACACCATCCGCTGAGCTCTACACCGAATCCACTCGCAGGAGGGTGGGAGTTGCAGGGGGAAGACAAGGGGGTGGTCTAGATGGGGAGCTGTAGTGGGACGGGGTGGGTAACTCGATCCAGGTCGGCTCAATTGGATCAATCGATTTCTTTTTTTAGGCCTGCGGTTTGTGTAAACCTGTGCCTGACTGTAAATAGCCCCAGTAAGCTGACTAAAGGTTCCCTTTGTCTGTTAGGGATCCAGTTGGTTCTTGGCTGTGGGAACAGGGGTGTTATTAGAGGAAGGGAGCATGTACACTGGATATCCTAATGTTTTGGGTTTTTTTAATTAGTAAAACCCTCCACATTTCCATAAGCCTTAGTGGTCTCTGTTTTCCAAAGTCTCAATGTACAATTAACCAGTCTTAACTGATCTTCAGCAGCCCAACGGCTGCCTTCCACTCTACCTGCTCTCTTCTCTCCTCTTAACCTTTGTCTCACAGACCTGGTCCAACAGTACAGTTTTTTTTTGTTTTTTTTCCATTAAATTTTCACAGAAGCTGCACCTCATTAAAGAACAACAACCCAGAAGACACTGATGAGACTGAATTCAACCTTTCCTGAGTGGAAATCTAAATGTATCACACTGGCAGAATGCCCTTCCCAGTCTAAGGCACCCCTACACCCTCATCAGAGCACGCTTAGGCTTTTGAGGGGCCCTTGCACATGACATCAGTTTTCTCTTTATCCTCTTTATATTTCATGTGTTTTGTTCTATTTTATTTTATTTTGGGGTGGGGGGGGGGGTAGGGTCGTACCAGGCTTTGGCACACATCCGGTAGATCATAAACTCTTTCTACTTTAACTCCAAATGACAAAAAAAAAAAAAAAAACAGTGTAAGAGCAAGGCATTAAGATGTATCTTGAAGTGGGAGCACTTACTGTGATAGTGAATAAACATGTAAAAACATTCATCTGTTGTGTGGGTTTTTTGTTTGATTAAGATTTTGGCTTAATAAAAATGAATTTAAAAAGAAAAAGCTGAATAAGTGACTTGATTGAACACTTTGACACATTTCACTGCATCAGAAGTTCATGTTTTTCCTGTCTGACCTGCTGTGGGCTGATGAGAAGTTTCATTATCAAAGCAGCATATCCGGGAAGTGCAGACTGTAGCAGCTAAATGCCAAGCTGTGAAATTGGAATGGAAAAACCCTTATAGATTGATTTGATAGATTTGATTTTTTTTTTTTTTTTTTTTTTTTTCCCTCTTCCTAATGTAGAGTATAGAAGACGTGATAGGCATTTTCTTTAATTTAGCAAAAGTGCCTACAGATTATGAATTCAAAAGAACACTTCAGTATGTTCACTCACTTCCTCTTGTGTGTTATATCAGGTCGCTGTATTATCTGATGCTTTATTTGGCGATATGGATAAATGTGTAAAGTTGGTCCAGCTGACAGGTTATAGTAAGAAGTTGCATGTCAAGTATGAGCACTCCTCCCTGAGAAGAGCGGATATGTGAGTTCTGTGCAACTCTAAAGGATGTGGTCTGCTGCGAGATGAGGAAGGAGTGCACTGAACTCTGAATAAGCTCAATGCAAACAGCCCGTCGCCAGCTCTGGTACAGAAGAGTGCTGTAAATCTGGATTATTTCACCAGTTCTCAAGTCGAGAAGGAAGACATGAGTTTGTGAAGATGTACTGAGGAGAAAGCAAAGATGGAAGTGGAGGAGAGTGAATCAAGGACTTCCTGGTGTGGTATCTTTTGCATTTATTGATTAGCTTCTACACTGATTCTGCAAAGTGTTTTAATTAATGAGAGGAATCAACATTCACCCTAAATTTTATGATGTAGGGGGGTGGCTTCAGGTTTGAAGTTGTTCCATATCCAGCCTCTTAATGACAGAACTTGAAACCCTGCATATAACTGTTCTGGGCTAAATATTTGCTGCATCTTTAATGCTTTTATACAGCCTATGGTGGAAGAAAGTTAGCAGTTTTAGCACTACTACAACCGTCCGAGTAATGTCATTGAATAGAAACGAAAATCTTAAGTTTTTGCCTAAGACTTTTGTCCTTCATAGGTCTGGTATGTCAGGAGAGACTCATTCCGTCCTCTGTGACCATGCTGGGGTAAGCTACCTTTTATGTTTCATGTATGGTATTTTCAAATCCTGAAATCCAAGAAACTCACTTTTACATAAATTGCTGCTTTTAGAAGAAGAGAAAACAAGACCCAGTCCCTGAACCTGTGATCCGAATCATAGAGGTGAGTATTAATCTGAGTGGAATCATAATCATGTCTGTGTTTCTCAGTAACTAGCGGAAGTTAGTCAACCTTACCTTTGTGACCACAATGCTGAGTGCAGAACTGTGTTGTGATGTGAGCGTTCTGTTCAGCTGTGCGGCCGTAGAATCTCTCCGATTTCACAAACCTAGACATCTTTGTGTCACATCTCGTTGTTTTCCAGCTATTGCGATGGCTCGACATTTCAGATTTTCCTGATCTGCTGTGTCATGTCGTGTAGGCATATGGTACATTTTTACTGACGGTATTTTAGCACTTTTTCTCACTGTTGCTACATTAGATGTACAGCAGATGTGGTTTGTGGGGTAAAAACAGGCAGACATCTTGTATTCAACAACTGAGGCACACTTTCAACCTTCTTCCTCATTGAAAGACACACAGGAAATGAGCGATCTGCACCATGCAACGTCTCACCCTTCGCTACCGCTCTCTTTTTCCATATTCCTCACATCTTTCATGTGAAGTTCATTCTCAACTTTTTCCATTTATCAGGATGACGAGGAAGAGGAGGAAGATGAAATGATGTCGGACCACATGAAGGATTCAGAGGTGAGGTGTTCCCCTTTTACAGGTGCCAGGTGTGTGTTCAGCTGCTTGAAGACTCTGATAGGCTTCTGTGGAAACCCTCCGAAGCCTGATTTTCATATTTCAATGCCGATTTCTGTTCTAGGAACCCAGCAATAAAAGAGTGAAGCCCGTGGTGAAGTCCAACAGCCTAACAGGTGTCCTAACCCCAGTGAAGACCCCTGCTCTGAAACGCATTGGGATGTCTATTTCGGTAACAATGCACAAACATTCCTGTTGTTACACAAAATGACCAGCTAGTGACTTTTGAATGCAGACAAACAGCAACTTTTTTCTCTTTTCCCAGCGGTCGATTAGCTTTCGCACGGATGCTCGACCTTTGCCCCCGGCTCCCCTGCGTCCGCGCACAAAGGCCTCGTCATTCCCACGTCGGCGCAACAGCCAGTGCTGGAGCGACACTGTGGAGAGTCACGACCTCACCGCAAAGGAAATCAAACGTCAAGAGGTGTGTGGGGCAGTGGGCCCTCGCTGCAGAAAATCAACTTTCTGCAGCTGTTAATAATAACTATTCTGTCTTTATTTTTGTTGGCAGGGTAGGGGGGTAGGTATAGTTTAAGCTGTGGTTGCAATGTGGGTGTGATGACTAGCACCAGCTCTTCATTTCTCTGAAGCTGCATTGCAGGGGTATGATGAAAGAGGATGTGAGCTGGCACAGGAGGCTCAACTTCCTTTCCTGAACAATCAGCTGTGAGAGCTCATGCGATCTGTCCAAGCAGCTCACATTTCATGCAGCTGTGTTTGGGAAGTGTTTTTGTTTGCATTAACGTTTGAGGTAGTGTGTGCAGCCGCTGAACGGTTTGGACTCTTCTGCAGGTGATCTACGAGCTGACCCAGGGGGAGAGACAGCTCATTGACGACCTCAGTTTGGTCAAAAAGGTACTTGTTCGCCAAATGACTCCATTCTGAAAGAATATTTTGAACACACTTTAGTGTTTGATCATTTCAGCCATTTCAGTCTCTCTTACCTGATTTCTTTTGCCGCCAGGTGTACTATGAGCCCATGCTGAAGTTGGAAATTTTGACAGAGAGCGAGCTTGGACAAATCTTTGGTACTCTGGATTCACTCATTCCCCTCCACGAAGGTAAATCCTTTCTGATCTTTGCATGTTCTCGCCCCTTATCTCAGTCTCCAATCAATCGTGGGTACAGTTTTCCTTTCCTGATCATGTGTGTGCAGTTGCACGAGTCAGGCAATGGTTAGATACCATCATGTGCTGGATTTCAGTTTGATCGTATTCGGTTATTTTTCAGCAGAAATCTTTTGCAGAGACTTCCAGGCTAACAGGAAGTGTTAAACCTGGTGTGGTTTAGGTTACTGTTACTATTCTTATATACATCTTGAATTAAATGTACAGCTTTTTATACAACCAAACAAGGAGAGTGTATATTGATGGACTTTAGATTACATATTTCAGCTGATGTACTTCCTTTTTCAAGGTACGGGAAGTTGGATGAGTCCAATGTGATATCTTTTTTATCCTAATGTCTTTGAGCTGTAGTCATGCTGACCTAAGGTCAGTCTTACTGTCCTCTTTTTATGCCACGCCAGATCTCCTAGATCGTCTAGAACGGCTGAGAGGCTCAGAGAAGACAGTTGGGGAGGTGGGGCCTACTCTGTTGAATTGGGTGAGTGTCTCCATGGCAACCAAAGACAGCCCAAGAAGAAAAGAGCACATCCTTTGCTCATGCTGTTCTGTTCATTGGTGTACGTGCCCACAACACTCACCTCCTCTCTCATTTCTCGTCACAGTTCCCTTGTCTGGAGGCCTATGTCACGTATTGCTGTAACCAGGTGGGGGCCAAGGCCTTGCTGGATGAGAAGAAGCACGAGAAAAGAGTGGAACACTTCCTGCGCCTGTGCCAGGAGTCTTCGTTCAGCAGGAAATTGGACTTGTGGAACTTTCTCGATCTCCCCCGAAGCCGTTTGGTCAAATACCCTCTGCTGTTAAAAGAGATACAGAAGTGCACACCTAGCGAACACCCGGATGAGGACACGTTGCCCGATGCTGTGAGTTGGTGTCCGGTCATGCACATGTGCAGATTTACACTATTTACACACACATAATCATTTAGGTAATATATTTAATTGCTGAGTCCAAAAGATAGCCCTGTGGACTTTTGGACTGTGAACTCATTTACTGTGATTTGCTGCATGCGTCCTCTCATTATGTTAGATCTGTGAGAGCCCACTCACTGTCAGGGCCTAAACAAACACTGGTCGCTTTGGCAACAGACTGTGACCAATATCTGCATTGGTGGTTTGTGCAATTGGTGTTTGTCTTAATATGATATTTCTGATAGAGAATGAATGCTGCCCATTATTTATACAATCGCGGACACTAACACACGTTTCTCTTGGTCAACTGCAAATGAACTTTTGTCCGTCTTACTCTACAGATTACCACTGACAAATCCAAACTATTAAAGGCCCTGAAATGTTACGAACATGCATTATGTACCTGGCCTGTTGTGAGAGAAGTGTTGGATTCAGCTATAATTATAGGTGCCACGAACACTGGTTTAGAAGAATAAACTGAAAATGATCCTGTGGTGTGTAATTAGAAACTTGAAAATATCCATTTGGTTGGTGTGTAATTACATGACACCAAGGGAATCACAAGGAAAGTGAAATGGAAAACCAGTTAGTGCTTAGGGTACACTTCTGCCTGCAATATAGACTCTTACTTTGGAAATACAAAGCTTTGTTTGAAACTGCAAACTGTCATACCACATCTTGATATATGTTCTTTGTTTAGTCCTATTTCTCAAATGGGCTATTGGAACACTTTCTCAATGACTACAATGGCAGTTTAAAAATGTTTACTGATCAAAGCTTTGTTCTTCTCAGTTGGAGATGATCCATAGCATTGTGGCTGAGGTGAACAAGAAAACGGGCGAGGCAGAGTGCCAGTTCTACAGGCGAGGCCTCGTTTACCTCGAAGACAGCCAGAGACTATCGGAGATCCAGCAGTCCCGCTTCATCTACTGCCACGGAGAGCTGAAGAACAATAAGGGACAGGTACGTTTGACTCTGTCTTAAAAGTGCCCGTTGTCTCAAATACTGCTGAGTCACTTTGTTTGTGTCTGTCTTCCTGTCTGTCAGCGGCTGCATGTATTCCTGTTTGAGCTGGCTTTGGTGCTGACCAGACCGGGGGAGGGAGGGCATGTGTTTAACGTGTACCGGCAACCACTGCAGAACGCTTTGATAAATCTGGAGGAGATCCCAGATGGTGAGGCCGGTGGAGGAGGCACCTTCAGAGGAGCATTCACTGGGGGGAATGATAAAGGTAAAATGAATTCAAATAACTGACTAAAACATTGTTTTTTACGTTAAATGATGAATTACACAAATACATTGATGGCCTGTAGCTGGTGATTATTTTCATTGTGAAAGTCTTATTTCATTCCAAACGTTTACTTTTTCATAAATGAATTGTCAGTCTTTTTTGTTACAAGAATAAAGGAAATCAAGTGGCACAATTTTACCAGGACCAAACTGTTGACCAAATAATCAGCAGTTTCAGCACTGCACTGCATGCGATTAACCAGTGCATGTACAACATCCAACACCCCCTTTCACTGAGAGAAAACCATGTCGCCCCAACCACATTTCGTTGAACTGAAACCTACAACTTTGCTTTCGTTCAATTTCCTTCCTTCCCCTTTCTGTCTCCATCTTGTAGTGAAGAACTGCTTCCGTGTGAGCAGCAGAGGGCGCTCCAAAGTGAACCCCTACAGCCTGCAGGCCAACGACTCCTTCAGCAAGCAGCAGTGGATCACCTGCCTGCGCCAAGCGATTGTGCAGTCCCGAGACAGGACCTCTCAGACCAGCCAGTCGCCGCTCTCGCTTCACCTCGATCCCGCCCTGTGTCACATCGCCGAGCTCAGCCTCAGCTCGGACACGGACATGGCAGACCAAACTAGTCGCTGACTGTCAGACTGATCGCCAGGTGTCCTGTGGGTTCACCATAGATGACAGTAGAGAAAATAAATGGAACTGTTAGTGAAAAATATTTGTACTTGGACTGAACGGACTGTGAACAGTATTAATGAATGTGAATTTGCAATGGAAAATGTTTATGTTGTTGTATTCTAATAAACTGACACTTAAAAGATTGGTGAGGCACTCATGGGAAAGTACACAATGACATGTCTATGTATAGCCAACAAGATCTACAGAGAAAAGATTAGAGATGATTATCCTCCCTCCCTCCCTGTTTTTCACTCTCTCTGTCTCCCGGTCTTTCTCTCTGTGACATCGGTGACAGGGCAGGGGAGAGAGAGGTAGACTTTCAGTTCTAGCCCACAGTGAAACTGTAGACGTCCCCTTATGCATTTTTAACAGCTCAGCAGATGATGGGAACAGTTTGGTTGGGACAGTTTGTCCACAGATAGAACGGCCAAGTGATCAGGTGAGTCCAAATCGCTCGCTGTATCTGTTAGTATTTCTGTTTAATATTCCTATACTTGTCAGGTGTTACATGGAAACTTTGTTTGTTAGTTGTTACCTTTTACCTTCATAAACCGACCCTGGGATGGCATTGATTGGTTGTTGTGGTGCGTAATGTATTGTTGGTTACATAACAGAGTCTCTTATGTAGGTTTAGCTGTGGGTGAAGCTTGGTGCGAGAGGTCTAAAACAAAAATCATCTTTCTTTGTAGATGCATATGTTAATGTTCTTTTTATTCGTCAAGGTAGCTCTTTTAGATCGTGACTTTTAAAGGTCTCTTGCATGCAAAAGTTTCACCATAGCTTTTGTAAGGTGGAGCTGATGAACCAAATCAGATGCTCATTCACAAATGACCTGTTCTTTTACTCACAGCTGTGAATGTCGACCCCGTCATTCTCCTGGAAAGGCAGGAAACGACTCCATTGGGCTTCGTTACTTGAATAAGAGGGGGACTGTTTCACTTGGTCACACAGCTTACATTCTGCCACTGCATCCTCCTCACCAATTTAACCCGCATGTGAAAAAAACAGATACAGCTGATACACTCCCCCTGGGCTCGGGTACCACGAGGCTTACACGACTCTGGGAAGGCCTTCTGTCTGTCTCGAGCTCCCTGTTGATTGCCTCCGCAGACAGAGGTTTGCCATTATAATAGGATGCCTGGTTCCAGTGGCGTCAATGTGGAGAGCTCTTGTGAGGCACTGTGTCGAACGCTGGTGTCTCAGAAAGGCCTACAGAGAGAGACGGCCGACATCTCCCAGTCTGTACTCTACACATCGCTGATGGGTCTGCTTCTGGTCACTGACAATGAGGTGTGAACAAAACAACACGAGACAAACCTTCACTTTATCGCTCAAACCTTCACTTTATCGCTCAAACCGTCTTGAATGTTTGTCCTTAATGTGGATGTAAGAGGACATTCACAAGAGAAATGTAAACAAACAAAGAAATCACGTGAAGTTATCAAGACGCAATACACATCTACAAACACGTGTTTACGCACCTGTCAGCACTCCTTGTGGTCTCTAATAGGATGAGTGCTGGACACTGACCTTATTTTAGACTCTCTTGTTATGCTAATGGGATAAGAAGGCTAAATCTGTCCTGCCAAAGTTACACTCATGCTAACATGGCGGGGTTAATGCAGACAGACATGAGCACAGCCAGGGGTCAAACAGTAGGACACATAGCAGACAAACATGCAGGAACACACAGTGCACATTCACACGCAACAGATCTATAGATCTGCTTTTAAGGTTCAGGTGTCTCTTTGTTTTTGCAGAAAGAGCCACTCGCCTTGGGAAGTGGAAGGGTTGGCCTTAGAAACATAGGAAACACAGTGAGTGTTAAAAGATGACAGACGCAGCTTTGGAAAGACTTGCTATCAAATTACCAGAATTTGTTATGCATCATGATGCTGACTCCCCCTTTACTTTGTTTTTGTGTCAGTGTTTCCTGAATGCTGTGGTCCAGTGTTTGTCACATACCTGTGGCCTGCGAAACTATTGTCTCCTAAAGTCTTACAAGCATGAGAAGTTCTCAAAAGAAGACTCTAAGCTCATGGAAGGTATGTTTCTCTTTTCCGCCGCGCTCTCTTCCCGTGTCCTATTTTCACCTCCCCTCATTGCTGCCTGTCTTTCCGTACCAGCCTTCTCTCAGGTTCTGTTAGGCCTGTGGGACGTAAACGAAGGGGACACGGTTGTAAATCCTCGCCAGTTTTACAGTATTTTCAAAGAAGCGGTGCCTTACTTCAGTGGTTACAGGTAAGAATGTGGATTATTCTTTTTTTTCTCTCAAGGTTGATAGAACCTCTTCATAAAAGTTCGCCACAGGCGATGTAGCCTCTTTGCAAACACATGAAGGTAGCTGGGTTGTAAGACAATGCTACCAAACAATATCCAGGAAATGCATTAAAACATTCACTTATGGATCATCTGTGCCAGAACAGAAACTTTTTTGATACTTCTGTATAACGGTAACATGTGTTTCTGCCTCTGCGTTTAATTCAGTCAACAGGATGCTCAGGAGTTCCTTAGGTTCCTACTCGACAAGCTGCACACTGGAATAAACAGGAGACCCAACACTAGAAGAACTGGGAAGGAGCCTGAGCAAAAATATGTCAGATTTAGGTGTGCATAGGAAAAGAAAAATCTATTTTTCAAACTCTTCTGGCCACTCTCCTGACCACATTTTGCTCTCTGTCTCTCATTCCTGACCTTCTGTAGAATTTCGGAAGAGGCAGCAGCCACGTGGAAGAAGCACCTGGAGAGGGATGACAGCATAATAGTAGGTGAGGAGGGCAATCCAGCAATGGTGTTTCATCGGTCGAAAAAGGTTCGCAGATGGCAACCAGTGGTCATTTTTTCTCTCCTCACCTGACAGACCTGTTCTCAGGCCAGCTGCGGAGCTCGCTGCATTGCTCAGTTTGCTCGCACTACTCCAACACTTTCGATGTGTTCTGCGATCTGTCGCTGCCAATCCCCAAGAGGAGCTCTGGAGGGGGGGTGACCCTGCGGGAGTGCCTGGACCTCTTCTCTCAGGAGGAGAAACTGGACAAGGAGAACTCACCAGTGAGTTAACACAGAGAGAGAGCAGAAGCTACAGGCTATCACGTGTGTGTCTTTCGGTGTGAGCAAAGCTCAGTGACACAGACACTCTGAGCAGGGAAAGGGCATGTACCCTTCAAAAGTATTAGTTTCCCTCATTGCATGTCTGTTTGTTTAAATTGTGGCGTATAAACAGTACAGTATAAACAGCAGGCAACAGAAATCCCGTAATCGTCCCTAATTTTTATTTATTTTTTATCTTTTATCTTTTCATCATTTCATAAACAAAAGATTGTCTTTGTAGATATTTACAGTGGAGGAGGAAAACCGAACAACATTACAAAGCAAATTTTCAGCAGTCAACAATAAGTCAGAAAAAGTTGAATGGAATAATTATTAAATAGTTGAACAGATTAGTTATAGCTATTTGTTTATTTTTTTTTACTTAGTTCCTTTTTTTTTCAAAGGTAAAATTTTAATCTAATTTGGTTCATACAGCACCCATTTCGAACAAGTTAAATGTTATTCCGAGAGGCACACTGATGGGATTCGTAGATAAGTAATGAATGTATTAAACATGTTAGTGTATTTGGAAACATTTTAAAAGCGAGAGCTGTGTGTGTTTTCCCTTTTTTTCAGATGTGTGAGAGGTGTAACAGGCGTACAGAGTGCACGAAGCGGCTGTCCATTCAGAGGTTTCCCCAGGTTATAGTTATCCGTATCCTTGGCAACAACTATCATTTATGTATTGTATTATATTATATTATATTATATTATATTATATTATATTATATTATATTATATTATATTATATTATATTATATTATATTATATCATGGAAAAAAAAGAATGTTTATGTGTAAAAAAATGTATACTGATGCTTAACACTTCCGATCAGATCTGAATCGTTTTACAACATCACGGTGGTCTATCAGTAAAAGCACAGTGTATGTGTCTTTTCCACTCACCAACCTGGACCTTGGACCCTACGGCCCTGTTGACTGCGGTAATGGAAGCTTTCTTTTAGTTTGCGCATGCACATTGCTGATTTATACACCCAGAAGGAACTCCTTTGACACAGATGCTTGAGTTAACTGTGTGTGGCTCCTTGTCATGCAGCCTGTTCTCAACGGAAGGAAGTGATCAAATGTACAGGAAAGATTACACAAACTGGGCTTTTAACTCTTTGACACTTTTTTTGGACACTGGAGAGAACGAACAAGATTCCAAAAGCTTGTTCTGTGGGTTTTTGTTTTAAGAAATGATAGGTGAGTGAAACAGAAGAGATGCAGAGAACGAGATGATAACGTGCAGATTTACTGCTATTTCGTGGCAGAAAAATGATTTAATGAGGGAAAATGTCTAAGGATATAAACTTGCTCAATAAGTAGTTTTAACCGGGTATGATTGATATTTTTAACAGGCTTACATAACAGGCTATTTGAGTACTTCATAAATGATGAAATACATTGGAATGGAATGGAATGGTATACATTTTTAGAAAAATTTAACTATCTGCCAAAAGATATTCAAAGCAAAACGTACAGACTCCCTGGTCTAAAATCAGGGTAATCACATCAAAATAGATGGCAGTAGCAATTCCACTATTTAGATATCACAACCCTTTAACATGTAGAACATTCTTTTTTATGGGTCAGAATCAACGGTTTGGTACATCCCGTGGAACTGTAGAGCTCAGCAGTATACAAAGGGTTGAAAATATATACATCTTATAAAAGCCAGACAGTTCTACAGTAGCATTCTTAAGACAGATGATGAATATGTACCGTCCCCTCAGATTCAGCCAAATGCAAAAGTGACCGGAGGTTGCTTTATCGTATAGACTAACAATGACCCAAAAATATACTGAGAGAGCAACCTAGATTCTTTGAAGATAAAGAAGAGGGATGTTCTGCAGAGGCTGAGTCAGTCACTTCATGATCCTGACCTCATTGAGATGCATTTCACTTACAACAAACAACAACTAAAGACACCTGAAATTAAAGTATCACGAGGAAGGAAACATATTGATTGATGATGTCTACTGGTTCCAAACTTCAGCCAATTACTGCCTGCAAACTATTCGCAGCAAAGTGTTAGAATTAACATTCTATTTTCTGTATGGTTTTGCTAATTTTGTCCAGTCACATTTGGGAACCCGCGAAAGAGGGTACATATTAAAGAACCTTCATCCTACAGGGATATGAAATCTGGCTGTGTTAGTCTGGCTTCAATTTCATATGATTTTGGTGGGACTAACACGTCCACATGCATTTTAAAGCTCCATTTTTGGTTAGACGCGATGACAGTTATCCTCTTGCTAGTGTAAAGTAAACGTGTGTTGATATGTTTGCTATCGTGTTTGAGCTAAAAGCTGAGCTAATCGTAAAATGTACACTGTACAAACTGTAAAGGTAGCTGTGTTATTGTGACTGCCCACACAGTGTTAGATGCCATATTGTGTCCCTAGTTGGCTCTGAGGCTGTCTTTTGTTTGTGTGAAACCTGAATATGGTCAGGCTCTAAAATCCTATCATCTTATCACTGCAAATAGAAAAGAAAAACTTCATTATCAATATGGTGACTCAAAAAGTCCACTACACATGACTCCATAACATAAACACATAGCTGAATGCATTTGGAAGTATTAGAGTTAGTCTTCGTGATGGATTAACCAAAAAAAGAGGGGCTAGGTTTGGTGAGGGATCAGATTTCAGCACAATTTTGTTAATTAGCATATCTTGCATTCAGCGGCGCAGTTCAGTTACTCCCGTTACTCCATCTTTCTTTCTCTTTTTATTTCATTATAATCATCAACTGTAATTGCTTATTTGCACAGATAATCATCTCTAAACTTTGTGTTAACTAGCAACCCCTCAAATGTTTGCATATTATCTATATGAGCATTTTTTATTCTCTCCTTCAAACGATTATTAATCATGAACTTGTTGCACTCAAGTATTTTTGTATTTGTAGGTACTCTGAGAGACTGTCCATGTTAATTACTATGCTCAAACACCCTAGGGATTAACTTAATTTCTTAATAATTTCGTATAAAGAGTTATATATCATATATATATATATATGACTTTTTTAAAAATACAAATGCTAAATGAAATGACAGATAAATGAATATATCTTGAATAGGAATAGAAAAATACAACTGTCCTGGTAAAATTCTGCCCCCTTGTGGTGATCACTTTTGAAGCCCAAAACTACAAAATACAACGGGACCACATCCTGATAACTGCAACCAGAATGTGTTTTGTTGACCTGCTAAAAACAAATGTAAAAGTATTTCATAGTCTAAAAGTAGTTTTGAAAAATGGCTTGAATGTTTGTGTTCCTGTTTGTCTCTGCAGGCTCAGTTCTGTATGACTTATATGCAATATGTAACCATGCGGGGACGGTGAACATGGGCCATTACACAGCCTGCTGTTTCGATGAGAATGGTTGGTGCTTCTACAATGACGCCAGGTGAAACTTTCCCTGCATGCATAACATTAGGTTTTTACCCAAAACTCAAAGTTCTGACAACTGTACGTTGCAAGTTCTATGTGAAGTTTTGCACCGAGACGCCTTTTGCGTCATGCTGCAGCAGCTTCTCACAATTTCTCTCCATTTATCCACCTACAGCGTGACCCCACTCGCAGAGAACCAGCTTCAGACCAATCAAGCCTACGTGCTGTTCTACCAGCGCAGCAACAGCACCGCCACCGTCAGGAAATAGACCTGAGACTGGCTGAGCCAGGCAGCCAATCAGAACAGACTTACTTCCAGTGTCCATAGAAACGAATAGAAGAAGCAGTGCTGAAACCCGAACGTCGACAGTGAAAACTTTCAACGAGCGCGACCTCAAACTACTAGGAGGAGGAAGAGAGTGAGAGAGACAGACAGAAGCCATGCTCACTTTTACAGAGCTTACATCTTGGCCGTGCTTTTGACTCACCTCAGTAAGAAAACTGAGACAGCTCAGACAGACTGTAGTCTCAAGGGTTTCTGTGCCGTAGTTATCGAGCGTTTGCACGTGTCGGCCACCGTATGATGTGCTTGCACATGATGCAGAGCTCTTAATGTACGATAATCATTCATGCTTGCTGATATGAACCCAAATTAACAAAAATGAATTTAGAACATTTTAGATGGAACATTTCACGAAATGCGACATGCAGTTGAATGAAAAAAAAAGTCAAATTATTCGACTTTGGTTTTATTTCTAAGTGATAAAAGAGTGACCCACAAACTTTGCAGCAACCACACATTAAAACGAGATGTTTTTCTTTTAAATGCTGTTTAAATGATGTGCTGTTATATCTTATCAAGTAAATTTGAAAAAATGTGGGAGTTGTGGCAAGATCGAGAGGGTGTGTTTTCAGACAGGAGCGCTGACAGGCAAAAATGAAAGTGCCTGCAAAAAGAGCTGCGGGACAGATAACCCACACTGGAGTGGCCGTGCAGCATTGACGCACAGAACTTGTGTACTTCAAACTGTCATCAAGAAAAAAAAACTCATCCTGGAACCTCATCATTCAACATCTGAAGCTTGAAAAGCAACACCTGGAGAAGCCTGAGGTGTTTTGGAAACGAGAGCTATGGACAAATTAAGTTAAAATAGAACTCTTTGGTCATAGTCAACAGAGGAACATTTGGAGGGGTCCAGGGTTCTGAAACTTCAGCACACGCCACAATTACTACATATATATAAATTGAATCAATATGTTTTAATAGAGCTCTTAGTTGTTCAGTGTTCAGGCTGACTTTATAATTGATATTGATTTTATTAATCAACCTAAAGACCAGTGCTGACCTGCATTTACAGGCAATCCCGAGTTAATTATGACCTAATGGGTTACCAGCAAAATGATTGTCTAAAGTTATTATGAGACAGGTAACTGGGTCAGTGCCACGACTACTGCTTATTTTTTTCTAATAAGAAAAAAAAAGTTCAAGCACCGAAAATCATCACTGCACTTATCAAGTGCATTTCATGCGTGGCTGATCTTTGTTATGTTGTTCATGAGACTTGCATTTACCTCTTTTCCTTAAAATGAACGAAATATCACTAATTGTCTCATGGGTGCTCGTGGAACCCCCTTTAATCTAGAGTTTTTATTTTGTTTTGTTTTTATTTTTTTTTTAGCTAATTTTGACCTATGCAATAATCACACGTTAATGTAATACATTATCGAAATCTGAAACATACCAAAGTCTCAGTGTTTGTGTAAATGTATCTGATAGAGAATAAAGCTGTATCTTTATTTGAGATACGTTGAATTGTTTTATTTACTTTTAAGAACTAAGAACATACAAGCATCCATACAACAGGATTTAAGGTTAGACAGCTCTATGGAGGTCAACAGTGTTCAAAGAACCAGACATCAGTTTAATAAGATAACATGCGCCAGCTCCGCTGGCAAGGTGCCGCAACCTGCTGACACGTGCACATGCGCACAAGGGGTGGGCGGAGTTTTCCAGTCGGTCAGGAAGAAGAGAAAAGCGGACAGAGAAACATTAAGGTAATTTCAAGCAACGAGCGCTTTTAAGCCCTCTTACGAGTTTCTGTTCAGTCACACGATTTTGGAAATAGCGCCACAAATTATGTTGTTATGATTTGATAGAGAATAGCTTCAATGACAGCTATCAGAAACATGGGAAACACCGTTAGCTCTCCTGCTAGCAAATGCTGTGTGGTTTGACAGGCCTGGACTGCACTGTTCAGCCTCTCAGCAGGAATGGGAACATTGCGAGGAAATATTAAGTTGTATGTTTTACACCTCTGAGGGGCTCTGTTTGTTAGCCACCTGGCTCATTCTTGTTTTAAACGTCTGTCTTATCATCATGGAAATGTTGTGTTTCAAGGAGCTCGATCTGGTGGTCTTACCAACGTTGTCCGTGCTGAGACAAGTGCTGAGACAAGTGCCAACCAGGAGGATCTGTTGGAAGTGTAGCAAGCTCTGTAATTGTTACTTTTTCAGCCGAGGAGGATTGAGTGTCTGCTTTAGTTTTGTTATGCAGAGTTGTGCTTAGCTGTTACACAAACAATAACCTTGCTGTGACTGTTTTTTCTTCTTCTTTTCTTCAGAGATGGCTGCTATCAGGAAGAAGTTGGTGATAGTTGGGGATGGTGCTTGCGGGAAGACCTGTCTGCTCATTGTCTTCAGTAAGGACCAGTTCCCAGAAGTCTACGTCCCCACGGTGTTTGAGAACTATGTGGCAGACATTGAAGTGGATGTAAAACAGGTGAGAGATGCTGTCACACAGGTTGCAGTAAACCAGGTGGAATTGCACAGTATTATAGCAAATTGAGCAATTATAGTTATGAAAAATACATTTTCTGGTCGTCAGAACTGTAATGACTTGGTGAATTCCATGTATTTTACTTTCTAAATACAACGCTGTCATGGTTACTAACCAACAACAGTTTTAATTAATGATTAATCTGATGACTCTTTACTTGATTAACTGTATGATAAAATGGTGAAAGGTATTGACCAGTGTCCCGGAGACCAAAGGGACATTTTCAGAGCTGGGTTGCCTATTGTAAAGCGTCACAGTCCATAACGATATTACCAAATCCTGTGTTTGATCTAACAAATGGTTCAAAACTCTGTTAGAATCACTTGGAACCGTTGCATTGTTACACTGCAGCTAATCATAGCCTTCCATAGCTAGGTAGCTACTGTTATAATTGATTTTACGTGAGTCTCCCTAATTCCCAGGTTTTGAGCCATCAACAGTTTAGTCATGCCTTTCTTCTGCCAATTCCAAGTTGTATTGTTATATGGATTGGATTAAACAACTTCTATTTTATTCAGTCATCGTTATTTTGAAGCAGCTTTGTTTCTGTCTGCCTTTTCTCAGGTAGAACTGGCACTTTGGGACACAGCAGGTCAGGAAGACTATGACCGACTGAGGCCTCTCTCCTACCCCGACACTGATGTTATCCTCATGTGCTTCTCCGTTGACAGTCCCGACAGTTTAGGTGCCATACGAGCAACACTCGGCCCGCTATGTCTTGAGCACATTACTAGGAGAAAAATTGATATATACGCCTAATTTTTTTTTCTTTCTACTCACTGCAGAGAATATTCCAGAAAAGTGGACCCCTGAAGTGAAACACTTTTGTCCAAATGTTCCCATCATTCTGGTGGGCAACAAAAAAGATCTGCGCAACGATGAGCACACTAGACGAGAACTTGCCAAAATGAAACAGGTGTGTTTTTTAAAATGTTTTTTATCTTAAACGTTGTAGTACGCTGTGCACTTCTTTTCAAAACAAATGCCAAAAAAAAATTCACCAATATTACATGTGTCTTCAGGAGCCAGTTAAATTTGAGGATGGTAAAGAGATGGCAAACCGCATCAGTGCCTACGGCTACCAGGAGTGTTCTGCCAAAACCAAAGATGGTGTCAGGGAAGTCTTTGAGATGGCAACTAGGGCAGCGCTGCAGGCCAAGAAAAATAGGAAGAAGCCCACTTGCGTACTGTTATAGGCTCCAGGACGAGAGGGAGCTGTCCTTAAGCACAGATGAAGAAGGCTGCTTCCACTGACATTTAACATGGGAGGGCGGGGGGGACATTTGCGTGGGCGGGACAGAAAAGTTGCCCAATTTCAGATCACCTGATCACCGTCAGCAAGTCAAAGCCAATCTGAAATGACATGACAAGCTTCTACATTCTGCTTCTTGGTTTATAGATGAGGTTATTTGCCACTTATTTGGCATCTGTTAAAACTTTTTTTTTTTAGACCATGGAAATCATCAGGGCAGGTTGTAAGGTCAGGGGAAGGACTTGAAGTTAAAACGTTTTAAATGGGGTTGATTTGTGCCATGAGGGGAAACGATTAACAAAAGGTCCTTATCAGGCCAAAGACGATGGAAACATGAGAAGGAAATGACAGGAAAGACGTATCTTTAGCATAGGTTTGAGGTAAGGCCACGTCTAAGTGGATCTTACACAGTATCGCCTACGTGTAGTGCCTTGAGAGCAGTGGGTAAGAAGAATGAAAGAAGAAGTTGAGGGGTAAAGATTGGTAACTCTAATGGGGTATTGTTTGTCAATTGTTGTGTCTACGCCTCACATTTTCAAATCCTTTCTCCCCGTCACTGGCTTGGCTTCTTCAGGCCCATTTTCTGACTCAGGCACTATGCAGGGCTATGCCTGAACTAGATTGTATGAGACATTTTCCCATACTGTATTACTTACCTGTAATTTAGAGTGCGTGTATGCAACTGTATGGTAGTTCGTTTTCTCCAGTGCAGCTCTGCATGCAGTGAATGTGTGTATATTTGTGCGATTGTGTGTATTAACATATGTGTCATGTACTGTATTCATGGAAAAAGCCTTCTGCATCATTGACCTAACTCCTTGTTTCCATGCCAAAGTTACCCCTGTTGGCCACATTTCAAGGCTCAGAGGGGTAATAAAATTAACAGCTACTCAGTGACATAGAAACTTTCACTTTACTGGAAAACATTGTACTACAGCCAGAGGCACAATCAGGTTAACCTTCTTAAGTTTTTGAAAGTTTTTTTTTTTTGTGTGTATAGCAGATATTGATTTGATTGTGTTAATCAGTGGGTCAAATCACAAGCGGTGTAGTTGATAAGTTGAATATTCTTTCATATAGATGATAGGCTTATCTTATTACTATGTCCATTATGTACTGTATGTCTTACAATATCTTGTAAGGACATGTTAATGATGTGTATTTCAAGTTTGCCTTTTTTCTCCGTGCTCCCCCATTCCCTATTAAATGACATCGTCATTGTTGTATTATGTAACTTTTTATTATTGATGTCAAAAGATGTTCCTAGTATATTTTAATCATCTTTCTTAACCCTGCTGTTATGATCACTTTATGTCGGTTTAATAATAAATTTTAACCGTTGTATCGTCTCATTTAATTAATGGCAAGTCGAGGGCGGGATGCTATACTAAATGTTTTGGGAATGGGCTGCTACAGCATTTTTGTTTTTTTTCTTTTCTTTCTTCAAAATTTTATTCAGTCTTTGTTTCTGTAATTATAAACAGATTTTTTTTTTCTCCTCCCATCCTGAAACAAAGCTGGTATTATGGCTTTTTTTTTTTGTTTCTGAGGTATTTATGTGTTCTTTTGATCCCTTCATGTGTAAATAATCACTGCAATGTTCTTTATATTTTTTGGCATTAGTTTACCTTTTCCCAAATAATAAACACTCATAACCAGTTTGAAATATCTGCTTCTGTGAGTTTATATTTGACCATAAGATAGTTCTACAAAGCTGTGCTTGTAGGGAATCATGTAATTGTGATAAAGTAATGGGATCGTAAAAGAGGGACATTTTAATGAGCACAAAATAAGTCATGTTTTCAAGTGCTTGATGGAATTTTTTTTATGACATTTTTGACATTTAAAACTAAAAACATTTCTGTGATAATGATCAGTTTTAGTTATAAGGAAAATAAACATTTTAATTTAGTGCTCTAAAGTCAGACATTCCAGATGTTGAGCACGCACAGAAATCATAGGTTGCGTCAGTTTTGTTTTTGCAAGGGTAACTGATCTCACCAACCGTGAATGCTGAATATTTAAAGTCCATAATGTTTGCACTGAAAATTAAATGCAGATTTTATTTATGTAATTTAATTAATTTATTTTCATAGTTGCAATATTGCAAATATTTTCCATGAGTATTCTTAGTGAAACAGGATTAAGAACGATTTGATCAATTAATTTTTACTCTGATAAAGCTACATCTCCTCTCAGTTTTTCAGTAATGAAGTTTTGGACTCCGGAGCTGACCTGTTTTGTCTCGTCCAATCATCGTCGTTATTCTTCTTTTGCCGCTCGATATACCAATCAAACACCAGAGCTAGGGATTGGTCCCGCCCTCTCCGACTTGTCTTGCTGTGGCCATTTTACACTTTGGTTCACTGAAAATTAAACGCCCCTGTCACCTGGATAACAGCGTGACATTTCAGGACAGATTATTGTTGACGTGAGTTGCTGGTATTTGTTTCTTGTATTCTGCATACGACTGCTGTTGTGTTAGTTACGGCTGACAGCTGTTTGTTTACAGCGTATCTAGCTTGGACTTGCTACCCTAGCTCAGGCTAAAGTAGTTAGCTTGGCTGCTAACAGAGATGACCGCTACACGTCATTGTTAAATACACATATTTGGATTGTAAATATAAGTACGCGCCTTGTGCCTTGCTATGTTTATTAGTGATGCGAGGTTTAGAGTTTGCTGTTTTTTTTACTTTTTGGTTTGTAGCTTGTTGAGCAGTCACAGAAGTCATTTTTTTCAAACTTGAAGTCAGTGCATTGTGCAGCAAAAAAAAAAAAAAAAAAAAAAAGGGTTAGAGATGTAGTTGACCCGGTCAGTGAACTCATGGCACGCGACTCCAGCATAGGCTACATTTCAGTAAAGTAGTTGCTTGTGAGTTTTGATTATTTACTATGATAGCCAATTGTGTGTATTGCACAGGCAGTCTGTAAATGCATTGTGATTTTCATTATTGGCATTGTTGCTTCAGATCCAAAAAAGCGTCAACAACAGCAAAAAAAAAAAAAAGGACACAGACTTGGAGCAGAGTCACTGGGTCGGCATGGCCTATGAGCGAAGGTACGTAAATTGTTAACTTTTCTAGCTTTCTTCTTTATTCCCCAGACATGGTTCTGACATTATCTCTTGTGATCAGCAGGGTTGGGCGAGGTGATCGCATGGGTCGCTATGGCAACACTCACAATGATCACAACTTTCGGGACATGGACTATCGTGCTTATGAGCTAGAGGATGAGGATCCAGGAAGAGGACATGATGTCGGAATGGAAGAGGAGATATACAGCCATGATGAGCAGCCATTAGGTGCACACGACTTCCCATCAGGATTTCTACATGATCGTCAGGGGTTACACCAGAGAGGCAATGGTAGAGGGGGCATTGGGCGTGAGGGGAAAGGCCTCCTGTGGCCCCCTTGCTCTCAGTCACACCTTGATCTTGCCGATCCCATCCTACAAAGAGAGGAAGATGGATCCAGGCGAGAGTTTGACCAGTTAAGGATTGGCCTGCAGGAAAGGGGCCGCGGAAAAGGCGGAAGAGGCTTTCTGGAGAACAGTGGCCCAAATTCAGGAAGCAGGGAGGGCACCTGGGGTCACGTTGGTATCCATCCTGAGGAGGTGGAATTCAGTACGGGCAGACAGAGAGAGGAGGACAGGTTCTCTCGTGGGGTGGGAAAAAGGAGGGTAAGTTATTCTAGAGCCACACTCTATGACAACAAAAGTTTTTTTGTGAACAGCATCAGTTATCAATTCCCATCTTTATGCAGGCTTTTCCAGTGAGGACAGAAGAGCATGGATGTGGAATGGCTGGCCCAGACCTGTCTGTTGATGAGTTGGATCAGAGGGACCACGACTACCGTGCAGATTTGGACCTCAATCAGAGGCCCAGCAACATCATCATGCTTCGCATGCTGCCACCTAGTGCCACTGCAAATGAGGTGGAATTTATCTATTTATTTATATATTCACATTATAAATTCACATTATAATACATATATATCTCCCTGCAACCCTGAATTGGATTGAGTGGCTATAAAAAGTGGAAAGATGGATGGATTTATCAGTAATTGAGTCTAAACAACATTTTCTTTTCCGTTCATAGATCCGGGCACAACTTCAGGAGCAGGGAATCCAGCCGAGAGAGGTTCGCCTTATGAGGAACAAATCTTCAGGTGAGGATTTGACTGTTTGCAGTTTTTGTTTTGCGCTTTACTCTCCTTGTGTCAGTTCCATCCATTGTCAACTCTGTCACTCTTTTACGTGATGTTCCCTTTTTCTTTTCTGTATTTTCTGTCTTATCAATAAGCGGCTTCACTTTTGTTTCCTTACAGTTTTACTTGACAGTGCACTAGAACATTGCTTCAAAGCATACATGTATTTATTTTTATATATATTAATATGTATGTATGTGTGTATATATATATATATATATATATACACCATATAATTTATGTACCATATATAGAGCAGGCTTTTGATTTGATTTCTGCCTCCATACTTTGGTATGCTGGTTCCTGTGCACGCTTTCGAAAGGGATTAATGTAGCCTTTAATACAGAGTGCATGCATACAGCCAGGTTCGCTTCATTGCTTTAATTTTCACTTTTACCTGGGTTCTCATGTTGTCTTTACCCTTTTGTTATATTGCTTCATCCATCCTGAGTCGCTAAGACATTGTTCACAAGCTAATAGTGTCAAAAGAGGAATAAACATCTTAAGAAAAATGTGTTTATGTCATTGTAGTCCTTTTTGAGTGTGTGAGAAGTAGGATTTAAGTGTTTCAGCTGCCGCTCAGCTACATGAATGTCATCCATGCTGCTCAGAAAGTCTTTTTTTTTTTTTTTTTTAAAGTCACGATTTCTCACTTCACTAACTTCCTGGTTGTCTGTAAGGTGTGCCGAGCTGACACTGGCACACTTACACTCCCCAACCCTACGCTGTCTCTCTTACACCTACATTACTGTTTGTGTTCTAGGATGAGTAACTCTCATCACACGTGTTTAGATGATTAACTTTTTTGCAATTTTGTCTTTGTGCATAAAAACAGTTGTTTTGATTAAACCTGAAAAGCTAGATATGTTGTGTAATGTTACCTGTCATGTGCAGCAGTGCATGCTCAGAATGTGGAGTGTTTAAAATGAGACGTTCATCCACAGTTCTAGACTAGAAGACTGCACTGTGACCCACAAAGTAGCAGGGATATTTGTGTGTGCTTGTGTGTTTGTGTGTTTTGTTGGTGCCTGGGTGCTTCATCACTGAAGTCCAAAAGAGCTCAGACTCAGACTGATGAGTGGGTAGGATTCTCTCTCTCCTCCTCGTTCCTTGACCCTGTTGAGTTACTTGACATTGCATTCTCCCACCCTTGCAGAGAATTTGAGAAGGAGGGAAGATGCAATGATATATTTTATTAGTGCTGATACAGGGTCTCTCTCTCCTCTGTACATGAAGCACTAACCCCAACACTGCGTTGTTGTTATGTTGTTGTTGTTGTTGTTCGGTTGCCATGGCGCTGGGCGGTGTCCAGGTCAGAGCCGAGGATTCGCCTTCGTCGAGTTTAATCTCATACAGGAGGCCACCCGCTGGATGGAGACCAACCAGGTCACTCTCTCCTACACAGACACAAATACACTTATATTAATTCAGTGGGACACATGAGTTAACTTGATTTACAGTCACGTCATGCCGCTATGTGGACATAATGCTTTCCAGTGAAACGTAGAAACACAGAGTGGAAAAGTAGTATTTGTGCCTGAGGTAGGTAGGCCTTCCAATTTTGAGGGAATTTTTTTTTTCTTTTTCTTTTTTTTTGTTGCACTCACAAATTTCCCAAATCTGCAAATTCATGTTACATCATGCTTTAAACTTTTCCGCTCAAGTCCCAAAGACATAATATCCATAAATGGAACCTCTCAGCCATATTTGTCTGGCATTTGTCCAGTATAACCTCCTCCTTTAAAAGAGGACTCCACTTTTTTCCGTGACTTCTCTCTCCTAAGTTTACAGTACCACCTCTGGGATAGCATGCCAGCGTGAATAGAATCTTTGAGCTGATATGGTGAATCAGAAACAAAATAATGCCTCAGTTTCTTTTTTTTTTTTTTAAACTTTTTTTCTTTTATAGGACACTTTTTTTTTTTTTGTCTCTTTGGGGGGCAAAGGTGGTGACACTTGTACGGGGTGTTTGGAAAACTGTGAAAGGTTTCCCCTTAAGGGGGGAGGGATGACACAGTTGAACTAGGAAAAAAAAAAGGACACTTACAAAACTACATATACACCATCTCAGTCCGTCCGAATTTCCTAAAGCTGAAGGTTACAATTCTCTGGTGTTATCTTTCTTTCAGCCTCAGCTTGTACTGTTTCTCTCTGTACCTCTGTCCCTTTCACTCTCTCTCTCTTGTGAGATGAGGCCTCTCTGTGACATGTGTGGCCTAATTAGCACTGATAGCGGTTCTTTGTTCTCCCTCCTTCTATTTCTTTTTCCTTCAGGGAATGCTGTTGATTCTGGGACAGAGAGTTTCAATGCACTACAGCGAACCGAAACCGCGTGCCAATGAGGACTGGCTCTGCAACAAGGTTGCACGTGTTTGCATTGTCTGACATGAAAACCGAACTTTGCATATACAGCACTTACTGCAGTAGCTCATTTAAGATGTCTTCTAACAGTAGCTCATGTGACATTCCAACAGTGTGGTGTGCAAAACTTTAAAAGGAGAGAAAAGTGCTTCAAATGCAGTGTGCCTAAATCAGGTAAAGTTTAATGGAGCTATTATAGATATCCAAGCTATTCTTTATTGTATTTAGCTATTCATAAATGGCTTGTTATGTTCCTGCAGAGGCCGAACTGAAGCTTCCACAGCTGCAGAGGGATTTGCCTGTTGTCCTTCAAAAGGAGGGAACCCAAGGCTTGCTGCCCTTGCCAGCACCCTACCAGTCTTCAGGCACAAGTGCCACCCCAGGGCAGGCTACACAGCAGGCAGACGTTGCAAATGACAGTAAGCGCATCAATTGGCATTTTTCTCATCATAGCATTCTCTTCCTATTACACCTTTCACCAACAAACATTTCCGTGTAGCTACTCTTAAGTTTTGGTGATTTGGTAATCGACCAAATTTCTGTTGTTTTAGGAAGTGCTGATTTGTGAGGGGAATCTTACAATGTTTACAGTCAAAAACTGGACATCATGGGATACTTGGTTTTTAAAGAGTATGTATTCTTCTCTAATCCTCTTTTTCAACAGCTCTGATTCTTAGAAATCTTGGCCCTCATACCTCAGTTGAAGCCATTTTGTCTGCCTTGGCTCCGTTTGCCACTCTCTCCCCTTCCAACGTTCGCTTAATCAAGGACAAGCACACACACCTGAATAGGGGCTTTGCCTTTCTGCAGCTCTCTACGATAGTGGTGAGAACAAAAATGTCACACACATGCATAGGTGCTACACATGCAGTGAGAGCCAAAAGTCTGAACACATGTGTCCATCCTTTTGACAAGTACTGCGTATTTTCACTGATTTTATGTCTTATTAAAGTTGTTTTTCAGATTGGATTAATCCATAAGCAAAATACTATTTACTCTTGTGTACAGATGGATTTTGAAATCAGCTTCATCCTGAACATACACGGACCCCCATTTAACGCAAATTGTGTGTTTTGTCAACAGGAGGCATCACAGCTTCTCCAGATCCTGCAGGCACTCCAGCCAGCTCTCTCTATTGATGGGAAGGCTATTGTAGTGGAGTTCGCCAAAGGCTCTAAACGGTAAAGACACAGCACACAAATGTGGCTGCAAAGGAAACACCTGGATAATATCACTCTTGCACCGTTAATCACACTGTTGCTTGAAATGACACAATGTTATGATTAGAAATGGAATGGAATCGGAATGATCTTTAGAGGAAATTACTTTGAACATGCTGAAAGTCAGTGTTAAAATGAAGCTCTGCTGTAAATATGACACCTTAAATCATTGAAACCCTCTCTTTGCCTCTTGTTGACATCAGTGATGTGTTTGTGACGGATGGTAGCAGAGTGAGTGCCGCTACAGTCGCCAGCACAGCAATAGCTGCTGCACAGTGGGCTGTGACACAGGTAACCTGTTAGAGTTATAATTTGTATTTAAGGGGGAATGTGTATTTCTATATTTTATTTTATTTATTTATTTTTGTTTTTCCCTCCATTTGTACATTTATTTTCAGAACACCCAGAATGGATCAGATCAGGGTGCAGGTGCAGTTGTGTATCAGCAGGGGGCAGCAGTAAGCTACAGTCAGGAAGGGCTTGAGCACACTGGGTTAGATGGTGCAGCCTTCAAGGCCCAAGCAGACACCAGAGCTGCTGCCTTGCTAAGTGCAGGACCATCCCTAAACGGGGCATACACAACAGGAGCTGCCCCAGGTTAGTGACATATGCTTTTAAATTTATACAGCAGTACTTTTTCATGATTTTTATTTTTTTTATTTTTTTTTATTTTTTGTGTTAGTGTTGTATAAATTTGTTTCTAATTGTTTGTACTTGCTCATCTGCAGTTCTCATTACATCTGAGGCAGTGAAATCTGGTTTGGCAGTTGTGCAGCTGCCTCTCCCTCATACACAGACTGCTCTCATCACCACAGCTGCTACCACACCAGTCACACAGGTACGACATTGCTTTTTGAGTTTTGCGTCCTTGCACTATTGAACGCAATTATGATCTTTATTTTTTTAAGAGCTGTTTCTCTTCACAGGTTGAGATAGTGGGAAAACCACAGCCAGCTGCTCCCAGTCAACCTGCCACCCCGGGCACCCAACATGAACTGAAGCAATACCGTAAGGCTGTGTGTGTTCAGGGTTCCCTCTGGGGAATTCCTGTCTTCACTAATGATTGTAAACAAATAAACTATGCACTAATATGATTTTATGTTGCTAGATAACAGTGAAAGCTTTCTGTTAATTACCAGTGAAAGACTTTGAAATACTAGAAATCTGGCCCTGAAGTGAATGTTTCTATATTTGCAGCTGTGCCAGATGTATCCACATACCAGTATGATGAAAGCTCCGGCTATTATTATGACCCATTCACAGGACTTTACTATGACCCAAATTCCCAGGTAAAGAGTATGTTATGAATTGACATCAGTCTAAATGTTCAACAGGCTCCTTTTCTACATGAGTGCATTCTTCCTCAGCACCTCAGTCTTGGTTTGCGTATCTCTTTCCTTGGCAGTACTACTACAACCCTCACGCTCAGCAGTACATGTACTGGGACGGAGAGAAGCACACTTACATTCCTGCTGCCAGCCCATCAATTACTGAAGGCGGTCCGTCGAAGGATGGCGCGGCCTCTTCAGACTCAATGTTTTCCACCGCTGGAAGCAAGGAGAAGAAAGACAAACCGAAGAATAAAACTGCTCAACAGGTACTCTGCGTACTTGATACAAGTTAAATTACTGACAAATTGCATACAAAATTAGATGTAGTAACTTTTTTTTCCCCCAGGCAATTTGTTTGCTTTGCCATCTATATTACTGGATAAAGGTGATATATTTATCCAATTACATAATATGGATATAGCCTATTTATACACAATACTGAAAATAAAAACAATGATAACTTAAAATTGAATACACTTAAGATCTAAATGAACAACGTGTGGTAAAACAATTGACATTTCACAAAGGTGGTATTTATTTCAGTTACTGAGTCATTTTTATTGTTTTGTCCCCTCGTAATGTGACATAACGATATTCCTTTCTTTCTCTTTCTTCTTAAAGGGATAGTTCGCCTCTTTTGACATGAAGTTGTATGACATCCCATACTAGCAATATCGTTTATGAACATTTTCTTACCCCCTGCTGCGTCCTGTGAGCCGAGTTCCAGCCTCGTTTTGGTGTTGGCGAAAGTAGTCCGGCTAGTTGGCTGGGGTTGCAAAAATAAAGCGTTTTGCTTCTCAAAACAATATGCGTTCAAAAGAGTAATACATTTGCACCACAAAATCGTTCTCCAGGAAAAAGTCAGACCTCACAATCGCTTGGCGCTATTTTCTCTACCTTAGTATCACTGCGTGCTGCCACTTGCCAACAGCCGCACCTGTTATGGTGTTTACTGCTCGGAAGCAAGGGACTGCTCGGTCTGCACTTCGGTCTGCATGGTCTACACAGCACGCAGTGATACTAAGGTAGAGAAAATAGCGCCAAGCGATTGTGAGGTCTGACCTTTTCCTGGAGAACGATTTTGTGATGCAAATGTATTACTCTTTTGAACGCATATTGTTTTGAGAAGCAAAACGCTTTATTTTTTAAACCCCAGCCAACTAGCCGGACTACCTTTGTCAACGCCAAAACGAGGCTGGAACTCTGCTCACAGGACGCAGCAGGGGGTAAGAAAATGTTCATAAATGATATTGCTAGTATGGGATGTCATACAGCTTCATGTCAAAAGAAACAAACTATCCATTTAAAGTATCTCTTATGGTTTATATTTGTAGATTGCCAAAGATATGGAGCGTTGGGCGAAGAGTCTCAATAGACAAAAGGAGAACATGCGTTCTGTCTCTTCGTCCCCTGCGGTCGGCTCTACGGCGCTCCCTCCTGGTTACACGCGAGCACCTGGCCTCAGTCACCTCGATGACCACAGAGAGTCTGCAAGTGCTGATGCGGGCTACGCTGTTCTGGAGAAAAAGGTGCAGGAACTTAACACGAACACATGTGTACCGGCGAGTGGTCTGAACATTTATACGTACTAACTTTTCTGTCCTGCAGGGCGCACTGTCTGAGAGGCCTCAGAGTTTCCTGGACCAGATTCGGCAAAGTGCAGAAGTAAGGATGTTTCTCGATTTTGGTTTGTTTCCTCATAGTGTTTTTAACATCCTATTCTTTTGTTCCAGTGGTCCTGTTTTTTTGTTTTTGTTCTACTCCTTTGTGCATAATGTCATCATCGGTACCTGATCGCGTGTCTTTCCTCAGTCACCTCCTCAGCAGCTCGGTCTGGTCCCGGCCTACAGTGCAGAAAGTGACAGTGAAGAGGAGGGAGGCGACAAAGATGAGAAGGAAGGTAGAATGACGGACTGGGTGAAACTGGCCTGTCTGCTCTGTAGGAGGCAGTTCCCAAGCAAGGAGGCCCTTATAAGGCATCAACAACTCTCTGAACTCCATAAGGTGATTTAAGTCTAATTCTACATGAAAAAAACACTTCACAAATGATACAATTCATCTTTCAACACATGTATTAAGGTTACAACATCGTATGCACAGCATGTCACATTCAATGCGCGTATTGTCACATTCTTGAAGAGTAACCCAATAGAGACCACGGCAGCTATGGTTATATGCTTGAGTATGTCTTTGAAACCATTTGAGAGAGGACAGAGTAAAAGGGGTTACCAAGATAATCTCATTGCTTAATAAGAATAGTTTGACTTTCTTCCATATGGAAGCTCTGTGTACACAGGACCATAAAACAAAACTTGACTCTGACACTGTCTGAATGGCATTTATCTTAAATTGTGGCTCATCTTTCACCTCTTTAATGCCTTCAGCAAAACTTGGAGCAGAGAAGAGCCCAGGAAGCTCCTGGCAAAGAGGTTGGTCAAGCTTCATGTGCTGATTTTAAACAGATATAGCGTATATACAGTATTATATAACAACGCATGTAGTCGTTTATTCATCACGTGGGAATTTAGCTTTTCTTCCTTCATTGTTCTTTTCTTTCTTATTGACATTATTTCATAATTTCATGTTTCTTGCAGAGACTAGCAGATGGACCAGAACCTCCAGATCCCAAGAAGAGAAAGTTTAGCCCCGTGTAAGCAGCAGTGATGTGACAGTAATTTTTACAAGTTTAATCTGTTGTGGCTGCTACTGTGTGCTGTTCTCTCGAGCATCGATGTCATATTCTCACTGCAGCTATGTTTGATGGAGGGGATGTCTTTGTCTGCTCAAGCATTGTGTTTTGTTTCCTTTCTTTTTTTTAGCGATGGCATTACAGGCACGAGCCTTGGTGCGAGGATGCTGCAGGGAGGTGTGAAAAGAGGGCTTCTGCTACGCAACATGCAAGTGGAGTAACCTGGCCTTTTGAAGTTCTTGACCAAGAAATGACGAAGCCTCGCGTGCAACTGTTCAACATTAACACCACACGGATATCTATATAAAATCTTCTTCATTTTGGGTGGACATTATAATTACCTCAACGACGCTAACACTCAGTGGTAATCCCCATGAACTGATCATGTAGCAGTAGATGTCAGAATATTGCACAAATTGCACCTTTCTTTTTTTTGCTTGCTTCCTGAATAATTCAACTTTTAGTTCCAGCTAAATTCACCTTGTGTTGGATGAACAAGGTTTATGTTGTTGTTGTTTTTTTTGGGGGGGGTGGCATTCTCTGTTTCAGAATGAGAGGTCAGTACAACACCTAATGTGAGCAAATGGTCATTTCTAATATTATTGTCTATGCACCATAGATTTTTGTTTTGTTTTATTTGAATGCTGTATGCCTTGTCATTCAGTGAATGACTGAAATGGGCATGAACTGTGTACATTTTAGAATGAGCACTTTTATACAACCAGCCAGGCTGTGAGACCGAACAGGACAAGGCCAGACTCTGACTGATATTTGAGTGTCTCCGTTTAACATATTGTAGGTATGAAGTAACAACATAATACACGTTTATTTTGGGAGAAAGTTGTTTTTATTTTTTGTATTTGTTCATTTGACTGTTTCGCCAAGCTCATGTAAATGAATTCATAAACCACGTTTTCATCTTTAAGCTGTCTTTTATGAGCGAGCCAGTATACAGTGGCTAATATTTAAACATTTTAACCTCAAGTTTCCAGATTTGTGTTTTTGTTTTTCGCCTAAAAAAAAAGAGGAACTTTAATGAGGTCTTTTTTTTTTTTTAATGCAACACCCTGACAGGCCGAAGTCTCTTTGCGCAAATTCGCTTTGGTTCCTAAATGTGTCCTCATGTTACGGCTCAAGTGTTTCCATGGCAACGCCCTGTAAACTCTTCTCAGTTTGTACGTGAGCTGCTAATGCATTTAAACGGGAGTAAAGTTCACTTTATGGAATGCTAGGCTTTTAAAACTGTTACAAACTATTAACTAAGGTTATTGAGGGGTGTAATTGTTCGTTGTTAAGTTTGGTTTCGTCGGAAGACGACAGTCGCCTGTTAGCGCCAAGTTTGGTGACAGTTTGTGTCAAAACAGAAGACTAATTTAGCAGGATGTCCGACGAGGACGAAGATTTAGGCCTCTCAGATGTGGAGGGAGAGGAAGACACGCTTATAGGAGACGGAGAGGACGAGAAGGTACTGGGTGAATTGTGAGGGAAACATACGGCGGCCATTCTGTTCGCCTGTGTCACTTTTTAGCAGCTAAATGATTCCCTGGAAGATTTCGTCTGTAAACCTCGGAGCAGTGTGCGACCGAACGCAGCTGTAAGCAAAGGGTGGCCGACTTCCTTTTTTTAAGGAGGCAAAAAAAAAAAACAGGTCATCCATTTCCCAAACCATGATTTTTTTGTATCACCTAAAAGTTCAACTTCACGATGATGAATATTGTTACTGTCATCTTGGCTACCACATGAGTCTTAAGAAACAAAAAAAAACATGCTGCAGTCAAATGAACTGAGGTCGACGGTCAACTTATTCCAAAATACTCCAGTGAATAGGTTTGAAGGTGTGTCGTGTTCAGACTCAGGTACAGTAGAACATGGACACTCATTGGTGGGCTTGTCCCCACCTGCACCAAATCCCCATGCTGTAAGCTCATTGTCTTGTGTATGTTTAAAAAGTGAACAGCAGGCATTTAAAAACCACTGCATGAAAGGCAGCTCGACATTTATCTTACAGTACTTTGTGAGTTTAAACCACCGATCACACGGTGCTCATTTGTGTGTTATTTCTGTACTCCACAGGTACAAATTCCCCATTTGACCAAAGAAATCATAAGTGAAGGGCTTTCACTGCTATGCCGGACAGGAAATAGACTTGCGCATGCTTTTGTCAAACTGGATCTTAAGGAAAAGTGAGCAAGAAAATATGCATTCAGAGCAAGACTGAGTGCCTTAGTTTGGTTCATTCAATGTCAGAATGTTGTGTTTTCATTGAGTCTTGCGTTTTGTTTTCTGATTGGATTAAAAAGAAAAACTTTTTTCAGCTTTTGATTTTGTCAATGCCTCTCTCACTGTTGTACTCCTTAGAGGACTGAATGACCTGGCTGCAATCAGCAGTTATATTCACATACGTTTCCTGGACTTATCCAAGAACCACCTCACGGATCTTTCTCCTCTGGCATCTCTGAATCAGCTGCTTTGGCTGAAGGCAAGGAGCTTTTTCTGTACATATTCACAAAAGGACATCTGTCTAGCCGTCCGAATCATTTACTTTAACTGGTTGTTAATTCTCAGTGCAACTCTTTTGCAGGTTGACAGTAATGCCGTGGCATCCTTCAGAGGGCAGCCTTTTGCTGGACTGACCTATTTGCAGTGGTTGAGTATGGCAGTGAACCGGCTAACAAACCTAGATGGCCTGGCTGGGCCTGCCCTGGAGAGCCTCAATCTTACAGGTTGCTCATTTGATTATATGTCCAGTAAAGTGAACATATTCAGCCGTGTTGATATAAAAAGCCATGAGTTGTCCACCTGGTCAGAGGAGCATTTACTTTTCCACCTGTTGCCGTTGCTTTTGGAAAGGTTTTAATCAAACATTATTAGCAGCCTGATGTATAGCTTGATAAAAACTTTGATGTGGCATGTTAAAACCTTGCGTGCAGGTAATGGTATTCAGCGAGTGAGTGGTTTTCAGACTGGTCACTTTGCGAATCTGGTAACTCTGGAGCTGAGGGGAAACTGCTTGGATACCACAGATGGCATCAACCTCCCCAACTTAAGGCGATTATATCTGGTAATAAAAGCACGGTGATTTGATTTAAAACACAAGGTTCAAAGAATAGCATCAGTCTGTATACCACAGTGACCCAAAGTACAGAGTGCTTGTGACTATTCTTGCTTTCACTTGAGGCCCAAAATGCTATCAAACGTCTTGAGGGTTTGGAGAAGTTGGAGCGCCTTGCCATCCTTCATCTACGAGACAACCAGCTTGAAACTCTGGATGGCCTCAGCCCCGGCATGAAATGTCTCCAATACCTCAATGTCAGGTGTGTATAGTATACTAAGATATGCATACTATGCAGTAAAACGCCAAATAATCGAAGAGCGCTCGGATATTGAACCCATGTGTCCTGTTCCCGTCTCTCTCCTTCTCCTCAGAGGCAATGCAATCACAGACGAAAAGGCCCTGCATAGCCTTGGCCTTGTATCGAAAACCCTGCGAACGTTAGTGCTTACTGGGAATCCACTGGTGGAAACATCAGACTACCGGTTCAATGTACTTATGCTCATTCCACAGCTGGAGCGACTCGACAAGGACCCTGTCTCCTTTGAGGAGAGGACTGATGCTCGAAGGACAATCAGGGTAAACAAAACCCCCAAAAACTTGTTTTTCATTGTGACATATAGGGTTAAAGAAAAAAAAAAAGTCTCTTTTGCGCTTTGGTTTTAAGAACTTGTGTCTTTTCAGGAACTTAAGGAAGAGGAAATACCTGAGCCATAAGATTTCAAAAGAATACCATAATGAGGAAGTGTCAGACTAACTCGACTGTCCTGAAGAGGCAGGCCTTTTCTCTATAAGTGGGTGACTGTGATTACACTTCTGTTTGAAAAGTGTTGTATATCTTGCGCAACTAATCGTCTATTTGAATTTGTTTTTTTTTCCTTTATTACCAATAAATGATAAAAAAAAAAAAATCTCTCTTTGCCATGAGTCCATGAAAATGTAGAAATGCTTGAAATAAGGTGAAGTTACACAGATGCCTGTGGCTGCAGGTTGATGTGTGAACCTTGTATTGTTCGACGGTTTTTCCCTGAGTAAGGATGAGAGGGCAGAATCTGTTGGCGCTTCCTCGTTGGCAGCCACCCAACTGCAGCTTTAAAGGCACAGCTACGTTTTTCATGTTTATGGAAAATGAACAATGTCTTTATACATAGATGGACGCATATTTCAGATAATTCATAAATTTTCTGGCTAAAGATTGTACCTGGGGTCGTCGGTGACATTAAGACGCCATGTCATCATACTACTTACACATGAACCCCCCCAACCACATATTTCTTTGGCAAGATTGTCCATATTTTTTTTATTAATCCTGCAAAGCAAGTGGGATTTCTGCCAGATACCCCGATAACTCACGTCAAAGTTCTCCACGTTGTACTTCCTGTATCAACGGCACCGGTTTTATGCATGGATGTATTTTATGGCAGTAGGACTCAAATGTGTTGGCAAGTTACTGGTTCATAGAAGCAAACTGCAACCCCTCAGATTTGGGTCTTTGAAATACGAGCAGAAAAGAGTTTGTGAAAGCAGGACAATGCCCCGCACAGCTTGTGCCACCACAGCTCCACCAATCGTTTGATTGGATGGGAGTGGCTGCGCGTGCAGACATAAACCTCCCCTCCTCGCGCTGTCGGTCCTCCTCCTTCCAGTGTTACTAACTTTGGGCAGCTAACGACGGCGTGGCTCACCACCGAACCGACGACACCGAGAAGCAGCCGTGTGGATGAGATAGTCTACATCAACTCTTCAAGCAACACAACTCCCAAGCAATAATTTCCCAGAAACCATGACTAGCTACCACAAACCCGACGAGAAGACTGTGCAGGGGCTGAAAGACATCGCTAACAAGCTAAGGATCAACTCCATCAAGGCAACATGCGCCTCCAATTCCGGGTAGGCTATTTGGAGTTACTTTGGCTGTATGATTAAAGAAATATAATAATGTTCTTACATGGTTCTGACGTTTGCTTGAACAGCAGGCACTGGTAGGCTGCACGTGTTGCAGATTATATTCACGCGCCGTAAATTGGCTAAAGCTAGCAGCGAGTAATTGGGCAAACCTTTCGCCATTGGCCACTTCAGTTTGACTTGAGTCTTAGGTTTGTGGCTAAGAGAAGCCGTCGGATTATAGGTGCTTTTTATGACGAGACAAGAAACGAGACCATTGGTCATTAATCTTGTGACTTACCCTTTATCCAGTAAAAACCCTTTAATGGGGTTTTCACTGGCTAGCTGATCGCACTGTCACGGTAGAGGATGGGTCTCGTGATTAATTTAACGCTCCAAGTCTTTGCTTCTCACATACATCACAGACATGAAATTATTGCCTGGAAATCTGTCAGGTATGGTGGCCAAAATAAAAGTAATTAAAAAAAAAAAAAAAAAAAAAAAACTGTCCTGGCCCTTGATTTTTAATATCTACGCTCCCATAAGTTTTGAAGCGATTTTACATAATTCTCTCCACTCCAGGAATTAAAGCTGTGCAGATCAATGGATAAATCGATGCAAGTCCAGGCGGGAATAGTAGTACAGGGTGCAGCTTTATCAGTCAGTCTGTCTGCCCTTTGCACCCCGACCCTCATTCCAGGATTGCATTTACCTCTAAAAGTCTATTGGTACAGGCCTCCAGTTGTGTTGCTTTAATTGGGTTACTGTCACATGTATCATCACGCCTAAATGTGACCTTTGAACGGGCAGGGGGTTGGTATGGTTGATAGTTTGGAGCCAGTTTGCAACCACACAGTTGCACCACGGTGCTTTTAAGAGGAAAATGCAGTTGAAAGGTGTTAACCTGTATATTTTCTGCATCACTTGGCACCCGTTTGGTCAACTGGCCAAGTAGTTTACTGCTTGGACATATTCTCATTGCAACCTCGAAAAATCCATCATTGTGTAATTTCTTTTGATACAACGGCGCCTTTTGAGAATGGAAGGCTTTATAAACCTGTTTTTCAGGCACTTCCTTATGGCTATTAGTTTCCTCCTCAATACAAGGAAATGAGGGTTATCATGTCCTGATTGTCCGGAATATCAGACGCGTACAAAAGGTCTGAAACCGTTTTCTTGAAACAAAAGATGGTTTTTAGCTTTGACAACTAGCACGCTCAATGTGTTCCTCCTCCTTTGACTAAAGTGGAACTTTATACTTGAGTATCTGATTTCTTTCTTTTTTTTTTTTTTTTTTTTTTTTAAATCCCTTTCACTGAATTTACCTTGCTTATTTTTATTTTTTTCAGCAGGTTATCACTCAACAGAAGAACAAGTGGTAAACAAGTGTTTGGGATTTTTGTTCTAAAATTTAACCTCAACCCAGATGTATATTTGATAACTGGACATGTTTGCAGCATGGTTCGAATGTCTCTTTTTTTTCTTTTTTTTTTTTTTTTTTTAACTTTACCACATAGGGAAGCTGTTGGGTAACGTTGAATTTCCAAAGGTGTTCGTTACAATACTCAACCACTATGCAGAAACTAACAGTTTCACAAGTCTTGGAACCTAAATGTGGTAACCTGAGGTGGTTGTGTGTGAAATTAACTTTTTTTTTTTTTTTTTTTTTCTCTTCTTTGAGTGACTTTGTATCCCAAAAGGTTTTGAAACTTGTTGAACAAGTTGTCGTGCTCTCCATGAATGGCTTGTTTTTGTAGTTTACAGTTGATCTAAGCCCAGTGCTTTTGATTAATTAACAAGTGATTTCACTTCGGTGGTCTCGAATGCAACAGCACATGCATGCACGTGATGTTTGTTTTCATTACTAATGCTCTTGCATTTTCCCCATCAACTGTCACCAATGGGCTATGTGTTTTTGCCCTTTAGCCATCCCACGTCATGCTGCAGTGCAGCAGAGCTGATGTCTGTGCTGTTCTTCAACACCATGCGCTATAAAGCAGACGATCCTCGTAACCAGTGCAACGACCGCTTTGTTCTCTCAAAGGTAGGTGCTTCTGTGCCGACTTGCTTTTTATTTATATATATATATATATATATACATACACACACACACACAGGCTGCTCAAAGCTGAGCAGTTCCGCTGCTGGTTGGCACACACGAGAAACGCTCTTTCCATTTGTTGCTAGGGCCATGCTGCGCCAGTCCTGTATGCTGCCTGGGCTGAAGCAGGTTTCCTGAAGGAGTCTGATCTGCTTAACCTGCGCAAGCTCGAGTCTGACCTGGAGGGGCACCCCACACCAGTAAGTATGGAAACCCTGACTGGTGTAACTGCTTCAGATGGGCTGCGGAACAGAATATTTTTCTGCCTCTTTCTAATTTGTCCTTTTTTATCCCAGAAACTGCAGTTTGTTGACGTGGCTACAGGATCCCTCGGACAGGGTCTTGGGGCTGCCTGTGGGATGGCCTACACTGGAAAAAACTTTGACAAGTCCAGGTTAGTTTGTATCAAAAGTCGAATGACTACAATTGGCTGGTCTGAAGACTTTATTCCTAAATTTTCAACAGGACGTGTAATGAAACATAATTGCACAATTATCCGCGTTAGTCTAAAACGCGTTCTTGTTGTGGTGCATCAAGCACTTTGTTTGGTCCCAAATGAACCGTTTTCTGTAAAGGCTGATTATCAATCAGATGTTGACCAGTTTGTTTCACAATAGCATTGTTCAACAAGAGCATTTTTTGACAAGGGTGTATTGAGTGCCGATTCCTCATTCACCTTCTTTCCACACTAGCTACCGTGTGTACTGCATGATGGGTGATGGAGAGTGTTCTGAGGGGTCAGTGTGGGAAGCAATGGCCTTTGCCTCCTACTACAAGCTGGATAACCTGGTGGCCATCCTGGATATCAATCGGCTCGGTCAGAGTGAGCCTGCGCCCCTGCAGCACGACATGGAGACCTACCGCAAGCGCTGTGAAAGTTTTGGGTCGGTAACAAACTTGACATCTCGCACCTTCACGTTTGGGAAGTCTTTAAGTAAACAGTTAAACAGGAGTGCTCTCATCAACCATTTGAACATTTGTAAATGCATTATAAAAATTTCACATTACCCCCTCTGATATTTGGATAAACGGGGTCAAATTTTAAAACCTTTTTGTCAGCTTCCACTTCTTGATCTACAAGCTTGGTTGATCCACCCCCTGATGACTTGACCTCTTTGGTCCTCTTAAAGGGGAACTCTGGGGCTTTTGAAGCGCAATCCCATTGCTAGAGGTTGTCAAATACTGACAGTAGGACACAGACTGGTGCAAATCGGCGCTCCCTGTGAAGTGTTTGCACAGCCTGTCATGCTAGCCAAATACGTGGTGGCCAAGGGGCAAGAGCTAAACCTTCCACGTAAAACAACAACTTGCACACTGCAGAAACGTCACACCACTTTATAAACCATCCGACAATAAAGTCACAAGCCTTACCATCACATTACTGGCATGGGGACGTTACAAAACAACTTTATAAACAGCATGTAACTCACCGGCTGGTTGTACACTCGCGCATGTGAAAGCCCAAAAGAGTCAATGGACGATAATCCCATATACAAAGCAATTATCTTCTCTAGAAAAACTGCGTTCAAGTATTTAAAACATTACAACAATATTACTGGGCATGTATTGTTGTAATGTTATAAATACTTGAACTCAGTTTTTCTAGAGAAGATAATTGTTTTGTATATGGGAGTATCGTCCATCGACTCTTTTGGGCTTTCACATGCGCGCATACCAACAACCGGTGAGTGACATGCTGTTTATAAAGTTGTTTTGTAACGTCCCCATGCCAGTAATGTGAGAACCATGCATATGGTTTTGATGGTAAGGCTTGTGACTTTATTGTCGGATGGTTTATAAAGTGGTGTGACGTTTCTGCTGTGTGCAAGTTGTTGTTTTACGTGGAAGGGTTATTATTTGCCCCTTGGCCACCACGTATTTGGCTAGCATGACAGGCTGCCCAAACAGCGCAATCGCCGCACAGGGAACGCCGATTTGCACCTGTCTGTGTCCTACTGTCAGTATTTGACAACCTCTAGCAATGGGATTGCGCTTCAAATGCCCCTGGGTTCCCCTTAAGTTAATAAGTTTAGGATGTAACGTGATTGATGTTGAAGTGTCCTTGTCCGGGGTTAATATTTGTTGTGCTGACCTGTCTGTGTAGGTGGAACACGTATGTCGTAGACGGACATGACGTGGAGGAGCTGTGCAAAGCTTTCTGGCAGGCACAGCAGGTCAAGGGTAAACCCACCTGCATCGTTGCCAAGACATTCAAGGGCAAAGGACTCAAAAGTATGTGTCTGTGCACATGAATTGATGCTCATTTCCAAAACTTCTGAAGTCTTAATTTGATGAATGACACTTGTCCACCCTTTGGCTGTAGACATTGAGGATCAGGATAATTGGCATGGGAAGCCCATCCCCAAAGACAAGTTGGAGGCCGTCCTGAATGACTTGACGTCTCAGATCATGGTCCCCAACAAGACTCTGTCCCCTGAGCTGCCCAGTGATGACACGGCACCAGCAGACCTCAGCACCATCTCCCTGCCTTCACCCCCAGCTTACAAGAAAGGAGACAAGGTTTTTAAAAATTTAAAAAAAAAAGTCCTTTTTAACAACAATGGTGTTTTTTAGAGCACATTTACCCCCCTACCCCCCCCCCCCCCCTCTCAGTAAAAGGCAAAGGTCACTGGAACAGTGAATGTTTGAGTGTTTCAGCATGATTTTTGCCTGACTACTGATATCAGTACCCAAGATAACTTTTAACCCTCTTTAAACCTTGATTGGCATTGATTCGCTTCCTCTTCTTTTTAGATGGCAACAAGGAAAGCATATGGTATCGCACTGGCCAAACTGGGTCAAGCGAGCCAGAGAGTGGTTGCCCTTGATGGAGACACCAAAAACTCTACTTTTTCAGAAACCTTCAAAAAGGCCTTCCCTGAACGCTACATTGAGTGTTTCATCGCTGAACAGAATATGGTAAGCGACACCTCAAGTTATAAACGGCTGGTCTTTCGTAACGGTTTTGAGCAAAGCTTGCTTCACTCTTTACTACCATAATCTGCTCCAGTTGGTTTAATCTGTTGCTATTCATTCTTGCACTTGATAATCCCAGCCTCCCTGCTGCCTTTCACCTGTGACCAGTTTACCTAAGCCTCCGCTCTTACATCTATGCTTAATCTCATCAGGTCATTTACACTTGTCCATAGACTGCATTTGCTTGTAATTACAGGTAGGAGTGGCCATTGGCTGTGCTACTCGTGACCGCACGGTTGCATTTGCCAGCACGTTTGCTGCATTCTTCTCCAGAGCTTATGATCAGATTCGTATGGGAGCCATCTCCCAGTCGAATGTCAACCTGGTGGGGTCTCACTGTGGGATCTCCATCGGTAAGATTTGAACCAAAACGCATTTATTCATCTGTTGGAGCGATTGGTTGCACTCTGTGTCTGACTGAATATTCTGCAATCAGGTGAGGATGGTCCATCTCAGATGGCCCTTGAGGACCTGGCCATGTTCCGTGCCATACCGACATGTACAGTGTTTTACCCAAGTGATGCTGTGTCAACAGAGAGGGCTGTTGAGCTGTCGGCCAACACAAAGGTTGGTAGCCCACCTCATGGTGGCACATCTAATAACGTGTCCTCACAAGTTATGTGCTAACGCACTGCTCTCTATTCCCAGGGAATCTGTTTCATCCGTACCAGTAGACCAGAAACCGCTGTAATCTACTCTCCAGATGAGAAGCTTGAAATTGGTGTAGCCAAGGTAATGACTGGTTTTGTTTTGATCATAAAAAAAATCTGATTTATAAAACGAGAATTATGAGCCTAAAATTGGTTAACCATGTGAATTACTGTTTCCAGGTGGTGCGCCAGTCTGACAAAGATAAGGTGACAGTGGTTGGAGCTGGTGTCACTCTGCATGAGGCCCTTACTGCTGCTGATATGTTGGAAAAAGAAGGTAAACCAACAGTGCCCCCTAGTGGACAAATGTGCATATTCATGGAAGCCGATCATTTAAAAAACAAACAAAAAAAAAAAAAACTGTATGTGTATATATCTCACATACACACGGGATGGAGTCACTGGCTTCTGAGTTAGCTAGCATGGCCTTATACAACTGATTATTTTCTACAGGAAAGTACATCCGTGTGATTGACCCCTTCACCATCAAACCCCTGGATGCTGCCACCATTCTGAGCAGTGCCAGAGCCACAGGTGGACAGATCATCACAGTGGAGGACCACTATAAGGAGGGTAGGTTGTAGTGCATAAACGACTGTTGGCTTGCCAAGTTATAGTTGGGGAGGAGGGGGCTTCTGCAGATTAAGACATCATGTCAGCACTTTGATTTAAAACTAAGTGGTTGCTGCTTTGCATTTGTGAAATGAATCTCCTGCATTGCTCCATATTTCTTGTTGTCCACCTTCTCTGAGCAGGTGGTCTCGGTGAAGCCGTGCTGTCCGCAGTAGGAGGGGAGCCTGGCATTGTCGTCACCCGGCTGGCGGTGTCGGGCGTTCCCCGCAGTGGACAGCCTCAAGAGCTCCTGGACCTGTTTGGCATCAGCGCGAAGCACATCGCCAACGCAGTCCGCCAGACCTTTGCAAACTGAAGACTGCATTTAATGTTTGTGCTTGTACCACAATCTTGAAACCTATTAGCCTCTGTCATCTCGTGGCTTTGAATTTGCAGTTTACTAACCCTGTGTTGCTGTCACGCATGGGAGGAGATGACTGTAGTGTGGACAGCTTGTAGATCTAATACCTCTCATTGTGCACCCTCTGGTATCTCCTGCTGAGAGGATCCATCACTGTTTGACCGGTTCTTTTTAAATCCTTCCTCATGTAAATGTTGTGGTGACGGTTTGATTTGTTGCAATCTGTCTGGCCATGACACATCCACTCCAACATTCCTGTAACACATTCCCAACAACCATAACTTTTTTTTTTTCTTTTCCTTGACTACTATCATGCCTCCTTTTTCAAAGCACTGTTACCGTTTTACGTTAATCTGATGTACTAGATCATTTCTGCAGTTGTCTAGACACCCTTTAATGCTTGAGTTGTGCTAGCGATCGGTTTTACTCAATCCCGGAGTGAATTTAAACCAGATATAAACTGTTCGAACATGCAGCGACGATTCCTGACCACGCAGTTGCAATGTTACTGGCTTTTAGGTCACCAGTGTCATCCTGTTCTTGCTGTGATGTGCTAAATTAAAAAGAAGCTCCATACGATTTGTTCTTTGTGTGGTATTTAAATTACTCTGGCTCAATATGTCAGCTGGTTATCTGCAATCCAGGGTTTAAATTTACACCAATGTCTCAAAGGGAACGAATCCAAGAAACTTTGAACTTATTCTCTTAATGCCACTGAGGTCAAGCTTTTTACCTAATACATTATAAATGTATATATATATTTTTTTTTTATTAATATGAATGTATTTTATCGGTTATAAACTTACTATATGCCAAATGGTCTTGCAACTGGGTTTCAAGCTTGCTTTGCAGACTTTGGTCCCCTCATTTGCATGTCACAGTCAAGTGATGAATAGTCAAAAATTTCAAAAACTTGATTCATCCATATATTAAACACATAGTTGATGCTAAAAGTTCAGTTTAACTTTTCTAATAATGGAAACCAAGAGGGTAGTGTCAAACATTTAATTTGCATTAGTATTGTAATTGTGACCATGTGGTATACTTCAGCTGATAGCGCCTCTGTATTCGGTACAGCTTGAACTGCTCACACATTTCAAAAGTTCAGGTATGTGTGCCTTCTGGCAAGTGAGACTTTAATTTGATCTCAAATCATTTTTGTGGAACTTCACTATTGTTTTTTTTTTTTTTCTTTCTTCCCTGAAAAATGAGAAATCAAAACATTTGATTCATAATCCAAATTCAAAGTCTGGAACTTTACCTACAAGCTTCAATTTTAATCTGACAGTGGATTTACGCATTTCCTTTTAAAGCAAAAGTGAAGCACTGTTATCTTAAAGCTGAACATTCTCCAAGTGATCTTAAAACTTATGGTCTGTGTAAAGCAAAACACAAAAGACGGTGCAACAATGCATAAAGCTGAATTCACTGCACCAACATTGTCTTCTGTTGATTTTTGTCTGATAACGCAGCAGTTATAACATCAGGATTTTGTTAGAGCAGAGCGACAGGGCAGAAATGCTTTAAACATAGTTTTAATGCGCAGATTTTCAGGCAGTTCTGACAGAGGCGGGGTGATCGGGAGGGGGGGTGAAAAAAAAATAAAAAAATTGGTATTTTATTGATTATTGGAGGTGTTTCTACGTGCCAGAGGGCGACGAATGTGGTATCAATAATAGTACTAACGGGAAAGTGAAGAAGGCAGAATGAGCCAGCACAGTATTGCAGGTGGTGATGGACCAAAGGGGTGAAAACGAAGAAGGAAATAATGACAGGTCAGTCTGCTAACCTAACACTACACTACACTGATGCTCCCACCACAATGCACAGTGAAGTGAAACATCTCTCTGTGAGCAGTAGGGGGGTTAGGGGCGCCAGCGCTGGGTTTCGCCCGGGGCGTAAATCAGTGTCGGACCACCACTGAGTTCTGATCTATTGGCTGTCTAAAATATATATATATATATATATATATATACACGAGACAGAAAGTTGGCTCATGAGTCAAGTTGGATGTATCCATGCAGGAGTGATTCAAACTCCAACTGCATATAATTTTTTTTAAAAAGACTATTCCTGATTTGCATATTTAAACATAAATTTCTACACAGAGATTTTTTGTCAAAAACAAGAATTTGGATTGGGACGTTCCATTACAGTCATCAAAGTCATTTTCTTTTAAGTAGCAGTTTATCGTAGCCACAAGGCAGTCATTTTGATAAAAGCTTTACATTTTCCCAGTCCACATTTTTTTTGTTACTGATACATGTTTACGATTTGCAAAAACTCACCTGCGCCTTGTAGATCAAGTTCATATCTGTCTCTGTAAGCAAATGAGTATCAACATTTCAGACTTTCTGAACTCCTAAACTTGCTCTATAAATCGGGTGGAAACTGAACCGGGCGGACCGGCCTTCTGTAAATCTGCAACTAGATAAATGATTCCACTGTGGATTTAATATTTGGGAATTTACCATGAATAAACGCACAAGCAAGCCAATGCACATTTGACAAGAAAATAAAATCTAGTTTTTCTGGACTTGGTATGCCCAAATGAGTATCATGGAGGTTTATGGTGTGGCAAGTTTACACGTTTGCCGAAAAAAACTAGACCCCGTCGAGTTAAGATGCCAGAGATTTAAGAACTCCCAGGAAAAATGAAAATAAGCACTGTGTCCTACACCAGTGTCTCCAGAGATGCAGGAGAGGTGTTTCTGTGTGGGAAATCCAAGACTCAGCATCATTACTTGCGTTAGAAATTGTTCATTTGGGGTGCTGTCAGACTGAGGTTAAGGAAGGTGTTGAATGTGGTCTGTGGATTACTGCATGTTCCTGTCAAGATTGAAACGAATCATCTTTGGACACATCACTGTTTACCTTGGAGGAGCACATCAGGTCCAAAAGTGTTTCAGTGTTTAGTGTTAAGTTGTCCAGGGTGCCATTTGGAATATGTCTGGATTCTGCTGTCCTCTGTCTCAGGAGCTGATCTTGTTCAGGAAAGAATAAAAAACCCTTTTTGTGGCTCTGGTATGCAATGTGATCCAATGATGTGAACCCAAATGATTAAGTTAAAGAAACTTAATAAGAAATCTTAAAGAACTTTTGGACAAATTTAAAATATGTTTGTGTGGTTGCTGAGCAAATAGAGGGCCTGTCAGCAGGTTTCACTCCGCAGTGAGAATCCCATCTTGGCTCCAGTCTCAGCCAGGGTGTGCAGGGTGAGCGCGAGGATGCACACACACCACAGTTCATGACCAGTATGTATGTTCAGTACAGAACGTAAAGATGGCGGCATTGTTCGCTCCTTGGAGATCATGTTAGTTTTCATATGTAGATGCTAGTGGAGCTTGGCCAAACATGGTTAACTCCGGCCTGAACTGTCTATCAACCCCACCCCTTGTTGGACACGGTCCAACACCAGCGAAACACTTCTGGTGCAGTCCGGTCAAAATACAAAAGTGAGAGTGGATTAAAAATGTTTCGGATCAAACTGGAATCTTTCACTGGTGTATGAAGCTGTTTCTTTTTTGCGAGTGTTTCTTTATCTTCAAAATATACAGGTCTTTCTTTTTTGAGTGTTAGCAGACAGTTATGACAAGGAGAGGAGACGAGGAGGAGTGGGGCGTGTCTGTGTATTTCACGCTATGATGATTGAAGGCCTGTATTAACACTGTGAAAGTTTATTTTTTTTTTACCTTTCCACCTCCTCGATATTTCTTCCATCCTCTCACTTTCTCATTTCACCATTCACTCTGAGCCGGAGGCTGCGCTTTCTCTTCATATCAACAGCAGAGAAACTGTCAGTTTTTACTCTCAGTGTTCACAACCTCACATCCGAGAGTTTTCAGGAGTTGCATACTGTCTAAACTCTTCATTTGACTGCTCCTCACAAAGGTTCCTCCCTTTGGCACAGCCATCTGCATGTCGTGGATTTGCTTTTTCCTCTCTTCAGCACAGGTCTGAGGTAAAACTTTTGAACTTCTCTCCGATAGAAATAGCTTGAAATGAGTCAACATTCAGGGATACAGGTGCAGCGGAAAATATGGATTGTGATCATTTGCCTGAGTGGCGCAATTTCATCGGTGCAAAGCCAAAACTCTTTGCATGACGTGAATGCAATATCACAAATTCCCTCCGAGACACCTGAAGCAGAAGCCACCATTCATCCATCGGCGATTAACACAGGAAGGAAGTTGCAAGACACACATGTCACCGGTAAGCTTTTGCAATTTTTCTGTTTGCATTCGCTCGCTCTTGGCCGGCAAATAATTTGTTCGCTGAAAACATTTGACGTGTTCTTGTTCATTCAAGAGGGTAATTATTGCAGTGTCTGTAATCTTTGTCCTGCTTTTGTTTTCTGGCGCTCTTGCCTTCCCGAAGAGGAGAGCGAGAATGAGCAGCCCCAAATAGACAAAGAATTAAGGATGGAGCAGGGAAAAGTTGATCTGAAAGAACTGGAGGCGGGAAGAGGAAAGAGAAGCGCCCGGAGCAGGAGGAAACATGCCCCTACAGTAGAAGCCATCGCATATAGAATAGTAAGACTGCAGAAACACTGGAATTTACTGTGTGAATAAAGAGGCTTTTACCATTTTGTTTGAAACTGTGTTTGTTAGTATTTACTCAGCCCTTTGGTCAAACACCGGTTTCCTGCTGCTTATTGTAGGCAGGTTTGGGCCAACCTCTGATGGGCTGGAGACGGCGTGGAAAAGGAGAGATGGAGAGCAGCGCTCTCATGGCTGCCCTGAAGGAACTGCACGCAGAGAAGAGAAGGCTGCTGGATAACGGGAAGACACACGAGGAGGAGGAGGAGGAGGAGGAGGAGGACGAAGATGATGATGATGATGAGGATGAAGATGAGGAGGATGATGATGATGATGAGGAGGAAGAAGAGGTTTAAAGTTTTTGTATAATTGAAACAGTCCTTCTTTAATTCACAAAATCATCCATTTATGGTATTGAGTCATTTCTTTTTTCATTTCAGGAAGAGGAGGAGGAGGAAGAGGAGGAGGAAGAAGAGGAGGAGGAAGAGGAAGAAGAAGAAGAAGAAGAAGAAGAGGAGGAGGAGGAGGAGCCGACTGAGCTTCCCACCAATCAAACAGAAACACACTCCAACATTTCAGAGTGTCAGACCACTGACAGAGAAATCAGCTGCAGAGGCATCGGCCTGACTCACCTGCCTGTCTTCCAGAACCTGGAGGTCACAAAGATAGACATGGCAGGTGTGTACAGTATGTGTGTCAGAGCATGACAGAATGGTTCAGAATGATGAAGGTGTAATCTGATACCTGCATTAATTGTACTTGGACGACCTCATTTTTTAGTCTCCCCACAGGGTTTTTACTCACAGGGTTGATAGGCTGTCAAAGTTACTCTGGTACTGTACTTAACCACAGATATGTCAGCATAGCATGACAGGTTCAAGTGAGATACCTCATCACACTCATGTCAGAGGGCTTTACGATCCATATTCTCCGCTTACATATAAGACACATTGTTGTATGTCATTTTTTCTTTAAAGAGAACAACATCGGAATCATCACTCCACAAACTTTCCTCGGCCTGACCAATCTGGACACACTGGACCTGAGCCACAACAAACTGGACGATGAGTCATTCAGCCAAAATCAGCTGTTTGTGAGTAACACTGCTTTCTCAAACTGGCGCCTGCCGACCCGCAGTTCCAGTTCAGCCTGCTCTGCCTGCAGTCGACAAGTTTTCCAACTGTAGGTTTTCCTTCCTGCATTGTCTTTCTTAATGCCTGTCTCCAGAAAACCTTGACCGTTTTTTTGTGAATCATCTTTTCTCCTCCAACATTGGAGGAAGAAGAGGTGGGGGGCCAGTTAAACACAAGACAAGTAAGAGAGCTTAAGAAAAAAGTAGAGTAGACACAAATGAGCAATCTTTTTTTTTTTTAACCAGGGTTTGTTTTTTGGTGAAAATGTCTGATCTATAAACTTGCTGGTAATAAAATCTGTTGAAAGAGAAAAAAAAACATTATATCACACACACAAGAAAGCTAAAATACATTATATATATAAAAATATATGTGTTGGACTGAAGGTAAATATTCATTGGAATATTCAATATTCTATGATTTTCGTCCAGCCACATCTGGGCTGGACTTAAAATCAACAAACATAACAAGAAAATGTCGGAAAAATTGAACAAATGTAAAAAATATGGATCTGCTATCTCACCCTTCAATCTTGTGTGTTTTGAGGAGCCTTTTTCTCCCTCTTACAGAGCATCTGCAGCCTGCTAAATGTGAATGAGTGAGTTTTATGAGTCACTTTAAATCTATTAAAATAAAAAGCAGACCTGACCCATCATCATAAAAATAAAACTAGAGTGACGAAAAGGCATTAAACAAATCAACTCCAAGAATAACCTCCGGTATAACCTCTGAGTGATCACTGGCCAAACTCAGGTCCTGACCACACTGAGGCAGCCACCACGCTCTGACCAATTATTGCTTGCCACCACTGATATGCTGTCACGGCATTGGCTGGATGAGCCTGTTGGAAAACAGCTGCAGCCAATGATGCGTTGAATAAAAGGAAATTATTTTTGGAGGAATATATTTTTTTCATCATTTTCTCCTCACATTGCCATAATGACAGAGGAGTGATGGACTGGCGAGAGGGTGAGTGCAGGGATTCTGTCCACTGCTACTCACACAACCACCACAGCAGCGCTCACTAAAACGCCACCCACAGTGGCTTTACTAAAAATACAGCATGATAAATGACATGGAGGAGATGCAGAGAATGGAAATGCTTTCATTTGGTGAATTTCTGTGAACTCAAGTTGGGATGAAAATTATGGACCAAGAGTCAAGTATCCATTTTGTATCTTTTATTGTCTTGGCCCGCTCAGCACTTTTTTTTTCTTTCTCCCCTGTATGTCATGCAGAACTTGAGTTCTCTGAAGAAACTAAATTTAGATGACAACCAGATCACCAGGATCCCAGCGTTGCCACCATCTCTGGAGGAACTCAAGATTAAGAAGAACAAGCTTAGCGCACTCACCCCTCACTGCTTCAAAGGTACAGCTTGTGTCTCTGCAGATGAAGCAGACACTACAAAACACAATCTTGTACAAAAATGGTGATATTTCTCATTTCCCTTTTAGGTCTGATAAACCTACTGAACCTGGAGCTGGAGGAGAATATCCTTCACGAAGGCAGTGTGTCACCTTTAGCTTTTAGACCACTGCAGAAGCTTGTATACCTGCAGCTGGAAAACAACCGCTTCCGTTCCCTCCCGCTGGGCCTTCCTTCATCTCTTCAGGTGTGCTTGTCTTGTCTCCTGTTCAATCAATAAAATGTTAAGTGGCACGAATCGAAATGTAGGAAATCTAACTTATTACAAATTTGGGCAAGTAAATGATATAACATTACTTGCTGAAGATGAGGAAAAACTTGAAAATGCACAGTGTTTAGCACAAAGATTTGTATCCAGATCACTGCGAATGCTCCAAATAAGTTGCTCCTGTCTGTCTTTCTTGTTTAAAGGTTCTCAAAATGAATGCAAATCTGATAGAAGAAGTGACAGAGGGGGCACTGAGGGACTGCATGCATTTGAGAGTCTTGGACCTGAGTCACAACTACATACACGAACAAAGCATCGCCACACATGCCTGGACCCGTCTGAAGTACGTACATCCATCCATCCATCCATCCATCCATCCAACCATCCAGTTTGATGTTTTGCAGTTCCTTAATATGCCACAGGACGGCAGTCTACTCCCATTTTGGAACCCAAATAATATTGTGCCTGGGGCTTTTTAATTAAGTAACACATTCCCATCGATGAATAGAAAAAAAACATTTTCAAATTGAGCGGTGATAATTTACGATTTCTATAATTAACCATTGCAGGCTGACACTGTTTTTCATTAGAAATCAGCACTGCCTCTCCTGCACTATGTCTGACATCAATAAGTCTTCTCTACAAAGACAGACATTTACTCTCTCTTTCTTCTCGTCAGACTCTCACTCACAGACACACACAGGAATTCTCACATATCACACAAATTATGACGGCTGACTTTGTGCACTTAGATGAGCAGGCGTGTGGTTGAGAGCTTTAGGGCAACTTGTGTGCCTGTATGTGTGTTTGTGTGTTTAAATATAGTGAATTCCGGTGGGTTTTACTTTGCTCCCTGGGATCCTTGCGAACCACAGTGGGAGCTTCAGGGAAAACTTGGGAAGAGGGAATGTGGACGAGGGAGTGCAAGAGAGGCAATTGTGGAGACTTTGTATGAGCTGCATGGAGTACAAAGTTATAAAGTTGAGAGGGTATAATCAGGAGAAATTTAACTGAAGAAATGTTTGGATCTTGTAATCGTGGATGGAAAGCTGTAGAAAAAAAACGAAAAAAAAAAACTTTAAGAGATCACGGTTCACTGAAAACCATTTAAACAGGCTTTCCAGAGATTTAATTTGAATTCTGACTCCAGTAATATTCGATTCCTGACACTTGACCTAGTTAGTTGTAAAAGCAGCAACATTCCCACTGATACTCCAGACTTATTAGCTGATCCTCCGTTTTACGAGCTTCCCTCAGCTCTGCATAGACACCAAATTACAAACCAATGCAGGCCGCCCTGAACTCTACTCCACAGAATAGGGTCACTAATAAGAATGATGCAAAGGAAGAATTCTACATTTGTTAGAATTGTCTGCTATTCTGCAGACTTATAATAGCAAAAAGTATGTAGAACCATCACTGCAGAGGTGTTTTCATGAGACAATTCCTCTGAGGCATGTGACGAAATGGGGCAAGGCAGGAAAGTAGGGACAAACAAAATGAAAAATATATTGCTTAATGCTGTGTGCTGTTTCTAGTTAGTGGGTGCCTCTGTTCCCTGTGACGGAGTCAGTGTTTTTGTTCTCCCCTGCAGTTGCTGCAGCTGGCAGATACTGGAGTTTTACAACTGGGGAAACTGGACCTGGGAAATGTTTCAGGCAGATTAGGTGATCTGCTAGAATCAAACTTCATCATATGTTCTCATAAATAGTGTTTACTGTGGCAGGCAAAAATATTTATTAGACATATGCAAATAAAATGTGATTTAATTTCCAAAAGATATAAAGTTACATTTGAATTTTGTCATTCAGAGTTAAAAATAAAAAAAAGGAAAAGAATCTGGAGTGAAATGTGGGCACCATGCATGGTCAGTATTTAGAAAACAACCCTGAAGGCAAATCTTGTAAATGTTTTTTGGAGCCAGCGATTGTTCTCGTTTTGTAGATTTCGTAAAAGTCTCCCAGTTCTGTGAGATCCTTGAGTTGTCTTGTGAGACTTGTGTTTTTTCGAGGTCTTTCCCTATTCTCTACAATGTTTAAGGTCAGGAGACAATAAAAGTCACAAGAAAACCTTCAACTTGCACCTCTAAGATAGGACATAACACCTTCAGGGTGGGTTTCCCCTCTTATAGAAGACATTTGACATCTTGAGCCATTTTAGAGACGGTGTGATGTCTGCCACCACAATCTGCTTCTGTTCGGCTGAATCCATTCTGCAATCATACGAGGGAAACATTCCCAACGCTGCCAAGCCCTAAGCGTGATAGATCCACCCCTAAGCTTAACAGACAGAGAGGTTTCTATTTTATGAAACTCAAGACTTATTTCCAGAATATATCATGGTTTGGTGGTGAAACTCAAAGAAGGTTACCAATGATTCCTCTAATAAGGTAGGTCATATTTTTGCAGGGACTGCTGCAGAGTCGAATGGTGCAGACTCTGGAGTCTATCAACATGTCGATCAATTCATTCATTTTCACAGTGCTAGTCAGCTGCTTAAAGGAGCTTGTGACTATTTTTTGGTGGGACAAAATCTGAGCGGGCAGAGTTTGTATAAACCTTTGAAATTTGCATCACTTTGCCTTTTTTTTTTTTTAAAGTAATGAATGTATACAAAGTACAGCTCTAACAAGCTAATCAAAGTCTGAGACCTTCGTCTGGGAGCTGAGATCTCTAGGAGGAGCCACACTTTTGCATGGAACAATTTTACAAAACAACAATAATACAATAATTACTTTTATTTATACTTTTTTGGAGATTCTTTGACCCACTCGACTATTCAATCAGAAAACAGTTGTTTGCCACTGTACGTGGACATTGTTTAGTGCACGTGTCATAGTTGTATTGTCATCCAGATTCCAGGTTTCTTAGATCAGTCTCGTGTTGTTGTTGGGTTGTTCTGTAGGTGTCTTCACATTTGCTGTCACAGTTCATACGTCATATATGCATATGAACAAGTTATGCATATGTCCTCAAAACTGTACGTAAGTACGCTTAAGTAAGTGCACAATTCTTGTTCTATGCAGTATCCCTCTATATGCCAAAATAACTGTGTATTTTTTAATTACATATCTTACTTTAGATGACATTTCAAATGCAGGAATTTTATTTGTGATGCAGTGTTTTCTACTTTGGTATGTTTACATTTATTTATGTTACCTATCCAAATTCCTTTTCCACCTATGTCGACATTTGAGCCCCACTTTTTGTGTGTGTCTGCGTCTAACCAGATACTAGCGTTATGCAAGCTGGTCGTGCAGTAGCATACAAATACAATCAGCCATCTCTGACTTTCCTCAGGGGCAAAACAGCAGCCTTTAAACACACAGCTGCATACTTCTAAGCGCACACCTGCCCGTTCATCTCCTCCTGCTTTGTTATAAACTTGTCGGCTCAAATTAATGCTTTAAATGCCTTCATATCTGCTCCATCCCGAGTCAGTCAAACCCTGCTGCCAGCCAAGAAACCTGACACAACAGTCCACAATAAAAACCAGAGTGTGTTATGAATTATTTATACTCATTAAAGCTACATAAACACCCATGTCTGAAATGACAAAATTTTATGGATGATGTGTTTTCAGTTGTTGATTTTTATATATGCCATCAAACATTTTTATTGGGAAAATAATTGTAATCTGATTTGTGTGTGTGTGTGTGTGTTGGTTCTGCAGCTTAATATAACAGCCTTAAATGGGTCATCACATTGCGTATGTTTAAGTCTGGCAGACAGGATGTTGTGGGAGATTTATGCAGATTTTTCAGCACTGCAGGCTCAGACTGACTGCATGGAAGTGCAAGTTCGGTGATCATCGCACCAAAGTTGTGGGTGTAGTTCTGTGCTGCGATGTGTCTCCGCCTGATAGGACTTGTACTGGAAGTTCTTGTTGTATTTGGCCCAGGACCAGGTTTTGTAACAAGCTTACATAAATAAGAAAACAAGGAGTAGAGCACATGCCGTTACACATTATCACCAGTGGCGATTCTAGAGATTTATACATGGGGTGGTAGAGGGGTGGCAGGCATATATTGTGGGGTGGCAATTTTTTTTTAGGAAGCCCATCGTACTTTGTACTTTATATGAGCCCATATACAACAGTTTTTTTCAACACCCAAGTGTGATAAATTCAATATTTGATCTACATACATGAGCATTCCACTTTTTAGTATATTAAAACAGTGTTTCCCTTGGGATTATTGTAGCAGCAGAAATGTTTTCCCCCCATTAACAATAACAAAATATGTATATCAACTGATTGCTATTCAGTATCAAATTTACAGAAGCTGTATGTGACGATTGCTGTGCTGTGCAGCAAATCTCTTAACAAACTCATCCAAATCTAATTTTTTTGCACGTTTAGACTCAATCTCAAACTGAGAATTGCTAAACCTGAGTCTGTTCTCTGACGTAGTTGAACGCAGTTGATTTTTGATGAGTTTAAGAGCTGAAAAACTCCTGTATGGTTCCAAAAAACACGGAAATTCTGCTAGCCTTAGCCACCACTAGCATATTAGCCAACGCCAACTAGCAGACTTTTTAAGAACGGTTCATAGAACAAAAATGATATGAAATGCCACAACTTCAATTGGTTTCAGCTCAATATGTCAAAGGCTAGCCAGTAGCTAGCTAGTTATCAACGTTATTCAGTTAGGTAGCGCCAGCTATAGTTACCGAACTGGCTTGAAAAGCTATCTTGTGGCTAACCGTGACATGAGGTAAAACGTAGCTAGTGGTTATCTGGAGATTTTCTTGTGCAAATCCGTTTCATGAATGAGACCCGAACTGGCTTGAAAATAATAATACTACTGTAGTGACTTCACGGAGGCTCTGAGACAGGCGGTTGCCGAACTGCTCTTTATTAAGTTTTACACTAGCAGTACAATCACAGAACACGGGTGACTCTGTCCTGCTCCGCAACCAACCCCAGGAGAGCACCAGACCTGCACACTGACTGGCCCACGCCCACTCCTCTCCCTAATCACCAGCCCACACCTGAGTGACATGACCTGCGGTCCAGTGATTGACAGGGAGAGGAGGAAACAAGCCAGTCCGTGTGCTTTTACCTTAATTCTGGGTCGTTACAATACTTTTATTTTGTACAGCGCCTTCTATCTATGAGGAATTATAAACGTTTCGAAACCATATTACACTTTGATGAATGTATCATGATTTTGTGTGAATGACAATTTATTTTCGCTGCGTTTGAACAACAGGATTACGATATACATTTGTGGTCAAATATGTACCGCATTTTTATGGGTGGGTGAAGTCACACTCTGAAGTAGACCTGCGCTGTGGGTTACAGGGGGCTGGTGACCGTGATCTGGACTTCACTTCAATGAATCACTCCAACTTTACTTAAACTATAGTTGTTACTTCTTCAAATGGGTTGAAGACACGGACAAGAGGCTCCTCACTGTCAAAGTCACCACAACTTCAGAGTCCGGCTTCAAACGTTCACTTCATGTGCTAGGTTTTGACATACAGCAGGATAAATTAGCTGCTAGCCTACTGCTGTCTGTATCCTACTCATGAAAGTACCCAACTTTCGAGAAACGTATGCTGCTCCTGTCCTGAACGGTTTCATATTCAATTTATCCTGTTAGCAACAACAAAAAAGAAACTGACTAACTGGTTTGCAGGCTGCGGTTTTAGCTAAAACGTGTGCCCTCCTCTCGTCTTTTAGCTGTTCCTCTTACATAAAGTTTGCTGAATAAAGTTCCCCTGCACACTCAGAGCAAATTACGACATAAATCATTATATTACCATACCTTATTGTATGAATCCGATAAATCCAGTTAATGGATGCAGGCTCTCTGATCCTGTTTCGCGGGAGCTGCAGGTGACAGGCAGTGTTCATCTCGCGTTGACTACTGAGCAGGGTTGCCAGATGTTGAACGATAAAATAAGCCATAGCCGCCCAGACCTGCATGGTCACTCGAAAAACTGATCAGAAATCAGCTGTCTGCAGCATCAGTCCGACCATTATTGTGTTAGTTCAAAATGTAAAACTGATCCGTCAGCCAGCCATCACCATTGACTGACAGCGTTTCTCTTGTTTGTTGTGTGGACGAACTTGATCAATTACCTATCAGATCTAGGGTGGCCATCGGGGTGACCAATGACATTTCAGTGGTGGCCCTGGCCACCCTTGGCCACTACCTAAAATCGCCATTGATTATCACGCCAGCGTTGCTAAAATATCACACAGATGTCAAAATAAAGCCACAAAATGAAGCCAAAATGAAGCCACTGGATTTAAGCGATCTCTGGTTCGCATCCAAAGATTTCCTCAAGGGTTACAAACACATCTTATTTGCAATCGTAGCATGAATCCAAATACTCACAGTGAGGACACAAAGTATGGGTGCAGTAAATTGTTAAAGCCTTAGCTTTAAATAATTCAAATATGCTTCAGTCTGTTTGCAATCCATTTGACAAATGGTGTTAAATGCTTCCAGATATTATTCAGTTTCAATAAATTCAGCACACATAGGAGCACACATGCTGCTTTAATAAATCTGAAGTCATGTCCTGCCATCATGGATCCATCACTGCACTTTTAAGTCCAGGCTAAGTCTTTTTTTTGCTTACTTGGCACAGCCGCTCTCTCTGGCGTACCTTTCCTGGCGTGGTTGCCAAAGTTCCTCAACCAGCATGCATAGCGCTGTGCCAAGCCCACAGATGGAAATGTGTATATCTTGTATATTGTAATTGTACTTTTTCTTCTTAAGGCAAGCAGAATTTAAGCTTGATCACACCTATTTGCACAAAACCATGGACATCCTTATTTGTGTACACAGAAACATGTGGTTTGCCTCTTCTTGAACATTCTGGAAATGAAGTAATACTGAGTAATAATCTTGCAGATTGACTTTCTGTTTGAACATACAAGACGTGTTACAAAATTAGGATTTTTAAAATGAATTTTTACACCTTCAGACATGTCTTTCTGAATCTGTCTGTGAGGGTGTTTACTTGTCTGTGTACAACAGAATTTCTGCTGCAAGTCATCTTGCATGCACACTAGTGTACATGGGTGTGTTTGTGTGTAGGTGCCAGTGGGTGGGAGTGAAGAGGGTGGAGGAAGAGAGGACTGTGTGTCCTTTTGCTCATTAATACCATGTGGAGCTCCAAGCAGTGGCGGACTGCTGCTGAGCTTCCTGGCAAATTTTTAGAATACAAATCAACAACAGAAAACTGGTCTGAACTGGTACAGAGACACAAGGGGGATGATATATTTGAGGTTTGATTTTCAAGAGGAAACTATTTTTTTCAAAAGTCATATTTCTGCAATGCATATGCAGCTTAAAGAGTGCAAGAGGTGCCTTTTGTGGTTGCTTGTTTCGAGTTAAATCTGTTTTCGTGCTCTTTCTCCTCTGAGTCTTAAGTTTGGATTCAGTAACTTATTTATGATTATCCTTAGCTGATGTTTTATTGCCGCTTTTTAAGCAGAAAGGAATCCTAAAGTTCCCCAAAGTCACATCTGGACTTTGTGTGACCACATTGAAGGAGGAGAACTCCCTGCTTATGCTGAGTTGTAATGTTTTACCCCCAAATGATCAGAAATGGTCAGATCCCCCCAAATGCCTTTTATGGATTTTTATTGTCACCTGTCATCTAGCTGATTGAACTGCAGAAACACCCCATTTCAACTGTCCTCAGCATTCATCACCTCTCAGTCTCGTCCTACCTGTTGACACCCCTTTCATTTGTCTGTGTAGTCATTTGTTAGCCACCGGAGTGCGTTTTAGACTTTTGCTTGTTTAGTGGGGTCAGTGAAGAGCATAAAATGAGTTTCCTTGCTGTCAACTGTGCTGTAAACTCACAACATCTGTGTGGGATCTTTTAGCAAATATACTGAACCCCTGTGCTGCATCTTCGCCTCAGGCCCCACACATCTGCTCCTGTCATTCATTCTGTTTCCTGCAAACCAAACCAAATACTTTCATTCTCGTTATCTGCAACTCTGCCACAAATCGCCTCTTAAATTGCCATGCTCTCTTACATCGCACCTCCCGGGGTCCATTATTTTCTCTCTGGGTGTTCCTTTTTATTCCTCCACAGCTTTGCCTGCCCAGCAGCGCTATCCAGGAGTCCAGTAACTATTAAACATCCTCCTAGAGACCTGTAAAAGATTACATGCTGACATCACTATTCTGACTCCTCAATATTTAGGCATTCATTTTGTTCCTAAAAGTCAACTGTAAAAGTAAACATTTCACTTAGCCTTTAATTAAATTCCACATTTTTGAGGATAATGAAAATCTTTCTTCGTAAGGTGTTATGGCATGTCAGTCTGGACCGGAGTGGCTGACTGACCGATTGGCCAACAAAGCATTCTATAGCTGCATGACGAATACAGTCTTCAAGTATTTAGGTTAAATCATGATTTTTCTGTCTGTTTTTTTTTTCTCTCAGATCCCTGGAAGCTTTGGAACTGTCCCACAACCATTTCACCTCAGTCCCAATGTATTTGCCGCGTCCTCTCCGTAAACTCACCCTCCAACACAACAACATCAGTCACATTCCTGCCTTCACATTCCGTCACCTGCGGCCTGGCCTACAGTCTCTCCATCTATCCCATAATGCATTGAGCAATGAGGGCGTGGTGCAATTTGCTTTTGTCGGATGTTATCGGTCACTGAGTGAGCTCCTGCTGGACAACAATCTCCTGGGAGAGGTCCCTCGATGCATCAGGCAATTTAAGAACCTGCAGGTGCTGAGACTGGACAACAATCAGATCAGGTAAGGCTGCATTTAGAACTCAGTTTAACTTGAATGCCTTCTTGTAATCCAATCCTGCTGGTGTGATTTCCCCTGGAGCTGGGACAGAGATAAAGGACATTTCATGTCTGATGCTAATGAAAACTTCTTTTGCATTGTTACACAACTCGTATTTTGTTAAGACTTTTTAGAATAATGATCTGTGTTTTTTGAGAATGAAGACTCCCCGTCTGAACCTAAATGTTTGCATACTGTGGTTTCAGGCTGGTGAGGAAGTGGGCAGTGTGTCACCCACGTAACTCCACTTTGGCTTCAGTCCACCTGGAAAATAATCTCCTGGAAGTGGAGAAGATCCCCCCAAATGCCTTTTCCTGTGTCACTGATGCCCAGGGACTGGTCCTTTATCCACAGCTTGGCTAATAATACAAACATACACGAACTGCCACCCACACACTGCACATGGGTGCTTGACATGACATACTACCACACAGTATTTCTTTTTTTTTTTTTTTCTGATTTGTCCATCTTTAGTGCATGTGGAATCAGAGAGCTTTCAAGAAAAGAAAATCTGTATCATGATTCTTCACAAGCTGATCTTTTTTTCTCAGAGCCATCTTTTAATAACAAAATAGCTGTAACACTTTTGTATGCAATAAAGCACACGTCATTTATATCGTAACCGAAGTTATCATTATGTAAAATACTTGTGTTTTTTGTCTAAAATATCTTTCATTGAAATTTGTGATACTTTGGGAATTTTACATCTGAAAAAGATGACCATGTGTCTTCAGTTCAAAGCTGCTGTTCAGAGCTGCTAGGGCTTGCAGTAAGAGCCTTTAATCAGATGGCAATAAAGTAGGGGTATGACATGGATTCAGATGAGTCATGAAGCAGTCCAACCTGTCCTTAAAGACAGACAAAATGTCTGGTGTGAACCTAAAGGGACCATTAGAACAGAAATGTAAACATTGCGCTGGTACCCTATCACCAAATTAGCTCCAACATCCACAACCAGCCACTTAGTAAGCATGCATAGGGTTCCTTGGATTGTGAAGGGGGCCTCCGTCAGGGCCTCTTAACATGAAAAGATGACGCCAGTCATGGCAGGATTGTGTAGAGTAATTAGGTTGCAAGTATGTATGTATTTGAGAAGCAGGGCAGCCAATTTCATTTTGTGGCCAAGCAGCGGGGGAAATGAGAAAAATGCGAGGTACATGTCGGGGTTAAGATAAACTGAGACAACCAACAAGCTGGCTTTTTGTACAGAACTGAGCCATTGTTCTTAGAAAGTTTCAAAGCTGATCAGTGAAAAATGAGAAGAGAAGCAGTTCATTTCTTGTTAAGTCCAATGAAATGTGGCGAGGAGGGAAAGAATGAAGGAGATTTAAAACAGAAGGAAGATGAGGGGGGTTGGACAGGGAGCCAGATCTAATTCAGAGCTCTTTTCCCATTTGGAAATGTAAGCCACTCTTGTGCCATGCTAACAATATTGACTTTGCGACTGCCTGGATCTAAATGTCTTCTCTGTCTCTTTCTCTCTGTGTATGTATCGATCCCCACCTCTTACGATGCTCCACTCTTAAGTCTAATGATAGCAATGACCTCAGCTGATTCAAAGATGCTTCTAGTTTCACACGAGTGTGACATGAGTGGGAGTACTTCCTACAACAATGCTGCGTTATGGGCAAAAGTGGCCATGATGTGAATATAAAGTAGCAGAGGAAAAAATAACAAATCCTTCTACTTCTATTCCTCACAGCCCGTATTAATATTAGTATTTCCAATTAGGGATGTGAGTTGACATAATGGGCATCCTGAATGCATCATACTGTTTTACATCAGGTGTTGTATCATAATAAGAAATCTGTTTTCTCAGTTTCTCTCAGAAAATAAGTAACTAAATATTTTGCTCATGCAATTTGGAGCAACTGCAACTAAGTGCTGGAAAGTCTTTTTCATTTGTGAATCTACTTGTACCAAGACAACACATTTCACAGAATATCACTTGGCGTAAAGAATATTATTTCGTGGTAAAAAGTGGAACCATGTTTAGTGTGTAAAGTAATTTACAGACGGTGTACTTGCTGTGTAAACTAGTTGGCTCAAGGTATGAGATTTCAACAGAGCTGTGTTTCTGCAGCTCTAAAATGAAGAACAGAAGGTCTCCTGTGGACATCTGACAAACTCAGGATGAGAGACTGAGCGAGGCAAAAAATAAGAAAATGAAACTGGGTTATTGGGGGAGGCAGATGACAAGTGAACAATAATACAAGCGCACGGTGCATATATGATTGGAATATGCTGTATTACACCGTACGAAAAGACACTTCTCACTCTCTGTGCTTAGGCATGTAATCACATGTTAGCTTTCTGCTCTTTTCTGTGCATGTGGTGCAGTCTCCATAATTGTACAGTCATTTTGTAAATAGCACATTACTGTCTAAGAAACTACACACTCACATTTATATTGCAGTTCCTTCACATTGCAGGTTCATCTGAAGCTTTGCACTAAAACAATAAGACTGGATCACTTCTGTGGATCTCTCCAAAGCAGTTTCTGTACAGATGGATGTTTTGGCTTTTCTGTTTAAACCCCCCCACACAGCTTGTCAGAAAGGGTATTTTGAAATCTGACAGGGTTGCCACTTCAATGCAATCCATCATGAATGTGTGCGTCATGGTTAAATTGTTCAACTGACATCGCATAATATGCAACAGATGTTTTTCATCTCGTCGACCTCAAGCCAGATCCCGTTTGTAAGCGGTTGACCGTAGAATGGTGTCAAACTTTTCTTCTTCCCATGTGCTGTCTGTTCCACCCGGAGAGCAGTTTCCTGTGTTTGTTATTGGACAAGAAGGGGGTGCTGGCTGATAAAATAAAAAGGCCCAGTACACACAGAGTAAAGCAGCGGAAGAATTCTCCTCCTGACTCAGGTGGTCATCAGAAAGAAAAAGAAGTGAGGAGAAGATGGCTAAAGGGTGTAGGATAGGGACAGTTCCTTTGACGGAATACACGAGACTGAGTTCCAATGTTAAAGGTCATCTATTTGAGGTCAACAAGAATGTGCATGCTGCAGGCTGTGGAAGAAGCAGCAACGTAGCCATTCAGCCCAATGTTCTTTTCCTCGAAAGTTAGCACCATCAGGCTTTGATAGAACTGCGTAAATATATGAATCACAAAAATAACATGCTACTCTATATTGCTGTCGTCTTTCTGCCTCATACAAAAGACAAAAATGCTCACAGCATGGCAGCACCTACGCAAGAGAAAGCCAGTGGGTGTGCTAATCTCTGGAGACACGTTAGTTGTACAGGGCAAAAGAGTTTAATTTGGATGCCAAGCCCTCTAGCTACCGACCAACACCATAATCAAGTGAACCACAGCAGCAGGGAAACAGGCGCACAGAGAAAGACTGAATCTACAAATCGACAGAAAGAGAGGATGCAAAGAAAAATGGAATGCTCTCTGCAAAAGCCTTTATCAAAACGCTGTTCTTTGCCAACAGCCCCTGCAGGGCATTGATCCTGCCTGCATGCCTCCTGCTCTCTTGTCGTGACTGCGCTTCAAAAAAGAAACAGGAGCAAAAACTAAACAGAAATACTGGCTGGGGTGTCAGTGTCTGCTCGTATTTATTTTGATGGCGATTAAAACGCTAATGATTTCATTCTCATAGTCCCGGATGACCGCAGAGCTCATGGATAGTGTGTAGATATTTGCAGATGTGCCTGTGACGGTGTTTCTGCAAATTCGTAGAAGTTCCCAAACAGTCTTGCCAAACTTGCTGCCTCGCTCTGGGGTGCTGGCAATTCAGAGAGGAAATCAGAGAGTCACTGAAAAAGAACACTTCATCCTGCCAATAGAAGGATTTAATAGAAAACTGTGAAAAGACGCAGAATCATACATTTTATGATCATCTAAAAAAAAAAGAAAGAAGAAAAAAAAAAAGAAAAAGTAAAAACAACAACTCCAGAAAAGAATTAAAACTTTCATGGAAGTTTTGTCCCGTGACTTTCTTGCAACTGGGTATTTATGTAAACCAAGATTGTGAAAACAGGTCGCTATCATCCATAAGGTCATGGACAAAAACAACTCACTCTGAAGATTCTATTTGTGTTTAAATCAAACATCTGACATTTTAGAATGTCCTCCAAAGACACTTGGCACAAAGGAAATGATGGGAGGGAAAGATTAGTAGGAAGGAGATCATAAACTCGCTGTGCAGGAGCTTTTCTAAGCGCTTGCTTTGGTTCTTCTACTCATTTTGAATCAGCAGTGGGGGTCCACTTCTTATAGGCTACTACTAGTGAGGAAATTGCAAATGATACAGTACTAAAAGAGTAGTATTGTCTTGGTCCAGTAGCAAAATGGAGAACAAATTTTAACATGTTCAAAAAAAATAATGTAGATTTTCTGTTGTTCAAGTTTTCTTGTTAATTTCATCAGTGCTGCTCCATTGATGCCTGCTTTGTATATAAATGACATATCCATGTTTTTCAAATGATTATGTATTGAAGTATTGGGAAAAAAACTATGATATTAAAGCAACCAAGTTTTAATGTAACAAAAGAGTGACTATCAAAATAAAGTATATTTAAGTAGTTTTTAATAATTTGTGAGGTGATTGTGAGGTGTTAGTTTATGACCTAATTGCAGTCCCACTCCCTCCTTTCCCTCCTCCTCCTCTTCCCATTTCCTTCATCCAAAAGGGGAGAAAAGAGGCTGGCTTGTTAACTTAATGGGCTCGACTCTCCCGACACGCAGTCATTCCTCGACTGGGACTCACGTACGCTGGCCCGACACGTTTCGCAGCCGCACGCAGAACCAGAGGAGTTGCGGCTGGTGTCAGAGGACCACTGGGATACAAAGCAATTATCCCTAAATGTGATGAGAATATAAGACTTTTCTTTAACTCTTCAGGATAAACTGACTTATAGAGGGCGAAAACATTCTTCAGCCTACTTTTTGGAAATTGGAATTATTATCTTATTTCTATCCAAAAGGTAGGTTATCTTATTTCATGTGATGTTAAGTCCTCCAAATTGCTTGGGAGCGACTTCATTCCTTAGGGTGTGCATACCGTACAAAAATATTTTTGTGTCCAAACAAAAAAATGAGAAAGTTTATGCCTCATTGTATACGCTCGTATTCTTTGTTTAGTTTTTGCACGTTATTCAAATCTGTTGTTACCTTTTATATTTTTTAGCTGAAGAACGTTTATCGACGTATACGTCGTTTGCACCAAATAATACATGACAACATGACATTGCAATGTTTTCTTGGTTTATTTCCCCCTAATTATTTTCCCATTATAAACGTATGATACATTCATTTTACGATTATTTCCCTCAACCTGTTACAGCGTTTGCTTGATGCTGTAATATCAAACGTACACTAGATGGCGCAATAAATCTCCGCACGTCATTCATGTAGTTCTCAAAGGTTGAGATGATAATTAGACAAATCATTTCCGTTCAGTTTATCCCTACAGCAAGGAAACTTTCTTGTCTCATTTGGCTCCAAATGCAACATTCCTGCGTCATTATTCAGGGATTTGATCGACTTGATCTGGTCCACAGTTCTGAACTACCCTCAAATTTAGCTTTGTGACCGCAGCCTTCAGACTGACACATTTTGAGAGAGCCTGAGGTGGGAGTGTTACTATGGCTTCTTCTCTTATTTGCTGTAATTATTATTTTTTTGATTAATGTAATGCGGAGACAGCTCATTGGGGAGGAACTTTATTTACCTCCCGGCAGCTATACTCTTGTCTTGTGCTGACGAATTCTTGTCCAGACTAACAAACAACAAGCTTTTGCATAAAGCAGAGTCTCTTTACCATACAAGGACAAAGTAAGCAGTGTGAGTCTGACTGGAAAATAGTCAGACAGTTGGAATTGATGGTTCAAATGTGTGTGTTTCCTGCCTGCCTGCCTATTAGTCTGTGGGTTGACCACTCTGCACCTGCCAGTCTGTCTGCTCTGTGACTCTTCCTCCCTGCCTGCCCATCCACCTGCCTTTTTCAACATGGATCCTCAGGTCAGTTGTCCCCCTGCTGCTGAGTAATTTGGCACTTTTTCTGTTGCTCTGAGTTGTTCTGCTCTCTGTTGGGCTTTGGTTGGGCTTCATCTCAGCAGCACTGAGCAGCTTTCCACCACATCAAAGCTTGGCGGCATGAGAGGAGCTGCCAAACAGTTCCTTTTTTTAGGCACAGAAGTCACCAAATTACAGCCGCTGGGGCAGTTAACCCCACCCTATAGTTCTTACCGGACCCGCCTAGCACTAACAGCCCATATATCGGAAGAGGACGTGTCTTAAGGATGTGTGTGTCTGTTTATGTGTTTGCTCATTAGAGGAAGAAAATTAGATCGTTTTGAATAGATTGTTTATTAATGTACATGAGAAAATGTGTTTGGGCTGGCATGGCTTCCTACATGCAAACATTTGTAAAAGTTTTACATTTGTGTTTTTGTGCAGCTTGGATCAATTTCCAAACAACAGAAGTATCCCAAAGTGTGACGCAGACATTGATTTATTCTCTGCAACATATCATGTCCAATATTCTGTGCACAGTCAGCACAGTGATCACTTTGAACCACCATGTGATTTTAATCGGCACTGAGTGTTGACGTGGCGGCTGCCAATGCACAACTGTTGTGATGCCAGCTGGCACTCGGTAAGCCCCCGCCCCACCTTAACTCTGCTCGCATGGCTGCCAACACTGCTAAAGAGCAGCTTGTAATACAAATAGAGATAAAAAAAAAAAATGAGGCAGCATTGTATGCCTTAATTGATACTGTCAAGTCAGGTGGATTTTGGGCAACTTTAGCTTTGACTTTGAACTTGCAGGGACCAAAGGGAGGGGGTGGATTTGTGTGGCATTTAATGATTCTACTCACATATCAAGTAAATCGTTCTCTTTCATGAGAGACAGTAGAAAATATCATAGTTTTTGTCTTTCCCTTGTTGCAGTTGTGGAACAAACATGAAATTACAGCATCAACACAAAGCATGTGTAACTCGACCATGGCAAAGGCTGTATTTTAGTAACATCAAAGTAAATTCAATGAATTTGAGACCTGACCAGTACCTGGCACTTGTTGGATAGTGCATATAGGACATGCAAAGCTAATCTCAAACATCAAGTGTGGGAAACTGAAACACATTAGCAACACATCGACATCAGTCGACATATATCCATCCATACATTCATTTCTGAATTATTTTCTCATTGCTTGGCCTCCTCTGTTCTTTTTCCACCTCCTGTGTACAACACAAAGCCAGTGGAACTCACATAGGTGTCAGTTATATGTTGCCTGTTATGTGTCTCTGAAAAAGAGGGATCAACGCTCCTGTAATGAGCTTACATACCTTTGCTTTGGGGAAATTCCCCACTCTCTTAGGGAAAATAATCATTGCTTTTGTAGATCAAAGAAGCCTCAACCTAACCGAATGCTGAGATGCTTGTGAGGACTAAGTAGCAAAACTCCATGTCTAAAACCATGTGAACATGGACACATTTGAATGGGATTTGTTGAACATTGATCCTAATTGTAAGCTCCCTTACAACTGGCATTCCAATTTTTTCCAGATATTTAGAGGCTTAACTAATTGTAAAACCAAAAATGTGTGAACGTGCATTAAGGGGTCCACTTACTTTTGGCCATCAACTACAGCAGAGATGCTACCACTTGGACATTCTTACATCCTTCTGGCCGCTGCTGAAACACAGCTCCCCCTTTTTCTTTCTGTCTGTCTGCCTCATGATTGTCATTCTGCACTCTACTCTTTATCTTTTTTCCATTCTCTTGTATGACCCCACACCCCACCCCTCTGTACACACACAGACACACAGTCCACTGCACCACACTTTACAGCTAGACAGAAATAGCTGCCCATGCATCCATCCATCCATCCATTAAACCACTGTTGGCCTTTGGGTGGGAGGAAAGCTGAGGCAACAACAATTAAGACTGAAGCCTTTGGTTTGTTTTTGTCTCAGCCCCGGACGTTCGAAGGCTCACAGCTTAACTGAAGGGAGAAGGGAGGAATTCATATGTACAAACACTAGAGCCAGATAAAAGTGGTTATTACAGCTAAAGGGCTCTTGGTGGTGGGATGTAGTTTAGTCTTATTGTCATGGTGTGTAGTAGCCATACACATCAGTTGTGCTGATGACAGGCTGCACCAGTTCCTGTCTCTCTTTTTTTTTATCTCCTCCATCATACCCTATATCTATATCTACAATCACATCTGACAAAAGGAAGGCCAAAGCAGCTCTGCAAATTAGAGCACGGGTGTCACATTTCTAGATTTACAGTATATACTTGCCATAATGTTGCAAAAAATAAACTGCCAAAATTGTAGGCATATATATATATATATATATATATAACCTTCTGTGTGTAATCGGGCTCTTTTAGTGTGTCTTTGTATGTTGCGTGTCATTGTGTGATGCTGACTATATGCGCTAGTTGTTGGCTGCATTCTTCTGGTCAAGACAAGGCCGTGGTGTTTTTTTTCTTTCTTTTTTTCTGCAAAATGGTATAATTTGGCAGCTATTTTTATTGCAGGGAGCAGACTACAGGGGCCAGTTGTTCATGCTCACAGGCCAGGTCCCTATCATGCACAGGCTCTTTGTTTTACTGTCTTTAATGCCTTTAAATGATAGCACCATGTGTTTAAATAGAACAAAAATGCTCACAGGGAATTTATATGCAGCTTGAAAGTATGATTTAAAAACCTCATAATAGATCAGTTGTGCCACAACTTATACAAAACTAAACAGAGCATTAGTGAGGTTATGAATGTGCTGAGTCAGTATTAAATTGATAAGCACGTGTTGTTTATTGACCACTGAAGCACAGTGATGCCTTACTGTGACCACAATTCTGTATTTCTTAAAGAAATGTTTCCGTCAAGGCTCAACTTTTGTTGGTTAAAAGATCTGTATCAGTTTTAACAATATATTCTTAATAAAGTTTGGAATGAAAAGCATTTCCCCAAGATTAAAAATCACTCTAAACTCCCCAATGGGCTTTATTGATGCTAAGCTATTTTAAGTCGTGTGAGTCAGTGCTACTTGAAATGGCCTTGGAAGTTAGATTAAACAACCTCGTAAATATCAAGTGTGTGTGGCTGGTGTCACATTTCTTAGAATAGGACTGAGGCATATTAGCAACTCTGAAAGACAAGAGTGTTACCTACAGGCATCTTAAGATAAATTACTGGATCATCCCTTTTTCATGACCCTCCGCCCTGATTATGGGAAGTCAAATTTTGTTCGCTCCTCGATTCAGCGGAATTTGGGCAGAATCCCTGATCTTGTCTCAGCATGATCCAGAACTCTCAGAAGATGTATTTCCCTGCTAACCATTGGCATTAAGACAAAGATTAGTAGGATTAATGAGCTAAATATCAGATAAGTAACTTACACGACAAAGTTAAAGAATATAGGGTTTTAGGTCCCCCCAGGGTCCCGTGTTGGAGTGGGTTTTGCTTCATAGGATTAACCTCAAAGGTCACAATTCTGGCAGTATGGATAAATGGGCCTGGTATTAATATGTTTAGCTAAGAATTTATTTTAGGTTGAGTTAGAGGGTGAGTGTGGTCATATTTTTCAGGTCAGTGCAAGCAGGATAAAGCCAACAAACAAACACAGACATACACACATACTCACATGTCTGGTGACCTCAATTAGTGTTGTGTGTGTGTGTGTGTGTGTGTGTGTGTGTGTGTGCATGACAATGACATCATGGAGTCTATTTCACAACAGTCACATATATGTGTCTGCACTTGCAGACCCAGTTTTCCCTGCAAGTGAATGGCTGCTTTGTTGCAAAGCTCATTTGCAGAATAAACTTTTCCATCATTTGGGTGATGCCCTCTTTGCTATCTGATTGGCTGCTGAAAAGAAACTTGCTTTCAAGGGAATTGTGTTGTGCAGCAGGCAGACAGGGGCATTTTGGTGTGTTTTAAGAAACTTTTCCTCCCAGGGTGAATTCTTGGCAAGGGTGACAGGGGGAATGAGTGCATTTCTCCTCACCAGCCTCCAGCTTCAGTCTGCCTGGTAGGTGTGGTATAAACGTAGAGACTTGTAATTTGGGATAAGTAGACCATTTCATAATATTTTTGATCACTGCACCGACTACATCTCCATGGCCCGATTAACCTGTTAGGAGGCCTGTGGTCAAAAAGTTTGTGACTAGTTTCTGGATATTGATGCATTTATAATTACCCAACCCACTCACACAACAGAATGTAAAAGAGCTGTTTGTGAATAGAGCAATATATTGAAGTTTCATAATAAAATGTAAAAAATTGCACCGATATTACATTTTCTTTCATCACATGTGCACAAATGCACCCTAAAGATTTGATTTGTCAGCACATCAACATGCTGCACCTCCATAAGTGTTTGTATGTGATCATGTCCACTTCCCACGTCTCGCTGGTGTTCATTTGACCACAAACACTTATTGAGAGGAAGAAAGTGAGGGATAAAGAACTTACTCTGTCTTACAACAGATTGCTAGTTTGAGACTTGTCCTGCAGAACGTTTTTGGTAGCTGGTGCATTTTTCTACTTCCCTCACATTTGCAATGACTTCTTTCAGATTTTCTACTGCACTCTCACCCACAAATGGTTGGGTTTATAATGAATATATATGGTGAGGTTTGCATGGTCACAGAGGCATACATTTCTACATGCTTACAGCAACACATTTTATTATTCATAGATTTCATAGAAATTCTTGTCTCCCGAGCACTATGACAGGAAAGAACAGCCAAGGGATTTGTTGCCATCTCACAATCACCAATCATCGATTGTGACAAAGCTAAATGTTTTGGGGCATATGAACAAGCTTACATTGTTCTGGTGACACTGAGCTGAACTGACTCTGTCTCCTGCATGCTTCCTTTAATCACACCGCTACTGAACCAAAAATACACAATTTGTCTTGAAGCAACAAGCAACTTTCTGTGCTGGAATAACACTGCATACCTGAATTTTTATTACATACGCTATTTCTGTTTTTTTGTTTTTTGATATTTTAGGTATACACAAAGTATTCCCCAGAGGACACACTTCGATAAATAAGCCTCCAGTTTCAATAACTTACATTTGGTTTTCTGAGTTTTGAGCCTCATGGGCATTTACCTGCTTTGACAGACTAGGAACTCAGCCTTGTCCAGCAGTTTTCCTTGCACCCCCCCATACTACAACAACCCAGACATTTAGATGTGCACAAATAAACATTGCTATACTGTTCTGTAATTTGAGTGGATAAAGCCCCTGTCAGCACACCCATTCATTTATTCATCTATCCATTTTCCTTAACTGCTTAATCCAATTTAGGGTCACGGGGGGGGGGGGGGGGGGCTATACCAACTGCCCTGTCAGCACATTCTAACAAAATTCATCAGTTTCACAAACACACAACCTGAATGATAATAACATTACGCTTCAAACTGAACACTATAAACATTAGGAATGAAGGATATATTGCAAAGCATTAGTAATATAATGGTGTAGTTTTAGGTATACACATCTCTATGTATACATATAAATCTCTCTCTCTCTCTATGTATGCATGTATTTGCAGAAAAACTCATGCTGCTCATCTTTTCTCTTTGTTTTTCTCCAGGTGCTTACATCGAAGATGCCGCCACATTGCTCCATCCTGCTGTTGCTGTGCGTGGCCCAGCTGCTCTCCCCCTCCTCCGCTTTGCCCTTCGAGCAGAAAGGCTTCTGGGACTTTGCCTTGGACAGTATGGACAGTGGTGGGATGATGGCAATGATGAGGGATATGGAGGAAGGTTCCGCCATAGAAATAGACCCCAGCCCCCCTCCCTACATGCCCACGTGCCCCTTCGGCTGCCTCTGCCAGCGCAGGGTCGTCCAGTGCTCTGACCTCGGTTAGTGAGAGTGCATGTGAGAGAAGCAGAGCTTCAGTCTCAGGGATGTTTTTTCATCATATAGTGTGTGAGTGTGTTGAGGCTACCGAAGAAAAAAAAAAATAAAGGATTTGAATGACTGAGCATGACCAAAGCCTTACAGCCCCAGAGAGTAAAGCTATATTATCTAGGGGAGGGAATTTCTCCCTTTTGGGTATTGCTGGTGTATTTTGACAAGGAAAGGCATCTCTTTGAGGGATTTTGTGTTCCAGACTTTGTGAGTAGATACAGGGTGGGAAAGATGTTGTCTGTAGAAAAGAAGACTGTCGTGAGAGAAGGAGGCGGAAAAGTAAGATGGATCAACACAGGAAAAGAGGGAGACATAGTTGAGAAGAAAGACAAAATATTTTTTAAGGGGCAGTTTGACGACTTACTTGATTTCTTTGAGGGAGCTTTCTGATGGTTCTCTGGTTTCTGGACCATGGGCAGAATGTTTGATTGAAACCACGAAGAAAGGAAAAATGAGTTAGTGCTTTGAGATTTAAAACATTACTTATAAATGATTAAAAGTGATGTTGCGATGTTTCCATGAGAAGGTTTTGGAATTGAAATTAAAGATGATTCAGTTTTATGATTGCAAAGGTAAACACAAGATCAATAAAAATAAAGTTTTATAAAGTTGAGCAGAGTTTGTTCTTTCCTGTCAGATCACTAAAATACATCCTACCTAAATAGGCTTAATAATACTCCTACAGTCAGACTTAATCTCAGTCTACATAAGCATCCAACAGATATTAAAAGTGCACGCTTTTCTCCCTTTGTCTATTCTTGTTCAGCTTAAAGTAACTGAATTCACTCTTATTTATGGATATAAAGGTTCTCCGCTTTATACTTGTCACATAACTACTACAAGATGTCTGTGTTTAGACATAATGGTTTTGTCGAATCATCATTTTACAAGCTCTATATATTTACTGTCCCCAGTCTTTGTGCAGTGGGTAAATGTGGAAGCGTATAATTTCCAAGATGTCAAACGCTTATTTAGAACAGATGTATTTTGGTGGTGCCGCCTGTCTTCTCTCAGTGTGCATCCCAGCATGATGTTGAGTATTTGTATTGAGGGGAACTGGGGTTTTAGAGGGTGCTAGTGTTGTCAGCTTGTAGTTAAGTCTTTGAGATTCGTGGCAGATGTGGCTAAAGTGCGGTGGCTTGTGGTTGAGAGGGTCAAAGGATTCTCTTAGTCAGGGTCTCGGTGAAATTTTGTTTCTTTTGTCAGGTTTGTAACTGATGTCTGCAGATGTGATGCAGGCAGACAGTGCAGACTGAAGTTTCCAGTTGGCAGGAGGCATGCCAAAAGCTGCAGGTGCTGAATGGAAGGTAATATTTCCGACCACATGAATCAGCTGGACGACATCCTGTTGAGTTTCATGGCAGCTGGAATAACTTTGATACATTTCAGCAAAGTAAATAACAGAGGAAAAAAGTCTGCTTTGTGATTTACTCTTGATACCAAGGACCGAAACGTAATCCTCCCCCAGAACTTTAAGAATTTAATCCGATCTTTGTGAGCACAATCTTGATAATTTCTAGGATCAAAGCACTTTACCAGCTTGCTCAGCATTGTGTGGGTGGTGTTTCAGCAGATTGTCAGAAGGAGCTACTGAGGGTTTGATCCTGTGCGCTGTCATGAAGGGTGTGGTGCAGCACAGCCAAAGCCATATATCTAAAGCTAAATGTAGCTGGACAGTTCTGGGTAGTCCTGTGGGTCAGATGTGGTCGGTGGCTGACTGGATCTGAGCAGGACAGCTGGCACTTCCTCACCAGCAGGTCTAGTTGCATCATGTTCTTGGTTCAAATGAGGTTTGCCGGGTATGGATTTGTGTTCACATCCAAGACCACATCAGATGCACTTGTCGACGTGGCTGTGTGATGTGGCTGGTTGCTGTGTTTGGTTGTCAGTTATTTCTCTGGAGATCCTTGTATGAAATAATGCAGGTGTATTTCTTAATGCCCTTCATTGTGGATTTGTTACAATCTATTGTCAGCTTGTCATAAATTATTACTCAGTAAACAATATTCATGGGCAATCTTAACAGCTTTGGTTTTTATTGTTTCTCTTGTTGCAAATCAGCCAAAATATATGACACAAATTCCCAATGCAACACAGTTTCACCACTCACATATTAACACACACAGCTTGTATTTCTTTGTATGTGGCAGGGTTGCGCCCTTCTCCTTTTTATTTGATGTGTGACTTTGCTGATGGTATTTAAGTCACATCCTATGTGACTTCTGTGAAATGGAAACCAGATGGAAAACATCTGTTGTCCCCATCTGGTGTGAAGGGAATTTGTGTTTCTGTGTGTTGTGTGTGTGTGTGTGTGTCCTATCGCTAGTGCTGCGCTGACGTCTCCATGTGACCTCAATGGTTGTGTCTATGTCCACCTTTCATATAATAATAGACATAGAGAACAAAAGTACTCATTTGAGATAGTGTGGGAGTGTGATTAGTTTTATTTTAAGGGCTGATGGAGCTTTAAAACCCACTGTGACTATTTATTTTTCAAAGCCTGTGTCTGAGTAAGACATACTAAGAGCCTGCCCATTAAAAACAAACTGGTTTTGGGTGTTGGTTGACATCCACCAATGGAAGCATTTAATAGCTGATGTCTCCCTTTTATGTTTTTACTGGTTTTGACTTCTGGTTTTGACTTCAGGTTTGACAGAGGTGCCAAAGGATATTCCTCCAGACACCAAGTTCCTGGATCTGCAAAACAACCGCATCACTGAGCTAAAAGAGAATGACTTCAAAGGCCTTTCTAACTTATATGTAAGAGTCTGGTTATTCATAACGCCCCACTCAGTATCATCTCAAAGATGTGCAACTGCAGCTTTTATTATATCATCGTGATCCCCATTTCCTTTGGGATTTGGAAGGCAATTTCCTAATTTAAAAAAAAAAGACCTCCACTACATTTTGCTCTGAGAGCTTTAACTGTATTAAGGTTTGTGTCTGATGCCAAAGCTGTCTTAGCAGTAAGGCTTAGTAATTCACTCCTGACCCACATTCAAGCGCACTGACCAAGAGCAACATTAAATTTGGCAGCTTTGAAAACTCACGTCACAACATCATACAAAAACATCTCTATTAAGGTGAATTTACCTCTTGCCTTCATAAGTCTCCATCTAGTTCGGAATTTGAACTTGTGCAAAATGTCTCTGAACATGTTTTAGTTCACTTAAACATGTTCAGCAGATGCATAGGGCACCAAAACAGGCTCTTGTAGAATTTGACTGACCAAAAAAAAGGAACCTGTTGACTTTGTGCTCTCCTTGGTTTTTGTTCTTCTCTTCCTTTTTTTCAGGCTCTGTCTGTGAGGAATAACCACATTTCCAAAGTCCACCCCAGAGCATTTGCCCCTTTGAAGCACATGCAGAAACTCTACTTTTCAAAGAATCAGCTGACCAGTATCCCCAAAAACTTGCCTGCCTCTCTGGTTGAGTTGAGGATTCATGAGAACCTCATCAAAAAGGTGGCAGCTGGAACCTTTTCAGGACTGGGCAACATGAATTGCATAGGTTAGCAATGCTGATGACTTCAACAAGCCAGTAAATATTATGTGGTGTTCACCACAGCCTTTGCCACTGTATTGCTGCTGGATTGCATTTTCAAGATCAAAAGGTTTTCTTTTTACTTGATGCTATAAATACCCTTTTTCTTACAGAAATGGGGGCAAACCCCATCAAGAACAGTGGTTTTGAACCCGGAGCATTTAAGGGACTGAAACTGAATTATCTGCGTATATCTGAGGCTAAACTAACTGGGGTGCCAAAAGGTAAGAACTCACTTATGTGGCTGAAATGCTGAAAGATTTACAATGGTGATATTCCACTGTTTTAGATTATCCAAAGTAGTAGCTCACCATTTTTGTAAATAGTGTTACTCTCTTACATGAAAATGCTATTGCAAAGCGGTATCACACTGAAATGTGACTTGGCTCTGTTGGTCCACAGTGCAAAACACAGCAGTTTCACAAAAAATACATACAGATACATAGATTGTTAAATTTCTACACTTTTTATGTTCTAAACAGATTCAATTTCCGTGTATTCCTTTCGAAATGACAAAATACCAAGGTTTTGCATGATACGTTCATTCTGAGAACAAGTTCAAGCCCCATCCGATCCGTTATTGTGCAAGTCCTTATCATTTTTCTAATTTGCCTACAGTCACAGTTGAATAGGAGGATGCATTAAAAACATACATGGTTAGGGTTATATAGTAATAATAAGTCCATGATATATTTTACAGATAAACATGTGTTTAGGCTTCAGCATAAATGAACAGGGCTGAGACTGGGCAGGGAATTTATAAAGTCAGCAGCCAATTTGCTCAAACAAAGCACAAAAGACCTTTTATTTAAGTCATGTTGGTTTAGTATGTGCAATTTTTTCCTTGCCTTTTGCCTGACAACTCCCAGGTGATGATTCAGGATCCCCTGAAACCAAAAAAAGGAATTTTTAGATTTAGTCTTGGATGCATTTAGCAAGCTGCATATAACGTGCCAATTCATGGTTTAAGAGGTGTTGGTAGACAGCTTTTTTCCCCCCCTTTGAACACACCCAGTCTAACTGTTCTCCCTTATAATGTAATGTCATGTGTTGTCGATCCTGTCATGTAAGGCCAAAAAAAAGAGACAAAAACTTAAATCCATCTCACAAAATTTCATATTCATTAACTGCAGAGCAATTTGTCAGAATGGCATGAAAGGTCCAAACAGTATGGGATAAATCTGCTAAACTTAACCCCAAAATTAATGTTTGGTGTCTGGCTTCTAGATCTCCCAGAGTCTCTCCATGAACTTCACCTGGACCACAACGAGATCCAGGCTTTGGAATTAGAGGATCTGAGCCGCTACAAAAGCCTCAACAGGTCCTCCTCACACTTAAACACAGCACCCTTGCACTCTGCCTGCAAAGATATACACTCAGTCAGCAGTGCCCCTTAGGGGTAAAAACAGAAACTACATTTAAATGCCACTTAAATATAGCATGAAATCAGTGCTGTTGTGTGCTGGTGTGCGCTGCCCCATCACGGTGTAAAAAAAAGCTGCCCATGTTCCTTTGTGTGATGCGTGCAAATTTCTCAACAGCTTCATTCACAAGCTTTTTTCACAACAGAAATTTGAAGTTGCTGAAAAAGCACAACCACATATTTTAACAATGGCTTTGTGTTCCTAAAATGTCAAATACACCCATCACATTCATACATTTGCTTTGTCAATTGTCAAATGTGAAAATCTCCAACCACCCCTGCTCTCGTTCCCCTCCTTTTTTATATGCCTCTCCCTTGGATGGTTTGTGGTCACAGGAACATCGATGGGTTTTTAAAATCCCTTATTCCCATCTTGATTAATATCACTTCACCGCTTTGACAATCATCAGGGAATTCATTAAGGTGGCAGTGCCCTGTTGACTGCCCATTTAACATTTATCCACTTCTCTCTTTTTTTCATAGACTGGGTCTTGGCTTTAACCATATCCGCAACATAGAGAAGGGCAGCATGTCATATGTGCCAATGCTGAGAGAGCTGCACCTGGACAACAACCGCCTCACACATATTCCCCAAGGCCTTCCAAACATGAAATACCTACAAGTTAGTCTGCAAAAAGTTGTTTGCCAAGTGATTTCAGACATTCTACGTCCTCTGTACTCACCTTATACTTTGATGCTCCTTCATTTTTAGGTGGTGTACCTGCATTCCAACAACATCAGCCAGGTGAGCGTGGATGACTTCTGCCCTCGAGGATTTGGGATGAAGAGGACATTCTATAATGGCATCAGCCTGTTTGATAACCCTGTCAACTACTGGGAAGTGCAGCCAGCGACGTTCCGCTGTGTCAGCGACCGGTTCGCCATTCAGTTTGGAAACTATAAAAAGTAAAAGCAGAGAAATACGGAGAAATGGAAAGAGTGAGGGGAAAGTGACAGAGAAATGGGGAAGAAACAGATAATTTAAACGATAAGAAATAAAAAAAACTTGAGAGATGGTGTGAAGGGAGTTTATATTTGATATTATTACATTTATTATCGTAGTTTTTGTAGAGAGAATAAGTGATGGAGAAGATGGGCAATGAACTGATGGAATAAAAAGAGAAATAAAATATACAATCCCATAACTTGAAGTGAGTGGACAGCAGAACCCCTGCAGTACTGCAACTGGGTTTTTGTTCTTTTTAAAATCAGGGTTTTGAGAGTTTTACCATCTGAAACAGATGAAGAAGAGAATGTTTGAGAAGAATGTTTTTCCCCGAGCCTACGTCAATGAAAAACGAATACTGAAAACTTGTGAAGCATTTCATTCCATTTTCTTTTCACAATAGCTATTGTTGTGACAGATGTCATTCTTATACTTCTAACATTTTGGTTAAGATATGAGTAAAAAATGAAAAGCGATGCATTTTACATTGTTTTATACATATATAAGGGTGATATATGACTTCCTGTGTGTGTTTATTTGTTAAATATATTACATTTGTCCCTGTTTCACTGCTCTGAGGCCATTTGGTCCTTAACTGTGATTAAGAAATAGGTAGTCAAAGATTTGGAAGGATTTCTTTAAACCATCTCTAGAAACAAAAAAATACACAAAAGTTAGCGGATTAGCTTAGCTTCAAGTTTGTCACTATTTGATTGATTAAAAGGGAAAAGGGTGCCCTTAGAGCAAAAGACATTTTCTTAATGATCTCTTACTGAGTCTATAATGTGCCTTTATTCAATATTAGCTATCTGAGCAATATCTTAATACAGTATTTCTTAACGTGACACAGATATAGAGGGGTCCTTCTCAGACTGAGGAAACTCACACCAGCTTTGCTTTAAAAGAGAATGTAGGCATTGTGTCCACTTAGTGCTACAAAACAATAGTAGTGTTCATGCAATGTTTTGCACAGTTTTTCTTACGCTATATCTGCTTTAGGGTACTATTGGGGGAGGGTGGGGTGGGAGGTAACCTTTTTACGTTGGTAGACCTATTCGGAGCTATTTTAGCCACAAGTATTATGTCCTGTTTCTGTTCTGTAACCTGACAACCTACAGCTGCATGTGAATAAAGACATTTTTAGCCTGCTGCAATGAGCGAGAGAACAACTAATGCCCCTGAGTTGGATACTGTGTGAGAAATAAAGAGGAAATGCCAAAAAAAAAAAGAAAAAAAGTGGAAAACATTCAGTGAATGAATCTTAAATTTTGTAAAGGTTTAAACAAATGTTTATTGAAAATATTTTAGAAGAAGTTGATACCTGAACACCAACATGTACAGCACCGTCACGTTACACGCTCTCTGGAGATTCAGTGAGGATTCATAGAAGAGAGAAACTGCCGTTTGTGGTGTTTTGTCCTGAAGTCATGAATTTGTCAGTAATTTGAATCGTTTTGTTTTTCTCAATCGGTTTTGATATGAGCCTTCATCTGATATCTGTTGAGGGAAAATAAAGACTAAACAGTTATTTGTCAATCAGCAGGTATATCTAAACAAAAGAAACTGATGCCATTTCATTGATTAACATAGTGAAAGTATTTTGTTTTTGTAACTAAGCAATTATTTGTTGGATTTGGTGTTCTGCGGTTGTTGTGTATCAGAATTGTTTTAGCATAACAAATGCCTTGACCTATCATATTCCAACCATGACACTGTAAGGCTCTTTTGTGCTTGATATGGAGTTCATTTCCAGCCTTTCATGCTCTTTCTAAAGAGCTTCTCAGGCTGAAGCCATCTTTAGCACCAATCATCCCACAGTGAAGAAATATTGACAGAAATTAATCTAAAAAGAAAAATAAAGCATCTCTGCATCGGTTTAAACTATCCATCCATCCATTTTCCATAAGTTAAGTTAAGATAAGACTTTATTATCATGTAGAGATACACGAAAGTCCTCCACACACTCATAGAGACAGATGCTGGAGCAGTGGGCAGCCATTCTCAGTGCCTGAGGAGCAGATGTCGGGGGGTTAGGTGCCTTGCTCAAGGGCAACTCTTCGAGCAGTGAGAGCGGGAATCGAACCGCCAATTCAGGCAGGGTTGCGGGGGACTAGAGCCTACCCCAGCTCTATTTTTTTTGGGTGCTGGGAGAGAGCCCACGTTTACACAGGGGGCAAATTCAAACTCCACACAGGAAGGCCCCAACCCTCCTGCTTTGAGGCGACAGTGTTAACTAACTACCACACCACCACGTCTTTTTTTAAAAATAGTATTGGCCACATATCTCTTCAGGGTTACACATTGATATCAGTCTTAAAGATCTGGCCCAGTCCCAAACGCTTTTCTTGCTGGCATCACATTTAAAACGAGCTAATACACGCCATAGCCTAGAAATCTAGACGCCCCTAGCGGCCGCAAATGGAATTTGCTCCGGGGCTATACTGTACAGCTTTTTGCTGTACGGGTCTGGCTTGCTAGGCTATACACGCCAGTGAACAGCATATCTTTGTTTCAGGGTTCTATAATGTTGTCTAACGTTCAGGGTTAAATCAGTGCTAAATATGGTATTCTTCACTACCTACACTTTACACGGTGTCCAGACTGTTTGGAGGGGAAACTGGATTGTAATAAATCAGACTACTTTTTCCATTTAAAAATCTAGAATATGTAGGCACATAATTCAGTTTGGTGTATGGGCAGAACGTTTTACAATATAGGAAAATCTTCATTTAAACAGTGTCGCGACTTCCACGCGGTCCACGTTTAATTTGCATACATATTGGTAATTTGCTCAATCAAGCATCAGTGGCAAAGTGACTATATCCTTTTATTTTCGAAAGTGCCGCTCAGCGCGTCACCGCGGTGCGCCTCGTCCCATTCGACGGAGAAGTGTTTCTATGGGGGAGAGCGCACAAGTGTTGACACTGGACGGATATGCGGCGATGCCCTTGCACATGAAAGCGTCTGCAGCGGTCTCGAAGCAGTACGGGAGAGATTTCGCCTCGGATGAGAGATTAGGCGGAGGAGGAGCGACGAGCATCAGTAACAAAACGGCATCTGGTGGTGGTCCGCTCGTTGGCAGCGGCCCGTCGATTCTCCATGGAAGCCGGGGCCTGGATTTGACATGCCACAGGGACGTGCGGGTGAGTCGGCTGATGGAGCAGAGCATGTGCGACGTCTAAAACGGCACAAGGCTAAGCAAGGACAGTCCTTTTAGGCGGCGGTGGGAATCATACAGCCAGGCATTTTCGCTTTGGTGATGTTGATATCGCACACGAATGTCCTCAAAGGCCAAAAGATGCATGTAAATAGGCTAATCACCTGGATGGAGGGCTGTGGAGAGGATGATAGCCATGGCGCTGCTGGTTCTCTACGCCCTTTTAACTTTTTATAATTGCTGTGTTTCTTGCTTCACGAAACTCAACATGATTTCCAGTGTTAAAGCCACCTGGCTCTCTGTGGCATGTGATTGTCTGGACAAACAGAGAGCGAGGATGTTGGATTGATTTGATTAGCAGGCATCAGTTACGATTTCAGATACGCCCAAATGGAAATGTCATAGCCGAAAATAAGCCATTCTAAATTAAGCAGCAAACATGACATTCATTTGGAGCTGCCTGTCGTCGCACAGCCTATTTTAGCTTTCAAAAGACTTCAGAGCCGAAGCAAATCTGCTGCTGCATTGTCTCCCCCTCAGGTCTGTTTTCCTGCAGAAAGCTTGATGAAAAGAGGAAGAGAAGGAGAAATGTGGGTTGCGTTCTTCTGGATCAAGGATAGCTTTTAACCAGACCCTTACAGAACAAGGAAGCCTGCATCTACAGCACCTGCCCTCCAAAATAAAACATTTTCAAGTTTTACAGCACAGTTTTGGTTTTTTAAATTGAACTGCAATGCTATGAGGACAAAGAGAAATTCTGGGTCTTATTCATATCAGTCTTAAAGACATTAGATCTTTGACCCACAAAATAGCCTCCTTTGGCTTTGATCCTAGCTCAGCCCAAACAAGTTCTATGAAGTTGTTGCTGGGTGACTGAGGTGGCCATGACATTACCGATAGTCAGTTTCCGTACAACCCCAGAAGTGTGTTTGGGGTTGCTACATTACACAGTTTGGACTCTCTAATCAGCTCCACGAACGTAGCATCCCACCTGAAGATGGAGCGATATCTGTGTAAAAAGTCCCAAACTTTGCCTGCAGCAAAACAAAGATCTGAAACTTTGACTTGTTGCCACCTTCCTCAGTCCAACATAGATGGTCCTTAGCCCTCTTCAGTCTCGTCTTATCTTGCAACTCTGCCATCTGACCTCTGACTCCAGGCCCTGACACTTTTCAAGCTCTTAGATCCAAACAATTAAGTGGATTTGAGGAGTTAAAGGTGTAATGTCTGTAACATTGAATCTTGTGCTGTTTGGTTTTTCTATGTTGAGAATTGGTGATGTAGCCTTTCTTGACGCTACTTTATAGCAATCAAACTGACTTTCATAAACATTGTGCTGTAGAACTTGGGAATGTTCAGTTGAATTTGGATTGCACTGTAAGGTGATATGAGTCGATATTGATGATGATGAGATACAATGACAGGCTAACAATTATTTTTGTCTTTTCTTATAGTGTCATCTGTGGTCAAAAGGTGATGGCAGGGCTTACTGAGCTTCACTACTACTACTGCCCATTCCTAAAGATGGATGCCTGCCTGCTTCACGCCTGAGCCTGCACTCTGGGCTGCCTCCTTTCCCTCTTCTCCTTCTGCCTCTCCTTGTTCATTTCACACCTCTCCTTTCACACTCCTCAGCCAGTTGCTTCTGGCTTCAGTCCTAATCTCTCCTCCCACCTCACCATCCACATTCTCCTCCTGGAATTTCACAATATCTCTACAGTCTTTGTCTTAATTATGGCTTTCTACGGTCGGTCTCTGGACTCTCCTTGCACACTAGCCTTGCTTGTAGGCTTCCAGTTTGCCTTTGTGCTCTATTTTTCCCTTGGGGGCTTCAAAGGTCTGGTTTCTGTCCTGGTGCACACCACAGAGCCTGAGTTTGATTATTCTCGACCTCACGACGTCTACACCAACCTCAGTCATCTAGGGGTACCGCCTCCCCCGCCTCGCAACTTTAGCGCTGGAATTCCTGCCACAGGACAACCGCTAAGAGACTGCCCAATGCCATCCCCTCTGTTGGGTAAGAGATAGTTGTGTATACGGTATTGTATGTACACTACCGGTCAAATGTTTTAGAACACCCCAATTTTCCCAGTTATTTATTGCAATGCAAGTCGTGCAAGTCCAATGAACAGCTTGAAATTGTACAATCGTAAGTGGTGAACTTCCAGAGGTTAAAACAAAAGGTTAGGTTACCCAAATCTGAAAAATAATGTAAATTTCAGAATTAATCATTTTCAGGGAACGCGAAATGGGTTAACAAGTTTGACAATCAAGGTTGATCGAGCCTTTAAAGCTGGTGCTACTAATTCCTACAGGTGTTCCTACATTACTTGATTACCCCGTCTACAAAAAAGCTGTTTTGTAACACACTGTGGTACCCTCGTGAGGATCAGTTGAACAGTTTTGTACTGCAGAAAGTAGTGTTTTGCTACAAAAATGGCGAGAAGAAGGCAATTAACAATGGAAGAGAGACAGACCATAATAACACTTAAAAATGTAGGTTTTTCCTACAGAGAAATTACAAAGAAAGTCAAGGTGTCAGTGAGTACAGTTTCCTTCACCATCAAAAGGCTCTCAGAAACTGGGGGAAACTCTTGACAGGAAGAGGTCTGGCAGACCCAAAGCCACAACTGAATCAGAGGACAAGTTCCTGAGAGTTAACAGCTTGCGTGATAGGCGGCTCACAGGACAACAGCTTCAAGCACAGCTTAATAGTGGTCGTGGTAAGCAAGTCTCAGTTTCAACTGTAAGGAGAAGGCTTCGAGCTGCAGAAACGGCTACAAAACGGCTACCACAGCATTCTGCAGCACCATGCAATACCGTCTGGTATGCGCCTAGTGGGTCAGGGGTTCATCCTACAGCAAGATAATCACCCAAAACAAAAGTCCAAGCTATGCCAGAACTACCTCAGGAAAAAAAGAACAAGATGCTAAACTTGAAAACATGGGGTGGCCAGCACAGTCTCCAGACTTAAACCCCATCGTGCTGATTTGGGATGAACTGGGCAGAAGGGTAAAAGCAAAGCAACCTACAAGTGCCACACATTTATGGGAACTTCTGCAACTGAGTTGGGAAGAACTTTCTGAAGAATATTTGATTTCTATTGTAGAAAGAATGCCACGAGTGTGTTCAGCTGTTATATCAGCCAAAGGTGGCAAAATACATTTTGGTCCATAAATTGATTCCATGATTTCTTTTCTTTTTTTAAGCTTCAATTTTCCTATTTTTATTGCAATGAGACATTAAAGTAATCATTTTCAATAAAAAAAAAACTAAAGAAATTGGGGAGTTCTAAAACTTTTGAATGGTAGTGTATGTATTCTGTTTAAGTTAACACATAGTTATTCAATTCAACCCACAGCGACGGCGCAGAGTGTTTATTTTTTTGCTAACCTGTTGAAACGAATTCAACAAATCCTTTTCCCCCTCTGTTTCCTTTTCTTTTCTTTACCTTCCTTCCTACAGTTGGACCTGTGTCTGTTCACCTTTCATCTCCTCTGTCTATGGAGGAGATCAGACAGAGGAACCCATTAGTGTTGCCTGGTGGGCGCTACCGGCCCCCGGACTGTGAACCCCGCCACCACACTGCAATAGTGGTACCATACCGGAACCGACAGACCCACCTCCGTGCCCTGCTCTACCACCTCCACCCTTTCCTACAGAGACAGCAGATCCACTACAGCATCTACATCGTACAGCAGGTCAGGTTATGCATCTGTCTTTTAGAGTAGGGTGCTTTAAGATGATATTATTGATATGGTTAATCAAAGCGGCTGTCGACCGTAGCTCTCCATGAACAAAACCTATCCATTCTGCAGCAGTAATGTTGGTAATGTAGGTAAGGGATTTTTGATCTCAATAAGACTTTTTCCTGGTTAGGTAAAGGTTATAATAAAAACAGAGTAATAGTGGGGCAGTAGCTGTAAAATGCAGGTGATTTACACGTGTAAATAATCGACTTAATTTACAAATCTTTTACTTTTAAGAGATTATTGACGACCTACAGTGTTGCTAACTCTACTTCTGAATGTCTTCCACCACTTACGCTACTGGTGTATATCCAGTCTTGTCCTGCTGACAACTTTAGACTTGAGCCAATAACAAACACATTATTTGCATGCCCACAGTAGATGACACTCAAGCTTTGTGGGAAAGTAAAATATGCTTTTTAAATGAATTCAGGCGGGTCACTGTCATGATGCCTGTAGCTTGCAGTTTAACCATCGTAGAAGATGGTTGTTTTCCTTTTTCTACTCCAGCAGTGAAAATGTAGTGTCCTCCTAAAAGACATAATCTCCTTTTGGAAAATCAAAGTAGGAATAATTAGCCATACTTTTGCTCACTCAGTGTTAATGCTCATTGTGAAAGAAAACTCTGGTGTTCTGCAATAATACATCTTAAATGTCCCTGAACCAGTTGAAATGATGTACTCAAAACGTGGCGCTTTCTCTTTTTCGGAGTAGTAGGTGAACATGTAAAGTATTGCAATCTGCTCTATTTCTGGCTTCAGTGGGGAAATGGTACTTTTAACCGAGCCAAGCTGCTAAATGTTGGGTTTCGGGAGGCTCTCAGAGATGAAGACTGGAGCTGCATCTTCCTTCATGATGTTGACTTGCTGCCTGAGAATGACCACAACACCTATACCTGCCACAAACAGTTTCCCACACACCTGTCTGTGGCCATGGACAAGTTCCGATACAGGTAGTAAAAAAGCATAAACAAGTGTATGAGTGGATTTCTCTGTTCATGAATCGGCCTTAGACGTAATTTTCAAGACTGGACGTGATCTGGCCCTCCCAGGTTGCCATACCCACAGTATTTTGGTGGGGTGTCTGCAGTGACCCCGGACCAGTACATGAAGATGAATGGCTTTCCTAACCAGTACTGGGGCTGGGGCGGAGAGGATGATGACATCGCTGCCAGGTAAAAAACAGACAAATGAGGCAGAGGCACACACCCTGCATGATTACAGAATGAGCTGTAAACTGTGCACGCTGACGTGTCAGATGTGAGCAGGTGTTCAACATAAAAACTATAAGCACAGGCATTTCAGCCTTTCTCTTCCTTAACTTTTCAATTTCTTTTGCTTTACTCATTCATCTTTCTGTGTTGTTTACAATTTTATTACCTCCTATTTTCCTTTCCCTTTATTTAAATTCATGTGCCCTAACATCATCTTTCATCTTCATGTCTCCTCCCATTGCCTTCACTTTGCTTTATATCTTTTGGAATGGGCTCAGTGGATACGTTTGCATCGACTAGCTTGCAGATTTTCACAGGACTGCTTACTTCAGATTTCAGGAAGTATTCATTATTCTTCTCATTCCGAGCTGCGGTCCCCTCTCTCCACTCCCTGGCTCTCAGAGCTTTTGCATGTATGTTGTGCCATGCAATGAATGCAGTACTCTGACTTCTGTGTATGATGTTTGCAAATTAAAAAAAATGGAGGACGTGCACAACATTAGTTGCATGATTTTGATAGGCAAGCAAAAGATGGAAAAAGGGAACCACTTTGTTTTCCACCACCAGTAGGCTTTAGAAGTATGTTTTTCAACCACAATTCCTTTCTTGCTCTATTAGTTTACTTTTTCAGCTCTTATTTGCATTCCCTAAATGCTCTTATAACAAGTAGTTTTCTTTGTAGATGTAACAAAAAATAGCATTAATAGTTGATCACCTAATTAGTGACTTTGAGATTAGTTTCCCAGTTTAGTGTTCGGAAATATACTGGTGAAAAACCAACTTTTTCTTTGAACCACTGTGATTGCTGCTTATCCAGAGTGCGGCTGTCTGGCATGAAGATTGTGCGCCCTCCGGTGGCTATTGGTCATTACAAGATGATCAAGCATAAAGGAGACAGAGGCAATGAGCAAAATCCACGCAGGTATGTATGGATACTACCACAGACTCAGAAATAATTTATTTATAATTTAATTTATAGGGCCTTCTTTTTAATCTTGATTCTCATTGGGGTCTGCTGTCTTATTGGGGGGGGGGGGGGGGGGGGGGGGGGGTGTTCTTGAAAAAAATCCAATTTGATTTCACACTGGTAAATGTGCAGTATATACTTCTCTGCAGACTTCATTCCAAATTTGGCAACAGGTATCAGAATTTTTCCAAATGGTTTTGCAGTAAAAGTAGTCCTATGCTATATGGTGACACATAAACATGCGCGTTCCCTTCTGCTCTATGGTGCCAACAGTATCTAGTGCCACAGGCTGCACCCTCTTATTGTATCAAATGTATTACATTTATCTTTTCAATGCCTAAAGTGCTAAATCAACTGTTTTTAAGAGGTCTATTTCCAGTTTTCATGTGTCCGTTTCACTGCTAAAACGATCGTCTTACAGTTAAAAAAATGCTTGTTGGTTCTTGAGTTGCAGTCGTCAAAATAAATTCCAAAACCCTTTCACTATGTCAGTTAAGCTTGACAGTGAAATGCATAGACGCGCATATATGTTATGGTGTTTGTCATTCCAGATTCGACCTTCTGAAAAGGACTAGACTCAACTGGCGTTCGGATGGCCTCAACTCGTTGACCTATGAGCTGCTTTCCAAAGAGCTGGAGCCGCTCTACACCAATCTGACCATCAACATTGGAGAGGACCCCCGTCTGCCTCAGGGCAAAGCCTCCAATCCTGTGAAAACGACAACCTCTGTCCAGCACCGAAGCACCAGCAAAATCGGAGGCACAGTTGAACCGGAAAGGAAGCTGGGAGGAGATGTGACAACAAATAGAACTGTGGCCCAGGTGGCGGGTCAAAAAACAGGACCTGCCCAGGCAAAGACAGCAAATCAAACCACACATCAGAAGACAGGACTGCTGACATAAGAAGAGGTATATAATAAAAAAAAATCATTACATCTGTAGCATGGAGTGGCTTCCCCTTTCATTTTGATCTGTAAGAGAAGAGAAAGGAAAGAAGCATAGGTCTGTTGTGTTAAAAGTAGTAAACCACTGGATCAAAAGAGGAAGCTGGTTTTGCCTATAAGGGTGCATTCATGAACACTACCGATTCACCTCCTCGGGGTTTATCATCTACTGAATGTGACACTTGCTCTAGTGAAAGGAGCATATTTGTGATTATGTCCATGACTAGACCAGAAGTAGAAAGATGAACAACTCGGTCATATCCACGTAGAGGTCCAAAACAAACTCACTTAAATGCGACAGCAAATACATAACCCTCTGCAGACAGACATCACAGGCTGCAAGTAACACATCTGCATACTTGCAGCTTCATCCTGTCTCCCGAAAAAAGCTGCTGCTGTCTGTCCACCTCACTTTACAGTGGGTTTGTGTTTCCGTGCCTTCTCTCTTTTATGCGCATTTTATAGATTAATATAGTTGCTTTTAGATGCTGACCCTGGGGAAGATTACCTCTCCTGCCACGTGGGAAAAGTTTGGGAGGATAAAGCTGATCCTGGATCGAGACTAAGTATTTGTTCCAGGGATGCTGTTTTATATTCGCGTGCATTTATCAGTCGCGGACCAACTCCATAGTTACTGGACAATTGTAGAGTTTATATTTATATGGAGAGACTTCTTTATTTGTGTACTGGTTTGTTTTATTGTCCTTCATTATAGTCTGGTGCCTCTCTCTCTGACATTTAGTTTATAGACAATCAAATTATATGGGAAGATAATTCTGTATCCAACCACATAACAAAAATGACAAACATAGACTTGGCATGATAGTTGTTGTCTACTTTGACTAAACTCTTGATACATGGATAGACCTGCACCCCTGATATTATCTATGGGTTTCATCATTTGTTTCTTTCAGAATAGTCGGGTATGGGGGGGGGGGAGCACCGTGCATGGGTTTGGATCAGCTTTTAACTAGATGGCCTCAGTGCATCTTAAAGCTACAAATGAGTGTTTGCTTCTTCTTCTTCCTCCTCGTTCGCCCCAGTGAAGCTTTTCTGTCGTAAAAGGGTGGAGACAAAGAAGAAGAAAACATGTCAGACTGAAATGTATCGCTTTATATAGAATTTGGAGTGCTGCCCAATCTGGATATGCATGTAGGTCACTTTCGTTGATCAGTTACGTCATCTTCTTGTACAACTTCTGACATTAACTTGTAGGTTGCTTTCTTTTAATATCAGCCCTTTGGAATGTATTTTTGTTAGTGTTCATTCTAGTTCATTTTGTAAAGGGAGAGTTTATCTGGTGAGTGTAGTCGGTGTAATAGGGGGGGGGACTGAAATCTGTAGGCACTAGGATTGTTCGCTGCTATTTGAAACTGTACCACTACATATAGCTTCAGATGAGGTACTGTAACACTTGGTGTGGAATTTTGTCATCACACTAACAGATAATGTATGAGTTAGCCTAATTTGAATGTATTTAATTTATTTGATTTAATTTATTTATTATGTCAGTGATAGAGCAAAGGGTGTAAACTTCAAAAGTGATCTTGCGGTGTAGATGTGTTCTCCAATGTAGACCAGATTGTTATCCTTTTATACTCCACGTCTACATTTCTTAGATTAACATTGTGCCTCATGAAATAAGGCCATATCACTGAGGAACTGAGGGTGTACTGCGGCGTTAGATGTGAGCGGCCCCAAGTGGCGCAGTGTGGTGTAGCACCCGCTGAGAGAAGCCTTGAATGAAACTGCAGTGCTGTGACATGAATGTTAATCATTAGTGTTCACCATTCACAGGTTTCAGCCAATCAAATCTTTGCATCGCCCTGTGAGGAGGGTGTCTCATTTCAGTACCACATATGACTGATCCCACCAACAACTCAGTATTTTATCCACTGATAGAAATAATAATGTTAATGGTGTAGAGTGTTTTTTGAATGGACATTGTTCTATAGAAGGATTCTATGTTTATTATGAAGTATTCTTTTAAACAAAGGAGCTATGTAACAAACATATTGTCTTCACAGTAAACATAGCGAGACAATAAGGCCTAATTTCTTAGCTTTATGCAACGTGATTATTTAAATGCTTAACAGATATCCTCCATTTATCATATTGCCTGGGACAAATCCTGTATGACATGTAACGATGACACAGTGAAAGCTTTTAAGGACGTTATATAACCTCTGCAGATTAATCAGCAAACGGTGTGCTTACCTGGAGATTATTCTATATTTAAAAAAAAAACAGGTTAGTTTTTATAAAGGATGTTTTCGCCGAGTGTTGAACATATATAATGTGTATGCAAATTCAGGAATAAGTATTGGGATTTCATGGTAATGTTTTTTTTATTTGTTTTTTTTCCTTTCTTTTATTTAAAGAGTCTATTTGATCATGAAATTCTTCTGTTATAAATAACACACATTTAGAAGGGTATATATGAAGGATGGAAAAGTAACTGGCTTCGAGAGGTGGGATGCTCATACATTCATGGCAAATGCTATCATGCTAATACACGACTTCACTGATAAAGATGTTGATTCCGCTCATCTTTTCAGGTTGCCTTATTTACTGACCTTCTCTTGAAGAGTGTCTGCATTTTTCTGTGTACATGTGTTTGTGTGTTTGCTCAGAGCAAAGTCAGCAAAAAAGGCAACATAACCAGTGAAGTGTGATGGACATTGTTGTGACAGAAAGCAAATATGTACACCAATAAAAACTCATAATCAAAAGTGAATGATGTTTTCTGTGAAAGGCATTCGTGTGCCAACCTAAATGTGGAGCCGCATAGATGCATGTACCATACACGGCTTACTATAAATACCTGGTGCTTATGTTGATGCACCTCCCACAACACTCGAAGCTTCTTTATGAATATGGGTTAGCATTCTGATAAGTGCTCCTCCAGCTGTGACACTGCAGAGATCAGATGCTCATACCAAGCCATTAGATGAGCAGTCACATAGCAGCACAAATGCATGTTGTAGAGCAGTTCAGCTGCACAAACCTGTTACATCATGGCATGTATTACATGCCTCAGTGTTCTATGCAGGCATAAAGAGCTGGATTAAAAACTTGGATATGAGATCTTTTCTATAAATAGACAGTCACTCTGAGATCTGTGTGTTCGATCTGTGTTATCATCTAAAATGCTGCATGACTCGCAGAGAAAGAGCAAAACAAAAACTCATGAAATGGGTGGACCAATGGATCACCTGACAACCTATCGCAGCACAACAGCATCCTCAGAGGGGACTGTGGATTTTGATTAATAGTGTGTGATAATCTTAAAAGGTATTTTGTTTCATTTTTATTTTTCACTTCCTTCGTTTAGTCTGGAGCCCTAGCTGAGAGATCAGCATGAAACAGACTATTTCAAATGTTAGTACAATAAACATGACACAGGGTAAAATAAATGAAAATACTAGCTAAATCCAACATATTTTGGTTCCAGTGACAAGGCAGTAATTATAACACAGCTGGAAATACCTAAAGAGGGGATTGTTCGTAAAACTGATGATATTTTTTAACTCATCCCACAGCTTTGCATTGCTCTAAATGCAACCAAGGGACATTTAAAAGAAGTCCAGTGGTAGATCTGGTATCATACTGGCTGATATGATATGACAGAAAGGCTAGAAATGCAAAAAGGCTTTTTATCTAACAATGTCTTTACAATTAAGAGTAATATATGTATTCAGTATCAGTACTTGGCAACAGAATAGTTTCTCCCACAGAACAACTGTTTAGTTGTAGCGACTTGAGATTTAGTTTTTGAAAACATGTAGAGCAGGTAAGCTGCTTGATTTGGGCATGACCTGCAGTAACCCTTTGATTGGCTTCTCCTAACTCCAAGTAACCGGTCATGATGCTTCATGCTTAAGCCCAAGCTGTCCACTAAAGCCAGAAGGCAGATGAGGGCAGGCCATGCCTTTGCCATTCTGGGTTAACAAATATTTACTTGCAGCACGCAATAAAATGTGAAGCACATATGCAGGAATTTAGAAGTGGGGATACTGAATGTGGATTGTTGTGCATACCCTGCATTACACCACAGATTTTATACCAGTATGTCATAAAAGAAAAGGCCATCTTAATCATGATAAACTGTATTAACAATGGTGAGATGTCTAACTTAATGGTATGAGATATCATAGGGCTAATATCATCTTTTGAGGTCATCAGTGATGCTGTCATGCTGTGATGACAGCAGTGACAGTTTAGTTAGCACTTTCCCTCCAGTAGACTGACACCCTTGCCTGCTGAAGTGACTGGCAGGCACGCGCGTTGTAGAGGGCTGAGGCAGCCTTAAGTCACCTTCTGTTACTGTTTGGCCTACGAGACCCAGCTGACCTCCTTCACACATAGCAAAACTTCAGATTTAGCAAAAAATGCACTCACACAACACGCTCATACAATCACACTGAATGAAAATTCGAAGAGTCGCCACAATTACGCAAAAATGTGCATGTAACACTTGTCAATAAGAGACGCCAAAGTTTTCGTCGTCACTTGTAAACAGCACAGATCTAGAAATGATGAATTCATTACTGAGTACGGATAAGTTTTCTTACTGTTTTTGTCCACTCTACGTGATGATACAGTACTACTGTACTTGTTATGAAGTGTGAAACATTTACAGTTAAGACAAAACTTATTTATTATACTTTATTATACTATTATACCATACTGGCAAATTCGGTTTATTGTAAACCCCCCTTTTTTCCAAGAATTTAAAAGCTTTTTTCAATTTTAATCTTCATCTCCACTCAAGTATTGTTCATACAATTTCTAAGTAATCAGTGGTTAAGCCTTTGTTTGACATAGCAGCACTTAAATAGATTTTACAATTGAAAAGTCCTTCAGTAAAAATGAATGAATAGATCTCAGTTGCCACGGAGATTTTTCAACTTTAGGTCTTTAGTGCCCTCGTTAGATTCTGGATAGGTTTTGGGTCTAGATTCCGGTTTGGCGGTCCAAAATACTGATACTGCTAACTACCTGTTTACCATATCTGAGGGATGTTTTGGATCATTGCATTGTTGGACAGTCTAATACTGCATAAGGCCTAAGTTCCTCTGTCTTTTCAGTAAATGTCACCACAGAACTTCAATCTATACACCTAGAAACTACCAACCAGGCCAGAAATCTGGGTGTAGTGATGGACTCAGACCTAAATTTGGAAAAACACATTAAGGCAGTAACAAAGTCAGCCTACTATCACCTTAAGAATATATCAAGGTTAAAGGATCTGATGTGTCAGCAGTACCTGGAAAAACTAGTCCATGCATTCATCTTTAGTAGGCTTGATTACTGTAACAGCATCTTTACAGGTCTACCTAAAAAGTCAGTTAGACAACTGCAGCTTATTCAGAACTCTGCTGCTCGAGTCCTCACTGAGACCAAAAAAGTGGACCACATCAGTCCAGCTCTGACGTCTTTACACCGCCTGCCTGTCCATCAGAGGATAGACTTTAAAGTTCTGATGCTGGTCTATAAAGCTCTGAATGGTCTCGGACCAAAATACATCAGTGACCTCCTGACCCAGTATGAACCTTCCAGACCCCTCAGCTCATCTGGATCTGGTCTTCTATCAGTTCCCAGAGTTAGAACCAGAAGTGGAGAAGCTGCATTCAGCTTCTATGCTCCACATGTCTGGAACAAACTCCCAGAAAGCCTCAGATCAGCTGAAACACTCAGTGTATTTAAGTCCAGGTTGAAGATGCGCCTATTTTCAGCTGCGTTTGAATGAAGTTCAAAACTTAATCACATTTTAACTACTGATTTTATCTGATTTTATCTCTTTTTTATTTAAAATTTAAATCATACTTTTTATTTCTACTGTTTTAATGTCTCTGTAAAGCACTTTGAATTGCCTTGTAGTTGAATTGTGCTATACAAATAAACTTGCCTTGCCTTGCCTAAATGCTCCCTTCCAGAGAGTTGTGATTTAAAATCAAAGAGTAGACATGGAGAAAAAACCAGCTAGGAATCAATATTGTGATCTCTGATGAAAAATTAATTTTCGGCATAACATTTTTTTATAAGATTTATAAAAACATTTTAATTTCAGAACATTTTGGTGATGACACTGAACTACTTAATCACTGTAGCGAAGACTGAACCACTTAAGAAAAAGACAGATGAAGCTACTTTAGATACAGTCACTATTTTTTTGACTCATTATAACGCATCAATGTGAAAACCTACCATGATAATAGGTCACAATATTTAGTTATATAACCACTCTAAGAACCCTGTTCTGAAACTCATCGGACATGAGAATAACAGATATGAAAGGTTGTACATAGATCCGGAGGCGGCGCAGAGGCTAAATAATGAGGAGGAGATGGGATCAGCCATCAGGATTGTCAGGGATGGACCCTCATTCTCGTCTTATCCCACGGCTGCTCAGCTGCTTATGTCATCCATATTTGCAGCCTCAGTGGACAATTTCCTATGCCAGGGGGCCTTTCAGTGCTCACAACACATCGAATGCATTAATTCTGCTACTGTGGCAGCGCTCTAGAGATCTAGGTCATGCAGTCATTTCTCTGTTTTTCTTTTTCCTCCAGCCACCTAAATACATGTAAACATTGTCCCATCCAGCTCTTGCTCACCTGACCTTGACATTCCCAGGTGATTTTCCACAGTGGTATGAGTCTGTCTGTGTAAGCCTACTATTGTGGTTCTGGGTCGTTTGTGTGCCACAGGCGTGTGTTGTCTCATGAAAACAACCCGTGAGTTAGGCTATTTATTTGTGGGTACTATAGGTATAATACGATGTTCTAGTAAATGAACAAGCTTCTGTCCATGCTCAGGGCCTACCTGCAGCTATGTGTGCATGAAACAGAAGAGAGTGTAGAGAGCAGCACGAGTGGATGAGGGAGGGTGAGCAGACTCAGGATGACAGGGAAGGGAGTAGGGTGAGAAGGGGAGAAGTGGAGAGGAGGAGGGAGGGCGCAGTGAGAGGACTGTGACGCACACTAATCGGCAATGCTCGCTGCTGATTGGCCATAGTGGCTGCCAGTCAGAGGAGCTGGGACTCAGGCGCTGCTCGAAGTGCAGATTATGAAGCGGTGCTCAACCAGCGGCAGTCTCCTCTCATTGTCTCAATGGCTGCACACGCATTCCTCCTCTGCTCCCTCGCCTTGCTGTCTGTTCTCAGCCGGCCTGGGCTCTCCTTCTCTGAGGAAGAATTTCAGCCTGGACTTATCTATGATGGAGTGCCTGAGATTCTGGATAGAAGGTAAATGAACAGAGAAGGGCTATAGGGGAGAGAGGGGAAGGGGTGGGGGGTTGGGGGCTACGGGGAGATGCATGCAGGGATGCTGATGTGCTCTCTATGGGGACTTTTTTTCCCTCCTTTGCCACACTTCCCTGCTTTCCAGCTCACCTTGGGTGTTTCTGAGAATGGTATTGTAGGTAGTGTTGATGTGTCAAAGGGTTGAGCTGCAAGGCTTTGTTTGTTTCAGTATTGGGGACCGCATCAGTCGCTGCTCATCGATCATGGACGGGGCTGTTGTCTCTGTACAGTAGTGCTGGTCTGGCAAGAGGGAACTAAATAAGGCTGGAGCAGTGGGCCTATAGGAAGGGTGTAGAAAAGGAAGAAAGGAATGAGGAGAGAAGAAAGGCGAGCAGCACGGAGGGAAGGTAAACAAGGATGGGAGAAGGAATGGAGAAGATGCTTTAAGGATTGTCTGTTGGTGTCTGTTTACTGATGCAGTCATTAGAAGGGAATTTTAGCTGGCATTGTCTGTTTGAAGCCCATGCCGTGTTGCCGGTCAAATCTAGATAAAATATTCAGGACTCACAGCAGTGTTACAGTGGCAGGACCGAGCAGGCAGCCAGGGTCTTTAGCACTGTGTTCCTGCCTGCTTACAGAGACATCACAGCAAAGACCTATAATATTGTGCCAAAGCCATGTAAGGTTCTTGAAACTATGCCATGCTTGATGGCTCACAGAATCCTCTCTGCGCATACGCTCCAAATCCATAACATGCTGCAGTTGCTGATTGAATGCTGATTATTTGTTGTCAGGAATTTAATTGTCACTGAACACTGATACACTTTGGAAGAGGAGGAAGTATTAGTACCTAGTATTAGTAGCATTAGAAATATAGTATTGCAGTCATCCCTTCATTTATTGCACATCTTTATCTTATCTGCCCGCTTGTTCTCAAGTTTTGGTCACCAGTAACTTGGCTTAAAAAATTAAAAGCATAAATTCTTATGGGTTTGCTATTTCAACTCAGTTAAAGTTTTTTAAAATCCAGACAGATCCCTGCTTTTCACTTTTGACCACAGTCTCTCTGACAGAGAAAGGGCTACATTAATTTATCCAGCGGTTTTGAGCCTATATTCGCCGGATCAAACTTTGTATGTAACTCTGCAACGGAGCCAGTCACCAGTCACCGCTCTCATTTCCAGCTCTGACTCACTCAAATATGTTGTTATATAATAGCAAACGTTCATGCCTTCAATATCAGAAGCCTTGGAGGAACATTCACTGGAAATATAGAAGGTGCAGTGAGACAGAAGACTCTACTGCTGATAGGCTTTGTGTTGCAGGAAACTGGAAGATAACAGCCAGTAACCAGATTTCCTCTGTTAGATCTTGTGGGGTTCTTTCAATACAATATGGAAGTGGATGAATATTGATAGCTTTGGTGATATTAAGGTATAAAAGACAAAAAAACAACAAAAGGAAAAATACATTTCAAGATACAATAGCAAAATGGCCAAAGTAACATTTCAGCCAACAAAAATACACTTCACAAAACCCTTTTTGGAAAATTGTGATGAGTAAAATGTTGCGATTTATTACATTTTTCTTTATATTAATGAAAGGTATCCAGAAAAATATGTCCGAGGTATGTTTATGAATATTTTCTGAGTAAATTTTACTGATGTAACCAATTTAAAGCTTTTATACTTAGTTTATCTCTGTCAAGAAAGGTTAAAGCCTATTGTGGATCATTGACTTTGCCTTTATATTCATGTAAAAATGGTAATAACAATTCTCTGTGTGTCTTGAAAGCTATGTTGCAGCGCTCACATTTTTATCAAGGCAAGGCAAATTTATTTGTATTGCACAATTTAACAACAAGGTGATTCAAAGTGCTTTCAGGCTAAAAGTATTAGCATACATATGTTGCATCAAGTCTGCATCGGTTAAGCTAAACAGGCAAACAAATAAAAGTGATGAATTAAAACAAGTTTACAATTTGCAAATGATCGTAAAACATTCCAAGCATAATACATTTTCCTATGAAAATGAATGACGTTAAAATGTGAATACAGATTAGAGGCTAAGCTGTAATTTTGGAAATGACTTCTTCACCCAACTGGACGGAATCCATCAACAGCAGAGACATAACATGGGGGGAACTCTACTGCAAGTGGAGATTTTGTGGCTGCAGCTTGTCGTTGCTTGTGGAAAATCAACAACAACAACAAAAATAAATGTTGATGCTGTTCGTGCCCTTTTTTTAAAAATTTGTTTGTCTTTTTTTTTCATTTCCTACTGTTTATCGAGACCCTTAATGGGACCTAAGTCCATTCAGTTATCAATCACATGTCGAATTAAAACTAATAATTAAAGCCAATCAGGTATCATCCAGTTCTGAACACACTTAGATGGCATTATTTACATTGACTATCTGGTGAAAAGCTCCTAATGACTGAATGGGGCTCTGAACAACAGCAGGGGAAAAATGTGTCTTCTCATATTAACACTAAGCCACTCTCAAGCTACCAATAATAATTTGAAATTATGGATTTCAAAACACCAAGTGCACACTTACTCTTGCATGCACCTTTGCTCTGTTTTCTTAAATCAGCATCAATGTTTATGTCGCAACAGCTACATCCAATACATTACATAATCGACAAGCGCTTTAGTATCTCTTAAAACTGTTTAACGCTGTCAAACATAGACTCAGATTACAGGTCAAGGTATGGTATTTGTTGTTGAAGATTATTCACTGATGTCTATTTAAAGAAAGATTTAAGGTGAAAAAACCAATAGATAATGTTAGCATTATTTGCATATTGAAATAACTATAACTACAGTCTTTACACTACAGTCTAGACACAAAAGACGGTAGGGCCGAGTATAATATTTTTTTCAGAAGATTGATCCGTGATCCCTATTTATTAAAAGGTTATAAAACCAACAGCTAATCTTAGAAATACTCATTAATCGTTTAACTTCAAACTTAATCTTTATTTTTTTGACAGACAAATTCAGTGAAATTGTCAAGTCAAAATGGAATAATCAAAGGTGTAAACATGTGTTAGAAAGCATTTAAGAGGCCAGCTCAGGTGATTTAACCGTAACCCTTTGATTTCTGAGGAGAAGGAAGATTTTCACGAGTTGAGTGCTTAACCTGAGGTCAAATTTGAGACCAATTTGCAATCAAAGCTATACTGAAATAGCAGCAAGTTTGTGACCGGCATCTTAGTAAACACCTGACACTTAATCTGCACTATTAAATCTATTATTAGGCCAGCACTTGCAAGAGTGGGATTAAGATGAGGTTTCCTGTCCTATCAGGGACACAGCAATTTACCTAATAATTACTCACATTAAAATGTGTTTTAAAAATTCCCAGCAAATTATACTGAATTTAAGATCAGGATCACCCAATAAAATAATCAATCCTGTACATGGTTACATACTATCTGGTTTAAAATGTCATTTGGGAATAAAACAGGGAAACATGAGTAGAAGAAACATGACTGGTCAAACACACAACTGATACACACTGACTCATCCTAAGCTGGGTACCCAAAATTTAATGACTTATGATCTATTTTTATTTACTATATAATACAATGAACTAAAAAGAAAAAATGTTAAACGTTGAACTCAACTTATCACTATACTACTACTGTAAGATGTAAGGTTAGGGATGGCTTAATCCTTTGTTTACGGTGTCTAAGAGCAGTTGCTCAGCACTCTGTGTTACACAGGCAAACAGGACTTGTTTACAAGTTTTGGGAGCAGCCACCACACCTTTTTTTCTGCTCAACTGTGCACAGCGGAGGTGCAGATGAGGGATGAGCTATCCATCTGTAGTCTTAATAAAGGAGGTCCAATGAAAATGTATTGATTGAGATACCAAGAGTTGCACTGTTGTTAACATTTAAAAGTCAGCACTTATCTAAAAACAACTAACAATAACATCATTGTAACGTCTTTAGGTTAATCTTGTACTGGTAACATGCATCATAGGTACATGTGTGCACAGTGGCATGTGCACATATTTATGGATGTACGGAGAGCACGGAGACACGCCAAGGAGTGGCTCTGGCTAGGCTTTGATTATGTAAAGGGCCTGCTCAGCACCCTAGCACCGTGTGACAGGCTGAACCAATGATGGGGCTGCAGCAGCCTTGGGTTGCTGACCTCGCGAAACTGGCACAGGAACAAACGGCTGAGCTTTGGTTAGCACTCACATACTCACACTCTCACAGAGTCCTGTGCTTGCTATCAGCCAGCTGAGGCCCGGTAGGTGCACAGGAGGAAGTGCGTATATATTTGCTTTAGTTTGTGTGTTTGTTAGTAACTGATGGAAGCTGCTCAATTTTAATGTCAGATATAAAATCCGTAAGGGGAGAAGGGGTATGAGATCAATAATGTCACACATATCAATGCGAGCGATTACTGAGCATAGTATCCACAATGTTACTGAGGTTTCAGTCACAACTCCCAGCTGCCAAAGGCGTTCTGGTCTTGGTAGCTCTTTTTAATATCCATGCTTACCCAGCATTTATCTGGGGGAAAAACATTACATGGGCAATGAAAGGAAAAAAGAATTTTGTTGAACCATCTTTAGCATTGATTACAGCACACATTCGCTGTGGAATTGTTTCGATGAGTCTATGCAATTTCAGAACATTCATTGTCCCCCAGACTTCCATTAATTTTTTTGGCCAAGAGCTTGTTTTGATGATGGGAGGATGGGGCTTCAGTGTAATGTCTTCTCCACCAAAGTATGGGCCAATCCATGTGTGAAAACGAAGCCTCACGCTCCCTGAACCATTCTTTCACAATTTGAGTCCAATGAATCCTGCCACTGTCATTTTGAAATAAGCCTGTGCTATCAAATAAGAAAAAAATGGTCATTTAATATATTCAGATTGTCAAATTATCCTTGGTAATAGTTTGGGCACAAACTATTGCATTAAGCCTGAGTGGTAATTTTAGATGTCGTTTTTTTTTGGGCGGGGAGGAGGGGTAATACAAGAAAAGAATTTGCATCGACTGTATACAGTCATGTGTAAGTTCACTCTCTTTCACACTCCATAATTCATTACCATCATCAGGAACCATCTGAGCAGCAGTAACTTGTAGTAAATTTGATGTTGTACTTTCTGTATGATGCTGTCAGACTCTCACATCATTGTGGGAGAAATTGTGATCCTCCCTTCTCTATACTGGTGCTTGAGTTCATTGATATTTTCAGGCATACATTTATGTGCAGCCATTTTTACGTCTTACCACAGTATTTAATCAGGCTGATGTGTGGACTTTCACGTTAACACACATGCACACGGGCAGACACGTCACGGGGAGTCTTGGATTAGCCAATAATGATGCTGACGCTGAAATTGGCAGATGTACACCAGGACGTCGGCCGAAGAGCTTTCATGGAGGGAACGACAGTATAGTACTTTCCCGCTGATCACTAACTCATTCGCATTCTACAGACGTCATCATGCAACCATCATTATACGTTCAAATGGATCTAGGCTTAATTCTAATCACTTTGATTTCCTGCCAAGGACCACCTGATTAATACACAGCGGTGTTATGGGGGACCTGAAACTACAATGAAACAACAGTCTGCATTTATTTGCTATGTGTGTTGGATTGCATGAATTTGTCTTACCTCTGTTCCCACGTATAAAACCATCCAATTTCTAATTCAAGTTTTGATTTACTTGAAAGGTTTTCAGAGGTCAGTACAGATGCATTATTAAGTAGAACTGTCCAAACTGTTGAGTGTTTTGACATCATTCTTTAATCTCTCACCTTGTTCAGGGCCATTGTCACTCTGTATTTGGACTCAAATGGACCTGGCCTGGCCTTACAGCTAATCCTAATCCATCTGGCACCAAACTACACAATACTGCCCAGGTGGAAACTGCACCATACGGGTAGATAACTGCTCCAGGCTGCAGGCACTGATATTCCTGGCGACCTACTCTGAAACTGTAACTTCCAAGGCTACAGAGAAAGAACCTGCTAATTCCAAATGTGTTCATAGTGGCCATATTTAATTTTATTACGAAACGCTGGTTGCGGTTGTTCTTCAAAGAAACTTTAACTACAGTAAAAAGGGCTCTGCCACCAGAGCCTGGGTTCTTCATTTAAGAGAAACATTATGCGACTGACCGACAGCAACTGACTATCAAGTATTTAGGCTTCAGTCAATCTTTTAGAAAAGTCTTTCCAATAAGAGTGCAGCTTTAGTTTTTCCCAAAAGGTAATAGCATAGCATTGACAAATTTAGCTCTTTGCAGACATTGCTTTTGTTGGGTTGAAGAAATTCAAAACATGACTTATGACCAAAGCCAAGAAAGAGACTAAGTTGATGCCTGCTGACATGACAAACGAACGTTAATTGTCTTTCCCAGCCCCGCAGGGATTAGTGTTTACCTTTAACAAGCTCATTATAACTGGCTGTTGTGCGGGGATTAGGGAGCCAGCCCAAATGATCAAACAGGCCAGGTCAGGACGGGGGCCACCTTGTCAGTCTATTGGATGGACCGTAACTAGAAGCACAACTGGCCATGGGGGTGCTGCATTATGTTTGTGATTAGACAGTTAAAAAGGGATCAGGATTAGCCTCAAGAAGTCTAGGCTATGTGGGGTTTAGTTTGAGACTGAGAGCAGGACATCTGGAAAGACATGTGAAGAACAAGGAAAGGGTTTGTCCTGTGTTACACGTGTATGATGTGGGTCAATGATGTGGGATATCCACTCATTCTACCAGCAACAGGTTGTTGGTTCTGTGCAACCACAATGCTCTTTTGAAGTTTGTGCACAAAGTTTGTAAGTTGAAGAGTTTGGGACATTCAGGGCCATTGCCAGACCTTCAGTTTGCACCTGTTGAGGTAGTCCAGTGTTATCCTACTTTGGAAGCCCACCTCCTCATCTTTTACAGATGGTATCATGTTTACCTCATTATTTTCTGGTATTTAATCGAATGTACAATCAAACGATTTTTGTGTGTGAAAAAGTTGCAAGACAGGTGCAAAGTTGGAGAGATGACAAAATACCTTTTTCTTTTTCTCCAAACATACTTTTGTCCTTTGAGGTCAAACGGTTCTCCTGGAACACTTTATCAGTTCACACAAGTTGTTCCAAAAGTGCATCAGAATTTTTAGATTTTCATTTGTAAACTTCAAGCAGGGAATTTTGTGGTGTAAACAAGGGAAAGAATTTGCCTCTGAAAACTCTGTCTTGAAGTCCATCCATCCATCCATCCATTTTCTATACCTGCTTAATCCTGCCTTGAAGTCATATTTGTGCAAATGTGGAACGAGGATTGACGAGTACTGTCACCTCACAGCAAAAAGATTTTGGTTTTTAGTCCCATCTTGGGCCTTTCTGTGCGGTGTTTGTATGTTCTCCCTGTGCATATGTGGGCTCTCTCCAGGTATTCTGGCTTCCTCTCACAGTCCGAAACAAGCATGTTTGGTTGACTAGTTATTCTAAATTGACCGTAGGAGTGAGTGAGAGCGTGCATGGTTGTTTGTCTTTTTTGTCTCTGCGTTGGCCCTGTGATGTCCAGGGTGTACGCATGGCGTGCCCTGTGCAAATACAAGTTCACCAAACCTCATTAACCTTCTTAACATTTCCTTTTAATACCTAATTACTCTCTCAGATGTATTTTGTACAAAATTACCAATAAACTGATTTTTGTTTTTTTGTCCTTGTGTGTTTTCTGTAGCTGTTCACAAATAATTTCCCAGCACAGAAACGATGAATCTTGTTTACTTTGTGTTACATTATTCAGGAAAATGAAACATTTCTAACATTTTCCTGAATCTTTTATTAATCTCTTTGTTGTTTCTTCTTTTTTTTTTCCACAGCAAAGATAACTCCCATCAAGCAACAAGAGTGACATCACGTAAGTAACAAATCTGGGGTGACACGAGCCCTGATTCAATCAAACCTGCCTTGGTAATTTTGACACTGATGTGTTGGATAGACCTGACAAACGCATTTGATTCCTAAAGCTGGAGACATCTTTGCTGCATTGTAATTTAATCAGTTTTTTAACAAAGACATAAAAAAAATATATAAAAATCCTCAAATATATGGAGACAAAAGATGTTTCTGGAACAAGACAAACAGTGTTTGTAAACACTGAATAGCAGCGTAACTGTGAAATAAACTGCTGATGAGTCAGTACAATGACGCAAAACCACTGGAAATAGATATGAGCCTGAGCAATGAGGTGCAATGAGCTCTTTGCTCTTCATGTGTATGTGCATGCAGTATGTGTGCAGCGTCTTTGAAATCATCTGAACTTGTGTGATTATGTTGCAGTCTGCAATGCAGTATTGTAAGCAGCTTCATATGAATAATGATAGAATCAGTCATGACTATGTTATGTGTTTCAGGTAAAGATGGAGAGTATGGCTTAGAAAGTGAAGAGGTTTTTCTTAAGCCTGAGGATGAAAACCCGCTCAGGAGAATACTGCAGGTACAGTCTCTCTGTTCTTTCCTCACTGTCTCAACCATCAGCCTCTATCTTAGCCCTCACACATAAATACACATGCGGTGAAACACACTGGGATGCACACAAACAAAACTGAGCATGCTCACTCAGCCGCACTGTGTGACCTTGGATGCAGGAATAATGTTGGTCTCATATTCACCAGAGGTAAAAGATCTTTGCCACCCACATACAGGACCACTGTGACTGAAGATTCAGTGAAACTCGACAGTGTGCTTTCCCAACTGATGCATCTAGACACAGTTATATGTGTTCGATATAGATTGAGTGACACCTAGAATGATCATTTTCCACTCTACTGTACAGTGCATTCGTCATCTCAGTCACCACGACCTACTTGCTTAAGTATTATTCAAATACTTTCCATTTAACTGAAAAAAAACCCAGTAATCCTCACATGGTCACTGTGGCTACACCTTAACAAGTATTCAAAATTAATACCCTCCAGTGAGATGAAGCCTTTAAGTAAAGAGATTAAAAAGCTACAGGGGGTAGTCTCTGTGTGGCTGCACAGCAATACCAGTGCTGTGTAACAGCCACAACTGTCTCTTTCTGCAGTTGCGGCTCAAGCGGTGGCTGAAACACTGAACTTTACACATAACTGACATTTTATGATCACGGTGGCAAGCTTAAAAGAAATGAAATATCACAGCATGAATTAAAGGGAAGCAGACTAGCATGCAGGATAAAGATTTGGAGGCCGTTGATGTGCATGTATATTACAGTGGCTGTGTAACCAGCAGTGAGGTATCGATATTTTTCACAGCAGACATTTTGACTTTAAGTTTTGGGACAAGCAAATGTGTATTAATGAGGGCTACTCTCGACTTGGAAGCAGTTCTGTTTTTGTATCTGCAACCAGCATGCACTGGTGCAAAGATGGAATGCAGCTCTCATTAATACATTTGAGCTTAATACTATATGCTTTTGTATTTGTTTATATATTAGAATCCATACTGTCATCACAATTTTGAACAGTACCACATATCGGATGTCTTCCTAGTCTGGTGCTGCCCTAGTCTGGAATTTGATGATGCAAGTAGTTTCTTTGAAGTGTCTGAACTATTCAACTGTATTTATATCAGTTAAGTTAACGTTGTGATGATAGATGTAAAGCATCTTGAGTCATCAGGCATATGCGCATGAACAAAGGCATTGTTTTTGTACTGTCAGATTGGCTCACATTAGCTAATACACTTGCAAACACTGCAGTACTCCCCTTGTTTCTCATTACAAGATGTGGCATGTTGACAAGTCTTCAAGGTCGCCAAAAAATCATCAGGCCATAAATGTTTAAAAAAAAAAAATTTTGAATAAAATAATAATAATTATATGCCCTCTACAGGTCATTCAAAGAATACAAAAACTACAGTATACTCATACTTTGCTTGCTCCTGAACTAAATTCCTTTTTTTTTCATATATTTGCAGCCTTTCAAATGGCATCATCCTGGGATGTCTCTCAGTAAAAGGAAGCTTCTTCAGTCTCTGATGGGGCCTTATGGCCCACTCAGTGTGTCTTACAATGGGAAGACTTGCATTCTGTTTAAGGCAAAGCGCCTGGCAATCCGCTACAGAAACCATACGTTTATTGATCTGACTGAGAGAGTCTTCAACCCTAGCTCACCTGTGGACACTAAAGGCTCCATCTGCACAAAGGACAAAGCTACGTAAGTCACGGAGAACAAATTGTTGCTTGTGCAGACAGCCCACTCATCAACAGTATAGTTACAGCCCAGACAAGAAGACAGAAATAGAATTATATTAGAAAATGCTTCGCTCAATATTTAGAAAACATTAGAAATCTTATGTATTTCCTACATCTTCTGAGTGACATATTTTAAAATGTTTGGTTTTGCTCCACCACAGGCTTTCATTAAGGTTTGGTGATGTAGAGGACTTGCGAGGTCTAGTAATCAGGTAAAATGAACATCAATTTTTTACTAACAAAAATCTTAAAAAGACAGGATATCTAACCCAAGAACCTTCATTTATCACATCAAGGCCAATTGTAGAACGCTTGCAAGTGCATACGTGTGACTAACTGCAGTCTCGTCTAACAGGCTTCAAATGTCCAACACCTTTTATGAGGCAGCAGGTCAAAACTGGTTCACACTAGACAGCGTTCACATCCACTACAACTGGACCCAGGAGGCTACGTTCAACGCCAGCAAGGTCTACGCTCCTGCTACTTCATCTTACCATTGCCAGCACGTCAGCAGTCTTCACAAATATGACACCCTGCTAGTACCCAGCTCCCACACTGACACATCTGCAAACTGGCACATCACTTTCACTGAGTTCCAGGTACACTATTGCACAAGGGGCACAGCCTTTGTTGTTTAACTCCCCTAATGTCTGCATGTTCACTGTTACTCCATAGTTTTGTTTCCCTATTTTCCTATATGTATGCATGTGGCTGTACATATGCCAGCTATTTTGTTTTGTGTTTGGTCTGTTTGGCTGTCAACCAGTCAGTCAGTCAGTCTGTCTGCCTTCTGTTTGGCAGTCTGTCAATCTGTCTGTACAGTATTTGTTTAGCCATCTACTAGAGTGTCTCAACCTGTCCATCTGTCGGGTGTTTCTGTGCTTGGTAAGCCTAGTAACAGCAAGTTGTCCTCTTTAATTTGGCCTAATCTCATCTTCTGCTTGCTCTTTGCTCCTCCAGATCCAGGCCTTCAATGTGCAGTCTGACAAGTTTGCGTCAGCCAGTGACTGTGCTACTTTCTTGACGCCAGCCATCCTGATGGGCTTGGTGACATCTTTAATCCTGCTCCTCGTCTTAGCCTATGCCCTGCACATGGTAGTACACCTGAAGCATATTGACCGCTATGAGGAGCACAAAGCCACTGTGTACTTCCCCCGCAGTCCAGAGGCAGAGTTACCAGACAAAAACAGTCTGTGAAGGAGAATGAGGAACTGGAGGATGATGGAGAACAGAGGGGGGAAGAGAAACCCGAGAAGCAAGCCTAAAGGGAGAACAAGTGACTGCAAGAGTGAAAAAGTATCTTCCACTGAATCTTTGTTCAACAAAATGACAACTTTGCCTGTTCATGTGAAAACCTAAGTCTTAACTACTTTAAGTATATGCAGACCGTGGCTGGATACTTTTTCTTCTTTCCTTTATGACCTGCATCTCCCTTGGATGTCCAAACCTCTCCCAGAGATGTCTCATTGCCCTTATGTCAAAGGTCAGTGGCACCCCTGGGGCCATGAAGGGTAACAGCACATACAGGTCTTTACCCCAGCCAGCCGTTAAAACAAGAAGCTTGCAACTGTAGCTAATACAGCTAACTCAGATGCTCCAGCTTAAATGTGTGTATTACATGGCTCACAAGTGTCATTTAACAAGCATCCATTATGAACATTGTCTTTAAAGCTTTCATTACAGTATACTTTGTCTAATACTGTTGCAAGATCTGTAAAATTCAAACAGCCAGTTTTATAACTGAGATAGCCTTATTAGCTGCATGCCCCAAAAGGCTGGTCTATCTGGGCTAGCACAGTGTTTCCTAATTATAAGGATCAGGAGGGGTCTTGCTGGAGTTTCAGCTTAAAATAATCAGATATGGCACAAAGTGAAAGGAGCTGGAGAAGCCTTTGAGAGCATGCAAGGGGAAATGTTGGGAACCACTGGTCTAGCATCTGGCTGGAGTGAATGGATCAACACTACTGGCCCTTCAAACCCTCTGGCTTCTCTCGCCCACCCTCTGAACAAGACTCCTGCTTGGGACTGAACTGTGAAATGACCTTTTACAGACCACCCAGAGAAATTTGGGGGGGGGGGGGGTCCTATAAATTAGCACAACATCCGTTAGTTGCAAATGCACTAACAACAGACTATAAAAGACTATACAATGAACTATGCTGCACACGATGGCCTGTTTGAGGGCATGGCAGAAATGAGAGTTTTGGGATGCAATGACTCATCTGAGTCAATTGTCAGAACAAGGGAGGCCGTTGGTCCTCTATCAACAAAACTGGAACTGACTGCCAAAGTGAAGCGATTAAGAAGTTGCCATAACATATGGTGAGACACAAAATGAGACGATGTAAAAAAAAAAAGAAAAAAAAAAAGAAAACTAACCATTGTACAAAACAAGAAAAAATGCATTCATGTACAGAAGTGTCACTCTGCTGAGGTCTTTTTTTTATATTTGGTGTAATCATCAAATACTATTAGGTACAGGTTGACTATGCTAATCCTCATAACCCAAAGGATATACAAAGCTGTAGATACATTAAGATCTCTATACGATCATAGCTGTTTACTATCTTTAAATTCTGCACAACTAATAAACATAGGTGCAACTGTGCTACAAGGATTGGTTAACGTATCAATGCTTATAATTTTTTCTACAAAGGGTTGACATGTTACATTGTCTATTTGTTTTAAGCTGGGCCAGACAATGTAAAGTCCAGTTTCATCTGTAACTGTAAATTACAGTGCAAATTCTTACCATAGATGGACAATACTATGGAATGCAGTCCAATCACAGGGACTTATAGTTGCCATTATTATTTCAGAAGCCACACTAGCAGCAGCAACAGCATCAGTAAGTCATTGCTTCTGATAAAAAAAAAAAAACCAAAACACTCAGCATGACAGTAAATAGATATCTTAACATTCGATATGGCAGTTCTGTCAGTCTGTAGCAGTGTGAAATGTGTTCTTTGGTCATAAATGTATCCTACAAACTACGAATTGATTGGAGGCAGTTTGTCCAATGATCTACTGATGTAGATGGAATAATAAATGGTATTCTGAGGAAAAGGTCTGCTGTCTTTATATGTTAAGTATTAGGCTACACTCAAATTACACATTCATCTAGGTTTTCCATGCCAGAGCAATCTATCAAACCATAGCATTTTGACCTGTTACAGTAAATTAAACAGAATTGGAATTGGTGATGACTCCATCCCAGTGAATGCCAGGAAGCTGTGACAATGACAACAGCATGCACAGAAACAGCAACTCCCTTGCGTGGAAAGCAGCCATCATTACAATGCATTTGTGCTGTTTCGACTGTAACAAGTCACAGTGTCTGCCACCGAGGTTTATTGCATAATGCAGTTCTAAATATTTTGATCATGTTTAGTGTTACAGCTTTCCAATCCAGTGTTCTGGGCACTGCTGCTATCTCTTTCCCCCTCCTGAGTGCCATCTGCTCTTTCCTCTCACCTCTCTCTGACCAGCACCTCTGACTGGTTGGGAGTTTACCTGACAACAACTGTACAATCCAATCATGCGCATGCATGTCTCTTAAGAAGTCTTAACTGTGTGCAAGAAAGTGTAATCTCAAACCAGACAACCTGTGTCATCTCTTGCCTGCTGGTGATGTCATCTGTGTTACTTTCAATTCGAATTCCGTTTGAGATAAGATGAGACTGAATAAAATGTTTTAACATACAGCATTTGCCCTGGGCAAGACTTACACCGACCATTTTGCCTCTTTATTTTAGGCTGAAAACAATCTTTAAGAACACATTACCCTCAGATACTATCATCATCCGCCAGTTTCTATGTTTGCAGCATTACCTTTCAGACAATGATTGAATCAATACTGCAGATAGGTCATTCACAGACATACTGTATACTGACCTCTTGTGGCAAGAAGTGGTACAACAAGTAGCAGCGTTTCCAATGAGCCTATAATAATTAAAATCATTGGTATGAAAAATTACAATTTTTACTTACAAATCAATAATGTAGTTGCGGGATGCTACAAGCTCAAGCTTCCTCCCAAACAACATGGCTATAGGTAACGTAAAAGTTGTGCAGCAGGCAGTAGCCTATAAGCTTGCTTATTTGCCATTTGGAATTTGGAATTTGCCATTTACTTGCCATTGTTTGTCTGGCAGCTTTAATTATGAACTCGTCAACCAAAACTGTCTTTAAAATTGCTTTTCAAAAAGAAACAATTTTGATAATTGTTGGAATCATGTAAAAATACCAACATGTTCTAAATATGGAAATTTACTGCCTTCCCATTCAGTCATTTTTATACATTAGTGAGTTACAGTAGTGAGGACTGAATTTTCGCAAACCAAACAATCATTTAGTACAGAAAATACTCACCAGGTCAGTCCATAATCTAAGTCATTATTTGTGGGTTTGTATGTGTAATGCATGAGTATTAGTAATCCACTGATATAATGGGGGTGATTTTTGCTATTAGCACCTTATTGCTATTGCACTTTCCTAATAATGCTTATTAGGAATGCGTAATGTTACATCATGGCAGAACTTTTATTTTATTTTATTTATCTTTTTTTTTTGCTGAGCCTTGCTCTGCCCTAAATGGAGTTATTAATAATGTCTACTTTTCTGTGTAACATGCCCACCACTGCCCCTTTGATAGCACTGAAGAAACTTTAAAAAACTGAATTATAACAAAGAGATTTCTTTTTTTATGTTTTTTTTTTTTTTTTTTTTACAGCTATTAAAATTGCAAAATGGGGACATCTGGTGGTTGAATCCCCTGTGATGTGTTTAAATGATTGGACTGAATCTGAGCCTATGATCAAACAGACTACTAAAGATCTACTAAAGACTGCTGTCACTGTCGCTACACCGTTCAAAAGCATCAACTATCAAAAGAGATGACATTCGGGGAATACTAATAAAAAGGTTATCCTCTGAAAAATGCACTCAAAATTCCCAAATATCTTTATGTATACTTGTAGAGTACCTCTCAATCAAGACACCATAGACATCAATTGGAATGGACCCAAGAAAGTTTGAGGTAAAGTTCATATCGCATGTTATCTCAGCTTGAGCTTGTGATCTGGTCTTTAATTACCCCCATCAACGCTCTTTTTGGATGTTTGTGGAAATCAGTTAGGTACAGTCGGAACTCATTCAGTTGCAGTGTGACGACACATATGTACATTTCCGATACCCACTTCCATCCGGGTCAGTGTTGCTGTGGGGCTGAAGCCCATTTCAGAAATCATAGGGCGTAGAAAGTAGGGTAAGGAGGACATTTAAACTCGACACAGCGAGGCCCTCGGTCATTCTTCGAGCTGGAAACCTTGCCATGACACAATGTTGCTTTCTCTCTCTCAAAAATGCAAACTAGAGGGCCCAGCATGCTGTTGACGACTAAACTCCACTTTGCTTTTATTTGTGCAGGTGTATAATTCTAGACTCGTGAAAACACAGCCGGGCTTTTCCCATTACTATGTGTCAGTGTGGGTTCGATAAACTGTAGTTCCCTCTCTTTCCTGGTCCTTATATGAACCTTTTCATTAACTGTCATAAATATGAAATTTAGATCCATCAATGACAAATAGACTAAAAGTTTTATAGTTGCAGTTAGTCCGCCCTAAGTATTTGGCCTAGTTTACAACAATGATGAGTTGTTCAGAAGCAGCATTTGCTATTCTTTATTTAGCAAACACTATATCTGTAATGAAGCTATTTTCTGTTTAAAAGTGAACAAGAATGAACTGGCCCTCTCTCCACTTCTTAATCCCTGATGGAATTTATAGTAGGGTAGAGACAATTAAAATGATGGTGCTTCCACAGGTTCTCTTTTTATTTCAAGCACTTTCCATTTCAGTACCACCAACATTTTTTAGAACTTGGAATAAAAAATTTGCAGATTTTATCTGGAATGGCAAAAAACATAGCATTAAATATGAGATATTAACTCAACCAAAAGAAGAGGGAGGTTTAGGGGTTCCACATGTACAAAAGTACTATTTCGCAGCACAAAAACTAACAATAATGAATTGGATGGGAGAAGAATCTGGAATAAAATGGATTAATATTGAGAAAGAACTGTCGAATGGGTTACTTGGCTCTTTACCTTTCCTTAAAAAAGTGACACAAAAACAATATCTACTCACATTTTGTATTAGAAACACAACAAAGACTTGGAGACAATTATGCCATCATTTAAAAATTCATAGCGAAAGCGTAAAGCTAAGAAAAATGAGATATGACCCAGATTTTAAAGCACAAAAAGATGATAGCATTTTAGACGCTTGGGCAAACACAGGATTGACCGTTTTTGCACAAGTTTTTGATAAAAACATAGTAGTTTCATTTCAAACTCTTGCAGAGAGATATGGTCTACCACAAAAACACTTTTTCAAATATCTACAGGTTAGGAGCTATATTCAACAAAAGGCTGAAGGAAACAAATTATGTTTTAATTTTTTTGTTAGAAAATAGAAACAAAAGTAGAAAGAGGAGGTGGTCTGGCGAAGGCCTACAAAATAATACAAAGAATGACAAAAATGAAGTGCAATGCAAAAGAAAAATGGGAGAATGAATTTATTATAAATATTACAGATAGTTCCTGGAGAGAATCATGGAAAGATAATTTCAAAACAACTCAGTCAAAATGCTGGAAGGAGTTTGGCTGGAAATTTAACCAAAGATTTTTTATGCTGCCTAAACAATGTGCTCATATTTCAGGAGCTGACATAAAATGTTGGCGAGGATGCCGAGAAGAAGGTACGCATACACACATACTCCTTACATGCTCTTTAACAAAACCTTTTTGGGAGGAGGTAAGGCGAGCTATTACATATATTTTTGATCTTAAACAACCTTTAACACCAGTAAACATACTAGGCATCGACCTACCAAATAAGATAAAAAGAATATACCGTAAACTTTTTCATCTTCTAAGACTTACTGCACTAAAGCAAATTACAAGACTATGGAAACAAAGTAAACAACCAGAGGTTCAGCTATGGTATAAAACAATAGAAAGTGTTCTGGAAATGGAAAAAAATACATCAATTTCTAGAAATTGCTCAGAAAAATGGAAGGAAATGTATCCAGACAATCTGTGCAATAAAATGCGCCTATATCTTGAAAACAGAACAACAATATAGGCTACCAAAATCTTTCATGAAGATGTCCACAAAGCTTATGCTACACACCCACTCCCTATACCGGCACATACATATTATTCAATACAACACCTACACTATACACACACTACACACACCTACAGGTACGCCACTAAATATTTTCTTTTTTTTTCTATGATGTCATGCCCCCCCCCCCCTCTCTCTCTCTATCTCTTTCTTTCTTTCTCTCTCTCTCTGTCCCATTTATTTGTATGTTCACGTGTTTGTCTATATGTCAACTGTCTAGTATCATTTGTGTATCTTTGTGAAAAAAAAAAAGTTTATGTGGTGGTATGTTGAAATATAATGGAAAATAACTGTAGCTTTGCATGGGCATACACTGTGAACTGGAGGAAGAAAAAGAAGAAGGAAAAAAGAAAAAAGGAAAAAAGAGAAAAAGAAAAAAAAAAAATATATATATTTTGATGATGATGATGAAATTGTATATGTTGTACAACTCTACCAATAAACAAAGTAACAAAAAAAAAAAAGAATGAACTGGGCCTCTGATTATGTGCCCCGTTTTGGTCAACCTGATTCTTCTTCAGATATAGCTGATCCAGTTTAGCTCCTTAGAAAGCTTGAGCCAATCTCTGGAATAATCGTTTTGTGGGCCAGAGATCATTTGGCTTTCAAGGTTACGCAGATGTGCTGTCACTAACAGACACGTCGAGTAACACGGTACTAAATAAGGAGAATTGTGAATCATTGTGTGACTGTGATAAATGCTTGACGTTTTGTCAATATATCCACTAGATGTCAGAGTAGCAATGTATTTAGAAATGAGTACTGTAGAGGACAGCAAAATGCTATTGTTATAAAATACTTCAAAAGTAGGACACCTTTGAGTTATTAACACAAGTAGGTGTGATGAAATTGTCACTCAGAGAGAGACATTTGGGCTAAGTACCTTCAGTCCTCTTTGCCATTTGTTGCAATTAACATTTTCAACCATTGATTGAGCTTTAAGCACACTATATATTGATATTATATATGTAGTATATATATACATGTGTATATATATAAGTAGCAAGTCTGTAAAACAGAAATACTTTTGTAGGGAAATGAACAGAAAAGAAACAGCTTGCATATTCTATCAAATATCAAAATGTCTACCCTTTGAAGGCTTGAAAAGTATCTGCTTTCTAGCGCTTTCTAATTCTATTGTCACTTGGGGCTGATTTGGGATTTCTTCACAGATGGCATCTTGCTGGTAACTCTGAATTGTACATCATATCAAAGAGAGCTTGGAGACAATGGGAAGTCCTCTGTCCAAAAATCTAATTAGAACCAGAATTCAGACTTTTTTAACAGGATAATTATTTTAAGGATGATAACAAATCAACTCAGGAATTTAATATAATATAAAAAAAAAGTTGACTGTAATGACTTGTTTCTACAGAGGAGGGAGATATAACTTCTGAAACCAAGGGCTTAAGTAATTTTCCCTTTAAGAATAATGCATTTATTGTTCTAAGTGACAGATTCTCAATAACTATGAAAAGTTTGCTTGTCAAAATTTGTTTTGAACAGTTTCCATGACTGTATTTCTGTGTGCTCCACATCAAGTGCTTGTAAAGAGCAGCTTCCTGTAACACACTCTAGATGTCAGTGTGAGTTAGCAGTTCTGATCCAGTTTGATTCACATCAAATGTAAACCCTTAATGAAAGCCAGTATGAAGACTGGATTTAAATGTTTTGTGTTTGCTCCAGAGGTGGTTCACAATAATAGCTTGTAACAAAGTTGCCATATTAATTTGAATCAGTGTCATAATTTGTTGAACAAATAATCTACACAAATATTCCCGAAGGATCAATGAAGATTCATTCTATAGCTTTGAGAGATACATCCAGAGATCTGCTGTGCTGCCAGTAAAATCTTTGACTTAATTTGTATAAAGTTTGCAGTTATTCGCACTTTTCCTTCTTGTCTGAGGAATGAACTGACGAGTTACGTTTAGTGTTTGCTGTTAATCTCTTTTTGTGCAGAACTCAAGAGTGAGGAGCCTCAGAGTGCTCAAAGCTGGGAATTCAGACTCTGTGGCCGCAGCCTGTGCAGAGACAGATAGGCCTGCCTGTTTTATATGTAAAGCTGCCAGCCAGAAAGCACAGGCCCACAGGGTACTCCGCACCACTCCGTTGTTCCAGCCAAACTGTGGCGGGCTCCCACTGTCTAAGCCGATTTTCATTCTGGGAGCACAAGAGATCAGAATGACGCTAAGGATGGTAGATGGGGTGAGTTTGACCTATTCATGAATTGCCGTTTATATGTTTGTTACACAGCTGATTGGGACTTCACCTGGAGGGCAGAAGACAATACTACACTATCCCCCGCCCCTTCTAAATTCTCAAACACGTTCACTCTTTTCTTTTGATATTATTTGTTTGGCGTGTCCACCATTCTAAAAAGTTAGAGATACAGTTTAAGAAAGATAATATTCTCTAACTCAGCGCTTCATGCTAGGGATTATCCTGCTCTGTCAATCACTGATTTGCCCCAGTGAGGCACTTTGATGTGCGTTAGGACTCGGTGAGTTGACTATTAATTGAACATCACAGTCTAGCCAATCACAGCCTCAGAATTCCTCATCCTCTATCAGCACAGCCGCAGTGAATGGCCTCATTTTAGCCTCTTGGGCATGTTATCATTGCAAATGAGTTGGTTATCAACAAGATGGCGTAGACTGTGGGGCTTAAACAAATAAACAGTCTAAGGGTGGATCAGAGCGTTCCGCAATGTGCAGATCTGCAATGACTCAGCTTCTTCTTTTTTTTTTTCCCTTTTAAATGTGTGTACACACTGAGTTCTGTAGAGGTACATAGTTGCTGGTACAAAATGCTGAAAATAGGTTGCTTTTGCAAGTTCCGCCTAGTGCATGGACTCCATGTCAGAATTTGAGGAAACATTGATAAACTGTAATGTAATAACTGAATGTGTGTAGTATTAAATTAGTTTATTTTTCATTTGTGTAACACAATGTTTCATAAACAATACAGATGAAGCAGCACAGATGCGGACTATCTGGTTATGCTGTAATTTCCTGTTACATGGGGCATGGCTTCGATTCTCTGGGCAAACAGTTTGCCTTTGAAGAATAATTTGAAAATATACATTTTAATAAGGTGTACTGAGGCAGTGCCAATGAGACTCCAGAAAAAAAAAGATAAAAAGGAGATTGCATGTCAACAAAACAAAACAACAAATTGAGGAGGGAAAGAGATAGAAAATAAAGGAGAGAGACAAAGAATAATTGAACTAAGGAGAGAACTTGTAGCAGCAAGGTGTTTTTTTCTTTAATTGAAGTGGCTGAGGAATGTAAAATGAAATGGGACGCTCTGGGCAAATCAGTTCTGAACATGCTTTGAATGTAATGCAACAATTTAGAGCATTTATTTTTGTCTGCTGCGGAAAACAGTGCAAATGTACTAGTTCTCTCGTCTGTCTGGCTGTTATTCCTCCACTTAATATCCATCCATCCATCCATTATCTATACCGCTGAATCCGTCGATCGGGTCGCGGGTGGGCTGGAGCCTATCCCAGCAGTCAATGGGCGAAAGGCAGGGTACACCCTGGACAGGCCGCCAGTCCATCGCAGGGCCACATAGAGACATACGAGACACCACTTAATATCGATTCTTTTTTTTCATTTTTTTTCAGGAAATCAGTCAGCTGCAATCAGTCAGCATTTTAAAGACATTTTTGTTTGAAGATGAAAAAGTGAATTAACAAATTAACACAAAAGCCAGAAAGTCCACACTTATTATTATAGATATTCCCACACCTCCATCACCCACCCTGTCTTTCTCAGCTCTCACTCATTGCTTGTTTCTCGCTCCCAGTCCGCTGTTTTTTGGATTCCTTTGGTATTACTGTTTAAGAATATGTGTGTATCAAACAAATTGTTGTTCCCTCTGTCAGTTCTCAAACAGTTAATCATAAAAGTTACTCAATGTGCAACATTCTTAAGGAATTTTCCTTTCTTGTCTTTTAATGACATGGAAAACAGGAGTAGGGATTGACCAACATTACAAATTTAGGTCAGAACATAGATTATTTCATAATTTATGCACACTGTGAAGTGAGCTAAGAAGTAAATTTAGCTATTTTTTCACAAACCCATAGAGCCAACATGGCTGTACTCAATTGTCTCTGACACAGCAAACTCTTATAGGGAAGATTAGAAATCTTACTCTTTCTCTTCCTCTATCATGTTGTGCTGTAAATGGTTTCAACTTGCAGGCCTTTCTCTCACACATTATTTCACTCATGTATATGTGATCCTTTTAAAAGTAAGTGTATGTCTCTTTCTTTCCCTCTGTGTCTGCCTTACACCTTTGTCCTTTAAAATGACTATTTATGCACCCTATCGCCTTTTCTTTTCTTCTCTTGTTCAGCTTCATCCATTCTTCATCCACTTTTTTAAAATTCTCACTTTGTCCATTTGCATCCCTTTTCACACAGGCACTTCATTGTTTTGATGTATGACCTAATTACTTGGCTAATTAAGGTTCTTGTTCACTCGTTGCCACTCAGTCTGGTCGTGGGGAGCAGCAGCCCCCTTTTTCTGCTCAGTGTGATTCCAGGCAAAGAGGTTGTTATTATACACCCAAAGATAGCCATTAGTATTATAGTTACATTGGCCATTTTGGGACTTCAAATTTTCCATGAGCTCACTTCTATTTCATAAATGGACCCCTGTTCTGATTTTTATCTTGAAGCAATGGAAATGGCTGGTGTGTAATTGCTTTTAAACACAATTATATTCACTAATAAGCATCCCATTTTGTAGATTTGGTGACAAATGGACCCTTGGTTTCCTCTAAGAGAGCCTGAAGCGCTAATTTTACTTTCTTCTACTGCTTCTGCTCTTCATAGGATATCTTTGGCTCTTTATTTTCCAAATCTTTTCTTTTTCTTTTGCTGAACAAGCAGTTTTCTTTCTTTTAGTATTGATCAAGTGTCAGAAGACACTACATGCAAGTAAGGGGCAGGTCTTTTTTTCCTCCCTTTCTGTGTGCTGAACATGAGCTGCTTGCTGAAAGTGTTATTGCCAAACTATACTTGTGGAGTAAAGTTGAATAGAATGCAAATGCACACCAATGCTGTTACTAGTAGTGGACCTAATCACGGCCAGCAAATCTGCTATGAGGAGTAACAATATTTAAGGTAACAGCAGCCCTCTCTAGTGCTAAAACCTCTCCATCTAACCTTACACCACAGGAAAGAAAGGCAGTAACATCCCTCAGCAGAGATCTAAACATCAACATTTTGCCAACAGACAAGGGAAGTTGCACTGTGGTTCTAAACACAGCAGATTACCACAGAAAAATAACATTCTTCACTGACAACACCACATACTGGGCTCTGAAGAGCTATGATAAGAGAGTCACAGACTACTTACAAAAACTGGAAGAGGACAAATTTATTGGCCGACCATTTTACTACAGACTGCACTCTTGGACATCCTAGGATATAGGGAGTCCCATTCAGACTCATCAGCAGCATCAACTTGGTCACCTAAAACATTGCCAAACACCTCACCTCCATCTTAGCACCTCTGGTAGGACACACGCAACTCCACAAACTTTGTACAAAAAAATCAACATCTACATCTGACACTATCCCTAGGTGAAGCCATTGTTGCGTTTGATGTCACTTCCCTTTTTTTTTTTTTTTTACATATTTTCACATTTACCGACATCAGGCTGTGGGGACTCTCAGGAAGCAGCGACAGCAAGATGACTCTTTATAGAACAGGATCAACTTCACCCCCAACCAGATCAATGTCCTGCTGGACCTCTTCCTCTCCATCGCCTATTTTAAGTACATTGACTATTTTTACATACATAAGCAAGGCTGTGCCATGTGACCTCCAGTGTCCACCGTTGTGGCCAGCCTTTACATGGAGAAAGTAGAAAACAAAGCACTGACCTTTACAAAGGAACGCCGAGCCACTGGTTCACATATGTGGACGACACCTGGGTCAAAATCCAAACTCAAGATGTAGAAGCTTTCACTGAACACATCAACTCGATGGTCAGCAACGTCAAGTTTCCGAGGGAGGTTGCTGAAGACAACAACCTGTCTTTTCTAAGTTGCACATTGAGCTGGATGGAAGTCTCAACATCACACAGACAGAAATCTACACACACAGACAAATAATTGTTGGACTCGCATCACCCACTGGGACAAAAAACTGGCTGTGATCAGAACACTACACCATCAGAGAATGTCGGCTTTTGTATGAGAGATTAAGACGTCCAGTTTATAACCTGCTCCAAGAGCCTTAGAGACAGTAAAGTAGAGGCTAAATGCAGTTTTTTTCTCAGTTAAAAAAAAACCATGGGCAAAAAAAAACGTGCAAATTTGTCATGAAAGATTTATTTCATGGATAATTTATTAACTTTTATTATCAAATATCCCCACTTCTTTTCATTCACAGGAAACTTGGTTGGCCCTTTTTTTTTTAACAAGTTGACAATTTCCTGAGGTCCCAACAAAATGTCCGTGTTACACTTTGTTCAAAATGTCACAGACATAAAGTAACACAGCAGCCTTCTAAATGCTGTCTACCTTATTTATGATGACCCACAGTGGAGTGTGGTGGAATGAGCCACGACTGACTTTTTTGTGGTATGTACCTCTTTTGAGATCAGCTTAGCATTACCATAAAAATGTTTATTTGGACACATTCGATAACGGCTGAATCATGTTATACCGTATAAGAAAACATAGATAATGTGCTGCTATAGTAGAAATTACTGCACTTATGGAGGAAATTTCATCAGTGATTGCATTTCTGAGAAGATAAAACATCCACTGAAGTACTAAAGTTGCCCACACAGTGCAAAGGGTGCTTGTTTGACCCAGTTACAAAATGCATATTTTCAACTAATTTCAGTAACTTCCAAAAAAAGAAAATCACATAACTGAATTACTTCTCAAAGATATTTCCCTTATTTGCAGTTTGTCCGCAGACATTTAGCAGTGATCCCTCTTTTAGGCGGAATCTTGAATCTTTGAATTTCCTTGTTAGGAGCTCAGGTAAGCTTTGTCAACCCTACTGTCCACATTATACATCACTTCCCCCAAAAAGTAGCTTTCCAAGCAAATATAAAAACTTTAATTTATTATTCTTGATTTAATTGGCAATGAACAAAGTGATGGTGGAGCATTTTCAGCTCTTCTTTTCTGAAGTTGAAAACAAACTTCAAAGCAATCATGTTTTTTTTACCACTTTATACACTTACACTTAAGTTCCAACTCAAGAGTTCTGAGTTCCCACCTCTGAGGCACAACAGTTCTGCATAATTTCTAGCTGTGGGTGGAGATTAAGATGGGGCTGCGGTATAATCTAATCTGAGCTCCAGCTGTGACGCCTGAGTCAGCTGCACATCTGAGCGGCTCACTGAAAGACTCATTTTTGGCCCCAAAAAATGCAACAGTGTTGCCATATTTCAGTTTTTTAAGGCTCTTCCGACACACTCATATACTCTTAGGCACCGGTTTAAATATATTTTCTTTCATAATATTCATAATATTTAACCCCCCCCCAAAAAAAAAATTGTTCCCCCACTTTCTCTCTACTTCCATTTTTCTTTTGAAAAAAGGAAATAAATGCTCAAATGCTCAGTCTACATTTGACAACACTGGAGATCAAGTGTTTCATTCAAATACATATTGCCAGTATGGGAAGAAGGCCCTGCCATCATTCATCTCCCTTGTGCTGGTCTCACAGGTCGCGGTCCAGGCAGAGGCGCTCATGTTGAGACATACCACTGCCACCTGCTGGTCACCTCCGGGAGCCTGTCTCACTTTGTTCTTGTTTTCCAAATCCATGAATCTTGCATTCAATGGATATTTTAATCCATGACAGTGCATATTCCAGGGGCAACTGTATTCTTCCTCATCAGATACGACTGTCTATCTCTCTGACGTTGCTGATGGAAGAAGGTATTTTGCATCTCATTATTAATTGAATGCAAAGGAGGTATTTGCGGAGCAAGGTGAGTTCTGAGCCTGGTAACAAAGAATTATTTATGATGTTCCAGGCAGTAATGGAACTGAGCCCGTCACTGTCCTTATGGATGAAAACATTTCTGCTTCAACGTTGACAGGATGCTGCCTACTGCCTTCTTGTGTAAACACAAACCAGCATAGAAAAAGGTAATTTGGCTCAAAAATAGCTGTAATATTGAAATTGGCAACCCCTTGAAGGGGAGATTTAGCGTACAATAATGGAGAGAATAGACAATCATTTTCTACATTTACAGTGTGGATTTTTTTTTTCCAGATGTGTGCGATACATGATTGTCACTTGTTTGTTTACTGTGACTATAGCTGTGAATAAATTAGTGTGATCAACTTTGTTCAAAACATGTTTTGTTCAATCGAAAATCTATACAATGTATGTGTCCTACCTGCCACTTTGATGCTAACATACCACCAACATGATTGTGGGAAACAAAAAGAATATTTCTTGGTAAAACCTGTAAAAAAAACAGCTTACTTGGGGAGAAAAAGAGAAAAAAATCATTTATATTTAAGGTGAACCTTACTAAAATATTGAGATAACCATCCATCCATCCATTATCTTCCGCTGGTCCGGGGATCGGGTCGCGGGGGCAGCAGCTTTAGCAAAGAGACCCAGACGTCCCTGTCCCCGGCCACTTCCTCCAGCTCTTCTGGGGGGACCCCGAGGCGTTCCCAGGCCAGCCGAGAGACATAAGCCCCTTTCACACTGCGACCCGCTACCTTAGCAGGTCCAAATTACACCTTCGACCCGCGTCGAGCAATGTGAACGCTTGGCGTGTCAGGGTGACCCGTGTCGCCTGAAGCCGAGTTCAGGGGGCGTTGCCTAGTGGAAGAGCGTCACACGAAACACATAAAATGCTGGGCGTGTACAATGACGTAGGCACAAGCCATGCGTCGGAGGTAGGGTTAAATACACCTGTCTGCATCAAAGTTTTCATACAAACGATGGCGGGACACCTTGAGATATCGTTTATGCAATTGTATATGCAGTTCATGGAGATGTTACTTTACGGTGCGTGGGAAACCGCGCTCTCCCATCTTTCTCGCCAGCCCTTCCAGCAAAGGTCCATCTTTCACCGTCCCCGAAATGTGGCGGAAAATAACGTCCTCTGCTCGGAGGCTGAGGAGCTCGCGGACCTCCTTGTCTCCCCAGTTGGCCATATTAAAAAATGTCTCCAACTTGATGTAGACTAAAACAGAGTAAAACTTGTCCTCACCTGTCGCTGTTGTTCTGAATAAGCTGTCCATTCTGTATTTTAAACTCCTCACATCACGCCACGCCCACGTCCGACCCGCGTCGATTGCGTTCACATCAAACTCGGCTTGGCAAAAAGACTAGGGTCCGACGCGGGTCGAAAGGCGAGTAGAGTTGACGCGGCAGCCCGGGTCGGCAGTGTGAACGCAACAGCGGACACGCTAAATTCGCGAATTAAACGGTTATTTGGCAGTGTGAAAGGGGCTATTGTCTCTCCAACGTGTCCTGGGTCTTCCCCGGGGCCTCCTCCCAGTGGGATGGGCCCGGAACACCTCACCAGGGAGGCGTCCAGGAGGCATCCTAACCAGATGCCCGAGCCACCTCATCTGATTCTCGATGCGGAGGAGCAGCGGTTCTACTCCGAGCCCCTCCCGGATGACCGAGCTTCTCACCCTATCTCTAAGGGAGAGCCCAGACACCCTGCGGAGGAAACTCATTTCGGCCGCTTGTATTCACGATCTTGTTCTTTCAGTCACTACCCACAGCTCGTGACCATAGGTGAGGGTAGGAACATAGATTGACCGGTAAATCGAGAGCTTCGCCTTCTGGCTCAGCTCCTTCTTCACCACGACGGGCCGGTGCAGAGCCCGCATCACTGCAGACACCGCACCGATCCATCTGTCAATCTCCTGCTCCATTCGTCCCCCACTCGTGAACAAGACCCCGAGATACTTGAACTCCTCCACTTGGGGAAGGATCTCATTCCCGACCCGGAGAGGGCATTCCACCCTTTTCCGGCCGAAGACCATGGTCTCGGATTTGGAGGTGCTGATTCTCATCCCAGCCGCTTCACACTCGGCTGCGAATCGCTCCAGTGAGAGCTGAAGGTCACGGCCCGACGACGCCAACAGAACCACATCGTCCGCAAAAAGCAGAGACCCGATTCTGAGGTCGCCAAACCGGACCCCCTCAACGCCCTGGCTGCGCCTAGAAATTCTGTCCATAAAAATTATGAACAGAATCGGTGACAAAGGGCAGCCCTGACGGAGTCCAACCCTCACAGGAAACATGTCCGACTTGCTGCCGGCAATGTGGACCAAACTCTGACACCGGTCATACAGAGACCAAACAGCCCATATCAAGGGGTCCGGCACTCCATACTCCCGGAGCACCCCCCACAAGAGTCCCCGAGGGACACGGTCGAACGCCTTCTCCAAGTCCACAAAACACATGTAGACCGGTTGGGCGAACTCCCATGCTCCCTCCAGGATCCTGCGGAGGGTACAGAGCTGGTCTAATGTTCCACGGTTGGACGAAAACCACACTGCACCTCCTGAATCCGAGATTCGACTATCCGGCGGATCCTCCTCTCCAGTACCCCCGAAAAGACCTCACCAGGGAGGCTGAGGAGTGTGATCCCCCTATATTTGGAACACACCCTTCGGTCCCCCTTTTTAAAGAGGGGGACCACCACCCCGATCTGCCAGTCCAGAGGCACTGCCCCCGATGTCCACGCGATGCTGCAGAGGCGTGTCAACCAAGACAGCCCCACAACATCCAGAGCCTTGAGGAACTCAGGACGGACCTCATCCACCCCCGGGGCCTTGCCACCGAGGAGTTTTTTGACCACCTCGTCAACCTCAACCCCAGAAATGGGAGGCCCCACGTCCGAGCTCCCCAACTCTGCTTCCTCATCGGAAGGCGTGTCGGTAGGATTGAGGAGGTCCTCAAAGTATTCCCCCCACCGACTCACGACGTCCCTAGTTGAAGTCAGCAGAGCCCCGCCCTCACCATACACGGTGTTGACGGTGCACCGCTTTCCCCCCCTGAGCCGCCGGATGGTGGACCAGAATCTCCTCGAGGCCGTCCGGAAGTAACCAAATACATCCAAACACTTACTTTTTTGTAATCAGTTGTTTCAATTCTTCGAACATTTCTGCCTTGGTTTGTCAGTAATGTCACTGGCATCTCATTACTTTATCTAGTTCAGAATCTAAAGCAACACAAGAAAATTAGTTTAGTCGGTGGCTACAAACGTTAGACAAAACATATTTTTTATACTCAACGTAAGGTAAGGTTTTTTTTATTATGTGTATGAGAGTGTGTATGTGTGTATAAATCACAGCACATTTTTTTGTTTCTGTCCTCTGATAATACCGACTGCCCAAAATGTAAATAACCTCATACCCAAAACAGCCGTTTGCTCTTTATTGGTTTCAAGGTTGACTATACTGTGTAAATGAATCCCTTGTTAATCCTAACTTTAGCTTCCTACATCATTGCCCCATCCATCCAGAAAATCTCCTGGGACATGCTTCTAGCTCTGAGTGTATGATATTACATGGACAACTGCTCGACTCCAAGCTATACCTGAACTGATATTTTCTTGCTCGTGGAGTCACATGCAGACACAATGCTACAGCATACTCTGTCCAAACTGTGTATTTTGTATCATGATATAAGTCGTTATAACAATGGAATGGGAATCATTCTGGTGCTTGAGTTTCAAGTGAAAGATATTGTGTGAATTGAATCAGAATTGATGTATTATAAGCATAATTACTATTATTATCTGACATATTTCCTTCATTTATATGTTTATTTGTTTATCTTTTGTTTAGAGATATTTAAGCATGTACAAGTGTTTGCGAATCTATTTAAGTTCACGAAATCTGCTACATGAAAATATTTTAGTGTACAATTTTGGATTTAAAATTGACATTTATTTTCAAATCTAAAATTACACTTTAATGCTTCCCAGTGCTTATAATTACAAATAATTACTTGTTGTCACACCCATGGACTCACGTTTTTAGTTTCATGTTTTAGGTTATGTTTGTGTGTCACTCCATGTTTAGTTTTTGCCATTTTAGTTTCCCTGCACTCTGGTTATCAGTTTCATTCACTTCACCTGTGTTTTTTCCCTCAGCTGCACTCACTCCCCAATCACTCTCACTCCCTATTTAGTTTCCTGCCTCCCCTTTCAGTTTTGCGGGATCTTTGTTTAATGTCAGTTTCAAAATCCACGCTAAGGTTCCTACGTCCCATGAGTTCCACGATTTTCTAAGATAAGTATTTATTCCATGCCATGTTCTTTTGTTTTGTTTATAGCGCCGTTTTTCTCCGGCTCTGCCGCGTTTTATGTTACTTTGTTTTTTGTTAATAAATCTTCCTTGTTTTTGTAAGTCCGCATCCGTGTCCTACCTTCCCACCTTCACCCCCCAACCCCGAAACCTGACAGAAAGATCCCGCCAGAAATGGACGCGGCGGACGAGAACACTTTTTGGAAGCTGGTCGGGAAGTTCTGGTGCTGCTTGGCACGGGACGACACCGCCTGGCAACAACTGAACGTGGCTGATGACCTGGTGGACTTCTTTTTAAAAAAACAGGTCCTCCAGCACTTGCCGGATGTGGCAGACATCTGGGCGGAGGTCATGAGCGTGCAGCGCTCAGCAACCCAGGACATTTTTGGCTTGGAGCCACACCAGGTAACCATGCTGTACAGCTTTTTCTCAGCCACAGTCACCAGGGCCCCGGCCGTTCCAGAGCTGGCCCCGGCCGTTCCAGAGCTGGCCCCGGCCGTTCCAGAGCTGGCCCCGGCCGTTCCAGAGCTGGCCCCGGCCGTTCCAGAGCTGGCCCCGGCCCTGACCCAGAGGCCACAGGGCCTGACCCAGAGGCCACAGGGCCTGACCCAGAGGCCACAGGGCCTGACCCAGAGGCCACAGGGCCTGACCCAGAGGCCACAGGGCCTGACCTCGACCCCCTCCGGGCCTGACCACGACCACGAGGCGGCAGAGCCCGACAAAGCCTCAGAGCCCATGGGGCCCCAGCCCATGGACTCACTGGTTCGAGCCCCTCCCTCCCACCCCCAGACTTTGGGGATGTCTGGGATCCATCCCTTGAAGGGGGGGCTCCCCCCCCGTCGGAGGTCCGGCCGACCGTGGGACGGTCCCCGGCTCCTCCTCCTGCCACGTCATCGGGGGTCCGGGCGTCCGCCGGGCCGTCTCCTGCCGCCACGCAGAGGGAGGTCTGGGTGCCAACCAGACCACCGCCTGCTGCCACGTCATCGGGGGTCCGGGCGTCCGCCGGGCCGTCTCCTGCCGCCACGCAGAGGGAAGTCTGGGTGCCAACCAGACCACCGCCTGCTGCCACGTCATCGGGGGTCCGGACGTCCGCCGGACCACCGCCTACTGCCGTCGCGCCAACGGCCGTCTGGGTGCCAACCAGTCCACCGCCTGCTGCCACCGCGCCAACGGAAGTCTGGGGGCCAACCAGACCACCGCCGGTTCCTGCTATGCCGTCTACGGTCTGGGCGTCCGCCAGACCACTGCCTGTTCCTGCTATGCCGTCTGCGGTCTGGGCGTCCGCCAGACCACTGCCTGTTCCTGCTATGCCGTCTGCGGTCTGGGCGTCCGCCAGACCACTGCCTGTTCCTGCTATGCGGTCTGGGCGTCCGCCAGACCACTGCCTCCCACCATCCCACCCTCGGATTTCTTAAGGGTTGTCTGGGATCCACCCCTTGAGGGGGGGGCTCTGTCACACCCATGGACTCACGTTTTTAGTTTCATGTTTTAGGTTATGTTTGTGTGTCACTCCATGTTTAGTTTTTGCCATTTTAGTTTCCCTGCACTCTGGTTATCAGTTTCATTCACTTCACCTGTGTTTTTTCCCTCAGCTGCACTCACTCCCCAATCACTCTCACTCCCTATTTAGTTTCCTGCCTCCCCTTTCAGTTTTGCGGGATCTTTGTTTAATGTCAGTTTCAAAATCCACGCTAAGGTTCCTACGTCCCATGAGTTCCGTTTTTCTCCGGCTCTGCCGCGTTTTATGATGTTACTTTGTTTTTTGTTAATAAATCTTCCTTGTTTTTGTAAGTCCGTGTCCTACCTTCCCACCTTCACCCCCCAACCCCGAAACCTGACACTTGTCACATAATCAATGATGACAATTGGTGGGGACAAAAGCAAAAAGACCCTAATACACTAAAAAACACAAGATAATAAGAAATAAGACAAAACAGTCACAAACTGTCCACTTTAATGGTAGCTTTTGTTTGTACATATGGATGTTTTAATATCTTTCCTTGGCTATTGACTCCACTTACTACAGTGTCTTTATACATATTACACTTTGCACTCAGGAATTGTCAGAAGAGACATAAGCCTTGTGGATAACTCAAACGAGAAATAAGAAAATTCTATGAAAACTACCGCCGATTTGTTAGGTGTGGCCAATCGCTCATCAACCATCCAGATATAAGGCTCTCCCTGTTCGCCAGCAAGCTGCATCTCACCACCTCCCCATCTCCACCCGGTGTCTCAAGGTCCTCGGTCTCTCCTTCCTTCGTACGACTCCGCCACCAGGTTCGGGTCAATTGTCTCCTCTCTCTGTGTGAGTCTCTCCAGGTTGAATTAATTCGACAATCCTTTCTCTCTTCTTTATGGCTGCCACAAGGAATTACCACATATTATAATGAAACTGTAAGAAACAAGAATTTCAACTCTAACTTTTGCTATAATAAGGATAATCTTTCGACTTTGACCTTGCAATTACTCTGCCATTGCCTCTCAAATAAATGACTGTATAAAAATGACAAAAAAAACAATACACAACAATATTTGCAGATATGAGAAGATACTGAAAAAATTTAAATGAGAACAAAAACCATGATTCCATAAAGAGGTTTTACAACATTCGAAGTACAGGGAACTTTAATAAAAGGAGCCAAAACGGAAGTAGGATAAGATAATCTTTCAGTCTCCATTATGGGACAAACACCGAGTCAAGAGGGCTTACTTTGTCTTCAGCAATCTTGTATTGGGCAGTTCATGTCAAAGCAGGGGCGTCGAGAGACCTGGTCATTCGGGGCTTCAGCCCCGAATCTCCGGGGTTCAGCCCCGAATCTCTCTGGACTGACATAAATAAAATATGTATAATAAGAAGAAGAAGAAGAAGAAGAAAAAGAAGAGCTCCGTCTTGCTCCAACACCTGGTGATCATGGCTCTGTTGATTAGGCGATGGCTTTGAGTCTCGTGCAGGATGTTCTCCCTTTCCTACGTTCCAAGCACAAACTATGTGTTATATTCCTCAGAAAACTTGATTGGAAAATCATCTGGCGAGTCAAAAGACAATACCGTTTTATTTCGCTATAATCGTCCTGTTGATTAAAAGCCAACAAGGCGCACCTTACTTCGCTACAAAACAAAGCTAATTCGCTTTAGAATCTGATGGATAAGGGCATTGCTAAAAGAAACTCGCCTAACACACATCAGAAATGTCCAGCCTGACACTACATAAAATACCTAGTAGAGACAAGGATATGAATATACACAGCGTTGTCTATGCACACCGTAAAGACATAGATAGTATAGCCTACTACTAAATTAAAGGCATAATATCAGTTTCACACGGCAGGATAAAAACAGCAATTTCTAATCAGCAGGCCTAGCCTACATGCCGCACACGCGGCTCAGATTACACGCAATGCCCACAAACTTCGGTAAATTCTGATTTTGAAGATAGAAATATAACCTTACTAACATTACATCCAAACAACCAAATGTCAAAACTTACAGTATATGAACACAGGCACAACAAACGTCCAAGTACAGCATGAAGGTCGACGACACAGCTGGTTCCTTCTCAGTCCTTCTGGGTTGTGTTAAAAAGTAGGCAGGCTCTTCATTTGGTGATGACCTCTGATTGGCTCGAGCCATCGACTGTGGCTCGAGTTACTCACTGGAAGCAGTAGGGCTACTCGTGAACTCCGAGATGTGGCCCCCTAGTGGCCAAAGCTGAACTCTTAATTGTGTAGCAGCTGGTCATGAAGTGTGTTAAATTTTCATTTTAACACCCCCTTTTTTAATTTTGTTTCCCGGGGGAGAAACCCCCGGACCCCCATTAAAAATTATTTTCATGTCTGGGCTACAGCCCCGAATGTTTGCTCAAGCTACAGACGCCCCTGTGTCAAAGTAACATCTACTGCCAAGATCATGGGTTTCCACATAGAGAGCACTTTTTTTTTTTAAACTTTAAAGGGTCATTTGGTTTTATTATTGTTTGTGATCATTGCATTTACCAGATTACAATTCCAGATAAAGTGTTTTATATTTATTATAGAGCTGCATCAATTTGCCAGCTTTTAGTGTGTTTGAACTGAATGATTTGATTGTAACCTTTATTTTTGTCTGTTTGGTCCATGATAGTTTGGCAATCAGGGAGCTTCTCTGGTGACATCTGGTGAGTATTGAAAATGTTAAGGAAAAGCAATAGATGTTTAGCCTGGCTGACGCGTCCACATCTCGATGAGATGGTGGTCTGGGAACTAGGTGTGCATTTTCTCGTATTTGAGGCGTGGTTTACGAATGCCTAGAGCCGTTTATTGGGCGCTACGAATGTCTATCAAATGGCGTCTGGTTCTTCCCATGCTGCTTTGCGCGCGATTCATAGCCAATTGTATCACTTATACCAGATGACGTATGTAGAGCGACAGAAATTGGACGAGGAAGAAGGCAATGAAATCTTTCAACGCCAAACGTTGCTCATTTTTAAAAGTAAACTTGCGTTCTAAGCTACTTAAAACACTTTCTAAGGCTGCATCGAACGGTAACGTTGTGTCCGCTGCCATGTTGGATTAACACTCTACAAGCTTCAGTGTCGCGCATAGACGTCGTCATCGTCTTGCTGCCACCCCCCCCCCGTTCTGTGATTAGTTCCCTAACTCGGGCAAAAATAAGGGCGGTAGTTTCCAGGCTGCCTTTGCAGTGTGAATGAAATCGCGCGCAAAGCAGCATGGGAATTCCCAGGCTAATAGATGTTACTTACCTAAGCTCATTTTAATCCCCCATCAGCCCACCAGAAGAACTGAATTTAGTAACTAAAACAGAATGGTTTCCATAAATTGTTTGTGCAATTTTCACTGTAAAAGGCCATAAATCCACAAAGTTTGACTTTTCCTCTCTATGTGTAAAAAATAGGTGTGCTCCAGCTTTGTTTTTGTTTACTTAAGTTTTGTTAATTTATTTTTACAGATCCACTAAACCAGGCCACTTGATTTCCACTGATGTTTGACCCATATTTGCCAAAGGTGGGTCTTCGGTGGACAATGAGTCCTCTGCAGGGGTAGAGATAGTCTATTCAGTCAAAGTTGATCCCCTTCCAGTGCTTTGCCAGAATCCCTCCTATGTGAAATGCGATCTATCACATAGGGTATGTCGCCCGGGGGCTCTCATCCTCTTTCCCAACCAGTATGCCCACACTGCCAGTGCCACATCACTGCTGCAAAGTGCATTTGCCATGCTTTCATGCAGCAGTTCTGACTAATCTGGTTCTTCCTTCCTTCTTCCTTCCACCGTGAGGCTGGACCCCCCCCTTCCTTCCTGTCTTTTTACACACTTTCTTTTCTCCTTCTTTTGTCAGCACTTAAGCAGTAATTCTTGCTTCAGTGAACTGGTTATACAGTGCATGATTTGATCTGACCTGAAAGCTAAAGGCTCGCTATTATTGCTGTATCAGAGCCCGTGAGATGTAAGGAAAAATGAGTCAAGCAAGTCCTTAGTATGGCGTAATTCAACAACAATACCGGGACCCTCGGTAGCCTATCCTCAGAGAGGAACGACGAGGAAAAGAGTGTGTGTGTGTGTGTGTGTGTGTGCGAGAAAGGGAGAGAGAGAAAGTGAGGGAGAGGAGGTTAGTCGCATCACTCAAGAGGAGTAGGCGTGCTCTTGTGCGCTGCATCGTTTGATGATCTCCCCGGTTCCCCCGAACCTACACGGTGGGTTCTCAGTGTGAGGTTGGCCAATCAAAGAATCTTAGCGGACTCTCCTAGCCGGAGGAGTCGAGCTCGGCTTTGGGGCTGGAAGCACAGTCGAGTGCACCGTACCGGTCAGCGGGGCCACACCGCAGCACTTTGGATAACTCACAAAGCAGCGGAGCGTTCCGTCTGCTGTGACGCGTCGCTCATCTGCGTCCCACTCCCATTGATAGGCTAAGCCAAATATTGCCATGAGAGATTCAGTCAAACAGCATAGGTGACTCCTATTTTCCTTTTCATTTTTGGATTTCCTGGATGGGAAAAAGTCTACGTGAGCCAGAAACTCGCACTGTGCGCGCAGGGGGGTTATTTTTGCCCAAAATGCAGGTGGATCGGAGCTGTGTGGCTTCCAGTGCCTGGTTTACGTGGGTGCTCTTACTTTTCTCAACTCTAAGCACCAGGGCAACCGGGGTGGGAGGCACCCACCAAAGCATCCCTCCGTCTGTGTAAGTAGCCAGATGTCATTTTACGCAAAGTTTGAGCGTTTCAAAGAGGTTTCAAAGCAGAACTTAAACAAAACGCCCCACGAAAGAGAAAGCACAGCAAATCGTTGTTGCATTGTAATCCCATCATATATTTTTTTCCACGTTTATATTTTTTTATGACATTTAGAAGCTATTTACAGTATCATCAATGAATGATCATGCAACATCTATAAAAAAAAAAAAAAAACAGAATAGTCAGGGTTTTTAAATAAGCTTTTGACATAACTTCTTAAAGTTAGCTTGTAGCCAATTTCTTCTTTTTTTTTCTTCACTAAACTGGCATTTTCATTTCTTGCTCCATTCCCTGTGTGCATGCTGTCTGCAGGGTGAAGCTATGGGCCTCAGCATTTGGTGGGGAGATGAAGTCCATCTCTGCAAAGTACTCTGGCTCCCAGCTGCTGCAGAAGGTGAGCTTTTTAACTGTCTCCACGCAACTCATCAGGTGTAAAATAAATGCACGAAGTCTCATTACTTGGACATTATTAGATTTCCGAAAGAAAGAAAGAAAATGCTTGAGCATTTTTTCCACCTTTGGACAGTTAAAGTCTTGCACATTACAGTTGGAGAAGTATTTTTTGAAACACTTCCAATATCCTTGATACAGGGTTTAACTACAGTTATGTCAGTACACACAAAGCACACACCACGTTCAAAATTTATTCATAATCATTATTGGTATTATTGTTCCTTTGCAAAACTAAAATTTTGTGGCACTCCAAGTAAAAGAGCTGTTTATCTAAAAGCTTTAGCTACACTGGCTTTCAAGAGACTAATGACATTGGTTGGGAAAAACAAACTTATGAATGGTAATGATTGGAGTTGGGTCATTTTTGAGATTTTCATCTCTTAAACTTCAGGACCTGTACTTTTTATCCTCTTGAGAATCAGAAATGGATGTCGACTATGTAGGCAGAGATTTAAAAGCTTATTCAGAGCATGTGCCGTTGAAATTAATGTAGGCTCTAAAGCACTCTGTCAGTTGCATTCACACACATAAACGCATGCACACACACACAGAAATTACAGTCAGAAAAGAGCCTATTTTATTGCTATCCAACTGAGTGTTTCTTACATTTCTAACACCCTCTTACCTCTTTTTATGCCTCTTCGCAGTCCTCTCTCATCCCTCTTCTGCTCTGCCTTATGGCATTAATGCAGGATTTTAGAGTGATGAAATGCAAATTTTCTTAATGGTGGGTCATTTGATGAAGGCTGAGTTAAAACTGGCTAATGGATAATTAGTGGATAAAGGTCAAGCTGAAACTAACCTCTCAGCAGGTGTACAGACACAATTTTGTGCTTGGGGTCCATCAGTCCAGATCGCCGGTAGACCACTCTGTTGTTGGATGTCACACAAAAAGAACAGGAGATTTGACATATTGCGTAGGCAGACCCTGCATCTGTCATTTACATGTATCCTTTACACAAGCACGCAGGATCAGTGCACATGACTATGCGCTGCACATCGGAAACACAGTCACATACACATATGTGCGGCTACAGCGTGGATTTCATCAGCCGCTGATAAGGCAGATGAGTGGTGTTATCTTTTTGACAGGATAAACTGTTCCCCTCTCTCATCTTTTTCTGCCTCCAAAAAAGAAGATAACCCTCCCACAGAGTGACGACCTCCTTATGAAATGCAAATGAAGGCCGCAGAGTTAATTGAGCAAAGAAAAGATAAAGGGCCATGTTGTCAGTTAAGAGCATCCTTTCACAACAAACTGTTGAAATGCGAGTGTGGGGTTACTCACAAATGTGCATGTTGTATAAATACCCACATGCATTTACCCGTGAGCTTTTCCATTGTGTCGCAGTGTCCAGTATGCTCTTCCTTATTGTGAGTCCAGTACAGCTGACCCTAGGGCACGTATGCTTTTGAAAAGGTAGACAAGCTGAGGGAAATACACTCTTGTACTTGGAGAGTAGGCTGGTACGAAGGAAAAAAGACTGAGAGTTGTGTGCGTCTGTTTGTGTGTGCATTTGTGTAGGCACCCCTAGGCAGAGGACAGATGGACTGAGTCTCTCTTCAGTCATCTTTCTGACCCTAGCGTAACTAAACTCCCTTGGAAAAAGCAATACCTCTTCTCAACTCGCACGCACACACACACACAGCTGTTGCTTTATGGATTCTGAGTCACTGAATGTGCATCGTCCTCCTCAAACCATTCAGAAAAATTAGACATTTAAGAATTGCGTTATGAATTTTTATTAAAAAGAAAAAGCTCAGTATGGAAATCTTTAATTAAGCGGGCACAGACGTGCCTTAAAGATAAAACTGCGCTCAACAGGTTTTATAATATTCTCTCTACAGTCTGCAGTTTGTAAAATTCATGGCACCTACATTATTGCGGCTCTTGCTGTTTCATTGTATTCCAAGTTGAAAAGCTACAAACTAAATCTGATACTTCCTTTGTGTTGAGTTGGTGTTAATTTAGTGCTTGACTTCCAATTTAATTATCTCTAATAAGACATTCAAGTACAAGTACAAAAGGTTTGTAATTTAGAACTGATGACACAAAACCATTCAATAAACATCTTAATTATTTTTTTAATTGAGGTGCGGTCCTAATCAAAATACATTATTAGCTTCTACAGACATCCTTTTTAGATAATTCAGATGAATGCTTTCAATCATGTCAGTGAAAATGAAAACAGGTTTTAACGGTAATTTTTACATTTAAACATGAAATAGTTATCAGCTTGATATACTCGGGAGAACGTAGGGCATATGAATTAAACTTTGACTCAGTTTCAAGTAAGCCAATTAAAATGTTAAAATTTTTATTTTATATTTTGAAAAAGCCACTTCTGCTTTCATCCAGACCTCACTTGTCTCTCTTCTCCCGGCGTGTCTGGATCTGTCATCTCTTCCCAGACCATTGCACGCTTCTTACATTCATCGGAAACAGCTCTTGTTTCAAGGTTATATCAGTCAGTACGAGTTTGTGTGTGAGTGTGTGGGCACGTGTTAGTACGTTGCTGAGAAAAAAATAAATAAAGATCGATAAAGGCTTCAGTATTTAGCATAACTCATGTATCTAGGCACAGTATGTTATGCTGTGCAGGACGGATGGACTGTATGTATTCCCACAGTCGTGCAACCATGTAAAGACAATAGGTTTCTGTGTAAGTCAAATAAAATGTCTCCCACTGATAGTAAGAATTAGCTTTGTGTGTTTTACCCTCTTCACTGCTGTTTTCTTGAAATCTTTAATTTCATGTATCATTGAGCAACCTGTCGAGATGAGCCGGCCTGGCTGTTGTGATGGCTGTGTCTGTGTGTTTTGAGGTGGCCACACTAGTCCTCTGGAATCAAAGTAGTGAGATATTTTGCCTCACTGAAATAACTTGGAGCCTCTTGGTAATGCAAGTTACAAGAAAAATGATCAGCTGGTGTGACTGTGGCTATTCATGCAGGTGATTTTCTATCTGTAAAAAGCAGAAGCTGTGTCTGAGGGCGAGGAATTGGCAGTGGGCGTATGTGCTTTCTCTGCTCATGTCAAGTTTGCATACGTACTTAAAGCATGCTCAAACACATATACACACAATCTTTCTCTCTTACAGATGCACGTATACAGAGCTAAAAAGCAGGCGATGATAGGGGGGTGTGATGATGTGTGACAAGACTATGTTGAAATTGATTTGCTTTGGCGAGGAAGAAGAGTGAGTGTATTTGTGTTGAGAGGCGTGTGCAAGGGCCACACCATTTTCCTTTACTGCCCAAGAGCTCAGTGCCGCAAGCCACTGATATGTCTGCTGTCAATATTCCTAAAGAAAGAGGGTAACTGAGTGGAGTGGATCCCGAATAAGAAAAGGGTGGATGAAAAACATGTACCAGTCGTGAAGTCTTCTGGTGAAGTGAAGAGGCTAAGGCTTACAGAAATATGTGCAGCAATATGCTGGATTTAAGGAGTTTTCTATCAAGTAATATTTTTGTGATTTAAAACAAATGGGTTTCTTTAAAAACTAAAGTAAAACTTTGAAAGCTTGTATCCTACTCTGCTACAACAATGAGGAAATAATTAAATGTGACAATACAAACTATGCATTTCATTTTCAGAGCTACATACTGTGATTTTCTCATTTCTCTTTGTTTGTCTTCATTAACTCATTAAGATTAATATATAAATTTGCTCAGCAATACTTTATCTGTGACTGCCACCTTCTCAAAAGACTAGTTTCTTCTCTGTTGTAGATGCTATTCAATTTGATACTTTTGTAAAAATTGTATCATACCAAGAGATCCATTTTCTCAAACACGGATAGCAACTGAGGTGATTCTCACCAGTTTGTTTAATAGAAATTAAATGTCATAGTGTTACAGAAGGCAGCTACATGTTAGTCTGTTACAGACAAAAATATCTCATTTTGCTTTGAATCTCCATTTAAGCCATGCTAACTAGATTTAAGAGCATGACTAATTAACCAAATTTGAAATGGAAATGATTATGCATTTCCGTTTTTCACGTTCATATGAAATTAATTATATATTTGGAAGACAAGAGTGGAATAATGATTAGCTGTGTGTAGGACTTTTTCTGCATCCACGTCTCAAAAATTCAGTTTTTAATAGCCATAGAAAGTTTCTTTGTCATCAGTTAGATATTTATTCACATTATGCTGTAATTGTAATGTTTTTACTAGCATAAACTGATGCTACTCAAAAATTCCCTCAAGGATTTTTATTGATCTGAGAGCTTTATATTGCACAAACACACATATATTATTCACGGTATTTAAATTGTATCTTTAAGTACGAGTGTTTAAGACAAATTGGTAAATGATAAGGAAACTAATGGCGTGTAGTGCGTCTTCATCAGGATCATGCACTGCTTGAAAGTTTTGAAACTTTCAGAATTTCCTATATTATTGCATCAAAAATGTTTTACCCAAAAGGTAATCAGCAATTCTACAGTGTTTGCAAACTTTAAAGCAGCAGAAGGGAACTACGACTTATGCAAGAGTGCTTATAAGAACCCTTTGATTGGTGTGATGGCTAATAAAGACTTAATTATCGAGAAAAGATTAAAACAGGCATTTTAAAAATGTATTGTCATTGTCTCTAATACAATGTCCCACTCTCTTTTCTCACTTGTTTTTGTCATTTTCAGCCAGAAAATAACTGATTAATCCCTATTTGACTGAGTTTGAATAATTGTTTCCACTCTGCTAATTGCCCATCACGTTTTACTCAAAATAAGCAAAAACTACCTCAGGTATACATATACATTTTTTTCCCTAATTAGTTAAAGTTTTTTTATATATTTTCCCAATGTTAACATTAATCTTTATATTAAAAAAATGTCTATTCAGAGGAACCTGAAGCAGTCCATGTGGTTCACCTCAGGTCCACTGATGTCGATGTCTTTGTCCCCTTTCTTCAAAAGCTTGTGATCAGATCCTTGTTTCAGTAGATGTTGAGCAACAGGTTGCTCGGTGTGCACACAGCAAGATTGTTGTTTTCCTCTTGATATGAAGTATCATCATCCTTTGTTAGCCGACTTGTGAGGCTAGGTTTGTTAGCAAACTCCACAGTGTAGTTCCCTTCTTGCCTGGGTATTCAATAGTGGTTGTACAAAAATGGACGGGAAGGTGGTAACCACACTGTTATGGAGGGCCCCGATGTACCAGAGCACCAGAATAGTGTAGATGTGTCTGCGGATCCGAAGTGGCTGAGGTTTGCTTGTGAGGAAGCACAAAATGCATCATTAGTTGAGTGCTACCATAGTCAAGCGAAATGCTTTGCTGGTGTTCCATTTTTATGACGCCCTCGATAACAACAAGCTGTCTTGTAGAGGTGGACGGGGAGGGGTGCAGTTATTTATGTGCTCACTGGTTCCAGAACACGAAGCAAGACAAAAGAGCATACAGAAGTTTTATCCAAGACAATTTAAGGCACAACCCTATCTTATCGACTTTCTAATGACTCATCTAAAGTATTCATGGGGTTTGGGTTTACTACACTGTTTATTGTATGCACGTTTTTACTTACTTGTTGCAAATCCATTAATGCCAAAAAGGAAAAGAAGAAACAAAGTCAGAAGTTGAAGTTGTACAGTCAGACTGTTCTCTCTGTTCCTTCTGAATTTAGGAGCACTTTTACTCAAATCATTTTTTGCCCTCTAATTACTTTCCTTGGCCCACTGATAACTGTTTGTGAATGTATATTTGTGTGTCAAAGTGGAGAAAGGAGTATCTGTGATGGTGCCAATCTGCTGCAAAAGGTGGGTGATGGCTGAGGCGTTCCAGTGTAACAGTGTGTCAGGGAGTGGGAGACGGCTGCAGATTAGATTTAGCTTTGGGAAAATTGAATAGCTGTCAGGTTTGGTTCAGCATCGCTGGCAATGAGGTGAGGAGAGGGGGTGTGTATGGATGTGTGCTGATGACTGTCCCTCCTTCCCTCACCCTCCCGTCTCTTCTCCTGCTTCCCTCTTCCTCCCTTCCTATCGTGTTCTCATTGACCAAAGCATGATCTTGCTAAATTTGATTCCTTCAGTGCTCTTGGAGGAAGAGAAGAGTCAAAGGTGTGTGTGTGTGCTTGTGAGATGGCAACAGAAAGAACAGGGAAAAGAACGAGGACTTTCTTGTCACAGAGTTAATTACAGTGTTAGTGGACAGGAGGGTAGCTATCCTTTCATGTCCTTGTTGGCCAGCTTTAGCCAACACAGACACTCTCTCATGCTGTAATTAGTGCTTTGTTGGTGAGAAACGCATGAGAAAAGCCAGTGTGAATCAAACACACTGCCTTTTCTATGGAGCGCTCAAGAGCAGGCAATAACGGCCCTTTGCTACTGGAATAAATTATTTAAATTCTTAAGGAGCTCAACTGCTGACTCTGTTTTTGTAGGCTTAGAAAATCAAGTGCCTTTTGATGACTTGTTGTGTGGTTTACATCCATGATTTATCCCCTGCCTCTCTCAGGATGGCAAATAATTTATTTAATTGTTATTTTGTGTTTATAATGGAAAGAATTTTTCTTTACAATTCCTGAAGTTTCTGACAAAGAAGGCATACGCATTCACTCACATGGTGCTTGTATACACTGAAACATGTTGTGCTCTGTGCTGCTCGGATGATGAATGTGAGCACTGAAGATAAATATCCACTGTCAAACAGCTCTAAGGGCTTTCTTAGGGTTACGGGGACAGGGGAGTTTTCCGAAGGACAGCATACCTTCATGGCCTTTTTGTCTGGTTGCATTTCCGCTACACATAGAAAGTGACTTAGTGGCCAGCTGTGGGTGGTGGATTAGTGAGAAAAACATTGTGATCCCTTCATCGCATATATCTCCCCAGGCAGCATTATGATTGTTATTTGAATGTCTAAATTAAAATGAGTATTTTTCATTTTTTGTAAAAGTGAGTTCCAGTGTTGCAAAGATTCACCGTACCCTCACGTCATCCGGATCAATCTTTGCACATTTAGGTTGGTTTAACTTAAAAACCAAACAGCTGCATCACAGCTGGCTGTCCTCATGCCAGCAAATGGCCTACTCCTAAGTACGAGTTTAAAAAAAGATATTTATTCAAATATTTATAAAACTATGAAAAGGTTCCTGCGGTCCGAGGGCGCCTTTTGGCTGCTCAGCTTTGGCTGTGTCTCTGCACATGTTGACCCGCATATAAAGAACATTTAACCGTGGCTACTTGATACATTAATGAACACTTACACACACACACACACACACACACACACACACACACACACACACACAGATTTCTGTAATTATGACAGATTGTTCATCTGTTGTGCTCCAGACTTATCTGCAAACATTAGCCAACTTACAAAGGGGCAGGGCTGATACTATTAAGCACATTAACATGTGCAGCATTCTGTGAAGGACTGTTTGTGACTAGCTGCTGTCCACATCAATCATCCAGCCAGTTGTTTGGATCCACCCTGTATGCTGCAGGTAAAGACTTCACTTATGAATACATACAGTGAAGACAAGAAACAACATCAGACTACATTACAGCTCACCTATCAATCACAAACTCTAACGTATGTGTCCAAAACATCTGCATTTTCACATAACTCTAGCTTATTCAACATGCTGGTTTTAGACTTACTTACAATTGTGTGTCTGTTTCTTTATTTCTTTCTTTCATTCATTTGCCACCACTCTATAATATTTTCAACATTTTTCTCAACCAGTCCCCGTGTCAACATTCTTACAAATGTTTTTTTTTGCATATTCCCCTCTTGGTTTTCTCCACTTACCCCTTTCTTATCCACAAGTCCCTGCTCTACCTCCACCCCTCTGCTTTAATTATGAATTGGTTGCAGATTCGGAGCTAAACTATACTTAGAGGAAGATATTGGGACGTGCTGTAACTGGAGTGTTGGTGTCCAGATCTTCAGAAATACTTCCGCTGTTCCAGTCCTTCAATGTCCTGCACTTAAAGGGGTCCTCGACTGCCTCACTTTGATGTGTTTGTTGTGAGTTGTTGAGTGAGTGGAAGACAAACTAACTGTCAAAGGGATAAAGTAAAGGTAAACTATAGAACCAAAATAAAACTGAAAAAAAAACTATGTTAATTTACATAATTTAACCAGGAAAAGTTAAAACAGAAAAAAGTTCAAGACATCAGAAAGTCCAATCATCAAGGTCATAGCAGGCCAAATGGGGACAGAATTGTCAATGACAGCATCCACAACCAGACATATCTGCCTCTAATATGTTTAAACATTGGTTTAAATTTGTTTACTGAAACCAGCTCCCTAAGATTCTGATGAGTCATTAGACATATAAGCTCTCACAGCTTAACTTTTTAGGGCTCTTGCTCGTTCACAATCATAATTTGGAAGATCCGGGTGTTTTCAAAACTTTTTCAAAATATTCTGATTCATCAAACATTCCTAAGAAGTGATCATAAGCCCTTCCAAGCAACTGTCTTAAACTCTCCTCGGTTTAAAAGCTAAAGATGCACGGGAAGATTTTGCTAGACTATTCATGAGTCCTTCTCAGAAGTTTGCAAACGAACAAATAGATGAGCCACAAATAGTGGGGCTGATGAAGCTGAAATAGATCCTTCTTACCTGCGTTGATTGTTAGGGGAAAATAGGGGAAAAAAAGAAAAGCGTGAAAAGTCAAAGATTTTCGTGAAAATAACACATCTCCAATTGTTAAGCATGGGGATGGATGGACTATGCTTAGGGCTAGTGTTCCAGCAATCGGTAACATTATATATACATTTCACTGGTCGTGGTAAGAATATTATATTAAGAGAGCATTTTGGAAGCAAGTATCACGTTTTCTGTAAAAAAAGATGAAAAGAGGATGGCTTTTACAGCTGGGTGATTATCCTACACACACTTTAAAATCTATGGAGCTGATGCTCCTCAACAGGCTCAAGCAAAAAGAACAAAGAGCAAAAAAAAACAAGAAAACAAACAAGTACCGAAATACTTTGAACTGCCTGGAAACAAGATATCAAGCTATGATACTTACTGAAGAGAGTGTTATAAAGTCTGAACGTGCAAATCCACATTTTTGTTGATGTCCTTTTTCGTTTTTCTTGCTATCTTCAAAACTGTGAAACAATGTGGAAATGATAAAGCATTACTGATTGAAATATTGATAAAAATGCCATCTTTAGTTTTATGCCTTACTTTTACCTACATAGTCACAGTTACGGGAACTTCGAACTAAACTAAACTTTACACTAAACTTTTGCATGCCACTGTATATCCCAAGTCACCTTTTTTACCACCACATTAACACAGCCAATTCTCTCACACACACACACACACACACACGCACGCACGCACGCACGCACGCACGCACGCACGCACGCACGCACGCACGCACGCACGCACGCACGCACACACACACACACACACACACACACACCATCACTTATCATAGACTGCCAAATCCTGCTCAGCTGGACAGAATTGGTCCCACCCTCTGACCTTCAGCTGTACTGACATCTCACACAAACACAAACTTGCACGCAACATAAGGTGGATAAACACAGTTATACAGTGTGAAAACAGACATCAGTTTATCATTCAACAACATCTTCCGAAACTAATTACCATAAAATTGACCAAATCTTTGGCATATTATCTATTCATTTTAACTCCTTGTGTCTCACTATCACATTTCATGGTCCATGCCTTCAGTGGCTATAGTTCAGCGTGCCGATAATGCTAATGTATTGCTGAGCAGTGAGAAAGTGACACACTTTTCAACTCACACAGGAAAACAGAGGAGCAGTGTTAGTCATTGTTGAGCAATACTGATCATATGGTATTATTTTGCATGGGCTGTAACTGTAAGACACAAGACTGTGACACCTCTGCCTAAGACATGGGGTCTTACATAGAACTGGCTCCACACATTTCTATCAAAAAAAGCACAGAAAAGTTGATATTTTTTTAAAATGATATTATGTCAGTGGTTAATAAGAAATTCTTCTTCAGTGTGATGAAATCTGAGCAGTCCAGTAAATGGCATAAGGCTATCAGTTTTACTCATTATGATGTTTAGCACTGTCATTTTCACACAAAATGAAGCTTACGGACCTTAGTTAAAATGTGAAGCATGATCATACTAAGTTGTTACTTGTCCCATTATTTTTCCAGCTCATTTGTTCATGCTGTGCTGTCTTTACCCCTTGCTTGATTTACAAAGCTGTGACACCATGAGTGCAGGGGGTTGCTGAGTTGATGGCAATCCCTGTGTTGGCACATATTGGTTTCTTCAAAGTGACACGCTCTTTGTCAGTAAGACACCAAGCAATGCACGATAATTTCAAATCTTCTGCTGATCTCTATCAAAAGAAGGTTATTGCTGTCTAAAATAGCAAATAAAAAAAACTTACTTCAAGAACTAAAATTAAACATGTTAGGAGATAACAGATAACTTTGGGAAAAAGTCCATTTTGGAATATGAGTTACATGTTACAATGCGTAGTAGAAGTATTTTAATGCCAGTGAAGTTCAATTTTAACTTTGTGTCGGAGTTACATTTAGACTGAGTTGACTTGGATGAACAGTAAGTGTAGTCCAAAGGTCCGTATTTGATGGTTGACAAACATCAGTAACATAGTGCATGTCAGGTTATCTCCTAAAATCTGCTGAAATGCTTACCAGTTCTTAAAAAGCATAGATGTAGAGCTGGCTCTATACTGGCAACAGAGTTAGAGTTGTTGGTCTGGTTGGACCATATCCATCAGTATTTTAGCCTAGAAATGATTGAAATTGCTTTACCATCCGCTGTTGGTCTGGTGTGTGTATGTGCAGGGGCCAAAGTAAGATTCAATGGGAAGTTAAATCACTGGCAGCACTACCAAGTTTTATCCATTGCATTCAAATACTAGCTTGTGCTATTTCTGTGCCTGTGCAAACATGCATACTTTCTCTGTTGTGTCTCGCTGAAATTCTAATTGAAAGGGACTTGAGATTAGCGGTGAATTTTTTATTCTCCATATTGCTAAAATCTAACATGCTCTGTTTTCTATATTCATGTCCAAACAGAGCATTTAAACCCATGAAATCAGCATTTGATGTATTCATCAGTCACAACATGCAGCTATTTTAGCTTCGTCATTGATCTTTTAAAGAAAATTGTATTGCCAAGCATGCATCTGAAGATCAGTCTCATGGAGCTACAAGGATTCAGTTGTAATATCTTGCTGGGAAATGTGTAGCCTTTGACTAGATCTGATTGGGCTACTTTCAGTATTCATTTGAGATACAGGTGTGTAAGGATCTCAAAAATCTAAAGAATTGTTGGGAAAATGATGGAAGGTGGCATTCCTATAGACAAAATTTTTGTTTTGTTTTATATAAGAAATTATATTGTATAATCTGTATTTTCAGGATGCAAATCATGTGAATGCAAATCAAAAATGTTTGAACACAGATGAGTAGTTATGAGGAAATGCGCTACATACCTCTGTCAGTCTGAATTGGCCATTTTGGAAGCTCTAATGAACATTTGGAAAATGTGTGCTTCTGTTTTTAACTGATGAAAAATATTGTCCACTACAATAAATGAAAAACAATACATTCAAATTTGGTCAGCATCATATCATTTGCTTTCCTGAATGAAAACCCAGAATAATAGCATACCTTTTTGAAGCTTGTAGGGTGCACATGTTAACATGCCAGGTGCTTAGGTCTTTCAGAGTTGAGGCTGGCAAAAGAGATCTTACTTGATATCCCACAGTGTGGATTTTTCTACTACTTTTAGTTTTATCTTCACGCTCATGTTCTTGAACCTTGTAATGTAAGAACAGTATAACATCATTTGTTTGTGGTCAACACTTATTTCAGTTTTTTCATATTTATTTGTTCATTTCGGCTTCACTATGTCTACTGATGATTGTGTTGTGGTTCTCAGAGGCACTTGTCTGCACTGTCGATGAGACAGAAATTTCCTTTATTTCTTCATGAGCGCTTCTAAGCAAACTCAAATTAAACCAAAAAGTGTAACTTTCCCATAATAAATCTCCTCTTGCAAGGATGAATATTGCCTTTATGCATCCACCACGACGTTTTTTTTCTCTCTCGCTTCACTTTCATGCTGGCTGCAGCTAGAATTAATCTGAGACTGTGAGAATGCAAGGAGGGGAATTGAGAAGCAGCAGGGCACATTTGGGCGTGCTGCTAAGCTTGAAAAATGTTTTCCAAGACTACTAAAACCAACTAGATTCAAGGAACTGCAGAAAGACGGTGGACTATTAATCAGTTCTCTATGATCAGATTAGACCTGCTCTTGCTGCTATGATGCTTTGTTGTGAAGTGAGTTATGGCTTACAAAAAGAAAGGGAAGTTAGGATGGTACTTCTTAAACTCGCTTGTTAAAGCGGCAGTCTGCAACTTTTTTTTAGTCATATTAGCTTGAACTGTCATGGGATTCTGGAAGTAGAATATTAAATAGGCTGTTTAGGAAAAATAACGAAATCTGTAGCTCCCTCTGAAGCCTGTAATCATGCTTGCAAAAACCGAGCGCTCCCGGCTGTTTTTATCCAATCAAGTTAGGGTGGAGGAATCCTACCTGTCAATCACAGCTTGTGCACACGCTGCTGAGCGTGAGTCTGCCCCAGCTTGTGTGCGCTCACACTGGTGTGAACTCACGTGCACAACCTCGTCCACAGAGGGGGAGGGGTTTGGGGGGCGATTCGGAGCTTGGTAGAGGTTGGGGGAGGGACCTGAAAGTTGTATCAGTTCGAATTTTCCGACTTTAGACTCGTAATTTTGAAAACTTGCCGACTGCAGCTTTAATTTTCAAGGAGGTGAATCTGCATTTGCTTCGTAAATTAATCATTTTTGCATGGACTTGTTTTCATGCTGGCATTGAGGATGAGAGTCTAAGCCCTTTGGGAGCTTCTGTAAGTGTACATGAGTACAGGTGGGGGGTACACCATGATGGCTTGGCATGTGAGGACAGTGAAAGATTGCGGTCATTAGAGGGAGCTCGTATTTGGCACCCTATATGAGGGGCAATGGTGCATACCTAACAGACACAGTGCACCCTGGGACAAGCTCCTGGAGCATCACTACCAGCTATGCCATAAGGCCCTCTGTGTGTTTGTGCTAGTGTACAGCTGTTCCTCCACTGTTTCACTCAAAAGCCCTCAGGCAGCCTTTTAACACTATCACTGCAGAAGCACTCACACCCAGGAGCTGCCGATGGATGACTTTTGTGGAGGAGAGAAATGAATGAGATGTGAAAGTGGTTTCAATTATGCTAAATGAAAACAAGAGCACATATCTTTTGCTCACATGAAGAATGTGCGTGTAGTTTTGATTCAGGTTTCAGAAAGATTTTAAAATATACAAAAGTGGATACAAGACCGATGTTACATACTTTTACTGATATTTATGAAGATACTCATGTAACCTTTGGAAATAATTGCAGCAGATGAGTGAATCCTTAAATGTTCTTGTCGCATCACTACCAGGTCAGTATATGTCCACTACATGTAAGCCTCACCTGTAGGCTGTCTTCAACTGTTATTAGTAAAAGTTAAGATGCTACATAGTCAAGGCATAAAATTGTGAGAGATGTCTAAGGTAATGTTCAGAATAAGATTGCACAGTGTTTCAAATCATTTTCAATTATCACCAGCTCTGAACTATAAATTTGAGGTACGTGTTGTCAACTGTACTTCTATTTTCCCATGTTTTCATTTCAAAGGAGAATATTGTACTCTTCATCTTACTCGATTTATCCGAAACCTCTGGTGAATATTCAAAAACAATCTTGTTTAAAATGTTTAAGGAAGTCGAGTTGAAGGCCCAGATCTGAGGCAAATTGGCGAGTCAATTAGTGGTCATCAACTGCAATGTGTGAAATCTTCAAAGATGTCATTTCAAAAGGCTTGCAGACATGCAGGTTCCTGTGTCTGACTGAATATCTAGCATCTTTAATTTCCTTGGGGAGTCAGCTGGGGAGGAGTTTGTGAGTGAGGAGCTACAGCCAATGAGATACGACAGGAGGAAACCCAGAAAAGGTAAATAACAAATTCATAGAAAACACGAAAGAGAGCATGGTGAATAAACTACAGTCTGCTTACAAAACAACATAATTTGCTTAAAGACTGGTGACAACACTTGGGCCTCTTTGTTTCCAGCAAGTTTTGTTCTACAAGCAGGTAAGAAAAACTAACCGGGAGTCACTTGCTTCATGTGCGGTTTAAGGTTAATCATGAGAGAGTCGTCTGCATGACATCTGGAATAAAGATCAGGCAGATGAGTTTGCGGCTCAGTCGGGTGAAAAATATTGTTGCAGATCAGCTGTGTATTGTAAACACATTAGGACCAAATGCAAGAGAGTCATATTTTGTAGTGTGAACAATACAGGCCGACAGCGCTTAATTTCTTGCAGCTGTTCCTCGAGTGAAAGTGAATCCAGAGAAGTCACACACAAAGAAAGAGGCCCAAAACTCGATTTATGCAGTGTCCCTGAATTCTTCTTACTTTTGTTCTTGTTCTTATTCTTATTTTTATTTTATATTTAGGGAACAAAAGTAAGGAGGAGTTAAACTCCTGTTATGAGCACACAATTCAAAATAGGGTTATTTAGCACAGCTTACATGGGTAACTTGTACTGCTGCGTTGGCACCATTAATGATGAACAATTGATAGAGGTTTTCGGGTAACATACACCGTATCCTGTGTTAGTCTGCAGTATACATACCAAGCAGTTAATTGTCTTCTGTAGTTTCCATATTTTAGACACAGTTCTTAAAATGAGCTAATCTATAAAAAACCCTCAGAAATGTATTTGTTCCATTGTGAGAGTGGCTTTTTTAAACAGTGGAGTCTTACGTAAAAGTCTTCCAGCAGTCAAGTTAAATCTCTTTTCTGGCTAACAAGAAAATCCCCCCCAAAAATTATATAAAGATACGCTGTTGTTTCTTCTTCAGTAAAGCCACGATTGTATTTTGGAGTTTATGTGACCTTGAGTCTGTTAAAACAAGTTTAAGTCCTTGAGGAAAATGATTGATTTACGTGACAGGTCCTTATTAAGTAGTGAAAGTGCTATTTGGGTCTGAATTTTGATTACAGTGCTGTAGAAGGAAATTTCAAAGTTATCCTTTGAAAGCAGTTAATTGTCTTCTGCAGCTTCTGTGTTTTAGACACAGTTCATAAAATTAGCTAATCTATAAAAAAAATTGCAAAAAACCCAAAGAAATGTATAAATTGCAAGAGTGGCTTTTTTTTGGTGTCCTAGATAAAAGTCTTACAGCAGTTAAGTAAAATCTCTCGTCTGAGTTATATCTAAGATATATGAAATTACTCTTCGCCTTAGCTTTATTTTAAATGTACACTCATGTATATGGGGAGTTGTTTTGTCACCAGGAAACCTCAACAATCCTGAAATAATGAACACATTTTACTACAGTTTTAAATGAAATGATTTCCTGTCTCCATCAGCTGGTTCGGATTTAATTTGGTTCATGACACATTTACAGCCGCCGTCACTGCTGACAACACACTTATGAAAGAAACCAGTGTGCTTCAGTGATGATAAAGTAAGACTTGTGTGATCGTTATTTAGCCGTTGTAATCTGTCTAGACTTAACAGAGCCATAATCAATCAAAAGCAAAGAGGTTCCACAGTTTGAATTGTTGTGAAGCCACACAGAAGCTCAAGAATTCTTTATCTTTCGTTAGCAGCAGTGCTGTAGTATGTTTTGTTCTTTATTAACCTCAGGTATGTGATTCAATAAAGCAGGCATTTAAACCAGAGTGGCAGCTGTTAGTCATACTGGTTTCCTAGTCTTGTTTTGTCCTTGTCAGTCTGACCATGTGGGGAAAGTCAAGAGGCCATCAACTGACCACAATCAAAGTGTTCCCATCTTGCTCCTCATGTCACAGTCTATTTCCTATCAGTATCAGTACCCTTTTTTACAGACTGTGATTTAGTGGTCTGTCAAGCTGTATGTGCTAGAGCTGTAACAAAATCCGGGTTATCCGGTTTTCAACCCGGATAAATACGTCACCCGGGCAGACCGGATGGTGGCATGCATTTGATCCGCCTTAAAAAAAAAATAAAAAAAAAGATTAAACCGGAATATATATATATATATGTGTGTGTGTTCCCTCTTTAGTTGCCTACTAGGCTACGGTCTTTCTCAAGCATGGTGTTCAGTCACGAACACAGTCACAGACACACTGAGTGAAACGAAACCTAACTCCCGCCCCGTTTGTCACGAGCCGGTTAAGTGAGCCATGCCCCCTACTGATCCGTCCGGACTTGCGATCCGTCCGGACGGGACGAATCCCCACTGACTCGTAACTGCTCGAACGGCTCACTCTGCTCGCGCTCGGCTCTATCTCTCTGCTCGCTCGCAACTCTTAGTTGTATAAATGAGCCACACCACCACTTATGTTCCAACTTCGTAGCGTTGCATTTTTTTCTCTAGTTAAGCCAGCGCCACTTCATGACGGATCCTTGCTCGGTCAGATCGTATATTGAGTTGTTTCTGTGTGGAAGCGGGTGCCTGAGTCTGGCGAATCATGCCGGCTCTAGGTGACTCACGGCCAGACGAGTCACGCGGCAGAATCGAAACTTAAAATGATCCGAGTTGGCACGGATCCGCTACTTGCCCGTCTGACCCGCTGAGTCACCCAGAGCCCGCGATTCAGCGGTCAGACGGGCAAGTAGCGGATCCATGCCAACTCGGATCTTTTTAAGTTTCGATTCTGCCGGCAGCAAGGATTGTCGACTCGTCAACCCATCTGACTGCTGAAGCCTCTGTAGCTCGCTACAGGCTCGGTTAGCGTGGCTTCATGCATCTTGTACAGCCGTTGAAAAAGAATCATTTAGTGATATAGGGAGGGCAAGATCATTCCATGTTGTTTACTTGTAGGTCTAAACTCAGCATTGCCTCACCTAATGCTACCACATTTGTCGCTGTGTAAATGCACACACTAGCTGTTGTGTCTGGCTTTCAGATAAAATGGCATTGAATTATTACTTGACAAAAATAAATGAATGAACTTGTAGCCGTAGGCTGCTCTTTGATTTATCAAAATGAATTGATAAATGGGACAAAAAAAAAAAAGGCGAGGCGCATAGCCACTAAACGGCAGAAAGGTTTTTTTTTTTTTTTTAATACGTGACTCAAGTGATTCAAGTGATCCGTATAACTCGGATCCCCTCCTCGAAATGATCCGATCAGCCCGGATCACCCAAAAGATTCGAGCATCTCTAGTATGTGCATGCATGTGTTCTCGCAGTCCTCCCAATTCACCCACGGTGCATTGATCGAACTTTGAGACATGAAGATTAATTCTTTATTCACCTATGTTGAATGATTGCATTGTAGTGAATGAGTCAGAGATAAGGTGTGGTCAGTGAGGTAAGAAGCATCTTTGATTACTGACTTTTTAAAAGATGTCTTGTTCTTCTGTATGTCTTAGTTTCAAGCATGAAATGAATTGTTCCACATATTCTCTGCCTAGATCAGGGGATATATATATATATATATATATGTACATACATACCCTATATGGAGTAGGAAGTAGAGCCAACTATTTAGAGTTCCTGGGAGATTCCGAATGTGATACAAGCTAATTTTCTCGCAGGAGGCAGAATACAGAATCAGTCAAAGCTCAGGATTCATGCAGCCTCTCTTCTACCCTGATTTCTACACACAGACATTCTCTGTAGTGACCCAGTGACACTATGGCAGGAAACCGAATTAACTTAAACCACGTGACACCCTGGGGTCCTACCTTTTCTCTTTTTCTCCCCTCACCTCAGGTCTACTTGTCTTTCCACCCCCTGTCTCTTCCTTCTGCCTGAACTGTGTTCGCTGTAATTACAAACATGGCTTTAGGGAATCTGTGCCCCTTTACATTTAAATGGTTAAGCTGCAAAACATTGACTCTCCTCAACATGTTTTGGGAGAATACTCATTTCCCCAAAGATGCAATCTGAATTAAAGAACACATACAAGCAACTGGAAGCAGATTTTGTATACAGGGAAAAATCATTTTCAGCCATGAATTCCTGTCCTGAGGTGTATAGTATTTACTAAAGAGAAAAGAGGGGTGCCTGCACTTTGTATTTTATTTGTTATTGATGATATAACACAGCAATGAGGCTGGTAAACAAGAGTGTAAAATAATGCAGGTTTTGAAATATTGTAGAAAATGGTAAATTAGTGTATTTTCTACTTTTGTTAAACACTCAAAGTGTTTTACATTACAAACTACATTCACCTATTCACACATCAATTCATTCTCTAACCTCTAACATACATGCACATTGAGAGCAACAAGGTGTTCATGGTATTCAACACGTGGACGAGGGAAGCCCAAACCACCGACCCTCTGACTGTCAGACAAACACTCTGGTTCCTGAGCCTCAGCTGTCCAAAAACCTTGCAAATGTTTTATGAGGAACAAAATCTGCTTGTTGGAGGTCAACAAAACTGTACACAGTATGTGGATGTTGTAGCCTGTCTAGGTGGCACTTATTTAAAGTAAACTTAGAGCCTCCTGTATCAGTTTATAACATATTTGACTTAACATAACAAGTTTAACATCGTGAAGTTCAGCAGCATACCTTGACAAAAAACAGGATTTCAGAACATAATGGCAGCTTCTGATATTTTATATCGACTTTTATGGAGGATATTCTTTGTTGTTCTCAAACAACAATAGAAAAAAAAAAAACCTGTAGCAAAGTAGCGTTTGAAAGGAAGTTAACAGAGCTCTTGTACTTTCTTCCTGCCTACTTGCTTTATTTCTTACCTCTTTGCATTTCTAGCATCAATATCCTTGTATTAAATGATTATCTTTTTAACCCAACTTTCTTATTTTATATCCAGATTTTTGCTTGCATCTGAGAGTTTGTGAAGTGGACTTATTTGGGGTGTTGTGATGTTTCTGAAGCACACAAACACGCGTGCAATGAGAGGCCACTCTGAGGCTTCTGTTCATCAAACTAAACTCACGCACTTGGAGTCAGAAAAGCATGCAAACAAAACAACCAAGTCTTCTTTTTGTGAATGAAAACCAAATAACAGAGATTGAATGGGAAATTATAGTTTCGACCTAAGATCCAGTGTATGATGCGTGATTGGCCCCAGATTACATATTCTGCGTCTCCCTTTCTTATGTAAATTGACACTTTCATTAGTTAAACCAGAGGGACAGGAAACACATCTTGGAAAAAAAAAATCAATAATCCTTTATTTTTTTATTTTTTTGGCCTGTTGTAATTCATAATTAGGTTATGTGTTTCATATTTTTTTTAATTAAGAGCTATTATTATTCTTTATACACTTGACAGAATTCTGTATTCAATAAGACGCAGATGTTTTGTTCATGTCTTTTTGCTTGGACTATTTGGACTACATGAATATTGATTTCTGTGCGAGTCTTTGTGTGTCGAGAACAGAAAGAGAATAGGAAAGATTCAAACAGCTGTGAGACAGAGTGAAGTGACCAAGGCAAAGGTGGCTCTGCTGGTGCATTAAATGAGCTGGGATTTGGGGGGGCTGGGGCTCAGAAATGGTTTTCCTAAGGAAATTTCATATATAGACACATATGGCATTATGTCGTGCAAAAGCCACAATCATATAGAATGACCAACAAGCAGAATACTGATGAAACAGTAGTTGTACACATACTCTATACTTGCTCTGCTAACCTCAGGAAAATTATTTGGTGTGATATGTATGATGATGTGTGAATCTTTTTAATCTCCTGTATACTAATTCTGTTAATAATTGAGCTCTGTATGTGCCAGTCTCCTTTGTCTCAAAGCCAGAACACAGAGAGTAGGAGCAAGCTTACCAGCATCAGCCCAGTCATGTGATATGGCACAGCAAACAGATGAGAGCAAATGAAAGGATAGGGACTGCCTCACCTGAACGTATAACACATGTCACCACTGCCTGGGCCAGATTTCTACATTCATTTCAGAGGACATATGAGATAGCCTAATATCGAATTTATTAGGAGAGAATTGCATTTGTTGTGGTTGAGGTTTAGTCCCAGGGTAGAAATCTATTTTGACTTAGAGAATCTCAAGGAAGCCTCAAGATTTCATGTACTATGCTCAACAGTGAACTCTGCTGTCAACTTTTGTTTCCCTTTCAACATTTAGGGGTTCAGAACTAACTGGACAATTACAAATGAAGCCAAACAAAACTTTCTAGTTTAATATCATTTGGAATTTGTTGCTGAGATTGCCTGACATTTCATTCAGTGATTAGTGAAAGCTTTGCCTTCTATTGTTATGTTCTCCCATAGACGAGCTGCATCTGCATCCCTTTGCTGGCTGTGACAGTGAAATTTAAATAAATGAAACCATAACTGGATCACAGCCATGTTGGAGACATTAAAGTGGCATGCTTTGGATTATGAGATTTCTTATTTTTTTTCTTTCTTCCTATTACTTTTGTGGAAGCTGATTAATCAGTTTTAAACATTTTAACTGCTATAACAATTTATTAATAAGCAAACCACTCCTGTCTTTTTTTTTTTTTTTTTTTTTTTTTAAACATTCTGATTGTTTTACAGTGATCCACAATATTTTTGCTCCCTGGTTTTCCACGTTGACTTGTTCATAATTCATGACCCTAATTAACCTCTTCATTTGCGTGGTTACCTGTTTGCTTCTTATGTTGCTTTACAAATAAATCTCAGTTTAAGTTGCAATAGGAACTCCATTTATCTTGAAACGTGTAAATTGGGCTGCATGTGTCAAAATAGCCATATATTAAAAACAATTTTTTCCACACTGATGCAAACCTAATAAAATCAAGGGTGACTTTGCGCTTTAATGGAAAATCCACAATTATATTTCGAGTTGAGCGAGTCGAGAAAAACAAAACATAGCTCTCTAAACAATTACTGGACTGTGCTGTGTTTTTTCAGTCCACTCAGCATCAAATACCACGTTAAAGTTCATCTACCTTTACTTTGTTGTAGTTGCCGCATAAATAATGGTGATAGATATGTCAAAATCATTAACTTAGTAACTGCAAGAGGTAGGCTCTTATGACTTCTTTGAACCAGTCATTTAGGTACACAGCTGGCAGGAACATATCTTTGCAGCTAACCAGGAAAGTACAATGTTGAAACAAACAAGAATGATAGATGAATATGGGGCAGAGTAAAAAAAACTGCTGAAAAATTTAAGAAATTACTGCTGTAGTGCACATGCACAGGAACCTAATGTTTGGTGTGATGGTGGCATATATCAAGACTTACCCATAGTACAAAAAGGAAGTGTAGATATTTTGCATGGCTTAGGAAACTGCAGCCTCAGCTCGAAGGTGAAGCTGCATAGGTGAAGATCTCAAGTTACTTCACAATTAGATTACTTTAGGTTATACAGCCAATGCTGGTAAAAAAAACGAAAAAAAAAAAAAACAGCCAATCAGGTGGGTTGCTAGACAGAAAGTTCTACTGGGCCACAGGCCCTTATTACTCAGATCACATGTTTTATCGTAAAGACTTGCTACATTTATGAAATGTGGTATGCGATACATTTCAGCTTCCCTTGCTAAACCCAATATTACTGCTACTGCCAAACAACTGCTGCTGAAATAGAAACACCAACTGGTTCATTGTGCAAGTCTGTACAGAAGGTGGTATTTTAATAAAAGTGCATTGTTTGAAATGACACATTAGTGAGAGGTAACTGTACTGTTCCATTACTATTATCCCTGTGACCAATGCTGGTAAAATATGGGTTTAACTCAAAACACTTTTACTTTTTAACAAAATTTTGCCAGTTTAGTCAGTCGTTGGTGAAAATTGAAAGAAAACGTTATTGGTTTATGTTAGGCCATAACATGCAATTTTCAGCAGAAGATAAGCATAGCGTCTAATAGACTAAACTAGCTTTATTAAATCCAAAAATAAGTCTGGTTGGACCTCATGTGTTTTAAGTCAACTGATATCACTATAAGCAGAAACCCTTAGGCCGTAGTGACATCTCTCTGTATGTCAAAAAAACACATACGCATGGCAGATTCTTGTCATCACAGAAGCCTGTATTTCATTCTTCAGTTGTCTTCTCATTCAGTGAACTGCTGAAATGCTTCTATCGCTAAAGCTCGCAGTGGATTCTTTGCCCGTTTCCTAGAAAATGGCGGTCCTGGATGTATGTCAGTTGGCTCTCCTGTGATGATGATGTGATAGGAGCAGGATAGCTTTAGGCTAATTGGGCCTGGTCTGCTCTGGTCAGCCTGACTGAACATAGCTCTGCTGACAGCTTGTGGTCAGCCGTACCCTGTTAGTTTCTCACTGACCACACAAACATGATCACAAACAAAAAGCGCTTCCAGTCAGGCCATGGGACTCTTTGTCCTGTTCTTATGTCTGTGAAATACTAGTTCTAGGCCAGTCTCATGGAGAAAAATTTAATTGAGCTGTGGACAAATGTTTATTGATTTCAGTGAAAAATAACTGGAGGGCACGCCTTTAAAAAATAAGGTGTCTTTGTGTCTATGAAATCAGTCTGTTCCTATTGAAAATTAGCAAGGGAAGTGGGAGTAGTAGAGAGCATGAGAGATGAAGGTGGAAAGCAGGACATCCACAAAATAGGCAGAAGAAGACGGTCTGGGGAGACAGTAAAGGCAAAATGCACAAAGAAAATTGGCAAAGAAACCTGTCAAGCCAGTTCAGACTTGAGCTGCAGCTAAACTGTCAGCTTTAAGAGCCCACCACAGTCAGCCAGGAAGCAGGATTGGTTTAAAACCTGGATTTCCTGTCCCTCTGTCATATAGCAGTTGTCAGTCAGCCAGTGGGATTAACATTCCGATTTTCCCACCGTTACGGTCGCCATGATCTGGCATCTGAGTCATCAGCTAGTCAGTTTGATTGGCCACACACCATGTTATCTGAAGCTGCAATTAATTTGCAGAGCTGTTTGATAGAGGGGTTTAATTTGTGTGAGAAAGTCTAAATCTTGTGATCGCTCTAGTTGTTATGCCTTAAATCAATATAACACATTAACCCTTTCTTTCTTTACTTCTTTCTTATGCAAGCTTTACTTTATGCCAAATATTTGGGTCTTTTGAAGAGAATTGTGATACTCGTAATTGTTTGTCTATAGCATGAAAGTCAAATGGGTAGTCTAAACAGCATTTTAAAGACACATCTCGTAAAGATTTTAGCTGTGAAGAGTTTTGATGTTGTGATGTGGAGATAAAGATGAAACCGTACCTGACATCCTGAACCACCACCAGTGAAAAATAAGACTTATTCTGAGCAGGTGGTTCGCCTCCCAGCTTCCATTAAAGGGGAAGGTGAACACTCATATCCCCAAAAAGTACCAAAATACAAATTTCCATATCATACAACTTCGTTTCAAATTTATTTAATTTCTTACATGGACGTTCTACCTTCACAGGAGTATTGTACCTTCAGGCGTTGTCCCTTGCACTCTCGATACCCGGTTGCTTTAAATGATGAATGAGATAATCAGTGGATTTGAACTTAATCTATTACCTTGTGCAGGGAAAGCTCTATGTCAATTGAAAAATATTCAACTAAATGAAAATGTAGTGGTTTTATCCTGATCCCGCTATACATTCCTCCTGCAGTACTGTAGATGGAAATTTCACCCACCCTCTCACCTCCGTCTGCACTCTTTCTGTTCATGTTCATTCCCACCTTTACTTTTAACCCTTAGCATGCCTTGTCTTCTCCTGATTGCTGTCACTACCTGTTGTTCCATTTGTTGCGACCACTCAGTCTTTACTCTCCCTATCACATCTTCTCTTCTCTTGCTTCATTTCTTTTCTTTCACTTTTACATGCATTTCTCTAACAAATCTGTTCGTCTATATGGCTGAACCTACTTGCCCAACAAAAATGCAGGTATGGCCCATCACCTATCATACAAAAAAATGAACAGGAAACAAGAATGAGCAAAATAACAAGAAATGTACCCAAAACTCTGATGATAACATGTTATCCTTTGCTTTCCTTTGTCTTTTTTTCCTGAATTGTTGTCACCGGGGAATTCAGTTTTGAGTTACACTGACTTTTCCCAAGTGTTGCCCACTGAAATCAAAGAACATTTTTTCTCAGTTCCCCTTCTCTCACTAGTTACATTCGGCTACAGCAAAGAAATTCACCCTTATCAAAAGTTTTGGTATGAAGCAAAGGCTCCTCTCTATTTTGTGATGTCCTGCAGTTTTTCAGATGATTGCCTAAATCCAAAAGCTGTCGCCTGAGTGTGTGATGCCTTTCCCGTTCCACTCCTCCTACTGTGATCTCCCTTCCCCTCATCCTGCTCCTCGTGTGTGTTGCTGTTCAGGAGTAGCTAAGAGCACACATCTAACTAGGCTGGCATAACATTAGTGAGGGCATGCTGTTTGATATGACGGTAATCTTCTGTTAAATCCCCCAAGAGTGAAACACAGCCTTCTGCAGCTCTGCACAGATTTGAAAAATGGTTTTCTTTTCCTTGTTCTTTTTTCTCTACATTTACCCCCTCACTTAGATCAGCTGTGTGTGTGTGGCATGTATGGGTGTGGAATTAGCAAGACTTAAAGTCGCTGTTCCCGGTTAAGGCACTGGCTTAGCTGAGCACCCCAGTATAGGTTTATGGCAGAATAATGTGATTTTGTGTAGTGCTGATACTGAGGCCAGTCATGTGTCTTCAGTGCCTATTGTATGTTTGATAAAACTTGAAGCTGGCTGATAATTCTTGGTTGAGCTGACTGGTTTTGCTTATATATGCAGATTAGTTTGTAGAACTGACTCGTCCTAAGTTATATTCTACTTCGGGAATAATTGATATTGTAATCCTAACACTCTGGTACTCACAACATAATCCTCCCTATGTAAACTCTGGTAAAACAGTGGTGTTGGTGTATTTCACTGCTGCTCCAGGCTTCTTTGTGTATACACTGATCAGCCACAATGCTAAAACTATTGATAGATAAAGTGAGCAACATGAGCATTGCTCATTTTGTTACAACGAAAAGTTCCGCTGGAAAAGCCCACATCCTAGCATTCACATGAATGTTATACTGTATCAACATTTGACGATTTTTTTTTTCAAACCAGTTACACATGGTAACAGCACTCCCCACTACTGTAGCAGCACAGTGTCCCACAGCAAGACAGGGGTGGGCTCTGCAAAAGTTTCATTGGAAGGGCTCAAAGAACGGGACAAAGTGTCTGAGGTGTTCACCTGGCATCCAGACTGCCTGAATATCAATCTGTTTAAATAGTGATAGTGTATGCTACAAAGACATTAAACTTCAACGCACAGAATGTGGGATTATGTGAGTGACACCACTATAGATAGAATACTGATGATGAGTTCACACTGAGGCATGTGCGTGTGTGCTGCAGCATGCTCATTTTTTCCGAACATGCCGACAGTTTAGTGGCATGAAAATATGTCATTTGTGTTATGCAACTGTGGGAGTAATGTTGCAGCAATTGTAACCTTATAACGCAAATGTATCTGTCTTTCAGAAATACAAGGAGTTCGAGCGGGCGGTGCGGGTGGAGGAGATTGATGGGCTGCGGCTAGTGAAGAGACTAGCAGAAAACATGGAAGAGATGTTTCACAAGAAAGCCCAAGCTATGAAGGTATTGAATCCTCATCCATGACACTTAATCTGAACATTGTTAGAGCAACAACAAAAAGGAAGAAAAACAAAACAGCTCCAAAGTACAAAGAAATAAACATGATTTGACGATTTGAATCCATTCAATTATAGTATATTTTCTGCTGTTCGTGTTGATTTACTCCCAGAAGGGTGTGAAATTATGAATGTAAGACACTGTGCTGATCAATTTGTAAAGTGTCATATTTCAGACCACTCTGCTTACTCTACTTAACATGTAAAAGAAACAGACATTTTCACAGTGAAAACAGACACATTTTGTATCTGGTGTATGTATGTGGGAGGGTAATGGGTGGAGGAGCAGGGTAAGGTGACAGACGCAGAGAGACTGCGATCTGTAGGAGTCTATACCTTCTTCACTGAGCTTCAGACTAAAAGAAAAGTATCCAGGAGATACCTTTCAACAAAAAGTGACATGAATGGTGCTTTTGTGTTTGTTCAATATTGCTGGCATGTCTAGGTATTTCAAAGGGTTTCTTTTTCGTCTTTAAAATGCAAGGAGACAGGATAGACTGTAGAAAGAGTAGTCTGTCGTGGACATTTACTAACATGCTTAATAACCTGTAAGCACTTAATGCTTACGCATTACAGCATTCATTTTATGCATAGACAGAAATTAGAATGTTGGATTTAATCGAGGAAGCAGATTTTGGAATATTTGCTTTCTCGTCATTTCTTTTTCAGGTTTGTTGAAGGAAAATGTCCAAAATACTGACTGATCTGTGCATGTTTAATTAGGGTAGACATACGTACATTTTCAATTTTTTTTTCATAATTTTATTATTGTTTCATGGCAGCGTTCAGTCAAAAGTTTTTCATATCTGTATGCTAAAATTTTACGTTTAAATTGAAGGTTTCAAGCAAATTTTACAATCCATTACTTTAAAGACCATTTTCAAAATGAGCCATGTGACAGAAGTTTCCTCTAAAGTGGAAGCACTTACTTGCAAACTTTCAGTTTTAGGCCGTAAATCTGATGGTTTTATGGTCTAAAACCAACTGTTGGATATTATTTATAGAAGAACATTTTGTTTGCAAATGTTACAACATTTAGTTCCAGTTTTCTTTCTCATTTCCAATCAAAGCCTTTTTTGACAAGTTTCACTGATAACCATTTTTCTTAAAACTACACAGCTATTTGGTCCCATTATCTTGAATTCTTTTTGCATTGTGAGTGTGCAATTGCGCTAACTTTCACCATATATCATTGCTTTTAGTTCTTTTGTTGCTTCATTTTGATTTTATTTCACGCAAAGTTTAAGTGATCGCTCACCACCAACATTCATACGTTTCCTCTGATGCCTTTTTTCCCTCAAAGATGATTGCTCTTCACTATTACTCTTGGTTTTAATAATGAGATGAATGGTTGTTAACTCAGTTTTAGTACATCCAGGAACTAGAAGCTATTCGTGGCATTATTCAGGCTTATATAACTAATGGACAGCTGAAACATGTTGGCCACTAGTTTTTCAATGGAAGGTTCTTACATTGGTTAAATCCAGGATGTGTTTTTTGTTTTTCTTTTAAAACTTTTTTATATATAAATGGAGGTGCAACATAGTTTTATTTATACCTTTCAATGGCTTACTGTGATTCATTGTTTGTATCTTTATGTAACTACACATGAACAAGTAAACTTGGAGAATCCATTCATCCCATGGCAACTCTGCCTGTCCGTGGATTTACGTGTGCGTGTAAATTTGTCAGTATTTTAACAGGTGTCCACAGTGCTCTGCCTCTGTGGCTGCAGCTCTATAGCTTCGGGTGATAGATCCCATCAAGACAACATGGCGCTGCTAACAGAAATTGGATTTCTCTCTGAGAGTCTGGTCCGAAGATTCAAACTGAAAAGAAGTGAGGGGACGAAAGGGGCGACAAAACGTTTCTTTGCTTAAGCTATGTGTTCTTTTTCTTATACACCTTGTCCTTTTTTGGATGTTACAATTTCACGGAATACGTTGTCATACTGGCTTGTCCACATGCACAATAATCTTCACTAAGTACATAGAAAAGATTTCAGCCTACTCTGAGTCATTTGGCATTTCACAAATAGAACTCTTGCACTTAAAAAAGGCATTGTTCTGATGCAAAATCATTATTATTCTATGCAGTCTTTTTTATAATAGTGAAAATTGCTGTTGTAATTTAACCAGTAGCTATAACATGTTTTCCAAAGCAGGGTTGATGCTCCTTTTTGATTTCAGGGAGTGTTGTCTTGATAGCTTTATGCAACTGCCTAAGTAACCTGGTGTTTTTTTTTCTGACATGTATTGCCTTTTCTGTCTGTGGGCCATTTTGTTGAGAATGCGTTGAACCCCTGGAAATGGGAGAATTCAGTTAGCTAATGGCTTCTCTGAAGCTCTTGCCCGGATGCTGGTTGCCTGATAATTGTACATCTCAGAGGGTTTTGTGCACTTGTGTGAGTTCATGCAAGTCTGTGCATGGAGTAAAAGTTATGGGGTTTATGTGAGGAGCAGAGGAAATTCTGGTCACATGGGTGACACACTTGAGCTGTCACAAAGGCAGACTAAATGTTGGAGCAAAGAGATTTGAAGAGTGTATATGATAGAAAAAATGTTCATGTTAACATCCATGGAGAATGTAACCCTTATCCTCTGCTATCAGGAGCACTTCGTCTCCACTTTTCTCAATTTCAGTATCAACTGTTAGCCTCGTGATGAATTGTTAGTTGCAAACATGTAATGGATGGATGAGCGTTTTTTCCATCTTGCTCCAGTTTCTCTCTGCTCTTCTTCCTAGAGTGCACATCTGTCTGGCCTGGCGTGCATTCCTTAGCCTTTTGTGGGTATCCTTCTCTCCTTTGTCTGTCTCTTCCCCTTCTGCAACACCTTTGCTCATCTCTCTGCTTCTTGCTAAAGTATATGTGGTGCTCCAGTGATTCAATTTCCGTACAGGCCCTCTCCCCTGCCTGTCATCATGGTTTTATCTCCTCGTCTCTGCGTCGATCCCCTCTTTATCGCTCACCGCCACCTGCTGTGAGACAGCAGCCTCTGGTGCTGTAAAAGAATGCACCTGTAAATGTGTGTGTTTGCTTGTGGATGTGGCTGGTATTTAAAAGGCCTTAAGACAGAATGTTTGGGATTTTTGTGCATTAACATAACTGGAGATGGATTTTGATAAACCATTCAGACCCCTATTCAAAGCAGAAACTTTGACGTGTTGCAGTAGCAAAACTACATGAATGTGACGATCTGCATCTGAGGTTTTGTCACGTTTGTCTTTTTGTCTTGCTTTTTCCTCACTTTCATCAGTCTCTTTTCTGTCCAGTCGTCAGCTCCACTCCCTTCACCTGTGTTCATTGTCATCAGCTGCACTCAATCACCAATCACCCTCCATAGTATTTATGTTTTTTTTCAGGTTTTTGTCATAATCCAAGTCAAGTTATTTATCATAGTCGTAGTTAGGTTTTTTTTTTTTGTCTGTTCTTGGGGTTTTTGTCTTGGCGGTTTAGGTTTTTTAATTCTGGCTTTGCCGCAGTTTTTGTTGTAGTTTCTTTTGAATAAATCAAATTTTCATTTAATATCTGCATTCGGGTCCTTCATCTCCACGTCGACACCTCACTTTGTAACAATGAAGATTTAAAAAAACTAATAATGGTAACACAGTTGCATTCATGTTCATATCATGTAAAAAAAAAAAAAGTTTTCCTTGGGAAAGGTCATGCAGGTTTTGAATGTAGTGTTTACCTTAACTTAATATGTTTTGAGAGAGGCAGAGCAAGTGACAGAATTGGTGTATATATGAGTAATTGCATTTGGAAAGAGTACTTGATTGATTGATGTCTCAATTGTCCCTCTCTTGTCAGCTCTAGATAATTGAGGTGAGTGCAGTCTTCCCTTTGAGTCTGACAGAAAATTAAACTTTGGGGAGGAACAGTTGTTTATTGGAGTTGCTTCAGTTAATTTTATTGCAATTCCACCATTAAAGAAGGAATAAAAAGAGCAATCAAAAAGTGTTTAAAGTAAAGAGTTGCTCGCAAAGGATGGAAAGCTTATCTTTGTGTGGTGCGTTTGTATATTCGCCTTAAATCCGTGGAACTTTGTATGTATTGGAATGTTTATTTTTTCCTAGGCTGAACAAGGCTCAGCTCACCATTGTTACTTGTTAATTACTATTACCTTGATCACTGCTTGAGTCAGTGTGGTATTGTTATGGTCCTGACGATAACAGCCCTTCTCTGCTCGTCCTTCCATTGGTCCTGAAAAAAGCTGGTTTGCTGGCTGAAAATGGTGGCAACAGCAGACGGTTAAAGAAAGGCGTTCTTATCAAAGTTGAAAGGCGCGGAGCTATTGTAATGGCCTCTTTGAAGTCGAGCATGACTGTGTTTCATGTGACAAATGCACTTCAAAGCAGAGTGGATGTCGTGCTGCCAGGGCTGTTTGTCCTGTAATGGCATTCGGTCTCTGCTCTGTACCTGCTGATATCATTTTACCTGTGGCAGCTACGCCTCTGTAGTCGTCAATGTGACTACCAGTTTTAGAGTAGAGAGGAAGTCTACATAGGTGCATCGCATGTTTCAAGCCCAAATTTAGCATTTCAACATTGTCCCGCAATTCATGAGTAAACATACATTTTTCTCATATCAGCTAAGAATTGCTAACATTTCATTCGAATTTCTTTGTGTTTTATTTATTTTTTCAGTCTTATTTTTGTATTTCTTATCAGGTGATTCTTAGTATTATCAAGTTCATGCAATCAAGTATTGATTTTTCTAAAGATGTGACAGGGGAAAAACCATAAGAATAAGAAACCATAAGCAAACGGTAAAACCAAATTTTCCATATTGCAGTAAACGTGTCACATTTTTTTTAGGACATTTCAGGTGTATTTTGGATTAATTTGCTTATTTAAAAACCATGATATAGTTTATCGGACTATGGTCAATGTCACAAGCCATACGATAGCCTAATTTACTCTCAAGTGTAATGCAAGTGTTACTGAAACTGAACTGAAAAATCAAAGAAAGAAGATAATATGCACTCATTTGGATTTAAGATAATTGCTGCTCATTTTTCAGGAGGTGGCCAGTAAGCCATTTCAGAAGAGACTGCAACAAAGGGACGCAAATGAAAGAGCATTATTGAAATCAAGTATAAAATATGATGAACATTAAATTTGTATGAGTTTATTTTATTTATTTATTGGAAGAATGTTTCTGTCTCTTCTTTGCACTTAGGCAATTTAATTATTCTAGTCTGACAGGGTTTCGTTTTGGAGGAAGCATCAGTGGAAGTTAAGGTTGATTGTCTTATTTATTTGATATATATAATATTTATTTTCATAAGTCTAGTCAAATCAGGTCTCTTTATTTAAATGAAAGTTTAAACACAACTCAATGATCAACTGAGTCACAGCAAAAATAAGAGAAAATAACAAGCAGAAATAAATTTAAAAAAAATGTAGTTCTTGGTCCATTACGACATGTAACAAATTACAGTATAAGCTAAGAAAAAATTATTTTGACAGGAAATTTGATATGTAAATATAAATTAAGGATGAAGAAGATGACACCTAGGTTCTTGGTAGTGTTAAGGCAGAAATGGGCACAGTATGGAGCCCAGGGATACACCACAGGTCAAAAGGGCTGATTGAGAATCAATAATGCAAATGAAAACGCATTTGTCTGTCAGACCAATCTAGAGCAGTGCCTTGGATGAAAAAAACACCACTCAAGACATCAAATCGGAATGCCATGGCCCGCTTTATCAAACGCAGTCAACAGGTCAAGCACAAGGATAACAGAGTCAACAATAAGTAAAAGATTTTTAATGATATTTTTATCTCAAAAGGGGCAAATCCAGGGCTGTGATGTATTTTGAAATCCGACTGAAAAACCACACAGATAACAATATGACTTCAAAGATCCCTAATACAGCAGCAATCAACTGTTTGCTACATGAAAATATAGCAGTGTGTTTATGTTCTTATCAGACTGTGCAGCCTCTGTCCCTCACATGCCTCATTTTCCTGCTCATAAGATTTCTGCTGTCCAGAGATGTTGCGGCCGTACCCGAACAAGCACACACATCTCTTTTGAAGCGAGTGAAGTTCAATTGTTCCTTCACAGAAAAAAGGAACTTCTTTGGTTAAAAAGATTCGCACAAAGAGAGCGATTTAAAAGTCCACATAGTCCTATTTTTTCCATGATTTGGTCTGAGTGGCTGCTGCTCTAGACTTACACACAGTAGTCTCCTAAGGTCGAATATATATAAAACCCCTTTATAAAAAGCTTTTAGTTGCACCAGTGTCTCCAACACTTAAGAGAGAGAATGCAGGCTAAGATTTGGCCTATCAGGAGACAGGCTTTTGGGTTCCAGATTATTATTCTTTATGAGAGGACGTATGCTTGCTATGCATGTTTAGAATATCCTGAGAACCTGTTACTAGACAAGTATTGCTATTTGGTAAGTTAAAGGGAAGACAGGGAAATAGATTAAAAAAAAAGAAGAATGAAGGTTAGATGGGCACAGTTGTCTGGTGATATATTCATGTGATCAGTCTTAACCTAAAAAATATTTATTTCTCCCAAAGGAAATGCACCATAACATGTGGGGACAAGTCAAGGATTTGTGATAATTCCTTCTTTTATCTTGAACATCAGTTTGATATTTAGTCAGGCAAGCTCTTAAAATTTCACAGAACACGTCGAACAAAGTAAAGACTTTACCTTATTGAGAAAAATTAAATAAGTTCCGAGCACTTGGCATTAGCCGTGTTTGTTGTTGTTCTGATGAGGTTTGTTGTCATTCCTGTTACAGCAACAGTCACGCTGAGCTCACTTCACTGTTCCATCCAATGGCGTAGCCATGGGTGTGCCAGGGTGTGCCAGGGTGTGCCGGTGCCACCCAAAGAAGCAGCTGGCACACCCAAAAAATTGCCGTCAGGCAATGTGTTGCGACACCTGCACCTGCCAACCTGGCGTAGCGTTACTTCCGATGAAATAATAAATGTGTTCAATCGCCAAGCCACGCCGTCTTCCCCTTTAAATTGAGAGCTGCGCAGTGCGCACAGGTCAGCAGCAATATCGTTGTGTCCTTTACTCTGCTGCTAAACCCAATAGTTGTGTTCAGATGGTTAAATAGCTTTGTTGATCATGCATAATGTGGATACGTTATGGCTCTGTGAGAGTGCATGAGTATGCGTATGAGTGGGTTATATTTCACTATGTTCATCTCATTGGGCACGCAATGTCTGTGTTATGTTTTTGCGGTGTTTTTTTGAGAACACATATGTGCTTTTTGTATTACTTTGTTCTTGATTTATTTGAGAGCACGTCACATCTGAAAATTTAGACCTGCTGTGAACTACTGCCAACGACTCGTGCCAACGCCTTGCAAACTTCAAAACAAATCCAACAGTAAAACGGCACAAGAACAAAATGCGGCAATCACAAAAACGACCGGAGCACAGGTGACGCAAACAGCAAAACAACTGCAAGAGAGAAACGCACTGCAAACTTCAAAACACATGCAAGAGAGTAATGCTGCAAGTTCACTCAAAACACAACGGAAGTTCGCCAGGCCACTGGGTCTCGACCTTTGGGAAAGGGGATCGACTATGGGAGATCGGAGGAGTAATGAAGGAGAAGAAAGTATAAAGATGCATTGTCCTTTATGTCTTTTTTAAACACGTGGCCTAAAGACATAAAGGACAACGTACCTTTTGACTTTGTTCCCCTTCGTTACTATGGTTTATCACTCATAGTCGATCCCCTATCGGATAGGGCCTATCCCACACAGGTCGAGACCCCCTAGTGGCCTGGCGAACTTCCATTGTGTTTTTCTCTCTTGGATGTGTTTTGAAGTTTGCAGCGTTTCTCTCTTACATGTGTTTTGAAGTTTACAATGCATTTCTCTCTTGCATGGGTTTTGAAGTCTGCAGTGCATTTCTCTCTTGCATGGGTTTTGAAGTTTACAGTGCGTTTCTCTCTTGCATGTGTTTTGAAGTTTACAGTGCATTTCTCTCTTGCATGGGTTTTGTAGTTTGCAGTGCGTTTCTCTCTTGCATGGGTTTTGAAGTTTGCAGTGCGTTTCTCTCTTGCATTGGTTTTGAAGTTTGCAGTGCATTTCTCTCTTGCATGGGTTTTGGCGTTTGCGTTGCGTGTGCTCCGGTCGTTTTTGTGATTGCCGCATTTTTCTCTTGCAGCGTCTTACTGTTGGATTTGTTTTGCTGTTTGCAATGCGTTTGCACGTGTCGGCCACCGTAGGTAACACTGTTAAAAAAAAATTTGGCACACCCAGAATTTGCTGGTGCACACCCAATGTCTTTTTTCTGGCTACGCCAGTGGTTCCATCATTTCCCTCCTTTAAGTAGCTGTCTTGCTTTAGATCATTGTCTAATCGTCGTTTCTGTTTAGAGTGATGGCTTCTAATGACAAAGCAGAGCCAATATATGTCACAACAGCAACAGTTTTCTTCTTCTGCTTCTCCATTTTTCTATCACCAACAAATTGAAGTGAAAGGCGTACAGCTATTTATTTATTTATTTATTTATTTATTTATTTATTTATTTTCCAGGGTGATGAAGTGAGCATGTAGGGGTTGGGAGAGGGAAATGTAAAGAAGAAAATACAAGTAAAATGTTCAGTATGAACAAGAAATTCATTTAGAAAAAAGAGGAAAAGCGAGACAAACACAAAGAAAGGGACAGGGGGTGGTTGAGCTTCATATTCCCCATCAGTCAGCAAAACTGCTGAGAACAGTCAACTATTGATTATTGGGACTTGATGTCTCAAAGAACACACTCCCCTTCATCTCTTTGTCTTTCCCTCTCTCTTTCCTTTATCATCCGTATCTGTCTCTCCACCATGCTCTTCCCACTTGGCTTAGACCCAATCTAAATGTGCAAAACAGAAGAAGCAAAGTGTCACTGAGCACTTTTCCATTTTGTTGATGCTGCAACTCTTCCCAGGCTGGTTTGACAATATTAATTGCTGTCCCCAGTACTATTGACGGGCTGAACGAATCCCACTCAGCCCATCCCAGGCCTCTGGCACAACCAAGACCCGTAGGACCTGCCCTGCAAGGTGGCCAAATCTTAGTTAGCATTTTGTGTTACAACCAACATCTGCAAGCTATTTAAATGCATTTGCTAATGATTCTTTATTTGTATGCTGTCTGTACTGCAAGGTCACACAGCTATTTTATATGGCATCTATGATTATGTATGGTAGCCTATAAGGTGCTATTTTTAGGTTGTTTATTAAGAAGCAACTCTGCTGCTCTCAGGACAAAAGTAAAGTTGGACCCCAAAAGTATCAATGCACATGGGACCATCAAAATGTTTCTTTCTAAGTCTATTTAGAACTGTAGCTGATGCACTCTTATTCCGGGTTACCTCAGGAGAAAATTCAAATTTAGGCCACTGCCCTTCCCCTCTTTTGGTGGAGGGGATGTGCCTAGTCAAGGTCTTAATGTACTGCGGAGAAAACGTCAAAGACTTCCGCTCCCAGTCAATAATGTATGTAACCCCCCCTCAGTTACCCTTCCTCTGCTCCTCTCGCAGCAGCTGTTAGTGTAGCTCAGCTATGTATGACGGCCTTCGCAAACTTTGACAGATTTAGTGCTCCATCTATTATGAATAGGCATTTGCTAAGGTCAGTGGCTTCAACCGTCAAGAAACCCACTACACAGTAGGTGGGTTGCACGAACAACAATAAACCAATCAAATTGACAGTTAAATGAAGGCGCTCATTTCTAAGCTTTTAAAACAGTAAACAAGCCAAATCCTTTTAGAAGCTAAATATGATTACAGGATGTCAGATTGTGAGAGGGGTTTGATTAGTACAAACATGGAAGAAATGGCATGGGCGGTGAAAGTGGGTTGGATGGAAAATCCGAACAGAACAGAAACTATGTTTTTATTGAGGTGGAAGACATAGCTTTTAGTCACATGAGTGCACTGGGGAAGCATTCTAAATAGGTCAAACTGATCTGCCTAAGCCTACACTGACAATTGAGTCCAAACAGATTTTCAAACTGTTACCAGTTGACTGTAGAAATCGTTGTCATTGCTGAAATAAATGTCAGCAGTTTTATTCTTCATTTGCAACTTTTGTTGATTGGATCAAACCAGCCGGGTCAGGTCTAATTAGGTTTGCGCCAGGTACGAAAGTGAAGTGCAGACTGAGAACAGCAGAAATATGCTATACTCCACGTCCATAGCGAACAAGTCGTTCACGATTACCACAGCAAGTCTTGTAAGCTCTGTGGTTTTAGCTGTGACCCGGTCAGCTCCCGTGAAGGTTTGTGAAGGTGTACGTGTGTAGTCAAGCGGGTGTGTCTTTTTAAGGAGAAAACAAGCCCTGCTTCTGACTGTGTCAGTTTAATTATTGTTGTCATCTCATAAGCCTGAGCTGTGACAGAGTGGCTCGAGTCGAGACAAAAGTAATTTCTACTTTATTTAAATTCCATCACAGACTTTAGCACGACCACCTATTGAGGAAAAAAAATGCAAAAGAAAAAAAGACGCGCGGTATGCTTGTTTTAGTTTTTGCCAGAAAAATGAAAGCAAAGTGGTCAGACAGTGCGCGCATTTGTGTACGCCAGTAGTCACACAACATGCACACAAACTCTATCGCATTACCTGGAGTGCTCGTCCAGGTGATATGCTGGAATTTACATTTGCAGATGTGAGTAGCATATGTTTATCTCCAATCCGTTTTTTCCAACTTATAATCTCCCTGCACCCGTTGACATTATTTTAAGTCGATATGGCGGTTGTGGTCTAACTCCAATCTTACTGCATGGTGAGTTACACTTCCTGAAAAATATGCCAGATTATACAATATGGGTGTAAATCAAGAGTTTAAATTATGATTAGAGTACAAAACAAATGATATTATCTTTTTGGGAATTCCCATTAAAACCATATTCTTTGATAGATGTGATGTCTCCCTTTTATGTGGCACCTGTTGACAAATTCTATTCCTTGCCCAGCATGGTCTCACAGAGATATGCTATTTAGGCACAGTCTTTCAACATAGTTGTATGTGGCTGAGGCATGTAATGTGTAGGAATAATGTGATGATAACACTATTTTTGTGAAACAGACTAGAGATCTATTTGTTCAGCAGGAAGCAGAAATCCAGTTGTTTTGACAATTTTCTTTGCCCATTTTTGTGTTCTCCCAACCCTATAAAAATGATTATTTGCTGTTTTTGGTGTTTGATTAAAAGACAGACGTGTAAGTGGGGGAAAAAAAGAGTAAAAAGAGAAAAAAAGACTACATGTCTAAACCTGACCATACAGCAAGCAAAAAACAATCGGAATATCCTTTTTGGAATAATATCCTGAAAAGCATGGAGATGGAAAACAAAGATCAACAAAGAAATAAAAACACTCGAGGCTGAAAATCTTGTATTTGTTCCTTTCTGTAACAACCCCTCCCCTCCCTCCAAAAAAGTGTTTTTGGGGGTGGGTCTTCTCAATTAAATGTGGGAATCTGTGTGTCATGATAAATGTAGTTTGGTATTTCAGTGTCAACCATGAAATATCTGCCAATATGCTCTCTGTTGACTTTGTTTTGATGGTGCCATGATGTCATTTTCATGCTAGTGGAATGTAACATTTTGGTTTATCTCTTGTGTTGAGATCAGCTTTAAACACAACAGATGCAAAGGACAACAACATAAAACTCCCGATTTTTATTTTATTTTTTCTTTTTCTTTTTTTCAGTGTATTGTCAAAATGCTACACCCATTTTTGTAAAACTTGATGACTGTTGAGCAACAGCAGAGACGCCAGCGTCTGGAGTGAGTGTATGAGATAGCAGCAACACACTCCTCTCCTTGTTATCGTTCTTCTGGCCAGAGTGAAATTTCTATTTGAAATTAGTGTCGTTTATGGATCTTCTCCTGATTAGGAACAATAACTCATGTGAACTGAACCCCACGAGTGGGACTGTTGGAACACTGAGAGGAACCTTCACACCTTCACTCTCCAGGCTGTGAGAGTGACCCTTGCTGTGCTGTTATTCCCTCTTTATCATGTTATTTCTGTTTAGTCACTGTCGTCTTCTAAAAACTATTAACCTTTGCCAATTTTTGTTCAAATACGTTTCTGATGCTGTAATTCTGTGCTGCATGTTGTTTGCTTGATGGCATCACACATTAGAATATTTATTTTGCATTAGGGAAAATCAAAGAAACATCCATTTGTTGTTGCTGTTGGCCTTGTGATGCATATCAATGAATATCAGAATCATAGTTTCTGATAGAGGACTCAAGAGGTGAGATTTTACGTAATTCAACAGGGAAACTTTAATAGAAATACATTTTCTTTCAGCAGTTCTCACACATGTACACTATACATTCACTTCAGTTCTTAAAGCGATAGTTCGCCTCTTTTGACATGAAGCTGTATGACTGACATCCCATATTAGCAATATCATTTATGAACATTGACTTACCCCCCGCTGCGTCCTGTGAGCCGAGTTCCAGCCTCGTTTTGGCTTTGACGAAGGTAGTCCGGCTAGTTTGCTAGGGTCCCGAAAATAAAGCGTCTTGCTTCTCAAAACAATATGCGTCCAAAAGAGTAATACATTTGCATCACAAAATCGTCCATCCAGAAAAAGTCAGACCTCACATTGCTTGGCGCTATTTTCTCTCTACCTTCATATCACTACGGGCTGTGTAAACCGTGCAGACCGAAGAGCAGACCTAGCACTCCCCTGCTTCCGAGCAGTAAACAGCGTAACAGGTGCGGCTATCGCTAGGTGGCTGAACGCATTGATATCAAGTGAGGCAAAAAATAGCGCCAAGCGATTGTGAGGTCTGACTTTTTCTGAAGTGACGATTTTGTGATGCAAATGTATTACTCTTTTGAACGCATATTGTTTTGAGAAGCAAGACCCTAGCAAACTAGCCGGACTACCTTCGTCAACGCCAAAACGAGGCTGGAACTCGGCTCACAGTACGCAGCAGGGGGTAAGAAAATGTTCATAAATGATATTGCTAATATGGGCTGTCATACAGCTTCATGTCAAAAGAGGCGAACTATCCCTTTAAATTGAGCTCCACTTTATGATACATATGTACCGGTGTAGAGCAGGGTATATGCAGCTATATTGAAAATACACACCTGTTTTCTCACTCACATGTGGGAATGTGCAAATTATTTTGAGTACTCTTACATGTAGCTGTTTCTAACAGAAGGAAACACTTATCTTTTACCTGTCAGGCCGTTTGGAATAAAATGGGGTGGAAATCAAGAGTATGCCCTCTTTTCTGGGCACCACTCCCCTACAGTGCTTGCACACTCACACAGTCAGTGAAGAATGCTTAAAAATGATGTGTAAAAGTGGCAGAAAAATGAAAAGTGGGCTAGGACTCAAATGTGTCAGCTCAGAGAAAAATTACACATGCACACACTGAAAAACACCAGTACCTGAAAAGTGTGTGTCTGTCAACACTGGCTTTACAGACAGCATCTGACATTTTGTAAGGAGTGTGGGGCTAAGTGTTCAGACCTTTAGAGAATGTTATTCTCTCTTTCATCTTTCCTCATTCGTTTTTTTTCTTCCGTCCTTATCTTTGTTTATTCACAACCCTTATCTGTGTTTGTTGTGGACATCAAGCAGGTGTACCTGCCAAATGATTATTATTATTTTTTCTCTTTGGTTCTTTCTGTTTTTGTGTGCCTCTCGATGCCTGGATTCACAAAAACATGCACACAGACACACACACCTCCAGGCTCTCACACTGTTGTAAGAGTTTCCGGCCCGGGTCTTTGAAAGATTGGAGGGTGTCCAGACCCTTTCTGATTTGCTTTCCTCATTCGATCTCTCGGAGACAAAGAAGGAAGAAGAAAAAATGCACACTTGAATCAATAGCTGAATAGAACCAATCACAAAATCATATGCAACAATATGCATTGGCCAGGTGTGTTGCTATGGTGAAGAAAATGATTGGCTAGACCCTAGATAACAGTGTTTGCTTCCTAAAACAGCTTGCCTACACACACACACACACACACACACACACACACACACACACACACACACACTCTTACGCATGGCTCAGCTGAAATAAGCTCGTTGATTGCAGTAGTTTAACCGCTAAAGCCATTTGAATGGAAATGTGAAATGGAAGTCCATTACTAGAACTCACAGGCACCAAGACCAGCTGTGAAAGAGGGAAGTTACTCGAAATGAGAACATACCAAGAGCATCACATTTGGAAAACGGAGAGAAATGTGTGTGTGTGTGTGTGTGAGTCTGTTAGAGGCAGAAAGAAATTCCTGAGTCAATCTGACAGTCTCTGACCAAAAAGGTATATCCTGGCCTTTCACCCGTAGCTTTTATTTATTCAAAATTGTTATTGATTCTAAGATACTTGTGCATGAATGTACCACACAATTATTTTTCCCAAGTATTTCCTGCAGTCTTACAGTCAAACAGACATTTCAGGAAACACTCATTTTGAATGTGTGTAAGCTTTGTTACACATCAAGCCATATGATGTTTCAGCTGAGATTTTGGAGTTATCTAAAAACAGTAAATTACACCTATACGACAGCTATGTTGGATACTGAAAACTAAAATGGACCGATAATGATCTAATTTCATGCAAACATTGCTGCGTTTGCATTTTGGCTCTGTGGTTATCAGTTTTTTCTTGTTGAATGATACAGAAACTCCTGCTCTCTTCTGCACTTCAAAATCCTCTTGTACACCTCCTGATTGACAATTTCACGCTGTGTTTGTGTCATGGTTTTTATGGCGTAAGGCATTACTTTAGATTTTTCTGATGACCGTTACATCTTCAGATATCATCACTACAGCTGAAAATGTGTCTTCAGTTCTCAGCCCTCAGCCATACTTGACTACTTAATAGCTTCACAGCAAAATCAAAGACTTTATACACCTGGCATTTCGTTAACCTAATTTTGATCAGCACATCCCTACTGTCTGTAAATTGTGTCAAAGACTTCATGTCCTACTTGCTTTCATGTCTTTTTTTTTCTTTATTCCATCTTTCCCTCCAGTCTTCTGTTGTTGATGAAGAACAGCATAATGCACATTCCTATACTGTTCCTGAATCCTTTTTATCATAAGAAAGTCTCAGTCACCACACTCAAGGAGTGTTAAACCTTAAAGCATATTTCCTCTAAGTGTGTGTTGGCTCCCATAGTTTAGCTGTCAAGTACAAAATGGCTCTTCGGCTGTCTTTGCAGCCCCTTTATCTTTCCTTTCAATGACACTTTACCGTGGGACTTGGCTTTAGTTCTCTGAAAAATTGTGACATATTAATGTAAGTATGAAGTAAGGAGGAGATCTTGTGGGAAGCTTATTAGTAAGTGGGTATTAATCACACATTTAAGGAGTTATTTGTATTTTCAGTGAAACGTCTGTGAAGGATTCATTGTGTTCATGGATTTTTCTACCCTTTTTGTTTGCTGTAATGTGCAATATACTATAAATGTCACAAACAGGGAGTGTATAATAGGTGAGAAATAACAGTGCAACTGTCAAGAAGATACTGGTGGCACAGATCAGGTTGGAGACTGGAATTTGACCTGTCTTCCGCAAAAACAGATTTACCATCATCTTACAGACTTCCTCCAAAGATCTGTATGGCAGGTATGAGTTTGGATACGACCAGGGGCCTGTACTTATATGCTTATTGTATATGTGACCTTATGTGTTGGTCAAATATTTTTGTGTCTGGGAACACAAAAACTCTGCTGTACCCTTTTTTTCTGTACACACTTTGGAACTACTACAAGGCTTCATAGCGTTGGTTGTCCAGTCAAACAAAGTACCCTACCAAGAATCTCCTCGTTCAGGGAAGCCACCCAAAACCCAATAGCCACATTCCACACAGAGCTTTAGAAATGAACTGCATAGTCGAGCATCACACAATAGGAAGTCTTATTAGCAACGAATGACAGTCATCAGAAAGGTAATCGAGGAATGGGCTCGACCTGAGACCTTTTAGGACAAACTGTGGACAAGAGAGCACCACAGAGCATCTGTGGGGAAAAAAATACAAATGATGATAGCTCTCCCAAAAGAGAAATAAAAAGAATAAGATTGGGTGGAAAAAAGAAGCATTATGCTAAGTCAAGCACACACAGATACCCACACCCCCCTGCAGGCATGCACGGCTGACAAGACCTGCAAGAGGGTGATGATGGAATGAGTGTCTGTGTGTGTTTGTGAGCGTGTATATTGGTGATCGTTGGTGAGTGTCTGTTTAAAACAGTGTATACTGATGATGGAGTTTGTTGTCATAGTGTCCAAAGAACCCAAGGCAGACATTACCTGTTCTGCTGAACCATTTAGGAAAATAGCCTCCTTTTACGAGATGGCCCAGTATCTGTCTGCCTTCTGTGCACGAGTGTCCTGGGGTTTTTTAGTGTTGCTCTGGTGCTAAGGGGTACTTGCTAAGCTGGTTGTAAAGCTACTTTCTTTATGGATGTTTCCCTGCTTATCATTTCTGACTCCCAAATCAATTTTGTAGTAAAGCAGTTATTTTTCTCTCTTTTTTTTTACCTGTAGAGATTGGTGGAGGCGGCAGAGGAAGCCCATCTACAGCATGACGAAGATCCCGACCTGCAGGTGAGTCTATATTTACAACGTCCTTTAATTCCTACATCTATATTCTAATAACTCATGCTTGATTTTAATAACCACGTTCACCCATTGTTCTTAAAAGCTCAATAACTAATTCATGCTTAAAATAATCTATTCTCGGTAGTGTTTCTGAGATTAATCTTCTGCAATGCAAAAGGCAGACAATAACAAGAGTCTCTGTAAACATGAGACGACAAAGGAGAAGACACCTGTTTCGCTTGACAAGGCTTAACAGGCTTTTCCCTTTTAAAAGCTGATGTTGGGACACATCTCTCACTAATCATGTGATCATTTTGTACACACGTCTCAGACAGTCACTCTCAGCTATTCACAGTCCCAGGAGAGCTGTTGTGCTGACCATCAAGCACACCTCAGGACAGGATTTACTAAAGTCAGACAAGCAACAGCACAAACTTGAGTTATTGAGAGGAGATATGATATGAAGCATTTGCTGCTAAACTACTTATCGGGTTTGTGGCATGTGTGGTGGTGTCTGTGCCTGCAGCGAGCATGTTTACTTTCGCAATTCTGTAAGGTATTACAGAGAATGCCCTGTGGTTTTCTGCTGTCATTAGGTATTAAGAAGGATTAGCATCTAAATGAACCACTTACTGCTGTCCAGCTCCATTTTTTTCCCACAGTGTCCTTACCATTTGCTCTTTTTTTTTTTTTGTCTTTTATATCTAGACAATATTGTTTTGCTTTTTTATTGATGAGAAAATAGGGTTGAAATGTTAACTAAAATTTCAGATTTTCTAGTTGTTCAAATCAGCTGAAAACATTGACCAAGAGGTATTAGTGCCTTGAAACAAAGAACCTCCTCAAAGTCCCAATAACTGTTATTACCACAATGTGTTTATTGGTTTAAACAGAAACTAAAACTGATTCTGAAGAATTTTTTCCACCATTTACTGCAAATATTTCACTCCACATCACAAGTGCCAACACTGATGATATGATTTTGTGTCAAAAAAGTTAAACTTATCTTATCGTTGCCCTCAACAGTTTGACTGTTTTCGTTTTAAAAAGAAACCCTCAAAGTTCTACACTTTTTCAACCATTTATAATTTCAACTTCATTCTCAAAATGAATGCTCAGTAACGAAACAGTGTTCCTCCTCTATTTATTATCCCCATATGTGACCCCGATATTGTTTGTTTAACGTGAACAAGAGATCCCCCTTTGTGATTTTTGTAAGTTTTCTTCCACTATTTAGACCACACAACTAACCAGGTGACCAGGAAAACAACGATGTCCAAAATATCAATTATTTAACTGATTGATATATATTTGATGGAACACAACATCACTTTTAGTGTATTGAATTATTGTATTGAAAATCAGTGCAGTAGCAGACTTGTTTAATGTGAGAAGAAATAAGCTACTGCACGCAATTTTTAAACAACACATAGAATGACAAAAAAACAAAAAAAGTCTTAATTTAAGTAATTTATAATTTAAGTCAAATATAGAATTGATGTCTTGCGCTATTTGACAAATATTATCTGCAAAGATATTTTTGCATGCTTTTGTTGACATGTGTCTGTGCGTCTGCATGTGTGGGTTCGTCTGTGTGTAGGTGTCTTTGTGTTTTCATATGGTGCTCGATGGGCAGTAACATTGTGTGGGATCACAATGGTGTTTTGTACCAGTAATTATCTGGCTGCGATGAAATGAGCCCAACGTGGCGACTTCCCCTTTGTTTCAGATTTAATGACACTGTTACAGAGCTGATACTGGCTGATACAGCCTAGTGTAATAGAGAGTTCTCTAGGGGAGAGTGAGGCACATTTTCAAGAGGGAACCGAAAAAAAAAACACTAGAGATGCTGGAGCAGCATGCCAGTTTCATGTTTCCAGGTCTCCAAAAATTTGAGGAAAATAAGTGGGAAAGGGTGATGATGGGAGAGGGATGAAAGACGAAATATTTAACTATAAATCAGTCATATGTCATTACCAGGTACTTGTTGGCATGTATGTTATCAGAGTAAAAACAAAAGACTCTTTGATAAGAGATCTATAGTGGCTTGCAAAATTATCCACCCCCCATTGCTGTTTTTCCTATTATTTTGCATTTGCAAATTGTAATTTGAATGGCTTTTTGGGGGAGATTTTTTGTAAAAATAATGCACAAAAACAGTCCAAATTTGTGAAGTGAAATTGGAAAAAAAAGCGCTAATGTTTGTGTGTGCATATGTATTAACCCCCATTGCTGAAGCCTTGAATAAGATGTTTTGCTACAAATTACCTTCAGAATTCACAAAATGAGTTAGATAAGGTTAACCTGTATACAGGGTAAGTCTCTGTACATATACACCTGTTCTGAAAGGCCCCTCAGTCTATTAACACCAAGGAACTCTCCAAAGAGGTCAGGGACAATGTTGTGGAGATGTCCAAATCAGGGTTGGTGGCAAAAAAAAAAGTGAAACTTTGAAAATACATCACAGGCACCAAAAGTAATCCTGAAGGAGCTGGAAAGCTTCTTGACCGGGGCTGGTGTATCTGTCCATAGGACCACTATAAGCTGTACACAACACAGCACAGCTGGGCTTTACCGAAGAGAAGTCAGAAAAAAGCCACTGTTTACATAAAGGTTTGCCACAAGGCATGTGGAAGATTTGCCAAACATACGGAATAAGTTTCCAAAATGGAAATTTCTGTCCATCAAGGAAAATACTACATCTGGTGGAAAACCCAAACTTCTCATCACCCCAAGAGCACCAACCCTATAGTAAAGCATGGTGATGGCAGCACCGTGCTGGGAGAGTGGTTTTCATTGGCAGGGATAGGGCAACTGGTCAGAATTGAAGGAATGATGGATGTTCCTAAATTCAGGACAAAGGTTCTCCTGACAGAAGGGCAATGACCCAAAGCATATTGCTGAAACAACACTTGAGTGTTTTAAGGGGAAATGTTTTAATGTGTTGGAATGGGCTTGTCAAAGCCAAGAGCTCAATCAATGTACAGCAAAGTACGCTCAGTGCTATACTCCAGTCGAACCCATCCAACTTGAAGGAGCTGAAGCAGTTTCGGTTTAAAGAAGAGGCAAACATCAAAGTGGCTCGATGCAAGCACATACACACATATCCTAAAAGACTTGTTGCTGTCATTGTTGTAAAAGCTCTTTTCAGTCTTTTTCATTCTTTCAAGTTTTTACATTTATTTAGTTTTTTCAGTTCATTCATCAGTTTAAACACGTTTTGCAGATTTTTTCCCCCAAAACAAAATACCCCAAAAAGTCTATTTACAATACAGGTTGTAACACAAAAAAATAAGAGTGCAAAGGGGGTGAATACTCTTGCAAGTCACTGTATGAATCTGTGTCCTTGTGTATTGGTGTTGTAAACAGTTTTTAGTATTCCTTGGCAATTTGTATCGTGACCATACATTTTTCACGGCTAATGATGTTTTGGATTTTGCAAGCATTACAAGGGTGTGATCACTAACAGCTGTGTTGTTTACACGCGTGTAGGTTTTCATGAGCGCTTTATGTGTACAACCATGTAGGTGTACATGTGCACATGTCTGTGTAGCTCTGATGGTGGCATTTCTAATAGTGTTTTTTATACCGCAGCACATGGTGAATAGATGGTAATTATCACCAGCTGAGCTAAAAATACCACATCCATGCTGTAGGGTGAAACCTCCTCCATCACTATTCGGGGTTTATTATAAAATGTTTGTGAGGTTTTTTGCTATTGGATACATATTTGGCTGGCAGCAGTTCGATAGGAATTTCCTTATCTATCCTTTCCAGAGCTCTTCTGCTTCCATGTGAAATTGGCACGGTAATCTGCTGCGATTTTCCTCCCTCACTCTTTTACCCGCAATGCTCATGTGCTGTAAATAGGAAAGCAGAGAGCAGTCTCCCGTGCCCTCTGTAGCCAATGAAATCCTTCCTTTGAGGTTGAAGACAAACAGCCAATCGCCAAGCCTAATGTTGACTAAAAATGTAGCCCTAGTCTGGAGGGAGCAGTGACAGAAATTCTCTATACTTCTTTTATTTAAATTTTATTTTTTTTCTCACACTTGTCTAGAACGTAAGCCATAAAATGCACAGAAGTAGCCACTCGTTTGTTGATTAGTGAATTTGCTGTCCTCATCGCTCACAAAAATGATTTGACCCGAGTGGGTGCATGCGTATTCAGAGCATCACCTGGCTATGTGAAGATGGGATTTTTTAAGGTATTTATTGAGGTGTTAGCTTTGACTGTCAAATGTATAATGCACAATTACACTGCATACGTATTATGTCTCACCTGCTTGCCAACCCCACACACAAAGCATTTTAAGGTACCTTTGTCAACAGTGTCAGAAAAAAATTGATCAGAAAAGGCTTCCAACAGAGGCACAATGCGCTACCTAGAGAAAGTGATGTTGACAAGCCTCTGGAAAGCCTTTTTTAAAGGATGACTCAGTTATCGAAAAGAGCGGGATTAAAAAGATACTTATTCTCACACAGTGTACCCACTTGCTCACAATTTAATTATTATTGATTTTTTTTTTTTTTTTATCCTGCAAGAATAAGTACAAAATAAATTAATCGTCTTTGGCAGGAAAAACAGAAAAGAAAAAAAGTTATTCCAAATAATTTTTGCTATTGTTGGAGAGGTTGAATGTTGGTGCAGTTGGTCAGCTAATTACACCTCAAGCTCTGGGTATCTACGAGATTGAAATCCCTGTAAAAAATGATGCTACAATATTCTTTTTTATTTTGTTTATAATACAATTGTGTTGATCCCACATGCATAATTTCTGTTGAATATACATCGATCAATTAAATTTTTTTTCAATTTAATTACATCTGTATCGTGACAGTAGCACAAATACATTTTGTGGAGACAAAATGGCCTCAAGACAATATAAGACGATATACATGTGTAGACATGTTGGATTATAAGGTGATCAACATGTATTATTATTTATCTATTAATGAAAAAAAAACGACAACAAAACTTAAGAGTGATTAACATGTAAAAACATAGTGACTTCCAGAAGTATTCACTAGTGCAGCCCGGTATGAAATAAAATTTTGCAAAGCCGAGCTGCCTGTCCACAACAGGATACAAAGCCTATTGCTGTTTCTTTTCCTCAATACCGAACGAATCAGAGTGTTTTTATGGTTTAAAAATGATCCTGACGTTATGTTGGTCACTTGTCAGAGGGTCTATTTTAACCCAAACTATTTGTTTTTCCTAAACATAACAAGTAGTTCTTGTGCCCAAATTTAGACTGTGTAAGGTTAAAATATAAATTCAGAAAACGCAGTCGCACCTCACACTTGATCCCCCGTTTAGCTTCCACATGTAAGCCTTCACCATATTCAACGGGAGAACTTTCATCGCCGTTTCAAGGAAGCACTGTCGTATGTTGTTTTACATTTAGGCTTGTACATTTCATGTGAAGGCAATACAAAATGTGACACTGACACATGGGTGCTGAATCAGCAAAATTAGTGCATCAAACAAAGTCACAAATATACTGCTCATTATTGCCCAGCACCTGTATTTACAAAAAACATTTTGCAGTACATACCATTCATTTGTTTAAAGTAGTAGGGATGCAATAAATTCAAACTTTCTATGCAAACGTTTCATAAGATGTAACTGCTAAGCTCAAGTGAGAGCAGATCATGTCTCTCTTTCCCTTTCATACCCGAAAAAGTATGTGGGGACTTGCCCTGATTATTAACTTTGGATAAAGAAGAATAGCCATTTTTTCTGATCATTTCAACAGTTTTACAGCAACATCAAGTATATTCTGTATTCTGTACTAACAGTTTGAGTACAGAATTACAGCAAGATTATCGTGATGTGTGTTATTATAGTCTCAAACCGTTGCTTTAGACTTTTAGACATGTATTCCCCAGAGTTAGTGGGGCCAAAATTTACTTCTGATTTTAAGTGTGCCATATGAACCATTTTACTTGGCCTTTCCTCCAAGTTATTTACTCAGTCTGCTGCCTCGTTTGCCCACTGATTACCTACATCCATGCCCCCTGGTTGTCTTCCAGTCACATTTCCACACTCAGAGAGTGGTGTCTTACCCTTTCAGAACCGTGAAAAAGGAGAGTATGAAAGTGGGTGAGGAGAAGTGTAAAGTCTAAGAGGAGATTAGAGTTTAAAGTGAGCACCAGAGGGTGGAGTGTCACGGTCAGTCCCTCCTGCTTCACATATGGTGTCTTTCCTGACTCAAAATCTTTCTTTTCCCCTTGAGGCTGTTGATCCACTGTGTTGCTCCACGGAGTGGGAGTATTTGTCACAATCAACAAAGGATATTTATTTATTTATTCTTTTTTCCAAACTTTTATATGGGGGTCATGCTCTCATAAACTATTATCCGTTTATATAGAAGTTGTATTTCGGAATAGTTCTGAGAAACTTTTGCTTTATTTTGAGAAAGTTGTATTTAACCAGCTCAACGACTTTCTGAATGAAAGTGGAAGTCTTGACAAGTTTCAATCAGGCTTCAGACGTCATCACAGCACTGAAACCGCTCTGGTCAAAGTGTTAAACGACATCAGGTTGAATACTGATTCTGGTAATGTTTCAGTCCTGGTTCTGTTGGACCTCAGCGCTGCGTTTGATACTGTAGATCACAGAATCCTGTTGCACAGGCTGGAAAACTGGGTTGGACTTTCTGGAGCGGTCCTTAACTGGTTCAGGTCCTACTTAGAAGGCCGGCGTTATTTTGTTACTATTGGCAGCTATGAATCTGAGCGAGTGGCCATGACTTGTGGAGTCCCCCAGGGGTCAATTCTTGGACCTCATCTGTTTAACTTGTATATGCTCCCTTTGGGTCAGATATTGCAGAATTTTAACATCAATTATCACAGTTATGCAGACGATACACAACTTTATGTGTCTCTGTCACCGGACGACTGCAGCCCAGCAGACGTACTGTGTCAGTGTCTGGAGGAAGTAAACACCTGGATGAGAGATAATTTTCTACAATTAAATGAAGACAAAACTGAGATCATTCTGTTTGGTAGCAAAGAGAAGAGGGTCAGCGTTGGTAAATATCTTGAGACTCGGGACCTTACAATTACTGACCAAGTTCGTAACCTGGGAGTGTTGATAGACTCAGATCTGACTTTCAGCAGCCACATCAAAGCTGTCACCAAGGCAGCTTTTTACCACCTCAGAAATATCAACAAAATTAAAGGTTTCCTCTCCCAAAAAGACCAGGAGAAACTCATCCATGCATTCATCTCCAGTAGACTCGATTACTGTAACGCTCTTTTAACTGGACTTCCCAAAAAGAGCATCAAACATCTGCAGCTCATCCAGAACGCTGCTGCTAGAGTTTTAACCCGGACTAAGAGATCTGAACACATCACACCAGTTTTAAAATCTTTACACTGGCTTCCAGTCAGTCACAGAATAGATTTTAAAAGCCTGCTGATGGTTTACAAATCCCAGAATGGTTTAGGCCCAAAATACATCTGTGATATGTTCAGAGAATATAAACCCAGCAGAGCTCTTAGATCCAAGGACTCAGGCCAGCTGGTCCAGTCCAGAGTCCAGACTAAACATGGAGAAGCAGCATTTAGCTGTTATGCTGCAAATAAGTGGAACAAACTGCCACTGGAGATTAAACTTTCACCAAATGTAGACATTTTTAAATCCAGGTTAAAGACATTTCTTTTCTCATTTTTATTTGATTTGATTTGATATTTTTGAAGTTTTTTGTGAATGTGTTTTGTTTGCTTTGCCTTCATGTCAACGCAGATGACTAGCCTACATATTTAAAAAAAAAAAAAATGTGGGTGTGACAAAATAAATTTAAAAAGCGTATACTTAGAATTAGCGTTTGTGGAATTGTGTTGCAGTCGTTAATATAGGGATTATATTGAAGAGAAACTAGACTTATTAAGAGTAATGGTGTGGTGATAAATTAAATAGAATGAAACCAACCTTACAAGCTTAATGGAATGGTTGAGTCATGGAAAAGTGTACTTCATGCAAATTGTGACAGATTTGATCCTTTGTTACATGGCATCTATAAATAGAAGTGGTATAGTTGAACAACATCCCAAAGAAAATTTATATTTAAAAAAAAAATGTTCTCTTTAATGAATATATCAGTCGATCTAATAGTCTTCCAAGGTATTTCTCAATTTTTCAAATATAATTACTTGTGGATGTTATGTATATTTATTTGCTAGTGTCTAATACTTAAAACTTTGACTGATTTGTGAAATTTTCACTCCTTCACACAATATTCCCTTTGTTGCAAGATGTTTTTGAGGATTTCTAGTACATATTGCTTGAAACTTCAGATTGACTTTCATAATTATATTTGTAAGCACTCTTTGTTGTGATTCAGAATTAATGATTGAATAGGTTGTTTGCTCAGTTCCCGAGGCAGTGAAGTAACCCCATACCATAACATTTCCACCACCCTGCTTTGTTAATGGTGAAAAATTGTTCATCTCGACCAAACAAGCCTATTGTTGTTGTAGTATTTTTGTTGTAATATTTATTTGGTGACGTCCTTCGAAAACACTTTAGATCAAAGCATCCGAGCAAGACATCACAGGATTCAACAACGAGGGGAACTCCAGATCATAGAAACCTGGGGATTGAAAGAAGGGTTCCACCTGTTTTTGATTTGGTATCGCTCTTTAATTGTCACCCTTTTTGATCATTTAGAGGATGCATTTACTTTTTGTAAGAGAGATCTTTTTTCTTCTTTTTTCATGCTTAAAGTTGGAAAATTTCTAGAAAATGTCTACTTTATGTATCATTAATTTTAGTAAAATCACCTTTATCTGTGGAGACCTTTTCTTAGATATTTGGCTCTCGGTTGTTTGAATAAGTGAAAAGTGTGAATGGTTTCCTTAGAATTAAAGATTTTTTTTGTTGTTTGTTTTCTTTTTTCACTTGGCTGAATACAACATAGAGTCTCATAGAGTTACAACAAGAAAATGATGTTGTGTTTTAATAATCCACTTAGCACTATTGTGTTATTATTCTAGTTAATAATATTTAATGTAAAATGGTGCATATTACCAAACACATTAATTAAAATGTTTGAAAGTGAGAGCTGATAAATGCTACATTTTTTGCCTTTCGTAAATTCCTCCGCTTCCTCTCTGCCTGTCCCAAGCTAAGTGAGTGGGTGCTGATGGTACATGTGCAATCTCTCAGCTTAATGCACTGTAGCGTTAAAGATCAGGTTGTTAACACCATGATCGGGGACTACATTAGTGGCACTGGGTACTCCTTCACGGTAATGCTGGAATGGCATAATTGACTCACTCAGCACATACACCCACATTTGAACAGAGACTTGAATGATGTTCGGAAGCCTGCATGGACACAGATGCACACACTCGTATACATCATGGTTTTTCCCCTGCCACCATTCTTACACCCACACTGACACCCACACTGTTGAAACTCAAAAACTGTTATTTCAATTAGACTTAAAAGTCACATGCTGTGAATGCAAATTAGTGTAATAACAGGGGCATTACCCAGTTTGTTTGACTTTTTTTCTGGCAAACCTCCCTGCCGATGATTCCTCTTGTTGTACCGTCTCCCTCAAAGCACTTGGTGTACAGTGAAGGGTCATAACATTCACACAGCTTTAATTGTTTTTTTATATTTAATTTCTAGTTTTCAGTGGATCTTGGATCTTTAAGTACTTGCCCTCATTAGAAGAAATGTTATTTTATACTGTATGTGGTCCTAAAGTCAGGGACCACATCAAAAATCTGTCATACATTCAAGCAAACCAACAATTAATCCAGAGTCATATGATACAGAAACATGGCAAATGCCTATGTCCTGATAGAGTTTTCATTAGTAGTGGTATTCAGGTGACACTTAGGAAGTTTTGACATACTCAAGGCCTGTTATAAGTATGACTGTGGCTGAGGCAGTTTGATACTAAACATTTGTAGTGTTGTGATTGTGGGGAAACATGGTATTATAAGTTAGCGGAATTGTTATTCTAAGAAAAGAGAGTTTTGTCTGTGTAATGGCTATATTTAAGGTTCCTAAAAGCTTGGTGCTTTACATGAGAGCCCTGAGTGAGAATGTTTCCTTAATCATGCTTTTGTTCAATTTCAGACCATTATTGCTCTCTGCCACATATTCTAAATGTTCTTGATATCCATACAGTTGATTTTGTGCCTTCTTCCATCACCCATTTAAACATGTTAAGCTGGGCATACACTGTGCGATTTCTGGCCCGATTTCGACAAGATTTTTACTCGTGCGACTATTTTGGAGATCGGGCCGAGTTTTGGCTCAATCGTGCGTCTCGCATCGTGTACTATACATGGGGTAACGACAAACGATTAAGCCCTCCCGACCACCTCCCGATCGATCGGATGAAAATCAAACTTGTTTGAAATCCTGGTCGCTCCTCGTGAGGCTCTCGCACAGTTGAAGCAGCTGGACGAGCCGATTGACCTCATCCTGTCACACTACGTATGCGCAAACATAGGCACGGAAGAGAAAATTGTCAACAGAAGAAGAAAAAGACAACAGAACAGCATGGCAGCGACCGGCGACCGAGTCCGACGTGTCGTGTAGTGTGAGCAGCCAGATCGCATCAGACCATCGGGTCGTACAGTGTGAGAACAGGAATCGTAAGCTGTGACGTTTTAACCCTTGCGATTCACTCGTACAGTATGAGCAGCAGCTGAATCACGCGATTGAAAAAATCACACAGTGCCCTGCTTTAAGCATTCAAAACATGGAAATTGGTCAAGATCTGAATGACCCTGTTCAGAGTACACAGCTGGTTTCAGACCGAGACCGGCAGTTTACTTTCGACCACCTGCTCCATGCCCGCGAGATTTGCATCATGGAATCCCAATCCCAATGCAGATTTCTCTTTGGAACTCTAAAATACGATGTGGAAACTGCCTCTATTGTTTTTTGTAAGCAGAATAAGACTGTCTGGATTGATTATACCATGAGAGTATGAATACATGAAGCACTGTTCATTGTGAGATAGAAAAAACAACTTCAACACAGATACATCATTTGCTAAATAAAGAATCCAGTCAGAAAAAAAGGCCTGTTTAGAACAGGCTATCGAGTCATTTTCTCAGAAGACAAGTTATGTTACACAAATCCATAAGGGTCCCAGGTCAGGTCCAGTGTCCTCTGAGTAGCATCCGCTCGTATAGACCTCCCCTCTTGATAATTTATTCTGTAGTGTGGAATGATTCAGTGTCTTTTTACAATGATAATCAATCAATTAATTTTTAGACTAAGATAGAGTATAGCTTAGAAAAAAAATTAAATTTAATGATAAATCACAGTTAGGGTTTAACAAAGAGTGAATGCAAAGAGATGAGAAGGTAATGCAGTTAGAAATACTTTGAAGCAAAGCATCTGCACCGAATCAGTTCCATTTCCATTCTACATCCTTTTCCATCTACCAAATATGAACATGTTCTGAATTCCATGCACATTTTTCAGCTGATATTGTCATTTGTGTATAATCGCTAGCTGTATCAACCTTTTGGACATCTGTGTCTGCCCTATATCTGGCCATAATTAATGGCCTTTTTTTAAATCTTCTTACATTATTTTCTTTTATTTATGGCTTGAAAGTTTGTACATGATCAATGGATAGAGAGAAACAGGTTAGACCAGAGAGGAAAAAAGGGAACTTAGCTTGGGAAAGAGAGAGAAGTGAGATAGAACAGGTACAAATGAGCTTAGGTCAGGAAGAGAACAAAGTGAAGTAGAAACAAGGCCTCCTATGCTGCAGGTGCAGGTAGTTCTGTCTCTAAGTAGCACGTGTAAGCATGTACATCTGTCATGCATAAGCTAAATATTTACCATTTGCTTTCACAGTCATTCTGCACTCAAGTTATTTTGTTTGCCAACAAGCAGGTGTGACAAAGTGAAAAGTCAAGACTTTGCACCTCTATGATTAATCTTCCCAATTGCATAATTTCGATGCTGGTTGTTTTTTGCTTTTCTTATTAAAACTGTTGAATGATTTGAGTCATTTATTTATTATTAAATCATAAATATATACATGTACTGTAACCCTGTACAGGGGTTACAGCAAAACACAAGAGGATCACAGAAAGTGTCAGTGTAAGTCTAGTAACTGTACAGCATACGATCTGTGCAGTTCACAATATGTACCGTATGTTCATGTGACTCATTCAGGCTGAGATATGAGGTCTTGTGGCAAAAGGAACTAGCAGACAGTGTTAATCTGTCAGCCTTCAGAGTAAGGTATTTTATAAAAGAATGGTTTTGGTTTGTAAGGACTGGTATCTCCCATCAGAGGCGAGAAGCTGGAAGAGTTGCGGAGTTCGTTAGTAGTTCACTTATTTCTGCTACCCAGTTGAAAGTGTGCTTTATGTGCAATGAACTCACAATTAAGGGCCTCAGCCAATTATGTTAGAGACTTTGCTAACAAAAGGATTAGCTTTTCTTTCTATATGACTTTTTGAGCTCCCAGATTAGACATTGTAAGATGATGATGATGATATGGGTGATGATTTGACAAAAATTGTCTTCAGTTTTCAGAAGTACAGTTTTTTTTTTCTTATGCTGTTGTTGAGTGTAACTGATGTAAGTGCAAAGGAGCTTTCAGTTTTTGTGCACATTATATGTGGAACAAACTGAAGGGAGCTTCAGGTCTGTGTCAACTCTTGCTTCTTTTAAAGCAAGCCTTAAGACTTTTTTGATCACTACGAATTTTATGCTTCTATGCACCGTGAAAGGACAATTCGTCATTCTCCAAAACTACACCACAAAACTGAGGTCTTTGCAAAATTCAGCTATCTGAATTCTCTTTATCCTTTTAGACTGAAAAAGATAAGTATTGTTTTGGTAAAAAAAAAGAAAGAAAGAAAAAAATGCTGCCATCGGGGGTTATTTTTGTATCAGTTGTTCAAGAAAGTGATTGGTCAAGTCCCATCAAGGAAAAGTTGCATTTAATGTTGCATGTTGACACAGCTAAATGCAGATGGAAGAAAGCCATGTCCTGCCCCGTCTAATATTTTATAAACAGTTTGTCCCATTGTTGCTCCCTTATCTTACAGGAAAGTTCATTCTTTGTAAGTTTTGTGTCACTTTGGGATAAAAAATTAAAAAAGCCAAGTAAAAGAGATTAATAAAAATACAGACAGAAGTACACAACACGGTGCTCTCTCACCTTGAAAAGGCAGTGTTCCCTTTGATAAAAGTCTAATCAGGCCTGATTAATTACATTGATAGGCAAAAGGCTTACTAGCCTAATTGATGGCTTTATCTGTGTTTTGCTCTGTGCTGAAGGGATGGTGGTGCTTCTCATGAAAACATGGGAGAATTCACCCAAATGATGGCTATTGGTGCTAAAATGGAAAAGCTAGGGTGGTCGGATGAGTGTATCTTTCAGAGCATAGGAGTCCACTGAATAACCTGGTAGCACAGTGAATTACTTTTAAGGTCTTAGTCCTTGTGATTCTAAGATTACTGTATGCTCTTTCTCAACCTGTATTCATTTCCTACATGGGCCAGCATTTTTCTTTTTCACTCCCTCACTGCTCATACTACAGAAATCAGTCCAACGACTTTCTGCCCTTCGCTGTTTGATGAACACATATATTGAATTTTTGTATAAAACACTTTGGGATTGCAATTTATTTTTCTCAGGGGTCCTCTTCGAATCTAATTATTTTTAGTTTTACAAGAGAAATCAATGTTGCTTCAGGCCATGTTCATGTGAACAGCATAGCTCAAATGCACAAGGGAGTGATTGATAGTTCAATAAAGTTTTGTTTTTAATTTTTCCATTTTTCTTCTCTTTTTTAACATTACCCAGTGCTTAACAGCATTTGCAGTACTTGTCCTAATCAAGTACAAATTGTAGCACAACAATTTGGCAGATCTGGTCAAAAGTTTGTTGCTGCAAACAGGTTATTGTTTTTCAGCTAAAAAAGCACCATGTTTTGGGCTTCTATCTTCTTCTTACCTAGTTTCTTCATAAACGCTTTGCCTTTTGCCAGACCATCATTGCAAACAGTTTTTTTCATTGTAATAACTTGCCTGGTTAAATAAAGTTGAAATGAATAGAGGAATTAAAAATTGGGCATGTCGACAGTTTACTTTGTTACTGTTGGAAGAGGTCACGTGAAGCAAATCTCAAAGCAACTATCAGAAGCAAGAGTCAATGTTTTAAAACCATAGAGTGTGTAAATAAAAAAAGAAATCCTTGAAAGTTTGAAAAATATAAATATATACTGTATATCCTTTTATAATCTTAAAATGCACAAATACTAATCAAATACTGATGCATTTACCACAGTTATTTCAAAGTTATCATGGAACAAGTTCATATCAAAATTAACATATATATCCATGTAATTAAGTTTCATGCAAGCATAAAAAAATGTATGCCATTTTGTTTCTCTTTCTGTTGCTTGAGCATCTTTACCTGTTTGTTATCTCCTGTTCTGCATCAACTGTAGCATTTCAGGCATTGCCCCTTTAGGTTATCCTCAGAGCCTTTGGAATGCAGAAAGTCATGTGCTCTATATTTGTCTAGCTCTATGATTTATTAATACTCTCACCAGTGTGCGCAGTACTAAAAATACTTTGGAGGCAGAGCATCTCATGCAGCAGAAAAGAAGTCTGCAGAAGCTTGAGGTTAGATTTGTCTACTCAGCAGCCTTCTTCTGTAACAAGCCACACGTCCTGGGATGATCTAAGGATTCAAGTTACCTCAGTATGCTAACCATTCTGACTCAGCACTTGAGTGACCAAGCCCTCCTATACACTGACAGCATGACTCAGCATGTTGAATGTATTGAGATGGAGACACTTGACTAATTGATAGTTTCAATAGACTGAACTATTATTTTTTCTTTCTGTCTGTCTTTCTAGTATGAATACTTCAATGCAGTGCTGATCAATGAGGTCGATGATAAGGGGAACAATGTAGAGCTGGGAGGAGAATTTATCCTGCAACCGAATGATCACTTTAACAACTTGTCGGTCAACCTTAGCCTCAGTGTGGTCCAGGTGCCCACCAACATGTACAACAAAGGTAGGTCCACCACCCATTATCACAATTAATAACAGAAAGGGAAGTTTTGTCTTTCTTAGATGAATATACTGTAGAAGTGCATACATACATTGCTGGCTTTTCAAAACATGAACTGAGCAGAGTGTCACTCCTCTCTTCAAAAGCTGGGTTTGCCATTTTTGATTCATATTCAGAATCTATAAATGAGAAAAGCTGTATGGAAATGATAAGAATGAAAAGCAACTTTAAACTAATCCAATAAGCAAAACAAGTTGAGGTGGTTTTCTTTTGCCTGTTTCTAAGGAGAATTTATACACATTTTTTTGGGGATAGAATTCCCTTCTTAAGATGACAGGACTCACAAGCTGTTTTTGATCGACCATCAAGAAACTTATAGGACAAATTTGCATCTTCTCAGATATGGTGTAATATACTAGATATTTTCAGGGGGAAAAGTCATTCCCAGAGAAGAATTCTCTCATTTTCCTTTTGAGGATGTCCACAGCAGTTGTTATCATTATTTTATACTCCCCAAGGTTTGATTCCAGCAAGGACCAGTAGTTCTCCTTGTGAATTTTGACCACGTGTTATGTAACTTATACGCCACCTACTGGCAACAGTATGTTGTCAAGTTTATTCGCTCCAAACCAGTCACTGAGAATGTGTCTGATTCACATCTGCTTTTATTTTTTTGAAAGATTGTTTAGATGATAAATGGAAAACCAACTACTAACTGCTATGAGTCTTCCATCCATGGATTCTGTCAATTTCTGGATCTTGACATGATCAACTTTGATTGAAGAAGCAGTCAAAGCATCTCACATTCTATTCAAAGAAGTTTGCTGTCTTCCCTTTCTGTAAAGATCACATTTTAGAAGGACCTACACATTCCCAATAAGATTTAAATCAGGTGACAAATGGGCTAATTCATTACTTGCTCATCTTTGAGGCCTTTGCTGACTAGCCAACCAGTGGAGCGCTTGTGTGCATGTGATGTCTGTTGGCCCATCCTTGTGGCCCAGCAAGAGTCGCTTCGATTTCATCTGTCCATAATGTAAGACCTTAGAAAAATCTGTCTTCAGGCATTTGTTGACCCAGTCTTGATGCCTCAGCTGATGAATCTTATACAGTAGTCATTTTGTTTCATATTGGTGATTTCTTTGAGCACATCGTCTGAACAGTCCCCTCCCCCCGTTTTACTGGCAGGGATGAAGCTGCCAAATAATTATTTTATAAATAACTACACCTCTTTATAAATAACTACCCAATTACACAAAAATGATCACATGGTGGTTATTAATCTGCCCTTCCATTGTTTCTACCTAATTTAGGGTAATGGGGAGCTGAAGCCTATCTCAGCTGCCATTGGGTGAGAAACAGGGTACACCCTGGAGGGTTTCCAGTTCTTCACAGGACCAACACAAAGACAGACAACATGCACACTCAGACTTGCACTTACTGTCAATTTAGAATCACTAGTTAATTCATGTAGCATGTTTTCAGACAGTGGGAGGAAGCCTTAGTACCCCCAAAAGAACCCACACATGCACAGGGAGAACACTGTGTGTGGGTGTGTGTGTTCAAGGAAAGGCCTTGCAGCCCCAGTTATTAATCCCACAAGCCAATCCAGGTTGAAATGGTTTGAAGGAGAAAAAATATTACAGAAATATTGATAAAGTCATCATTTTCACACAGTGCAGTTTAACAACATAAAAAAAATAACCAAATCACTTGCCCAAATATGTACACTGTAAAAAAAATACATGTGCGCTAGTGCACATTCATCTACGGCTGTGACAGGAGATGGATTTGACTTCATTAATTGTAACTCTTTGGATGATCCCCACTACACATTGACTTAATTAGACATTAAATAATTAGACTTCTCCTGATTTACTCAAAGCCAACCAGAGAAGTCAAGGCCTTATACAATGCTCAGTGGACAGAGTGAATGTCATGTCGGCTTAACCCCGCTACCAGAGACACAGAAAGGATGTGGAGAGATGGGTAGAGAAGAGTGAGAAAGTAAATGAGGAAGAAAGTAGGTTAAGTCAGACTGATGGAGGATCTGAGCAACAGATTAATTGCAGCTAGGTGAAAAAAAAAAAAAAACGGGACTAAACGAGTGAGAGTGACAGGAGGAAAGTGAGCGAAACAAAATGAATGAAAGTGCAAGGAAAGTGAGGTTGGCATGCTGGCAGACTGATTCAAAGAAAGGGACAGTGATTGAGATTTGATTCACAAGCAAATGAGTAGACTCAGGTACTCTTACTCCACACATGCACAAGCACAGACAGGCAGACGTAGGAGTGTCAGATATGTATGTTTTCTCCAAGGCCAGCGGTAATGTATTGTCAGGCAGCTCATCAGTGGGGTGGCCAAATCTTACTGCCTTGTAAAAGGATACAGAAAAACTTGTTTTTTGCCAAATAAACTCTACGTGAATAACTGTTCAAAACATTTTTAACATTCTTACTTAAACACAGAATTTCTAGTTTCTTAATATTCTTCACGACAGAGCGGCAGCACTCACATGTAATTTGCTTTGCTGCCATGTCATTTGCTTTTAGTCAGCAATGTGGTGGAAACAGTGCTGTAACATGGCATGCTAATTTGTATTCATTTGTATTATTATTATTATTATTAACGCTCACAAAATTAGAGTGGTGCAAGAAGTGGAACAGTCTTGTTACTGTTTGAAAGCAATTTGCCAAAAAATATATGCGCTGCAGCCCAGCTCAGCCAGAGGAAAGCAGAAGGACCATCGAACCACATGTAAGCCGTTGAGTGAGACAGTGAGAATAAAAGAAACGTTTACAACAGGAGACAGAACTGCAACAGAAGAATGAGGCTACTGCGAAATCGAAGAAAAGAATAGAAGTAAATTATTGTGTGCAGTAGAAAGAAAAATAAGTCTTCCAGGCAACTGGACAAACTCCTCAAAACTAACAAGTTGTACTTGCCCATTATTTTCACGAAGTGAGCACAAAACAAACAACAACATGAACACCTTAGTGATGATAATAAAGCAGGTGGTTATGGTAGCAAAAGCAGTTTTAACAGAGAAGTCTGAGTGGATGAACACTGAGATTGTTTTTTTTTTTTTTTTGTTCCACAACAGTTGATCAGAGTAACTATGTTCACTCATAAGTCTGACCCCTTCAGATCTGAATGGGGTAAAGAAAAACAAACAAACATCATTAATGGTGCTCCTAGTGTACGATTCCCAGTGATCTTAATTTTAAAAACATTGTGGTCATAGACATATTATGCAAATATGCACACCAATCAAGATAGATTTGGTTGGATAGAATTGGTTTAAGCTGCATCTACTGCAGTTTTGGAGTCCCACAATTGAGTGTTATCCAGGACAGATGCATGGCCTAAAATGAGTGTGACACATTACGGCATCATTACATTTGGTAGTGATGGTCACAGTTTTGCTCTTGCACCTGGCTGTACTAAAACTATTTTGAATGAAGAAAGAAAATTAGTTTTCCCTTCGTGTCAAGCCAGTTGCTGTCATCCGAGTCCTCTCTATATGGCACTGAAGAGCTTGCTGCAGCTTGTTCACTTCATAAATTGTTTGGCGTCAACCGTGAAAAATTTGACTATAAGTCCATGATAGTGGAGCTTGACAGAATATAGTACCATGGATGCAATGAAGGCAAATATACATTCACAGCAGGTTGATACACTCTAAAGCCTCTGCAGGCAAGTGTTCACATCCATGTGTAAAAACATACACATCACTTTTCAGCCTTGACTTCAGGGTTTCTTCCCTTTCTTATTAAACTCTCCTCTCATTTTGCTGGCAGTAACCTAATAACTTGAATAATGTGATAAGTTGAGTAATGAGATTTCACATTTCTTGCTCACACTGATGCAGTGAGTGTACTACACAGTTCTGCTCTTCATTTTTAGTTTGGAATCTGAGTTTATGCACATGCGTGAAGGATGGCAGCTACCTTTGATTAAAGTGAAGTAAGGAGTGTGTTAGTTGAAATAAATGTGAATGACAGCTTATGGGGAAGATACAGCCCGTACTAGCTCACTCGTTATTGTTGAGTTCAGATTGTAATAAACTCTCAAACTGCACCAGAAATGAGTGTATTGTTGTGTAAATGAAGTCTGGATCAAATCCAGCCTCCTCTCCGCTCCACTCCACTCCATAGAGGTGGATGGGTGTTTACTATCAAGAGGGGCTTTAGTGTGCTAGCTTCCAGAAACATAATTCAATTATGGCTTATTGGCATGACTGTTGACAGCAGAACAATGTTACCAGCACAGGAGATGATGGGAAATCTGTTATCTACTTTTCTTTCCCTCTGTCCATTGGGTGCTTGTCTGCGTGTCTGTCTCTCAGTCCTTTACACCCCTCATTCTGTGTGCCTTCCTGGCTGTCTTTTTCTTTCTCTCTAAAGGCTATTGTGTGTCTGTCTTGCTGCATGGTTTAGTCTCTGTCAGTTCATCCTCTTCTGCTTCTATTCCTTCTGCCCTGTCTCTTAACCAAAAACTAAGCAGCTGTAATGAGCTTGACTGTCTGGTCGCTAACCAGTACAGTCATGACTCCCTCAGCCTGAAAATTGAAAAGGAGTCTTCATAATTGGATATGCTAAACCATAATGTATATCACATCAGTTTGGAGGGAATTACAATCAGAGTCTATTCTGCATACACGTACATATTGTATAAATGCACATGAGTGTATTAGCAGATACACACTGTATAACACATTACTTCCATTACAGGAAAAAAAAAGTTGGCATAATTTCAGTGTATTCTCATCTACTTTTCTGTCATCTATAACTAGCGTTCTTGGCATGGAGTTTTGGGGGGTTGGGTGGGCATCATCATCTCGCATTTGCATCAATTTGCTTCTCTCCCATTGTTTATAGATGTAGTTTATAAGAAAATCAGCTGCAATGCAGCTTTCATTCGCACATTTTTTCTAACTTTTGTAAGACACTGAAAGAAGTCTGAAATTATGACTAAAGAGTGGCCCGAGAAGGCTACGTGTCAACCTCTGGCCTCAGTCAAAGCATGTTTAGACTTACGCTCTGCTCTGATAAAAATGCTCATTTCATAACTTCACTATCATCTGATAAAATCACCATCCATATAACCATTAAACAGTTGATTCTTAAACTGGCAGTAGTTCAATGCACATAACAACCTTATTGGCTAGCTTTCTCTTATGTAGCAGATTTGTTTTTTTTAAAGCTTTGTCTGGTTGACTTTGTCTGTGTTTTAAGTATGACAGAGACATTACGAGGCACTAAGTCACCATGCATTTAGTACTTCCTTACCAATAGACAAGAAAAATCAGGATGCAGTAACTTAACCAAAGGACAGTTATTGCTGTTCAGCCTTGCGTTGCTCTTTGAAAAAAACATTTTCAGAGGAAAAGTGCTTTTTTATTTACCTATTATTCTATATAAAACACAAGTCAGACAGATTGAGATTCAGGTCTTTAGTCAGCTTTCATTCACTATTCACTAATTATTAACCTTTGTCTCTGCAGGGAAGAATGGTTTGTCTCTCCTGTTCTCTTGTTTCTTTAATGGCTTTTCCCCTCTCATCTTTTCACTCAGTTTTCATGCATATTCTCTGAATATTTATGTAATGAATAGCTCTTGATGCGGATCTGTGGACTTGCAGTGTGTGATTTGATACGACTGAATGAGCAAATACCAGAGATCACTCGCTCAAACCTCCTGAACGGTAAAAACAGATTTGAACCTTTTGTTTTCTCCTTTTCGTGTCCGTCTCTGCTTCTCTGTTTTTATTCTTCAGACTCCGCAATTGTCAATGGAGTGTACTGGTCCGAAGCCCTGAACAAAGTGTTTGTGGATAACTTTGAGAGAGACCCCTCTCTCATATGGCAATACTTTGGCAGTGCCAAAGGCTTCTTCAGGCAGTACCCAGGTAAGCGTGTGCTTGTTGGAAGGGTGGGTGTGTGGCGCTTAGAGACTCTGTTTGTAATTAAGTCGCTGCCGTGTTAGACCGGAATGACGGATGCGTGGGGATCCTTCGTGAGTGACAGACTGTGACTCGAGGCTAGCAGAGTGGGAGAGGAGATAGAAGAGGAAAGGGAGTTGGTAGAGCTTGGAGTGGATGAAGAGGATAGAAAAAAATACAAACAGGTGAAGTGGAATGAATAGAAATGAAAGGAGGATCATTTAAACAAAATAATGTAATTGGTGAATACATACTGTATATCGCTGTGAAAATGAGAAAATCAAAGGAAAGATCTTTTTTGTTTATCTTTTGAACCTGCATATAAGTGTTCTTTAATTATGCTTATTAGTATCCCTAATCTCTTTCTACTTTTGTCTTGCATAATGAAGCGGCTGAGGCTATTGAAGGGCATCCTCTGCTGTTTTTTTTTTTTACCTGAATGCCAAAAAAATAGCAGCGTTAATCTTCTAAGAAATTGAGTGTACTCTGTGAGGTACACATAGTGTTTTTTCTGTGCTTTAAAATCTTTTCTGCATATCTACTTACCTGTAGAAACATGTAGAAAAAAATGCTTTTAGGATTTGTAAGCTCTGGTTCGCTGAAAATTGGGTGCTGTAGTGGCAGAGGTGGTTTTAAAAATGAAACACTGAATATTTTAGGAAAGTTGTGTTGTGATTTAGAAGGAGTGGTTGAAAGTCTGTAATGCTCAAAGAACAGATGAATCGGTCATATTTTCTGTCACATTATAACTGTTCATGTTCAATTCTGTGATCCTCCTAAAGGAATCAAATGGAAGCCAGACGAACATGGAGTCATAGCCTTTGACTGTCGTAACCGTAAGTGGTACATCCAGGCTGCCACCTCTCCAAAGGACGTAGTGATCCTGGTGGATGTTAGCGGCAGCATGAAAGGCCTGAGACTGACAATTGCCAGGCAGACTGTTTCCTCCATCCTGGATACACTTGGAGATGATGACTTTTTTAATATAATTGCTGTAAGTATGCAGAAATGTGCTCACAGCTCTGGGAGCGGTACACAAAATGCTTAAGTTCTATACTCTTTTTGTACTCTCTAAAAGACACACATACACACATAGGGTAGGGACATAAAAAAAAAGAGACGGACTCATATCCATCCTTTCCTTTTCACATGAGAAGAAACCCTGGAACAAATCAGCTTTCTCTTCTGTCACACTCTCAACCAATTAACAGTCAGTTGAATGAAGATTTGAAATGTAAAAGAGAGAGTTTTGGTTTTATCCTCCCTCATGCATCTCAACTATTGTTAAAATTTTTCAGGCAGCTCTCAAAGTGTGTAGTGTATGCACACATGTTTGATGGGGTTCCTGTGCTGTATGGAAAAGAATGAAAGTATAGATAAGTATGGAAGAAAGAGAGTACAAAATAAATCCGGGTCTTGTTTTCTGAAAATGAAATTCGGAATTTCCAAAAATCAAGCAGAGCGTTTTCACACAGACAACAGTTTTTCTTTGAGCTGAACAACTTTGGTCTGATTGTGAGCCATTGTAAAAGTTGGGCTTTAAACCCATTTATTTATGTTTAGCTATTTGTTCTGTGATGTCAATGATAGTGAGATGAATGGTTCATGAATATCAGACTGGAAAAACAATTGGATTACAGAAATGTAATCACATATATACATGTACAGATACTTTCTTATGTCCACACACTTGCATCCATGTGGATGGCTTATGGTGTATTATATCAAAATATAGCAAGTCCCTTCTACATTATTTTTCGACTAAAAATAAAGTTTTTATCATCAGTAAAAATAATAATTTCAACATCCATCCACGCATCTATTTTCTGTATCTCATCCTATTCAGTATCGCAGGGGCCTGTCTCAGCTGCCACAGGGCAAGAGGAAGTGTTGCCCGTCCATCACGGGACTATTTTCAATACTGTTCTTTTGAAAAACAGAGTAAAGGGGATTTGACAATCAGGCAGAAACATACTGTTTTCCTCAAACAATTAAAAAAAATTGTGTCATGCATCTCTTTCATTTTCCTACTCTTATTCATCACCATGTCACGTCGACTCTTGCACACATCCCGCCATGAAGAAAACGACAAAAAAATGTTTTTTGTCAAAGGTCTCAGCACCGATGGAACAAATTTTTACACACTTGAGAGAAAATAGCTCCATGCAGTGGGAGTGTGGCAATTGGAGATATGTACACACACTCAGAAAAAAAGACTTCACACATACACACAGCTACAGATTAGGGCACAGTTATTGGCTTTGGAGAACACACTTCCATTGTTTTTATTGTTCTTTGAAGTCTAATTCATACTGATGCATTAAATGGCGAGTATTATCACAGAATGGCAGGCACTGGGTATATTATGTACTGTGTAATATATGTATACACTTGTGTTTTTTGTCAAGATGAGTGAATTGTGTAAGGTCTTAAAGGAGAAGTTAAGTTTTTTTAAACATGGACCTTATTTCTGGCATTAAATAAGTTCATCTACTCACCAGTAACAGTTTGGTGAAAGTCGGTGTCTTTAGGAGGATAATTATATTACTCGAGATCCGCATGTATCCATATAACGGGAGAGAACAGGGCATAGACAATACAGCCTCTAAATAAATGCCATGTTGTCGTTATTGGGGCTATCGGGGGGCTTATAGGGGGCTTTCTACACACGTGTCTAGTGGGATGACTTCATCGACGCGCCCCGCTGCAACACAGCTTATTTACTCGGTGCTCTGTGACAGTCGGCTAACTTCACACGGAGTTTGCTACTAGTTTTGTGCAACATGGCAGGATATTTACCAGATTTTGACGACGTGGACGATGATGGACGTCCTTACCGGAATGAATGAGCTGTGCTGCATGAAGTCATCCCACTAGACGCGTGTGGAGAAAGCTTTCTATAAGCCCCCCGATAGTCCCGGATAACAACAGCATGGCAGCTATGAGCTAACAGTGCAATAGTATGCGTTCATTCATTCATTTGTCTTAAAGTATTGGTGAAATAAAGACAGATAATGCCTTATTTAGGGGCTGTATTGTCTATGCCATGTTCTCATCGTTATATGGTTATACGTGGATCTCGAGTGATCTAAATATCTTCAGAAGGACGGCGACTTTCACCAAACTGTCATCGGTGAGTAGATGAACGTATTTTATGCCAGAAATAAGGTCCAGGTTTTAAAAAAACGAACTTCCCCTTTAATAATGTGTATTTTTGAACATTTGACCAATTTTTTATTTCATTCATATTTATAGTACTTAAAGTGATCATAGTTATCATAAATTCCAATCCAATTTTCCAGTATAATGAAGAATTGCATTATGTGGAACCATGCCTGAATGGAACCCTGGTTCAAGCAGATGTCACCAACAAAGATGTAAGTCATCCTTTCCTTGTTTCTTGTTGTTTTCTTCCAAATACCATCAGCCTAAAGTTATTGATGAGTTATTGGTACTGGTAGTAAGCTTAGAAGAAAAAAAAAAAATCTAAAATCTTGACTTTGAGTTTGGAGTGAGAGCTATAGATTTATTATTTCATTGTATTGGAACCGTGTCGAAAAAAGACAAGGGGTCTCAAATAAGAGACAAAAAATATAATCAAGAATTGAATAGAACATTAAGATAAAACATATAAGATTGAATGCATAGTGTGCACATTTAAGCAAACCACTGCCTTACATGCTAGGAAAATCCAGTGTATAGGACAGCCATGCTAAATCAGAGGAGTGCAACATGTTTGAATTAGTTTATGTCTACACACTGTAATACTTACTTCGTGTTAATTCAAGATCTATTCAAGATCTATTCACTAAGATGACAGAATAAAAAAATCCTTCGCGTTACTGTGACATGATCTCCTTCATTGTGTCTTAATGTCCATTGCATGTCTTTCACATTCCTGCCTTAGCCCAGGCCAGATTTCTGTTTTCACTTGTTTACTAACAAATGTATGGACCATTTTTCTTGCCTGAAGTCCTGAGGAGTTCTCTGTGTGTGTGTTCTGTTGGTGTTAAGTCAGTTTCTGTTTACTTCTTGGTGATTGCACACTTATGCATATGGATTAGGATTCTGTGTTCAATACCAGATAGTAGGTTAATGTAGTTTAAGTCAGCCAGCCAAGAGAAGAAGACAGGCTGCAACAGCAGATAAGGCTAATGTCTTTTACTCCAACTCTGCGGAGGAAGTGGCTGTCACATGGAAGGCTCAGACTTACTGACCTTTCTTCCACTATGCATTATTTTACCGCCATACTTGGTCAGAAATACAAGTTATTAATCACTGATGCAAGTTATCAAGTTTTTATCTGACATGTATTCAACTGACTATAGTACCATTAGTTGTTAGTCTCATAGAATTTGTAAGCAGACTTCTGAAGAGGTAAATATCACGCTATCTCAAAATTACTCACAGTTGAATTATTTTTAAAGGATGAAAGAAAAAATTGCTTTAAACATTAACTGTATTTAATGTTTTTGGGCATAAACTAGGGATGGGTGATTCATTCTTTTGATATCCCATAATTGATAAAGCAAAATGATCAGGATTAAATTTATTTTCATGCTACATTCCATTTCATTGCGGTGATCTATTTTTATTTTGGTGATTCAATGCACCCCTCCGCAGCCTTGAGCGTTTGGCCTAAAAGCTCAATACCCACCAGATTGTGACATGTTAAGTCAAAGATGACATATTGTAAGCAGCTCGTATGATATGAAATGCAGAAAAAGTGTGGATTGATGAATGTAGATTTGGATATGAGTGGTTTGTAAGTTATATGTGTATATTTATGTACCAATATATTTGGATTGTATTTTACAAAGATATATCTGATGCTAGATCTTGCAAGAGCTTGCTTATTACACACAAACATGTCTCTGTCAATGTACTTTTTTATTTTATCTTTACTATGGTCACAATGGGGTAAAAGAATCTGATGAGATCTTTACTATGGTCACAATGGGGTAAAAGAATCTGATGTAATATGTGCTCATATTCACCTCTAAAATATAGAGGAAGTAAATGCTGTAGCAAGGTATTCAATGGATGAACAATGGAGGGATTGTTATATCGATATCAATCGACCCTGACCCAGAGTGAAAAGTGTGCTCTTCTGTGTGCTTCTTGTCTCTCACACAGAATCATGACATATAATTACAGAGCACAAACTGTTTTAAAGGATGCAGGAGCACGAATGTAAATGTGGCTATAATGTTACCTGCCAAACAAATTCCAACATACACACAAGCGATTATATGTATGAGACAGAATATAGCAAACCATTTCCAGAAAAGTGTTGTATTTAGAAAATATAAAGAAATTCAAAATTTGAGATAATATGAAATGGAGACATGTGTCACACGGACACTCAAACTAAAAAACACGTACACACAATTTCAATCTGCCCCTTAAGTATGCTGCTGCGCCATGGCCTGCTGTGTTTGGAAAAATCACTGCAACCTTTATTCACAAGCACTCGCAGGCACTCGCATAGGCAGTAGGTAAAGTTTGCTGTGCTCCAGGGTAAAATCTTTTGTTGGAACCAACTAACCTTTTATCCACATTCATGCAAAGGTTGTCTTTTTGTCATATGGTTGTGGTATGTTTAAAGGGATGCTGGGGGTTGTTTTTTATGTGCATGTATGCCCATACCTCTTGTGTGTGCGTGCATTTGTGTTTGTTCCCTAGTGAGGAAGCTCTATTATGGCCTTATGCTGCTCAGGGTCCCCCACTGTGTGTTGAGAGACTTTCCCCCTCCCATTAGTGAAGACTCAAAAACTGGCACGATGACTGTAGCAGAAGAGAAAAGAAGGGGAGAAACGGCAGAAAAACAGAAAAGGCTTCGATGATGAAGGTGTGGGTGAGGTGTAGGTCTGGGGTGTCTCTATATTATAAGACCTGAGAGTTGTATCTTTTATTGAATGGATTTGCTCTGAAAGGCATTGTAGAATTTTTTTTTTACCTCCATTGGTGGAATTTATTTTTTAAAGAGCCTTAAAGAAAATAAAAAATAAAGCAATCAAAAAAAAAAAAACATTAGAATATGTAACAACCAGCTGTAAATAGCTATAAATAGATTAGACTCCATAATGGACCATGTGTTTATGTGTGTGTGTGTTTGTCTGTGTGTGTGTGTCTTCCTCAAGGCTTTCACAAATAATGAGATATGCACACGAAACCCCTTCGGTTGCTGACAGCATTATACTCATCACGAGTTGCCAAATAGGCAATGCACCCTTTGTGGCATAATCACATGTATGAACTGACACATGCACATTCTTATAAACACACATACACACTCCACCGGCGATTTGTCACTTAAAAGCATGGGAAGGGAAAGCTGATCATTATACAGTATCTCTTTCAGTCTATGTGACATTTCTCTCCAACATAATGTGATACTTAGCCCAGCCACAAAAACTGGCTCTGGACTGTAAAGAGCCCTTTAGACTATTGGTGCAATCTTTGCTCTCACATAAGCAATATGGAATACTATTAGCTCTATGTAAACAAATAAACTCAATAGGTCTATGTTTGTATCATTTTAATGAATCGTGGAATTGTATTTCTTCTCTGATTTTTTACGTCTCCACAAAACTCTTCAAAGTCCTGTAATCTCTCACTTTCAATGTTTTGCACTTTTGTCCTGTCTTTTATTCACCATGACCATAATCCCCTCTCCCCAAACTTCAATTTCCCAGCATTTCCGGGAGCACCTTGACAAACTGTTTGCTCAAGGCATTGGTATGTTGGACATAGCTCTTACTGAGGCATTCAATCTTCTCGGTGATGTAAGTAACACACGATCAACATCACTCACACACACACACATACACACACGCACACACACGCACACACACACACACACACACACACACACACACACACACGCACACACACACACACACACACACACACACACACACACATATTAGTTTTATGCACAACGATAATCTGGGCTGTAATTAATAGATCAGTCCACAGAATCATGGAAAAACCAAGTAAACAAAGCGCTCGATGACTCAGGTTGCTGGTCTGATATCTTCTCATTATATCAGGCAATTAATCAATTAGACTTGCACTCCAAGACTCAGACACATGCATTTATTATCCTGACATGTACCCATCAAAGTCTGCTGTGACTACAGCAATGACATGCTACATGACTCTTCTCTGTAATTTTCATTGGTAGCCGTATGTTGCATTTACATTATTATTGCTTGAGTAGGCGCTAGCTAATATGTTAAAACTAAATAAAAATGTTTCTTTTTTTTTTCGATTTTCATTTGCATAGGACATTTTTTTTCTTCTTTTTTTTTACATGTGGCAAATTGTTCTATATCTTTCTCTCTTTTTCTCCAGTTCAACACGACTGGGAGGGGTAGTGAGTGCAGCCAAGCCATTATGTTGGTGACAGATGGGGCAGTGGATACATACGATACCATCTTTGCCAAGTATAACTGGCCAGATAGAAAGGTAGTGTGTCAAACACACGCACACATCTTGTAATGCTGCAAACCATGGATGCTCCTGGATAGATCTCAGTTTCAACCTAACGGTTGTTCACAGCTTCATGAGGGTGCAACCATATATCACAATGCAGGGTGAACACTGGAGAGCGTTGGATGACATTTTAAACTGACTTTTGAGAATGTGTGTTAATTGAAGTGCCGTATAAAGGACATCCATTTGAAATTATTTTAAAGGGATATCTACAAATTCATAACTCAAATAGATTATTCCACAAAAAAGAGGGAAAATAATTTTTATTATTTGGACTAAGGCACTGATAATCAATTGTATAAAGGGAGACTCCTTGGAAAAAAAGTATCCATCTAAAAAATTACATGCAGATTTTTTCTTTTCATGACAGAGAATGCATTTTCCTATCTAGATCTATTATTTGATTGAGATGTTGGAGAAATGTTTTGACAAGCAAAGGATAAAGAGTGTGCCCAGTGTGGGGTCTTTCAGAGTGCTTCAAAACAGAGTCAAGTAATGGCCCTGTAGCTAAGGACAGACATGTCTCGCTGCTATCATGCAATGCAATTGTTGTACTACTCAGACAGGCAATGAAATGAAGCTGGAGAGTAGAGCTAGAGGGGGAAAAAGGGTTATTGCAAGGTAACATTGGTGTCATCTATGTGCACCCTCATATTTTTAAGCATTTTCTTACTCAAATGGTATATTTTGGTGTCACTTTCTACTCCCCAGGTACAATTCTGCATAGTTATCCTTCATTCATCTTTGTTGAGAAATTACTAATTTGAAATGGACTGTGATGTTTTCCCAAACCTAACCAATTAGTTTTGATGCCTTAACCTGACCAAACTGAAACTGAAAGCAAACACAAAGTAAAGAGAAAGTGAAAATCCATAAAGATATGTATTTCATATATTTTTGGAAAATTATTAATCGGGAAAACATACATATCACAATATCAATGTGAATGTTTAGATACTATCCTCTGTACTTTGTTAAACACCCAGTAACAATAACATCCTTGAGCAGTTTTGTATGACACAACAAGCTTTAAAGGTAGGGTAGGAGATCCTGGATTTTGAGTCCAGCGAAGCTGCATTTTGAAAATACACAGGTCAAAAGTCCCAACCCTTTTCTTCACTTTCCCCCCCGAAGCCACGCCTCTAGAGTACATGAACGCGCACGAGCACGAAGGTGCACGAGCGCTGTTCTGACAGCAAGCATCGATCGTTGCCGTATTTAGTATTTAGTATTTAGTATTTAGTATTTGCTAGGTGCTAGCCAAGCTGGCTCTAGTTTAGCTTCCTGCCAAGCTTCTGGACGCGTAATTCGTTCACGGAGCAGGGTACGCGCACAGGGTGGGAAGGAGGGGGAGGGAGGAGCAGATTGCAGTTTGATAGACGGCATCAGAATCCAATCGTTCAGGATGATTGGATAGTGTTTTTCCTAGATTGTACGTTCTAGAGGCCACTAAAACTTTTCATATTTGTGTCAAAACTTTTAATTAATTGGTTGCAATGGGGGTGTGAAGAGTATTACAAGCAATATGTAAAAAAATGCTCCAGAAAAAGAACCCCTCCCCCTCCTTTAAGTAACCTTTCAGGTTGCAAGGGGACAAACTAACAGCCATGTTTGACCCACTTGTGTTTTTTTGTATTGAAGGCATCTCTGTGCGTTGCTCTATTCTGTTTTCCCTCAAGTTTTGCCATTCTCTCTGTACGTACTGAAACAAATGCAATAAAATGCAGCCACCACCATGCTCTATTGCTTGCATTGGTGCCTAGTTTTCTCAGGACTCTTTTAATTGATGAAAACTGTTTCTTTGACAGAAAATCTTGTTTTTGATTCACGCAGAATCTCTGGACCCCAGTAAAAGTAAACATCAGGTTCTTATTCTCATTTTTAACAAAGGCTCGTTTTTCCCTAATTGCCCTGTTTGATAGGTTGGGCTGTCCTAGGAAAGAGTCCTGCTTGTTTCTGATTAAAAATTCTAAAGGGGTACATTGCTATTTAGAAAAATAATGAACGGGTCTACGGATACTTTCAGAATGTGCTGCTAGCGAAAGTGACTTAAAGGAGGAACATACCGTTTAAACCTCCATTGCTTCAGATTTAAACAACAAATATGCACATAATGGGAGATTGGGCAGTTCTTAATGTATTTCCAAGACATTTGTAAAGAATATTTATCCAGTTTGTGCATATGTGCCTGTCTATTAATACCAGTGCTAATTAGTTTCTATTAATTGTATACTTGTGCATTGTTCTTGTGTGGTATTGGTCTGTATTAAAAGTGCTCACAGCCCCCACCACTCCTCCCACCATTTCCTGCCTCAAGGCTTAACAGCAGTGAACGGAGAGGGGACAAGGCTGCTAGATAGTTCCATTTAGAAGCAGCCCCGCTGATAATAGAAGTCTTCAGTCTCTGTCACTCTCTCCAGTCTGTCTCTTAGCCTTTCTCTCCCTCTACTGCTGCTTCTTAATGGCTTCTTCCAAGCCAGACTTACCGCTTCACCCCTTTACATTATCACGCTGAGGAGAAAGGCAGGCTTTAAAAAAACTTTAAGGCAAATAAAATACTGAATATATCCACATAAATTATTGATTGTTTCATAAATTTGTTTTTTATTTACAACAGTAACTTCTAATAACTAGTCTAAAATACTGTGAAACTAAGATATAGCATCTTTTTTATGATATTTCTCTTAGTGTGATGTTGTTACTTGTTTACTTGCAGCCTCATTTCCCCCCCAAAAATATATGCTGTGCATGTAGAAATGGGTTAGAGATGTTTTGCATAAATGATTGGATCCTCATATAAGATTATAAATAGTACAAAGCTATATCAAATCTGCTTAGATTTTACTCCTAGCAAAGCATTTTTTTTAAAAAGTCAACAAAAAACAAGAAATGTGTGATGGTAAAAAAGAAAAAAGAATTGATGGAATAAATACACCAGGTTAGTGAGACTGTATTTATACAATAACAGAACTAGAAATCAAAAGAGCATCTAAGAGAAGCTGAGGGGTTCATTTTCATGGGGTTCATGAGGGTGCATTTTTTCAAATTTCAGATTAATTAATTAATTTCAGATTAATTTTTGTTTATTGTTTGTCATTTTGAAATAATCACAAATTATATCAACAGATTTCCGAATAAAGAAATTCATACAAACACATCTATAGTGTAACCTTGCCAATGTGGTGAAAAAAAAATGTTTTCTCATTACTTTTGATGATAATTTTCCATTAATTTTTTGATCATTTGTTATTAAGGGCCTGCTGTCCAGTCCAGCTGCCTTTTTAGAAATGCAAACACAAACACTGTTGAGCTGCCGCAGACCTTTGTTAAGCTACAATTAGATGCAACAACTGGTCTCCTCAGTTCCCCAGTACACAGTGATAAACTCGCCTCTTTCCTGACCTCCTTGAAAATGTGTTGCTGACATCAAATTCAAAATGAGCAGACATAGACACTACTTTAAATTTGTCTGTAATCCTTACAGATTAATCCCAAAAAGTACAATATACAGGGTAGAACTCAAAGCTATTTTTCCCCAAATAACGTTTAATAGATTATTTAATTCACATGACGTGACTTTGTTCTCAGACTTTTGCTAATTGAAGGGCTGTGTGATACTGATTTGAGTTGAAGTAAAACAAATTTAAGTGTATAAGACAATACTCTGACGGAATTTTGTATGAATGCTATACATTTTGAACATGATAGTTGTGTTTGATGTAGTCGTGTTTTCACCATTTACACCCCATTATATGGTAAGAGCAGATTGGCAATGTCATTTGTTTCTGAAGTGACTCATTTCTAGAATATGAAAAGCGAAAAACATGTGACATCGATTGGAATGGTGAGAATGGTCTCCCTTAAACCAGCATTTTCCTGTCTTCAGTGGAAATAAATTCCGTCAGTTACTTGAGAGTCTAGCTTTGAAGTTGTGAAGTCCTCAGACAGTTGATCCGTTGTCAGATTGTTTGTGTTTGACACATGGACTTCCCTTAGGGGAAAAAAACACGGGTTATGCACTGTGTGTTCACGAGCTGGATACAGTGTTTTTTGCCTCTGTCCACTGGCTGTCAGCCTGCACACAGATGCGAAAACAAAACTTAGTTTATAGTTCCTAGTATGTGCACATTTAATGTAAAGGCATTTTTAATAATTTGAAGATTCAATTTTAGATGTTTCTGGTACTTTGTTTTAGTAATTTCCTTTGTAATATGGTTAATTATCCATGCAACAGAGTGTCACGTGATTTTCAGTTTATTTGATTAAAAATGGCTGCAGACATGTGCTCTGATTGTAAGGCTTGCGCTCTTCACATATCCTGATCTGGTTGGAATCAGACAAAGGAAAGAGGAAACTGGACCACCCTGCAATCTGACTGCATGTGCTGAGCATGTCTATCATCTTTGTATATATACAATACCTTATCTGCTGCAACCATTTGGTAATGGTAATATGGTAATTGTTCCCTTTCTTTGCCAATGTTGTTTCCAATGTCACATAAGCAAAGAGCTGACCAAAACTGTGCACCCCACTGCCCATAGAGAAGACCCCTGGGCTCAGTCCTGCAAATGAGAGAAACCGTGCCCTTCACTGTTGGGACCAGACACATAAGGTGTCAATATGACAATATGTGGCCCGCAATCTTAATTGAAAGAGTTTCTTTGTGAGCACTGTCAGCCTGTGTGAGTGTTAGTGTATCCCGGGAATCTTTAGGCCCAGAAACCCTGTCCTCCAAGAAGGCTTTTGTCTCATTTAAGGTAACATTCATAAAGATTTTACCCAAACCGCATTTGTCTGAGAGCAGACATTTGGACCAGCAAATTCATACAAACACAATGTAGCAGGAGATGTAGTGAGTTAATTATGTTTTTGTGAGCTGCTAACTTAAGAAATTGTGTTATGTTGGTATAGGGGTCTACTGATTTACTAATATATCTAAAGGTTTGGGAGCTTCGTGTGCCACTATGTCAGTAATCAGAAATTAAAAGGCTTGTAACGTGAAGAAAAAAAAATGTTGCTTTACAAGATTGTTAATACGCATAAGCACATTTTGTGATGTTTGTTCAGCTCATTAAGTGTATTAGATACATAACAGATAAGCTAAAATCTTTACCGTATCAGGGGTTTTTACATAAATTTTCATTGTCGTTCCACATTAGGAATGATACACCAGGGTTCCACAAAACATTTCATGGCTTCCTTTTAATACAAACCTTAGCATTTGGAAGATTTTATTTAATGATAGCAACTAGAAGAATATTGTTGCATAGATTGACATCTTTTTTTTATTGAAAAACATGTTAAATTATCCATGAACCACACATTCCAATCACCAGCCACAGCAGATAGTGCTCATATTATACACAAATACATTTTGGGGATGATTATTTTTACTACCATCTAAGATGTAATTTTATATTCAGGCCAAAACCCTAAAGCTAACCTAAATATAGAATGAGCTGGGTTTTTCAAACCATGTGTCAGCTCTTGTGTTTAGCTACATATCTCATAGACGTGGGAATATTTAGCTTAGCTAGTTTGTACACCTGTAACCTCACAGTGGTACAGTTGTTAAGAATTTTAGTGAAGGTTTATGCCGCAGAACAGAGTAAATTATTGAGTTGAGTATGAAATGAGGAAAGCAGGCACATGGACAAGGGGTATTTTACAATATATGTATACAAATGTTTGAAAGGATAGAGTCTGAAACATGAACCTGGAGTCATCAAAAATTAATTAGTTTGGTATAAAAATGTTTAATATTTTTGTTTTGTCTACAAACACATACAGAAATGGATACTGTGTCTTTGCAAATCTCCATTCATGTGTTATCTTATTGCTGCCTGTATAGAATTTGTGCATTCAAGTATGTTAAAGATTGCATGCTGTAGCTAGAGGCCCTATGATATTAATTTGTGCTGTAATTATTTCAACTGTAAAAGTTTTCTATGTTCAATAGTTTTTTTTATTGCAGTTTGGCTTCCAATGAATGAAACATGAGTACGAGCAGATGATCAGAAAATCCTACCGCAGCCTCTCTTTTCCATCGACATGCATGGAGCTGTTATGCTCATATCATAGCATTCATTTTTTATCTGTGGCTTAAGCAGTTTCTTTCAGATAGAAGAGGTTTGGATGAATAGAAGATGATTATGGCATAGATAATAAGGGCTGCTTAAAAATGACAATTTGACAGCTTAACTTCTTCTCAGTGAAACACATTGCTGTTGACAACAGAACAATGTACAAGGATAATTTGAACCTAGAATTAGATGCCTGTGGTTTATATATTTGTCAGCTAAAGGTACTATAATCACTGTTGATCTTAAAATAAGTTTTTTTTTATAACAGACAGTGAAATAAAGATAATTTGATAAAGAGATATTCAATAAAAATGGTATTCACTTTTACACTGAAGCCATTTGTGCAGTTTTCACACACTTCTGTTGAGCCAGTCATCCAGACACATACATGCATTCACATACATATGTATACATATGTATATATATATAAACAAACAAAAACAAATTGACACATGCTGTCAAGGTGAAGGTAGACTGTGAAAAATGTAGGCATGGGAGCTGAAGCAGCTGTACCCCCAGAGGCTTACATCTGCACCAATCTGGCAACAATGTTCCTCACCGACACTCGGGCAGAAAGGAGAAGGCGAACTTACACCTGCCAACTACAACTGCTGCTGGAGCCAAATTAGAGCTGCTGGGGAAAATTGGGTTGACCAACATGGAGTTTAGAGGATTCCCTGGACTGAGCCCATAAATCTCCCTTTTTGAACTGCACTTTCTTTATTTTTAGACCAGCGTTTGTTAATCCTTAAATATGTAGTTTCTTGATTTTCTTGAAATTCTTACATTTATTTGAATCAATAAAACTTTGACTTGCTTTAGCCTAGTGTTATCTTCTACATGGTTGTGTGCTGGCCTCCATCAAACTGTGATTAAATGAATGACGGACATTATCTCACTTCTCTCCGTAGGTTCGGATATTCCCATACCTGATTGGTCGAGAGTCAGCCTTTGCAGATAATCTGAAATGGATGGCATGTGCAAACAAAGGTGGGATTTTAGAGCTTTCTTTCTCCGTTGAATCAGTTTTTTCAGAGGAACTATGGTGCATGAAGCTTTCAGCCAGATGAAAATGATCACATTTCGGACCTTAAGATTTGTTGGGCACATGCGTCTCTATTTTTCCATGCATAGATGAATTTGTCAGTGCTCATCAGTATTAGCACATGTGTGTGACAGCAGGCAACAGCTGGTTCAAGTTGCCCAAACAAGACATGTCACTTTACCTTCTATTCCTCTAAGCCTAATGTCCAATCCCAGCAATATATAACATCTTTGGTGCTTTGTGTATGATTACGATTATCTCAGTGCATAGATCACTTTTGCCTTAAGTTCTATATTTAGCTTGGAGGTGGGTGACACAGACAGTCTGGCTCCATTGTCTCAGGCAATAGTTGATAAGACAGGCAAGCCACAGGTCACACAAAGTGTGTATGTGTTTTTAGCTATCTGTGTGTCTGTTAGTGTGTGTGTACACAAGAGACAAGGGTATCCACAGAGTTGCATTGAAGTGATATCAGACAGCCCATCTCGTCAGTTTGAGGGAGTTAGTTGTGATGAGGAGGCCAGTGCGTTTGAGTGTGTGTGCTTGTGTAATGCTGTATGAGTGTGCGCGTGTGTTTGTGTGTGTCAATTAATGATATGGGCTTCTGGCAATAACATTCTGTGTGCAGAGGCTGTGAAGAACAATCTTCTCTTTGCGCCCTATGTGCAACACCTATATGTTCCAAACCGCAGCAGAAATGCTGGTTGTTTCTTCACTCTTTTACTTTAAAAGGTTTTGCAGGAGGATACACGTGTCTCAGTTTGCCTATCCTTTCATCAGCAATCCAGTCAGACTTTCCTCACGGCCTTTGAATGGAAAACAAGAATATTGTTAGGATGCTGAAAAATGTGTCACAGGGCAGAGTGTGATTCAGTTCAATTCAGTTCCACAAATGCCATCCTGGGACACTGTACATTCACCACTCATGTTGGAAATTTAATTATGAATGTTTTGTGTACTAACAGATTATATACATGAAAAATTGCTATATCGATCAATTAAACAGACTGGTAGCCACTTAACAAGAAAAGGTTACAGGTTTTTCGCCAATTTAAGCATGTCTAGGTGCTAAAATCAATGTTTGTCATAATGTCATGCTTTTTGACAGTTCATTGTACTATATCAATCATACTTGTGCATAATTTGTTCTGTTGTGCATCGGTGACTATCTTGAATGAGAGTTGATTTAATCTTGAATCTTGATTGGTGAAATTCTACCACACCACATTATGTGGACTAGGCGTCAATGGCTGCTTGTTGCACTGTTGCTTGTGATTGGTCCAGCAGATGTGTAATTCGATAACAAATACAACCACAGAGCAGTTACCACCATTTTGCTTCTGTTTGTACTTCATTAGGGACATTTTCCAGACAATGGCAATGGGGAACACATGAGCAAAGGGCCAGCTTACAGTAGGATCATAAAAGCTGCAACACCCACTGACATGTTTTCATCAAGAACCATGACTCTGGGAGTATTATCATAATTATCTGCAAAAGCACACAAGAATGCCCCTGTGGTCCTTAAATATATGTCTGGACTGCTGCTACCTTCTTGCAATGTACGAAAAGCCTGAATTCAACTCTTATTTTGCTTTGAATTTGTTTGTTTCTCAACTATTCAAATGCACCCCACATATGAGATATGCTTGTGAATATTGGCCATTTCTCATTGCAGAAGTTAAAATTGGCCAATAAAACTGTCAAATTCAATTGGTCACTTACAGGCTACATTTGAGCAGAAACAGTGCAGTACAAAAATGCTTTGGGGATATATAAGGTTTACCATGTGGTTTTGTTGCTCTTCCTAATATCATGACGCTTTTTTCACTTCCACCTCTTCCATTATTTTCTCGTGTCAGGATATATTCTATGTTCTACAAATTTTGCTTGTATGTAAGACCCAAACCAAGGTCCTTTTAAAATGTATTGATGCCCTCATGCTTACTAAACCATGTTATGGCTGACCTGTACATACAACAGGTGCTCCATGTCACTGAGGGCAGGGTACATTCATTTTTCTTTACCCAGCTCATCTCAGTGGCCCATGTGGCTCAGCCAGAAGGATGCCCTCAGCCTTCCAGAGGGAGCAGTCAGCCATAGCTCACTACTGTGATAAACGATGCAGTTAGACTGAGACGACTTGCTTTGTGTGTGATGTGAGTCTGTATGCGTGTGCTGTTGTTGTTCTGTCTGGTGGAATAATAGCCAGATCCACATGTCTCTGGGGATGAAAAGCAATAATTTATCAAATTCACTTCCAGGTTAAGTTTAGAGTCAGGTGTTGTCTTGTTACTATAGTGACTAGAATAATCAAGTTTTCAGGATTTCAGGCCTTTTTAATTAGCTTTTTTGTTTGGTTTTTACTGTGGCCATGGATCTGAAATTAGATTACCACTGTCGGAGCTTGTTATTTGGGGTATAATATGGCATCTTTCATAGATCTTTGTTGTGTGTCTAGACTCTACTTCTATCTCCCTTGTGCAGTAAAGGTTTTGCCGGGAACAATGACCCTAAAATCTATTTCCTCCAGCTATGATTTTCTACTTGAGTGCCTCAGAGTGATGGAGGCCGTTTGCTGTCGTTACGGTTGAATAGAAATGTGGTGGTTTCTCTCTTTTCTCTTTCTCACTGTGTCACTTCTTGTCCTCCATCTTTGTCTTGCTGTTGTCCCGATTCCCTCCTCCTCTCCCCATTCGTTCCCCCTGCTGAGATAACAGTATTCCTTCCTCCACATGCACATTAGCATCATAATGATGGCATTACCATCATGGGAAATGGCATCATTTTAGTCTGAGATAGTTTATACATTACATTTACATACCACTTAATGATTCACAAACCCCTGCTGGTTTGCTATCACTTGAACAATATTCCAAGGAATTTTATTAGCTATTGCTCATATCCAGCTTTCAGGAAAAATTGGAACAATGGCAACTAAAAGATTTTACTAGAATTATGCAGACCAGCTGATATTGAATGTGATGTGAAAATCTGAAGCAGTTATTTAAACATGGACTATAGCCTCTATATGGACTCAGTTTTGGTTCCACAGCAGACTTTGGAGTCTGAGTCACAGGTTTTTATAAAACAAATAAAAAAGAAAGAGAGACGAAAAAAAGGACTTAGCCATGAGTTCTGAAAAGTGAAGTCAGTGCAGATGTGCCAAATTCCTGCAGCTGTATAACATCACGTTCCAGTGTTGACTTCATATCACCGGACTTGCTGCAGCAAGTTTTGTAAAGTTTTCACAACTAAAAATATCCACCTGATCCATGTTTGACGGAAGCCTGGTCAGGCTGCAAAAAGTAGTGGTTCTGTGCATACAGTTAGATGTGAGCATCATAGAGAATCCTTTTGATTTTCAAATAAATTGCCTGTCCATACTGCCAATCACATCGCTTTATCAATATCACTCATCAGATCAACAGTTTAGACATTTTTGCAGAAAGGTGTTATGACACCAGTGAGGCTTTTTATAATAGTCAAATAAAAAGGGTAAGGTGTGGAAATCAACTGCAGGGGATTTGGTAGGAGAAGGTAAGTGATGTAGAAAGATAAATGGGATTTTTTTTAAAAAGCACACAAGGAAGATGTTACATTAATTTATTAAACTCTGTAAAAATAAAAATGATTTTGAACTGATTTGTTTTCACTGTCATCCAGTGTTGATCAACTTTGTAATATATCTTTAGTATAATTCATACATTGTGCACAATGCTATTTTTTTTTTATCAGTGAAGGGGAGATGATTAATATTCCAATTAATGTGAAATATAGGTAAACAAGCTAGATAGCAAATGCTGGGGTTAGCTAATAGCTTTGCACTCCCTCTTGTTCACCTTTGGCTCTAAAGAAACCAAGATGGTGACCGGTAACTGCCAAATTCAAGTTCTCTAAGCAGTAGCTCAACACAATCCTGAAATATTTTCTGACAATGTTTTCTTCCTCATTTTTGCTTTACAGGATACTTCACTCAGATTTCCACACTGGCAGACGTGCAGGAGAATGTGATGGAGTATCTTCATGTGCTGAGTCGTCCGAAAGTGATTGACCAGGAACATGACACAGTGTGGACTGAAGCATACATTGATAGTACTGTGAGTTGACCATGCACCTGCACCAGACACAAATTTACATAGTTCTTATTAACCCTACATGCCCACAAAGTTATTTATCTAATTGAGCTGGAATATTCTATTATGAATTGAGAAAACATCAACACTAAATCCACAGTGTTTAGGCTTGTGTTAACCAAAGCGCATTCGCATTTTTGGGATGGCTGAACTATGTATTGCAGATAAAAAGAAGTGGGGATAAATCACAAGCAGAAGGCTGACAATGTGTTTTGTGTGAAAGCGTATGCATGTGTGGGTAGCAGACGGAATCATTAAGTCAATGAGTCTCTTGTGTGTGTTTGGGAGTCCTGTAGTGTGAGTGGTAGAACATTGACCCTATCCTGAAATGAATATGGAATGCAATTATTTTTTTTATTACCTTCTCTTGCAATCCTCTGTTCATGCTTTATCGTTTTGTGACTGACATCATCTCTGCAACAGCCCAAATAAGAAAAACCAATCCACTGCCTGCCCCAATCTGCAAACATCATACTGGACAATTGATACACGATTGTTCTACCTTTTGCCTAAGCAATTGTTTTAAAGTGAGAATAGCACCTCTTTGTTCTCTAGAGTTTAAGATAACTTCCTTATAATGTCCACAAACTATGAACGCAAGCCTACACGAAAATGTACCTTTTTCTCTTTACAATCCTCTTCATGTGCCCTGTGTTTTTACCATTTTCCATCCGTCTGTGCATATTTCCTTGTCTTTGTCTTCATCATCTCAATTGGTTTATCTTAATTAGTTCTTACGTATAAGAACTTACACATTAGATTTCTCATATAAGAATATTATGAAAAAAAAGAAAATCATCTCATCCTCACCAGATCTCATTTTTGGGTGTATATAACCTCAGATGAACAACAACACGTCATTATTTATTTAATGAAAAAGTAGTACATGCCATAATTCATTAATCGTGTTCTGTATGACGTTATCAGTCCGTGACTTTGTTGTGGAGGAAATCTGGTCCACTCATCTAGATTTTTATAATTTGTTCATATACAACTCTCTTAAGCTCTAAGGTTTAAATCAGGTTTAGGTCTGGACTTTGACTGGGTCATTGCAACACCTTGATTCTGTCCGTATTAGCCATTCTGTTGTAAATATTCTGGTGTGCTTGGGATCTTAGTCCTGTCGCATGACCCGGTTTTGGTCTAGCTTTAGATTTTGGACCGTTGGGCTCACTTTTGAATCTCGAACACTATGGTGTACAAATGATTCCATGGACTCAATGACTGCAAAGTACCCAGATCTTGTGACTTTAAAACAAACCCAGATCATAATTTCTCCATCAACGTACTTGAGGTACGTCTATGCTGGTATACGGCATTTAATTTTCATCAGACATCGCTCAGTGCTTTGTGATCAATCATATCTACGTTGTTCCAGAAGTCTTGCAGGTTGTTCAGGTGCAACTTTGTAACCTAAGTTGTGCAGCCATGCCCTTTTTAGAGAAAAGAGAATTTTCTCCTGGCAACGCTTTCAAACAAACCAAACTTGTTCAGTCTTTTTCTATATGTAATATGAGGAACTGTAATATTTAACATGATGCCGCCAGTAGAGTCTGAGATGTAGCACTTGGGTTTTTTGTAGTTTCTCTGAGCATTGCACAGTCTGACCTTGGGGTAGACTTGCTGGGACGTCCACTTTTAAGAAGATTGACAACTGTCTTGAATATTTTCGGCTTAAGAATAATCTTTCTCTGTGTCGATAGACACCAGATTGTTTGGAAATGCCCTCATGACATTTTATAGAGCGATCGGCCGCAGCACTTGCTTCTCTATAGATCATTGTCTTTCCTCCTAGGCATTGTGTAAACATACTCCTGAATGCTCCAGACCAGAAAAATGCTGAAACATTTGTTTTTTCAAAACACGGTGACCCCAGCTGATGCTCAATTATTCAGGTGCATCTGGCAAGCAGTGCCTGGATGCTACTTAAATTCTTAATTTCTGTGGGAGAAGTAGGCGTGTTCTTAGTTTTCACACACTGCTTCTGCATTTTTGCTCAGTTTTCATTAAATAAATAATGACACATTGTTATGCAATATACTCTTGCTCATTTGAGGTTTTTGCCCAATTTTATTACCTGATAAAGACCAGAAAACCTAAAATGGCCTAAAAAAAGGGTTGGGTTAAAGAGTTAGATTTTTAATCAGAATTAATTTCAATTATTTGGAAATGAAACACAAATCTGTTAAGTTTATACATATTTCACAAACCTTTATTCAAAATTTATGCAAACAAAAGTTGTAATGTAAATATTATATAATACTTTATAAATGTACTGTTTCCTGCTGAGAAGATTGCAGTAAATAGATTCAATCTTTGATTACAATCTTTGATAACAATTAATTGAAATTAATTGTTTCAACAGCTTTAATTCATTTCCTGCAAAACTTGGCCTCAAAACTTTCCTTTCTTGACACAATCACTGCTTTTAAGTCGAAGTCTAAGTCAGCGTCAGTGGAATCAAGCACCCACTGTCACTCCATTCAGTGGAAATTGCACTGAAAGGCTTTCACACGCTTATCCCTAAATGTATTGACCCTCTCTCTCTTCCTCCTCCTGTCCTCTTTAATCTGTTCTCTTTAGCTCCCCCAAGCACAAAAGGTAAACATTTTTGGTTTGAGGCCATTGCTGTCTTGTGCATTGTTCAGGCCTGCTGTGTGTTCATGTGCAGTCCATGTGCATGTGTGTTTTGGTTTTTCATGTCTGTAAAGCAAAGGCATTATTTGGGTGAACTAACTATCAGAAGAGCCCATGGCATCATCTTTTCGTGACACTTCTATGTTGTTCGTCAACTTCTTGACTCAAGCCTCGCTTCGTGGTTGTCGTCGGCTCAGTGGATCTCTCTCTTCTGCATGTCTGATTAAGCATACACGCACGTCTGTGCACACACTCATTTATCACAAGCTATGCAGTGTTGTCCGTGCTTCGCAAGTGTTTTCAGGCTGGCAGTGTGGTCAGACGTGTAAGTGTGAGGTTACATTTTGCTCCTCAGCCTGTGCGACTATGGTTTGAAAACAAGATTGCTACTGTTGTTTGTTTTGGTGGATTTTTCCAAAATAAGCTGTTTTGTCATCTTCTGGGTGAAAATCCAATAGTCCGTAATGACTGGCGGGATGATCTGCTCTGATGCCTTTCATCATTTTCAGTATTTTATTTCTCAATGATTTATGAATCATATGTGGGTTGAGATTAGCAGCTCTAATATCATAACAATGATACTGGCAGAACAAAAGAGTGCTGTGCCTCAACACCAGCAGGAGCTGGGTGCAGAGCAGTCGCATTAGACAGCTGGCGGGCCCTATGTCTGACATAGCACTGTTAGTGTGATAGCCCATGCCGACTGACATCGAAATGGCAGTAATATATAAAAATACCTACAGCTGCTTGGTCATAGTGTCAGATAAGAAGTAAACAAAACTCTTGAAATTGGTCTGTGATGAGCATTTGGGATTTATGTTTTTGGGCCAACATGTAACATTGTTCCCAATGGAGTATTGTACTCTTTCCCCCGCTCTTCATATCCCTCTCATTACAACCTAATAATCTGCCTTTTCTATCTTATCTTATCTTATCTGTTCTTTCTTTTAATTTTCACTCTCCTTGACCCTCCCCAGGTTCGTTTCCTCCACCTGGACTCTCTTCCCCTCTGTTTTCCTCCTGCTCCCTCCTCTCCTTTGTCTCACCAGCCTCATCCATCATTCTCTGGCTCATTTGGCTTTGCTTCCCACTATGTCGGATGATCTGACAGTGGATCTCTCGGATGATGCGAGTGAAGCTGGGGCAAGAGAAATGTGTTAAAGGAGGGTGTTTTGGAATAAATGTAGCAAGCATGCAACACAGCTGAAGAAAAGCGGTATCAGTGAACATTTGGGAAGATGTAAGGAAAGCTTTGAAGGAAAGGAGGGTTTTTGTTCAGAAGTTCAAAGAACATGATTTATACTTGATTAAGCATGAAAACCGACAAATGTGAAAGCTTGGAGCCGTTGATTACCTCTTGATGATGCATTGAAATACTGAGCTGCTCAAAGCATCATGATGGATGATTATCAACTCCACCATTTCAAAGACAAAGTGTTAATATTGATTGAGGTAATTGAGAGCGTTCATAGATAATACCAAAACACCTGTGCAGTAAAAATGCTTACTGGATCCATGCCAGTTCTGTTCCCTGTGGGGTCTGTTTTTAGTTCTCCCTCTGGAGCCGGCTTTAGCTCCAGTGCTTACACAGACCAGCATCATTAAACCTTGTCTCCAAGGCAACAAGGGTCACCTCATCTACCATCACACAATTTGTCACAGCAACCTGGATTATGAGGTGTTCTATGAAAAACCAAACACAGGCCTGGAGTGTATATCTAAAACCCGCTGACAGGTATAAGTGCCTGGGTACTTATTTTGGTGGGATGTCAAGTGTATTAAAGCTTAGTGGTATTCTTTTTCATTTTGTGACCCACAGCAGGGGAAATTACTTACACAGCTCATTTACTCTGTCTAGTCGGACTGACTACAGATAAATCAACAGAGGCAATGATGATGAAGATTGGCCCAAATATTTGTTGCGTTCTGACCTTGCATTAAAGGTTGTTGGTTAGTTATGACAAGTCAAACTTTAGATATAGCACTCCCTTAGTGACTCGGGGACAAAGCAATTTTGGAGGATGCTCAGTTGAGGTTCAAGGAAGTTCCTGTCCTCTCCAGAGTTAGGATAATGAAGCACAGATATTAAGTTCTTTTCTCCATAGGCAAAGTTAGTTAGGATACTCTGCAACTGGAATGGTGGCTTTGAAACCAAGATATGCATTTGCTTATGGCCTTTTTCCATGCAGCTTTTATTATCCACATGATTATACAGTACATCTGTTCTCAAAGCTACTGGGGGAAAAATGTTTTAATACAAACCACTAGAAAGAATGAAGTAACATTTTTGATGATTGTTCTTGTGTAGATAGTGTCCATTGAAGGGATTGCTCAAAAAGTCTGATGATATATGATCCAATAGGCCTTGGAAATAGATTTAGTATTTTTAGATGATGCTCTGCTCGTCGCTTCTGCCCTTTGATCGATCACATTCTACAGCGGCAAGGCCATCCATTGTTAGAGCAGCTGTACTTAGGTGTGCTTTGTTCTCTCTTTGATATCCAGTACTGCACTCCATATTGCTATTACCAGCTGTCTGAACTCAGGTCACCAATCCCCTTTTCCCACCACTGTTTGAGGAAGACAGAATGGATATGAACACTGTCCTGTCATTGCTGTTATTAATGATGGTAAAGGCGGGTGTACAATGGAGAACACAGGATGTACAGAAGGGGTTTAATGTCCAGTTAAGAGAAGTGTTTAAATGGGGTATTTCTCAGAAAGAAAATGCCATACTGGAATCTGATGTTGGGGTCAATCTAACAGAATCAAACAAATAAAAAAGTGTTTAGATCTTTACTACTGCAGAAACAGTCCACGCTTAGTGCTGTATACTACCTCATCTAGCCTAGAACCATCGTTGATTTTATTCTGGAGTTCGCTTTGCATCTAATGTGACAATTACTTATAGTAACATAAATATAAACTGTATGAGTGATTGACAGTGTGTAAATTTTTATTTTGACAAGGTTTGATCATTTTTCTTAAGCACAAAGTCTCCCTCCCGTCTCTTTATAACAGTGTCAGGCTTTCATCTCTTATGGATATTGTCGTCAGATACAGACATCCACTGGAAAGATAAATATCATAATTATTCCAGCACTCTTTGGAGGGGTAAGATACCCATATCCAAACTGGAAGTACTGCCTTTGGATAAGCTTATTTTGCAAGAGATCAAAGGCAGTCTCTGATTGAGCACATTTTAGGCAAATAATAAACATGAATAAAACATGTTGGGGAAGTTTCGCAGATCCCTCAAGAAGATCATTTGACTGGGTCTGCTGCAGAAACACCATCAGCTACACTGCTTAAGGAGGAGATTTCACGCAGCTTGAAAAAAAAATCACTTACAAGATGTGACTAAGCAACATATTTCATATAGTATGCAAGATACCAATCAATATGTTCTGTGGTTAAATTTTGTTTGTTACTATCATAATTATGTTTCATCATTAGCTTCCCTCTCCCCCCAATGTCTCATCTCTCCTTCTCTTTCTTTTTCTTTTTCTGCTGACATGCTACTGTCACCGATCATCTCTTATGGCACTCAGTTGGATGACGGTAAAGGTCCAGTTCTGATGACCACAGTAGCAATGCCAGTGTTCAGTACCAAGAATGAGACTGTAAGTTCACATATGGTGTCATAGATTGATAACCCATTCAGCATCCTCTCTCCAGTGCTTCACTAAACTTCTCTCCAGTAAACCTCCTGTTTCTGTTTTTCTTTAAAGAACTCTATATTTAACTCTTTATGACTTAGACATTGAGAGAAAAAAGATTGAATAAGTTGGTATTGGATGGACACTAATTTAAGTTTGATATGAGTTGTTATCTTAAATTGTAAATTAAGATACAGTGGAGCATTTCTAATCGAGCGTATATCATTAATTGAAATAGTTTTAAAGAGTGCCTCAGTGAGAGACTGTGCTATATAAGTAACATTTCAGACTAAACTGAATAATTTTTTTTAATATTTATGCTTCCAGAGAAACCATGGAATCCTTCTAGGGGTGGTTGGGACAGATGTGCCTGTCTCTGAGCTGCTCAAAACTATTCCCAAATATAAGGTAACATATCTAAAATCCCTTCCTGCAAATGAATAAAGATATGTCTAGCCACTTGAGATAACCCTCCACACATTTATACTTTGTATAATCAAACTCCGATCTCTTCAGCCACAGCACATGATTGGACTTTCTTAGCGCTTCGTTAATCTATCTGCTAAACTAGCAAGTGAACGAATTCAGCCTTTCATTTTTCTTACTCAAGTTTGCACCTTCACCAGTTACTCAACCCTGTTGGTGCAGTATATTAAAGCCATACACAGATAAATCTCAGCTTTATTGGATGTTTTCACACTTTTTCACAGCACTTTCCTCAAGGCCAAAATTGACAGGATTTTTCAACACTACGTATAAGCTAATGCATTCTGAGTGTGTTCCATGTCACATCCCCCGTGTTGATTTCTTTTGTAGATCTAAAGCTTGGTTGAGTGTCAGCTTTGACCTTTTAAAGCTGTTATTTGTCCAAACGTGAATCAATCTATCCTCTTGTTCGGAGTTTCATCACAAAAACAACTATTCAGAAAGTAAAAAAATTACAAAGAGCTTGATTAGCTCATATTTACAATTAGGTACGGACTTGTTATGCATCAATTTGCTCTGTCTGTGTTTCTGCTCATCGTCCTAGTTGGGCATTCATGGCTACGCCTTTGCAATCACCAACAACGGTTACGTCCTCACTCATCCAGATCTACGGCCACTTGTGAGTATTACCTCCCATGTTATTGAGATGCTGAGCCAAAAGTTATCCTTATGATCATAAAAACCCCTTTTAGGATGCAGAGATTGAATTTAAAATTTTTCAAGATATTTCGTACTCTTCTTGTCAGTAAATTACTGATTTTGTTGTCATGCTGTGAGAAATTAAAAATGAGTTTGACATAGAAGAATTCGTGTTCAATTATGTAGGTGCTCTCTGCCGTGTCGTGTGAGTGTCTTGGTTGCGTGGCGATATGTAGATGAGGAGCGTCTGTTCCAGCCTTCCTCTACTTTACTAAATAGACAGAGATACAGCTCCTGAATGGCTGTGATTAACTCTATTGTACTCACCCAACCCCCTCACAGAGGTGAGTCAAGAGTGAGGGGAGAGAGCATCGAAACAGAGGGAGGCTGAGGTGGGCAAGGAACTGGTAAAATGTGGGAAAAGGTGAAGGGTGACAAAGCATAGGGCAACGCTGGATAAGCAGAAAGATACTGAGGGATGTGAGAGAAACAGGCGAGATAATAAAACAGACAGACAGATGTTTTAATAGAAGTCTAATTAAAGACATTAATGAATAGTGTTTAACAACTAATGAGGGATGAGACGTTGTCTTCACTGACAGATGAATACAGAAGGAGATTCAAAAGTACACACATACTCTAGGCCCACACACACAAATACATTAACTGCAGTTAATAGGCAGTTTATAATGCTCACATCAAACTGTTTTGATGGGCCGACCGAGGAGCCAGCCAATCCGAGGGTTGAGCAGAGTACTGAGCTTGAAGCCTTTCATAGATATGGTCAATGAGTTAGCCTATGTATATATATTGGCAATCCTTTTGAAAAAAGAAAAAAACATGTAGACGGAGAAGTCTTGAATGGTGAAACAGTCAGTGGGGTTACATGGCACTGAAAGGATCGGATTATTGGCTAAATTACAATAAGACTGAGTTGCTCCTTATTTGAGCAAGGATAATTATCCTTGGATATGTGGCGGTGAATGAATCGAACCATTGGCACAAAGCATGTCAAACTCTGATAGGATAGGTGGCGCTGTACCCATTTCAACTATTGCTAATAGAGCCACTTCCGGTTGACCGCTTCACCACCACCACCAACAACAAACTCAGGTATTCGAGAAAATGGCGAACGAAGAGCAAGATGAAGCTACATCCCTCTATATTTCGTTTGTGGTGAGCTGCTTATTGCACAAACGCGATGCACAACGGCGCATTCTCCATCGCATTGTTTCTTTCTTTCCGACGACGGCAACAACAACAGCAATATCGTCTCTTCCGACTTTCGGTTCACGACGCCGGGAAAAAATCTCGAGCATGCGCAGAACGTAAAGTCTAATTCACCACGTGCTCGACCCGTCTACAAGCATGTTTATTTTGACTTTCAACTGAGTTATCTCGGGATCTTAATCCGATCACAAGTAATCCGATCCAATTTCTTGTCCGATTAAGGTGTCTACATGAACTTGATAACTCAGTCTTATTGTAATTTAGCCAATTATCCGATCCTTTCAATGCCATGTAACCCCACTGAGTGTTTGAACTTAAAGGTGGAGACCATCAAGAGAGTGGAACTGGTGGCTCAAGCTGTCAAAGATAGTTGAGTCGCTGGCATTTACAGTACCAATTGTTTTGTGGTGCATGTAAAACACAAAAAGTGTGTTATCCTACCATGGGAATGTTTTAAAATCCGTAGAACCTAAGTCAAATCAAAATAAGAAAAATTATTCAGCAAAAAAAAACTTTTTTGAATATTTTTTTGAAAGATAAAAGAATAAAGAAATAAAAGTAAAAGAATTATCTCTATAGTTTTGGAAATGGCCGTGTACATTGTGTGCACAGATATTTGGAATGTCAGTATTCGGACCGTGTCATTGTATTTTTGCAAATTTACAACTATAGAAACCATATAATCCTTAATTGAAATCTTACTTAATTTAACCAGGTGATGGACAATTTGTGGCTTAAGTACTTGGCTTAACATACATCATATTAAGATGTGTATAGTTGGGCAAAATAGGATTAAGAGGCCGTTAGTTACAAGATAGAAAACTGACCACTGGCCAATCTAGTTTTTGGTTGCAAATAGCCCACAATTTACAAATTAATTGTAAAAGACTTGATGTCATTAAATGCAAAACTAGCAAGAACCTGTTTTCCTGCAGTACGATTGTATATCAAAACTGCTACAGAATGAATGGTCCAGAAGAACAAGGTGTCAAGTGATCACAAGCACAGTCAAATGAAGGAGGCTGAAACACTATGAATACTGAATTAAAAGCAAATCATAACAAAGAAAAGCATCACAAGTTTCACAAGTTGAGGACTGGGTCATGAAATACTTGAAGGTAGATTTTCCAACGGTTCCATGGACAGATAAGATCAGAACAACTCTTGATCATTTGATAGTTAATCTTTTTGAGTCACCGCTTCATGTCAGGCTCCAGTAAAGTGGGCGAGTTGGTACAATGATAATCAGGAGGAATGAAGTCGGTGGATGCTTTTAAGTTGAGGATTCTGCCAGCTTCTGTCAGATTATCTTCTTCAACATAAGCACAGTAAGAAGTCCACAACAAGATTTTTTTGATCAGTACTTCTTTTTGATTGGTGTGTGGGACCAGTTCTTGTTTTCTTAGGAGCTCATGATGAGCCAAGCCTCTCTGAGTGCGTATCATGATATTCGGGTACAAGACTGGTCTGCTGTGCTGGATCTGAGCAGGTCTGCCAAAAATAAGCATGTGCTCCCTGTGAGATGTACAATTATTTCGGGTGCACAAATAAACTGAAACATGTAAGTGAAATAACGGAAGCCTTGGGATGAAATCATTAAGATGTGTTAACAAATTTAAACAAACACTCTGAATCTTGCGTGCTCAGCAAAATGAAAAAGGCCCTTGAAATGATACACCTCCAGGTCTGTGAAACTGCGATGTGCTTTTTTGTTACATTTGCTTGGATGTATTATGGAAAAGATACGGATTTAAACTAGTGACAGCCTTTGTTCATGCGTGTGTGTTCACTTATGGCTGTGTGTCCAGTATGGAGATGGCAAGAAGCGAAGGAAGCCAAACTACAGCAGTGTGGATCTCTCTGAGGTGGAATGGGAGGATAAGGATGACACGGTGAGACACCAGTAAATCTACATTAAGACCCGCCACAGTGCTTCTTTGAATATCAAGCTGATCTACAAGACTACAAAGTATGTCTGCTGTCTGTTTCTAGTTGAGAAATGCAATGGTCAACAGGAAGACAGGGACCTTCTCTATGGAGGTGACGAAGAGTGTGGACAAAGGGGTAAGGAATCCAAAATTCAGAAAGCACACAAACAAGCACTTCTCATTTTCTCCAAAAAGGTGTATGAGAGAAATACCAAGCAGGGAGAATCCACTCTGCCAAGGGGTTGTTAAACTTGGCACAGTGATGTACGGGATTGACTTGGGGATTTTGTTTCTGATTTGGTTTGCTCTGCATGTGCTGGTGTGTGTCTCTGTGTGTAAGCCTCTTATCTCCACCAAGCACATGTTGCTCAATACGGGGGATGCAGCCGCCCGGTGATTCTGTTTTACTACTTGCCTGTCAGAGAGTGAAAGTGGCATTCAGGTGTGTGTGTGTGTGTTTGAATGTGAATGTGTGTAAGTACTTTACATTTTCAAAGCTTAAAGAGCATTATATATTAGCCTGATTATTAAGCATTCAGTATGTAAATATAAAACTACGCACACATGTGCATATTCACAATCTTTCTCTGAATATACACTCTGCAGAAACACATCTGTGTGCAGCTTAACAGGTCGAGAGTGCACAAGCACGCACTTCCTTTACCACTAGATGGTGCTAGGTTGTAAGGAATCTCATCAAGTAACTGTTGCCACACTGCTGAATGTGTTTTAACCTTTTATTTCAGAAACGTGTGCTGATTTTGCACAACGATTACTACTACACTGACATTAAAGGGACTCCTTTCAGGTGAGAGGATTGAACATATTTCTCTATTTCATTCAGAAATTAGATTTATCTTCCTAGAAAAATGTTCTTTTTTCTTTCTTTTTTTCTTTAGTCTAGGGGTTGCTCTTTCCAGAGGCCATGGGAAATTCTTTTTCAGAGGGAATGTCACAGTTGAAGAAGGTGGGAAATCTTCCTCTCTCTCAGTTTTCCCCTTTAGTCTTTTATTCATGTTTTCAGCGTCATATCGGTCTGTTTTTCTTTGTTTCCTCACGATTCTCTCCCTCACCTCAGTATCTCTTGGTATCTGCGTGTATCTGTCCCACACTGAACAAATTTTTATTCACTCATCTGCTGTGGTTGTCAGATCCAGAAGAATACCAAACCAGAACCTCAACTCATTATATATTTTAGCACTTTTGTGCTACCGTTGTACTGCCACTAATATATTATTTAGAAATCTTAGATCGCTATCTTATGTAGAAGTAATATTTTAGATCTGATACAGGTTTCACATTTTGCAGCATTTTAATTAGCTAAGGACAAGCTGGATTTTCAGCACTGGCTTTAATGACTTATCCAAAGTTGTTTGCACTTGTTCTTAATGTAGAGGAGGTTATGGACACTACTATGGCCTGTAGCATTGTAAGAAATATTTGTTGTTTGTTTGAAGATCATTCTATTTTCAATATCTGGCTAAAACATGTAGCATGATGTTGTACTGTAGCACTTGTTGACTTGAACGCTGCAGCTGAAAAGAGTACCTTATGGAGTTATTGAATATCAGAAGCAGTGAATACAAATACGCATATTGCAAGTATAATCATAAATGGGCCTTTTCAGGTTTCATATTATTATTACCATTGATACTTATTTATCGACTTATCTGTTGACAAGTTTCGATCAATAACTTGGTATTATGCATCATAAACTCATCTGAGATCTTGGTATTGGAAGCTTTCTACAAATTTGTATTGGATTTCCAGAAAAAAGTAGATTTAAAGTGTACTGCTGAAGAGCACACAAGTAAACCTTCTTGTTCTCCTCCACTCAACTAACTAGACATTTCTCCAGACTTTCCATGTAGACTTTCTTTTGGCCTATTATTTATGTGCCTCATACTTCCACAGACACACACACATAAACCTTTAATGAAATAATAACGATATTAAATTCAAAAGGCAAATCTGGTCAGGATGTTACATTTTTTTGTGTGTGTGTTTTAAGTGTGTTATAGTCTATGTGTCCTTGTTAGTGTGTGTGTCTGCTCCCGTATGTGTGACTTTATGTGTATATGTCTCTATTTTCTTGTCAGACCTCATGCATGTTGATATTCATGTGGTAGTATGTGTGTCTATCTGTGTGTTTCTCTAAACATGTCCATCATTGCAGGGCCCTCTGAGCATGACTTGGCTCTTCCTGATCTAATCAGACCTGTCACATCCATTCAAAAAACACATTTTTCACCCATGGTGTGTGTTTAAGTGTGTGTGCATTTGAGATTTCCCCTATTATTACGAGTTCACATTAAGGGTGTTTATTCATTTCTAGACATACAGTTATCATTCTGTTACAGGACTTCATGACTTGGAGCATCCTGATGTAGCGTTGGCAGACGAATGGTGAGAGAATTATGACACTACTGTTGGGACTATATCCTAAATATGCTGCCTAATTAGAAAATCAATCAGTCATGAGTTTGCAGAAATACAACAGTTCTACGACAGCTTTGGGATCTGCTAGACTTTGACTTTATGGTTTGTGTCACAAGATGACTTGTGGTCACCTGGGTCGTGAGGCAACATCTTAACAGATTATAAGAAACGCTCATCAAGCTAATGCTTGTAAATGAAAGAAAACAGAGCCTTTCTCTTCCACTCACTGTTTCATTTTGTTAGATGTGCTGCAATCCAAAGTCAACCGAGAGCAAATGGATTATATGACACGAGTTTAATACTGATTTTGATAATTGATTATCAGCTAAGAAATCAGATTTTAAGATAAATATGGAACAAATTGTATCTGTGTAACTAATGCTCATATTTTTCACTGTTACTGTGCTGCAGGACATACTGCAACACAGACGAGCACCTCGAGCATCGCTACCTTTCCCAGATAGAGGCAATCAAAATTTTCCTCAGTGGGCATGATCCCAACTTACAGTGTGAGTTGTATTCTTTACAATTAAGCCCTTTTTTTTTTTTTAAATGGATGCTATCTGATATTCTGAACGCATGGAAGTAAATGTTGGGAATTCATGGGTGAAATGTGCATCTTTTGCCATTACCTTGTCAGGTGACAAGGGGCTGATTCAGGAAGTACTCTTTGATGCAGTGGTGACTGCCCCACTGGAAGCTTACTGGACCAGCCTTGTGCTCAATAAGTCCGAGTATGTCACTCATGCTACAGAAAGCTTTATTGATTATTACATAAACATTGTATAAACTACTTTTATGGAAGACCAAAACGCATTTTATCTCAAAAGTCTCTTTGATTATATTGATCCCAAGGTTGCAGTCGCACACAAAGTCATAAAGGTCCCTTTTTAAATTTGTCACACCATTCAGGAACTCTGATAAAGGCGTGGAGATAGCCTACCTGGGCACGAGAACAGGACTGTCAAGAATCAATCTGTTTGTGGTGCCTGATGAACTTACAAACCAGTAAGTAAACTAAGAGAACGTTTTCAGCAGCTGAAGTATGTGCTCCATATGTATTCCAGTATTATGCTTTGTGTGTGCATCCATTTTAACATCTATTTCCTGTCTGCCCCAAGAGACTTCCTGACAGCTGAAGACAGAGAGGGGGTGTTCAATGCTGATCACTTTCCCCTGTGGTACAAGAGAGCAGCAGAGCAAGTTCCTGGTACCTTTATATACTCGCTGCCTTTCAACACAGGTAATGATAAATGAATTTAAAGATTTTTAGGGATTGGTGAGAAAACTTTAAATCCTTAGTCGTTTCACGACGTTATAAAAACTCATTGCACAATATTTAGTATGATTTTGAAAAACCTTTTGATTTTTACATCCTTCACCCACTTCATTTTTTTCTAGCCATGCATCTGTGCCTCCCCTCCCTTTCTTATTAATTCAGGGCCGTGTGCTTGTGGATAGCACTGATTGCTGTGGGTTGAAATATGATATGTTTGGAAGAGGATCACCTCTTTCGAAAGTGACTTGCTTAGAACACACATACAGAAAGACACACACAGTCACAGAAGGACACAAGCACCTCCCGCTTATTCAGTTCAACTGTTTCTCCAAGGCAGGACGTGTTCTCATTTGTCCTCAGCCTCAGGCTTTCCATTAATGTCAGCTAATACAAGTGATCTAAAAGCCTCTTATTTACTTGCTGGACTTGCCTTAGATGCTCTCTCAGTGCTGTTGTAGTTAGCTGTAGCCATGAAATAGTACGCTATAATATTTATGCTCAATGTTTCTCTCTCCAGTCACTATTTAGACATTTCATAATTATTGACTGATATATTGTCTGCGTTTTTTTGTGTGTCTGTTCTCTTATATGTGTGTGGCTTAGGATCAGAAAACAAGAGTGTCGTATTGGCCAGTACTGCCATTCAGCTCCTGGACGAGAGGAAATCCCCTATAGCAGCAGGTAAGTGGGGACTCAAGTGGCTCTTTCTTTCTTTTTCCATGCTGACAGACTGCAACATTCTCTTCCTCACACTGCTATACTTTATGTTCATGCTCTACAGATTTTTCCCCCTCTACTTCTTTTCCTCCTTTGAACTGAAACACTTGCTGCCCACATACTCTGACTGTGCTGCTCTTTTTATTTGTACATTTGCTGCTGCATGAGCAAACTGCAATGCACTGACTTTTGCATCCAAAAGTGTATGTGCCTCAGTGTATTAATAGGTGCCGGTTTCATAAATGCCTGTTTTTCGCATTTAACCATGTAACCACGTAACTTTTCAGCCTGTCATCTGGGCCAAAAAAGGGCCTGTTTTCTTTTAGGCAAAAAAAAGTTAAAAGTACTCACTGCGTATATACAAAAAAATCAGGTCAGCGCACAATTTTTATGCCTTAAAAAATAAAACATCTTCAAATGATAATCTGTGTTCACTCTCGTGTCAACATAAGATGTCAAGTTATGCCAGCACCAGAATGATAGAATAATATCTCGGCACAGGAAATAGATAATGGCAAAAGGATGAGGAAGAAAATCTTTTGGTAATGCAAAGATAAGATAAATGGAAGAGGAAAAAAGGGCAGAGAAAGAAAAAAAGATTTCATGGTGCCTGAATGCGTTGACATAAAAGCAGTGCATTTTGGGTAGTCTTTGCCTGGGGGAGACCACTAGAGCAGAAGGACAGAGATGGGAGAGTCTGTGCAGTGCCATAGCGTACACACACATACACACAGAATATGCATCAGATTCCTAGCAGAGCGGTGTGCAAGCAGCCCACAGTTTACACCAGCCCACAGCATAATTTGACCCTGTTGATTTTATCGCTGTTGTTTTAAGATAATGTAGTTCTCTTAAATCTTGCTTAGCAGCAATCCATATGACAAACTAGTAAGGAGGATTTATGAAGACCCTATTGTTTCAGTGGGCTCCAATATACAGTAATGACGACATGCCTGTCATATCGGTTGATGTCTGTAAAGATGATTTTATATAACAGTGTCAGAGGGGAGGAGAGACGTAGGCTAGAATGCAAATTTAGCGTAGGGCAGTCAGGGCCAGTTTTCACTGCCCTGCGCTCCACTGAGCTGTAGACTTGTGAATACGCTAACACGCTAACTTAACAGGACAGGCTGATGACATCACACACCATTGGCCCTGCAGACATCACTGGAGTCACAGTGTTAATGCGTGTGCATTCATACGTGTGTATGCCAGCATGTCGGTTTGTGTGTGTCAGAGTTTGTGGTCACATCCCGAGCCACGTGCAGTGAGTCTGCTGTTGTAATATACACAGAGCCAGAAAAGAGGTCAGGCGTTAAGACCAAAGGCATCTGTGTATCTTAATGTTTCTCCACATAACACTAAGCTAAAAGTTAGGACATGATTTGACTGAATATCATTTGAATTTTTTCTTTGGGACAGTTTACATATAATGAAATAATGCTAATGCAAATATTTGATCCAAAGACCAACCGATTTTAACAAATACAATACCTCTGAACTCTATCAGATAAAGAGAAGGTTGAGCAATATCCTCAATAAATAGATCATTTGAAAGGGAAAATACTGCAGAATATGATGCATGTTGCATCTTTTTTTTACAGAAGTTGCAGATTTATCATTTGCATCATTTAGAATTCACTCTTGCAAGTCATTTGGCATAATGTACTGCCTGCAGTACATTAAACCCTCACAAATTGCCTCTAATTTTAAGCTAACCATCGTAGTTACTTTCTGAGTCTTCACCAGAGGAGGTAAGTCAGCAAATAGCTCTTTTTTTTCTCTCCATATTATAGAGCACATGTGAGCACCCACGGCAGTCACTTTTCCTCTTTAGGACACATACTTTCTCAGATTAATTGCCAGTATCATACAGAGATGAGGAACAGTACTTCCTTTTATTTTATATTTTACATACTGAAGAACAGTACTACCATTATATAACCAGCATTAAGTCACAAACCAGACTAAACTGATCTTAAGAATAGTAGTTTCAAAAGTTTGTGTTTGGGTGTGACTTTTCGCAGCAAAGTGATCAGTCAGACTTATTAACCCATAAAGACATAGAAAAAGGCTGAGTCCAGGTTTTATAGTTGTTTTCATTTTAGTTTGTTTCATTATTGCTTCAACGAATTTCCCATTTTCACTTCAGTTGCCATAAAAATATCTTTTAAGAAGACCTATTTCTTTTTCAAACCTATTCAACATTATCAGGCACAAACGCTTAGAATTCTTTCTAATATGTGCATACATTATACATCTCCTCACGCACACACTCCAGCACAGATGAGACACACAATAATCTCATACACACATTACTGATACAAACAACTCAAGGGACAAAACCTAACTGACGACAGCTGCCTACTATAAGTTACTATGAGTCAAAAACAGACTCAAAATGATGAGCAACAACGAAAAAACAGCCAAAGTCTAAAGTTCACTTTATAAATATCAGAGCTTTACATTACAAATACCTACAAGTACACAATTATAAATATATATATCAATTTGTTCCTATCTGTGAGAATGAAATGTATATGTTTGAATTCTTTGGCCTGCCCCTCAAACCCACATACAGTAGAAGATACTGTTCTCATCAGTGCATAGTCAAATACCTGTGGAATTTAGCTACCCAAATCTCAGACATGAGGTGAATTTATGCAAAAATGAATAATCTCACTCTCTCTTCTTGTTTTTTTTCTTCACAAACATACATGTACAGGCCCGCACATGGCATCCAGAGACAACTAGGTTAAAGGGTTGTGGCCTAGGTTTTAAGTCCAGAGTAGATTTTGATGTCTCCTAGGCGATAGCATTCTCCAGTGGTTCCTTCTCATCTGCTGTGCCGTGATCTGCCCCCTGCGCGGCAGCCAACTCCTCAGTCTTCTTTAACTCTCGCTGATATTTAGCCATGATAGCGGCATAGGCGCATCCATACACCGCGGCAGCCAGCATCAAAAGAAACACAATCCCACACACTACACCGGTGATGATAACTGTGGCAATAGCATAGCGCAAGTTGACAGGCCGGTGCTTCTGCTTAGTTTCACACTCTGTCATACCCCCTCCCCCTCCTCCACCACCACCAAAACCCTCCCCCATCGCCATGGGGACATGGAGAGAGTGGCTAGAAGGATGAGCATGGTTGCCATGGATGTGGCCTCTCAGTAACCTCTCAGACTCCAGGTGGTGTATGTTGGCAAACAGGTAATGGTAGCTTGTAGTCATGCAGACATGGAAGAGCTGGTAAGGGACTTTCTGCAGGTCTTTTTCCTTCATTTCTTCTGGTTGGGAGCAGAGCACTTCATCCACCTCTCCACCTTGAGATCAAAATTAAAGAGATGGGGAAGAGCAACACAGAGGCAGTAGAGGGAAATGGAAATCCATTAGTTGTTGTGTGTCATCAAAACTACAGAGGAAAATCATTGTGGCTCAGTCTATGCCAGCTCATTACTTCTTATTTTCTATATCTGTGTTGGCTTACATTAATGGAAGCATTAGCAAGTGTAATATGATTAACAACTTCTAAGAGCCAATTGAATGGACTGTGATGGAAAAGGCATAGAGTTAGGACTACATCAGCTACCCTTTGTTTTATCCTGTAAATCTCTAATCATCTGTCTCACGTCAAGCATGCTCTGTCACACACTTTCTTTCTGCCTGTCTGATTAACCACTAGCTTTCTATTAAACCCACATCCTTATATCGGGGTTCATTGTTCTGTTTTGCATTAATTAGAATTTTCAGCCTCCGAGACAAAATTTATGTCAGGATAACGCTGACATGTAGGCGGACCAGCCAGCACAATGTAAGCCTAGCCTTCAGTGTACACTGGTAATTTTGTTATCTAATGCAGGCTGGGATTGCTCTTGCATGGAAAATAATGTGGGTCGACTATGTACACTATCTCTAGATGGAGAACTCACCACCATAGCTTTAGAAGCGCAGAGTATTCAGGAGATTTCCCTTGATGCATGAATGACCAGTCACAACGAAGGCTCAAGTGTAAATTTTGTAAATCGTCATAATATTATCTAATACACACCAGACATGTTTGTCATCTCCCATCCTTTACTTTTCACAGATACACATTGATCATTACGGAACCATCTTTAAAGACTGAACAAAACGTTCATCCTTATCTTAGCTCTTTTGTGTCAGTCCTCAATGAGGCCGCTTTATTTCTACCTACTAGTTCTAGAAAATCGGTTGAGTTAATGGAGAGCTGGGGTACAGCATGTTGGCTGAGTGGTTAGGGTGCAAACCACATGGGGGAAAAAGAGTCCCGGATCCACCTCATTCTTCTGCTTTCTTTCCGACATTTGCTGTCTTCCTCAACAACTATTCATTATAGCAAAAATAATGGTAATAATGTTAATAATGATAATTATGATAATAATGACAATGGGGCTGTCCCTCCATTTTTAAATGCTACCATGATTTTATAATGTGCCTAGCAGAAAGAGACTTATAATAAATGAACACTGCTCCATTTACGCTACACACATTCTTCAGTTGATGCCTTAAGCTTCCAGTGCTCTAACCTTTAAAGAGGTACGTCTCCAACCAGAGTTTTAGGCCTATAAGCTGGCAGTCACACCTCCAGGGGTTGCCTCGTAGTGTGATGCTGTTCAGGTGAGTCAGGGCCTCCAACAGCGAGCGATCCAATCTGGATAGTCTGTTGTTTGCTAGCCCTAGGTAGCTGATGTTTCTCAAACTGTCCCCAATGGCTCCAGGTAAGCCCCACAGGCTGTCAGGAAGAACAGAACAGAAGAAAATTAAGAAGAGATTCAGCAAATTACTTGACATAGATGCAAAGTGTGCAAAGTTTACCACAGGCATTAGAAGAAATTTGATATTTTCCTAAATTAAAGCTTAACCTGTTGTGTGAGAGGTCAAGGTGTGAAAGTGAGCGGATCGGTCCAAGCAGTCGCTTGTCAAGCTCTCTCAGGCTGTTGTGGGCCAGGCTGAGGTGCTGCAGTGTCCTCAGACCGAGCAGAGCAGTTGGTGAAATAGATGTTATAGAGTTATTAGATAGGTCAAGAATGCGGACAAGAGGTATTTCCCTGAAAGCCATTGATCCCAGCCCCCTGATACGGTTATCTTGAAGATGGAGTTCTTGGGTATCTGGATGAAGTCGTCGAGGAATGTCATATAGGCCTCGACCTCGGCAGTCTACTACTTTGGTGTTGCTATTGCAGCTGCACTCCTTTGGACAGGCATGTGACAAAGACAGGGGGGAGAGGAGGGCACACACCAGTATCACTGTGGAGACAGAGATGTAGCATTGCATTATACATTTGAAAGGATGGGAGGATTACTTGCAGCCACAGTCTAAACGTTTTGTTTTAAAACTTAACACAATTTGATTGCTTGTTGCAATGGCCTATACGAATAAAGATTTGACATGAACTTAGATTCAAACCAGGGTCTTAAGCTACCCTGGCTACTCTCAAGTAGACTGCTAAGCACCTTAATCCCAAGCTTTTTGGAGTGAATAAATAACATATTTAGTTTTCTTTGTTACTGCTCAGTTATCATTGTTATTTGTCCAATGAACATAAAAGTAAACTTTCAACTGGTATGCCAACACCAACCACCCACCCTCTTAGACAGTGACCCTTGGTGACTTCACCAAAGCCTTATCACCCCTCACCCACACACAAATCCATACACAGCACAAATTGGGTGTCTGATTCCCTTTGAGATAACTTAACATGTCCATTCCTTCTGGTGCATAACAGCAGTATTTATAGCATTGGCTTGACTAGCTCGAGGCTCAATGAAATGAAGTTATGATCCAAGCCTATGAGTGTAGCTAGCTCAGAAGTTGCCATCATAGATCTTGAAAAGATGGATAGTCTGTACCATATTTGTTCTCATAAATACAACCACTAAATTACTCCACCAACCAATTCCAAATCAAATTTCATAGCTATGAATGTTTTATTTGCTTCTGCATCAGGTTGAATGTTTTGATACAATTGTACATTTAAAATTCCATATTTGATACTTCCACAGCTCTAAATCTCATCTCACCTCAAGATTATACTTCTTTCTAGAACCACATTGTGAAACATTGTACACCTAATGACCATAACAACCATTCAACCATAAGGAATGTTAGTGTGAATGGAACAGCAAAATTTATTGTACAAAACTCAACTATTCCAAAAACGTAACTCACTCATTTAGCATTAAGCAGATAGCAATAGTTTCACTAAATGAATACGAACATTTTTTCCTCAGTCCTTTAAATTACATCTATTTAAAATATCATCTAATGTTTAGAGTACCCCAGGCCATTCATAGCACATTTTTCATGCCATCGTAATTTTGTCCTCACTGGCTTGTTGACTTCCTGAAGTGCGCTTTGAACTACAGGTTGCACAGGTGCTCCCAAGGCAGATCTCAGGTGCCGGTTTGGTGCAGTGCCTCTTGGCAATATTATTTCTTTGATATTATCTTAACATGCTTCAGCGATAAGCATTATTACATGGCTGGATTGATATTTGGCAAGTTGTAGTGCAAGCTCTACTCATTAATGACAAGAAAGAATACATTCAGTTACATTGTGCAGACATATTATGTCAACTAATTAAAACATAAGCTCAGATACTATGCACACATACACAAAGCGTCAGCCAAGTGGAGCATTATAACAGCAGCTATGGAATGAGGTCAACACAAGAAAGTGGCTTTTTGCTCATGTGTGTCCCTCCAGCCCAATGAATACACAAACAAGTTTGTAATGACATGCACACAGTAAGGCACAGCAAGTGCCACCTTAAACCAGCTTCTTACCAAAGTCATTTCCTAATTACAACAAGAGAAAATCCTGCATAATGTCAATGTACAACAGTTAATGTAGAAATACGAATGGGATTAGGAAAATAATTTTATTACAGTGAGACCAGTTATCGCAAGTATTTAATAAAAACTCAGTTATACAACAGTTTATACAACACATTAGTTTTACCAGATGGTAGCAGCCTGCCTACCCATGCACCCCTATATAGAAAAAACACATGCACACACAAATGTATCTATACTCTTAACTAGTGATGGAGCTCCTACCTCTCATAGCTGCTGGTCGTCTCTGTGCTGCTTGCATTCAATGTTCTTTTAGCTCCCTTTTCGGATTGTAGTGACTCTCACCGGTTGATGATCCATTTGCTGTTAATGCGGCTGAGAATAGCTTGTTCTGACACTGTGGTGGCTGATATAAGTCAATAGGTGGGAGTCAAACAGAAGAAGATCAGCAGAAAGCAGTGTTGCTCTCAAGATCCCCAGAACTGCCATCAGAGCGGGCAGATCAGAGCACAGAGCTAACTGCCAGCCAGTCAGGGAATCACTCGACACTCTCTCTCTCTCTCTCCCCCCCTGTCTTTCTCTCACAGTCTCTATCTCTCTCTTTGTTGTTTTCTCACAGTCTCTCAACCGCTCGTTCTTTTTCTTTGGATTTTTCCACGCTCTAACTTTGTACCATTTTCTATTCTACCCTTTTCCCTGCTTGATTTAGTTGAATATGAGCTTGACTGTTAAACCCAAATCAACGCTCTGCCCTCCTCTCTCTTTCTCTCTGTTTTGCCCCCCCCCCTCCTGTCCCCAGTTGCATTGGTGTGTGTGATGGTGTGTCATCTCCCAGTGGACAGCTGGGCCTCTTAAATCACAGCACAAACACGTTCACTGATGTTCACCTTACACATTGCTCTGGCAAGATCTAAGCAAGACAAAATTAGACCTGGATTGCAGTGTGTTGACAAAAAATACTCCAACCCTTCAACGCATAGTGAATGTTGTCAGAGGAAACCCGTTGCCGTGGCATGCTCTGATGATATTATGCACAAGCCGTGGGCAGAGGGGCTGGCAGAACACGCCCCCAGCACAACAACACAAAATGCACAAATTTGCACGCCACACACACACAAACACAAACAGTTGAATATTAGGCTGTTGCAGCAAATTTAAATGGATCTTTTTCTTTTTTTTGCATGGAAAAGGATTGACTCTTAAGCTCATGTGAATGGGCAAAAATGGACAAAGAGGTAGGAAGAGATTAATGATCAAATCATTTTGAACAATGACTATGATTAAGCTTGCAAGCTGACCTTGGCTCCCTTGTATTTGTCCTGCTGTCCATCCACATTTAAATCTTCTTTTTTTTTCTGCTGAAGGGCCTGACAATTATTTTCATTTCGTCAGTAAAAACTGAAGTCAGTTTGTGTCACCAGGTTATATCAATTTAATTCATTTTGCCAAATAAAAAAAAATATCAGCATCGAAGAAATACTGTATGCATGAAGTTGCTTTAAAAGACAATTATGTGGAGAACATGCACCTGCACACAAATATTCAAATGCACATTTTTACAGGTCATGTGCATCTACTAAAGGAAATGCATTTGCATACGTGTGATGGTACCTTTGTATCTGCTAAATTGCCATAATATGTTGAGGTTTTCCACTCAGTCTGTTCCGTTTTAGCTTGCAATGTCTCACAATGTTTAAAATAGAAAAAGAAAAACGTGTCCTACAATTTCATGTGACTCATTCTATGACCCACCCGATGCATGCAGCACAAATATCTTGAGGCCAAACTACAAAGATAGTTATCCGCATGATGCGTGCATGATTTTCCCAATTTATTGTAATAATTCATTCAGATTCTAGATTTTTAGATATTTTTCACTTGTAAAGCCCTGAATTTGCCTTACTGTTTTTAAAATAATCTAAAAATTTCGTCCTGATTTCGCAAACAGGTCAATCAAGCCTCAGTTTTGTCTCAACAAAAATTTAACAGGAGTGGTCTTGTAGGCTGCTGGCAGCCTCCTTCTGCTCATGATCTGAAACCACTCTTGTTTTATCTTGCTGCCATAGATGTGGTTGTTATATAAATGTTGCTTTATGTAAACACGTGACCAGGAAATTTGCAAATATAACTCTTATAGATCTCTGTGTCTGAATGCTGAAGTGTTTATCGTCATTTCCTTGTCCTGGTAGTCACTGGAATATGAACTGATGGAACAACACATGCTTACTGTACTGTATTCCTAATACACATAATCATAGTCATAATTGCCTTTGCAAGTACTCTTGTGCTGATGAATAAATATACATTAATATTATCCTTATTAGAATCCCATATGTCTGTAAGCTATAAACTGGTTGTCATTTCTCAACGTCTGAGACTGCATTACTAGATTGAGATTGGTGATGGGATGGATTTAGAGCAGATTTTCTGTCTCTTTTTCTTTGGGCTCATAAACCCAGCTCAGGGCATAAATACCCCTTAGTTCTTAAATTATACCTATAGAAATTAAATGTTCCTCTATAGTACAGAAAAGACCTAAGCATTAGTGAGATGGATTTGAGCTTTAGTTCTGAGCTTTGACAGCTCAGAACTAAAGCTCAAATCCATCTCACATCAGTGCACTTTTAACCCCAGATGCCATTTTACAGAGCAAACCCCTGCAGTTTTCATTGTACATTTATGATTGACTGTTTTATCCCCTTACTGAACAGATATGAAATCCCATTTGTGTAATTTTACTTGCCATAGTCAAGAATTAGTTCATCATCTCTAGCTTATTTATTTTTAAGTGTTTTAAAATTCACAGTATTTTTGGTATTTTGGCTTGACGACTTAAGTTGTATCTTTTATTGTCTTAATTATTTAAGTTACTCTTGGATTTTTTTTTTTTTTCCCATTGCGGTTGCCCAGCATCTTAAATTAGCCTCTCCTGCTGGGTTTTCCATGTGGGTGTAGAAGTGGTGGGCTGTTGAAAGGATCTGGCAAAGCTTATGACAGGATAATCTGCACCTGTTCCTCTGGGCAAGAGCTAAAATGGGTGACAGTAGCACCACATCGCACGTAAACATTTGCACATACCTGCAGCCACTCTAAAAGAAATGCAAATTAGATTTAATTTCTAGCTGAAGCACATTCAATAAACTGCAGTTCTCACAGAAACTCTTGTGTTGTCCAAGTCTGTGAGACTCAAACACAAACAGGTATCCAAAACAATGTCAATTAACAGTTGATATAATTACAACCCCAACTCCAAAAAAGTTTTGTGTTGTTTAAAATGCAAATGAGACCAGCATAAGATGTTTTGCAAATCTAATAATTATTTTAAGATCCACAATATAAGATAGAAAACATTTGACCATTTCATGAAAAAAATATCAGCTCGACTTGAACTTGTTGGCAGCAACATGTCTTAAAAAGGTTAGGGCAGTGGTGTGGCATCCCCTCATCTTTTAAGATGAGTCAATAAACATCTGGAAATTGATTAGACTAATTGCTGGACCTTTGAGACAGGAATGTTGTCTGATAAAGGATTCTTACGGTCAGGGTGGGGTGGATGGAGGACACGGATGCGGACTTTTGCGAAAGGAAAACTGGATCAAAAACGTAACTATGAAAAAGAAACAAAAAGACTTGGCATGGCAAGGAATAAATAAATACTTAGCTTCGTGAAAATGACAAGGAACATGGGAATCAGGTCAGGAATCAATGGCATGAATGACAAACAAAGATCCGGCAAACTGAGAGGGGAGACTGGAAACTAAATAGGGAGTGAGAGTGATTGGGGAGTGAGTGCAGCTGAGGGAAAAACACAGGTGAAGTGAGTGAAACTAATGAACTGGTAAGTGACGTGAGGGGAAAAGGCAATGGCAAAAACTAAAAACCAAGACATGAACACAAAAACGTAACCTAAAACTAAAAACGAGAGTCCATGGGCGTGACACTTACTGCTTGCCGTATTTTGCAATTCATGTTGCAAAACAAATGTTTACTATTGGTGAAAGATCTGGACTCCAGGCAGGCAGGCAGGCCAGGACCTGGACTCTTCTACTACAAAGCCATGCTGTAATAATAGATAAAGTGCAGTTTGGCACTGTCTTGCTGAAATATGAAAGGCCTTCTCTTAAAAAGGCATCACCTGGAAGGGAGAACATGTTGCTTTTAAATCTTCATATACCTTTCAGCATTGATGATGCCTCTCCAGATGTTCAAGGTAGCAGTTTCATCGACACTAATCCACTCATATAGTATCTGCACTCTCCTCTTTAATCTCCCAAACTAAAGATGGTGGGGATGTCCAAAAATAATTTCAAATTTGAATTTGTCTGACCTCAGAAACAGTTTCATACTTTGCCTCAGTCCATTGTAAATGGGCTTTGGCTGAGAGAAGAAAACAGCATTCTGGATCATGTTCACATGGATTCTCCTCTGCATATGGAGCTTTAACCTGCATTTGTGTATTGCACAGTGAACTGTGTTCACTGACAGGGATTGCTGTAAGTAACACCCTGCAATTGTCACCGTGACAGACTCATGCCTGATGCCTATTTCTAACGCTGCCTGAAGGGCTGAATGGGCATCTGAAATTCATTTTCGACCTACTCATGGAGGTGTCTCTAGATTCTCATATTCTTTTAATATTATGTTCTGTGGATGATGGAATATTCACTTGTGATTTTACATTGAGGTCTGTTATTTCTAAATTGCTCCAAAGTTTGTAGACAGTTTTTTGCAGATTGTTGAACTACTGCCTGCTATTACTTCTCCAAGGTGCTCTTTTTATACTCAATCACGTTACTGACCTGTTGCCAATTCACAGAATTAGATGAAAAATGTTTCTCCAGCTGTTTCTTTTTAGTACCACCTACATTTTTATAGCCTTTTGTTGCTCCTGTCCAGAGAGTTTGACACATGTTCCTGTCATATTAGCCAATGACTTTTGTCAAGCCATCACAAGACCACTTCTAAAGATGTGTGTCCTGGAAATAATTTTATATAGGAGTACAGTCTGATGGTATTTCATGAAACTGTCACAAAAAGTGTGATGGTCAGTGTTAAAAATCACAAAAAATATGTATTTGCAGGGGTGGAGTTTCTCACATGACTTGTCCTTTGCAAAAGATACAAAAGGAGAGGAGGATCAATAAAAAGAACTTCCCACTGAAATAAATCACTTAAGAAGTCAAAATGGATGTCACAAAAAAGAATTTCACAAGTTGCATCCATCAGCACAAATATATCATAATATAGTCTAACGTCTCGTTCAAATGGCATCCAAATTTCCATCCATTTTTACAAACTGTCTGTTTTTAATTTGAGTGAAGCTCTTAAATGTTCTACTAGAAAGATTTACAGACTCCCAAAGTATAGCACACCCCCACTGAGACAAAGCAAGGCTCCTCTAAGCCTTTGTGGCAGGGGGTATAAGGAGAGGAGGATTAGAAAAAGAGGAGGGAAAGTTTAAGTCTGTGGTGAATGTGTCAATCTTTCTACAGCCAACTCTGAATAAGCCGACACATTTAAAATCAGGAACTTCATTTCCCAGGCAAGGAATTCTGGCCAGATCTTTGTATTTAGGGACCTGCTGGGTCGAAGCTGATGGAAGTGAGAGCAGCTCTGTATACCAACACTAGAAAAGCATGTCAGAACAGCATGGAAGCAGACTCAAGAGCGGGGTGGATTTTATGTCCTGTACAGAGAGAGCTCAGTTTTGGTATCATTTGAAATTTTAAGACAAGTTAAAAACATTTGCATGCATATAGTGCAGCGTTTCATAGACACACTCAGTCACACATCAGCCCTTCAGAAAAATGTACTGACCCGTGTATGATGTAATGGATACTTGGCCTTTTGGACATTTTGTCCTGCAGGGATCTGTTGCAATTATATTGTTTGTATCATTTTTCTCATTGGGGTTAATGAACAATGTGCTAATAGTGCGCTTGTTCTATATACTATAAGTAAATTACACTTCAACATAGAAAGCATGCATGACTTGTTTCCACAGCACATCTGATGTTGATGGTGTTGTTTCTCTTTCAGCTGTGGGCATCCAGATGAAACTGGAGTTCTTTCAAAGGAAATTCTGGACAGCCAGCAGACAGGTATACATAGTCAAACAGACATGACTTATGTTTATATATATGGCATGTATATAAATTCCCATGTTAAATGCAAACAGACTTAGAAATCTGAAAATAACCTAAAGTAATATAGTAACTGCAGTAATTGACAACAGGAATTAGATAGACTCCGCTTATCTGATCCATAACGTGCGCACTTTACCAATAAATTCAAACAAGAAGACTCCCAACATGTGAGTAATTATGTGCAGGTGAAGTAATTCATTCTGGAGAAAGGTTCTTGAAATCCACAGCTGAATATAGCCAACTGCCCTGAAACTACACCCCCAAAATGTAAGAACACGCATTGCCAGGGGAAAGACTCTCACAACATCCTGGCCTTACACAGTGAGGGCATGTGCCTTTAACAAAGCTGTAGTAAAGAAAACATTGTAGGACAAAATTTTATCAAACAAAAGTTTCCAACAATACAAACGCAGCATCCAAAGCACAATAGAATGAAAACTGGCAAATTTCTTGTTTTGATTGTTTCTAGATGACTACATTCACACGGACAGAATAGTTAGTACGTAGCAGGAGCATCTCATCCACCGTTGAAGCAGTGCTCAGTGGAAAAAAAATAAAAAATTCAAACTGTGCCTGTTAAATTTTTGATTGTCGTGCGCTGAGCAGACAAACTGGCAGCAAGCTGTGCAAACAGTACTACTAACCAAAATTAAAATGACACAAGGCACATCAAGTCTAATGCTCAATGGCTCAATGGATTTCACTTGGTGTAACATGTTTTAGCAGATTGTCAACTCAGCTTTTTAGTCTCATGCTTTTAAATGGCTGCTTCCACATTCTTTGTCAGTTGTTTATGGTAGTGTGTGTTCATGCGTTTCTTTATACTTACATACTTATACTTATATAGCAGTTATGAACTGCTATTCGGAGCATTCCAAAGAGAGATAATTAACTATAGACAGCAGATTTCATCAGTGATCTTGCCCTTAGCAAACATGATTCTTTTGTCAACTCATTGTCTGAGCTTTGAGGAAAAAGTGCTGTGTCAGTTAGAAGGCAGAGTCAGCAAGCAGCGGGTGGAAGCTCTCCTTTGCACCACTCAGTCTGGTTCAACAGAGATTTCTCAGAAAATTAGTCCACTTTGAAAATAGTCATTCATCTCAGAAACCCCCTTTCTCACGTCTGCTCTTCCCAAAACAGATGAAGACTTTCCTGCACTATTTTGGAAAATCATTTTAATATTTTTCATGGTGGCCAAGTATTTCAGCTCTACATCTGTTTTTAATTAATAACAGATTAAATAAAGTGTTGCCCAAAATATGTTGCTGTTAAAAATGTAACTTGAAACGAGGCCAGCATGAAAGACATGCATACGTTTAGTCTTTTACTGCATTACTTATGTGAAACTAATTAGTGACGATTCAATACTGTATCCGTCAACAGGATTCTTTTGAAAGGCTTATTAATATCCTTACTATTATTGCATTTTCTTTTGACTTTTAGCTGTCTTACGTTGAGTTGTAGCTAGCTGGACTTTTTAATCACCAGCCACTGCTGCTTTGCAGATAAGTAACCAACGAAGCTAAGGAAGCTATAACCTTGCAAAGAATCTAATCCAAGTAATCCGATGGCCATATTCTGTTTTTAGATTTTTGTAGCAACAAAATCCTTCCCAAAAGACCATTATAAACCATCACAACTGTCATAAAACCAGGCAAATTAAACTTAAAACATTTAAGCATCTTAAGAGGCATTGATTGACTTATGTTCTTGTTTGTTTTTTGTTCTTCTTGAGTTTTCTAACTCTTTTACGAAATAGTTTTTGAACTCACATTTACAGTGACTCAGTGGCTAACTTTCCCAATCTGTATTAGTTCTATCAAAACATCAGACTTGATCTGGATATCAATCGGCTCAGCAGTGTGGATCGCACCACCCTGCAGAGCCATAGAACCTACTGCAGACTCCATCCTTTCCCCTGTGCAGCTGGAGCCAGGGCCTAGTTGCTACATGTTCCGTGTCTGATAGCGAAGAAGCAGAGCTCAGTGGAGTTTAAATTGGTTTTTCACCCTTCGTATCCCTTTGAATACTGCAAAGAGAGAAGCAGTTGCCGCCGTCTCTCACACCTGCTCCAGAGGATTAGGTGTCTAGTGCCACACAAAAACCATCACTGCAAAAACAAAAAAATATGTGGCAGCTTTGCTTAAAAAATTATTTGAATTTGCCCTGTTCTCCTTCACTTGCTCCTACTCTTATGACTGCGTGGACATGAATGCCCCCTTATGGTTGTTTTGAATTGTCTTGTACAGATTGGTCCAAGTCACTTGGATTTTTAATATTTTTTTCCACTTAAAGAGACAGGCTGCAATTCATATATTGAAAGGAGAGCTATGGGAGCATGAGTTTGCTTATTTAATCAGTTGCTTAATTATGAACTTAGAATGTTTTACTCTACCTTTTAAAAACTGTTAACCTTTTTTTAAATTTTAAACAAACAATGCTAATAAATCGATCCTGATGGGTTTTCAGCTGACAAAGAGCTCTAATTTTCTCAACTAATCTGCCTTGTTTGTTTGTGATGCCCACGTCAAATGCTGATGTACTACAGTACCTAAATATATATCTATTTGTCATATTTCAGTGTGCTGCATTAGATGGAAAATGCTCCATAAGCTGTGATGATGAGGTCAGTCAAGTTTTCTTTTCTCCGTCCACCTTCCATGATTCTAGCACTGTTGCATCTCACATTTGCCCTAACACTACATTCTCTATTTGACAGAATATTAATTGCTACCTAATTGATAACAACGGCTTCGTTCTGGTTGCGGAGGACTATTCTCTGGTGAGACATGGATACACAAGGAGAGGCCCATAAGACTTCACACCAGAAAAAAGCCTCACATAATTCTTTAAAGAACTTTATTTTTGTTTGCTTTCTCTGAAAGGAGAAATCCGAATTCTCAAATTTAGATTTATGTCTCTGTGTATATTCTTTCTGCATCCTATACTTATTATTGTTGTTAAGACTGCTCTCAATAAGTCATTACAGTGCCCCACCAAATACCCTCTGCTGTCACCAGGCATGCTGTCACTCTGACTTTGGCTCATCCAGAAGCCAGTCCGCTGGCTGTCACTGCCCTTCCTTGCCCCCGAATGTTCTTTTCATCTTTCTCTCACTTGCTCGCTCCTATGCTTAATTTTATCTTTTGGAGAGACAGAGCATTTAGAGTCTCTGTCGAGGCGTTTCATCTCATTCTTGTCATTGAGCAAAAGTGTCATGGACTAATATGGTAACATGAGTGTCATTCATCATGATGTCGGGTTGAATGTGTGAGGGGTCAGGAGTAAGTCAGTTCTGGTGAGTAGGGGTCAGCGGTAGGTCGACCCCAGTCTGTCATTTCAGGTCGTTTTGTGTTCAGAAATATTCTAAAACATGTCCAGTTATGACATGTAAAACAAAAACAATCTAAGATTACATCCTGTACCTCTGGAAAAGCTGAATAAAGACATTTTTGGATTCCAATCCAGGTTGACACCAGAAAGTAACCACTTGTAAGTTTGGCTCATTTCCAACCCTTGTAAAGTTTTCATGCAAATCCATACATAACTTCCTGGGCGAAAGAAATACAATATTCTTGAATTGGGCAATTGAAAGCAATTGTTTTGGAAGTTTTTTTTTGGGCGGTGTCCCTTACTTTGAATCACCTCTCGCATGACACTGTACCCAACATAGTATTTTTATTGTACATCAACTTTCAGTCATCGTTCACTTGCACATTGTTGAGTTTCAAATTTCCTGCAGATTATTTTATTGGTAAGAAGAACTGTGATAATGAGAAACAGCGTCAAAGCTAAGTGAAAGTGCCAGAAGTCAAATTATTTTTCTAAGTAAGAAGGGGCTTCTCTGCATGAAATTATGGATTGGTCGGTTTCTAAGGTGGCAGTGGATCGGCACTCCTAAATGCTATGCCGAAGGTCGAGTAGTTATATCCAAAGTACAATAAGGCCAACCAAAAGTAATCACACTATTATTTGATCAATACATCCTCAATATTTACAGTTTAATTTATTTAATTGAACACTTATATCATGGATGATCCCAACTGTGCATGTGTCCGTTTTTGAATTTGCAACTCTTTCCATCTTAAAATAGAAATCCGGTTCTCGTGAATTGTTTGAATAAAGACCATTTCTGCCTTTTCTTTCTTAGACAGGGACATTTTTTGGTGAAGCAGAAGGAGCTGTAATGAGTAAACTCCTGCAGATGGGCTCTTTCAAGAGGTAAGGATTTCAAAACGCTTGTGTGTGAGTATGTACTTAGACCTGCCAGCTCAAGTGCATTCACAAGTGTGCGTATGTATCTTTGTAAATACATGTGCATAATATCAGGCAGGCCACAGAATGAGAGCATGCCTCCCCTTGTGCTGACAGTTGAGCCATTCAGCGCTGAACTCCGACCCAGCACTCGGTGCATTTCTCCATTAAGGGATTAGAACAAATCTTTTCCTGAAACAAAAGAATACAGAAGAAAAATGTGAAGTCCCACACACACACACACACAAATGAGGGCACGTAGACGTGCATATTGTGCTTGTTGTAAAGCTGTGTCTCCTGGAAAACGCCAGGAGCAGTGGGTGGCGACATTCTGCAATTAATTTAGAAATTTAATCCTTGAGGATACCTTTCACAGTTTTCCAGAGCAGAAATATAGAAAAGCAGAAACAGATACACATAAATTGTAGTTTGAACACAGAGTCACTGTGGGATTATGTGAAATTTATGAAATCTTTATGTCGTCACAGTGCTAAGTGTGAATTTATTTTGCAAAGAAGCTTACAACCACATTTCCAACTCTACAGCAGGTCTATACCCAAAATTCACTTCTGCCTTCAGGACAGGGGTGAAGAGATTTCTGCCATGTTGTCTTGGTTTTAAAGATCAGTGACAAATCATTGCACAAGTCGACAACAGTGCCTCTGTGTCATAGGAATGAACCTCAAAAGCTGACAGTTAATAGTTTACAGACCCATCCATGAAAACAGAAAGGCCTACAAGTGCTTCACTGAATCTTTAATAATGATGGATTGTTTAAGACTGAGGAGAACTTATGACAAATGAATGATATGATTTATGTAGGTGAAGTATGAGCAACAAAGCCTTGAGATCTTAAAACTAATGAATCCAATACGATCTGTCTGAACCCAGAGCCATCTGTTGCAAACTGTTGTGTTTAGGCACAGTTTCTGTTTTGATTGTTTTTTTTATTTTTAAAAATCGATTTCAAACGGCGTTATTTAAATTCGACCCAATCTGTAAGCATAAAGACAAATTGTCTTCAATGACTTTTGCTTTATCCATCATTCCAAACAAGCATTTCAAAGAGAAATTTATGAAAATAATTCATGCATCCACAGAGAGAAACACATTGATCATGTATCCATGCAAACACACACTCATTCATAAACAGATGTTACTTTAGTCTAAGTTAGCTGCTAACAACATTATGTGGCCTGGCTTAGCACTAATTGGTTCCTGGTGGTGTGTTAGAGCCGTGTGTCATCAGTACTGTGACTGAGGTTTGAACATCGCCCAGGGCTGCGGATATAATGGGCCCACTCAGACATTACAGGCATGCTCGAACAGACACACAAGTATCGTCAGGTATATCAGACATTCTCCATGTGCTACAACAAAGAATGTCCAGTGTGGTAAAGTGTGTGTTAGGACACCTTGCAATAACCCCACCCAGACAGACATAGATCTCACACCCTCAGGGTCCACTAAGCCCTTAAATCCTCTGATAGCCCTCCAATATCCCTCCAATCATCTACCCACACACACACGCACGCTTTCCTACATTACTTTGAGGAACCTCTCAGAAAGCTCTCGGCTTTCATTTGCTTTCCTTTTCCCATTCTTTCCATATCCATCCAATATATTACATCTAGGTAACCCAGCAGTTGTTGCAGAGGTGGGATCTTCACTCTCTGCTCCAACACAGTGATTCAAAAGGCCCCTTTAGGCATCAAATAATAGAGAGAATATGTGAATCAAGATGTATTTTAACTTTTTGGTTCTTACAAAACAAAATTGTAAAAAGTAAAATCTCTGTATCTATTAATGACCTTCTGCGTCACTCTCTTCTTCTTCACCATCTTTTTCTCATAAGGGTCACTTTATATGACTACCAGGCGCTTTGTTGGGTCTTTTCAGAGAGTAGCGACAGTGGACACACACTGCTGGATGTGAGTACGACATTCTCTGACACACTCCAAATTCCATGTTTACAATTTCCACATAGTACAATGTCAAGCCTACATATTACGGCATAAACAACTCATGTCCAATTAATATTTTCTCACGCTTCTTTTCTGTAGCCCTACTTCGCTTTCTTCTCAGCTTTGAAGTGGATCCTAACTGAGTTTGTCATGTAAGAGTTTTTTTTTGTGATAACGTCTGTTTCTACGGTGATGGCTTAAGCTCTTGGGATATATGTGGTTTTGAGGACTTGTCCTCTCGTCCTGCCTCTCTGCTCTACGATTAGCTGTATGTTTATGAGACACTGTATATTAACCATGTGCCTGTTTCGAGGTCTTCACATAAGACATGTTAGTACAGTATGTTGATGAGATTTTCTGTGATCATAAGCAGTAATGGCTACCTGATGTTTCCTGTAACGAGGGTATTCATGTGATACAGCACTGTGGTTGTGGTTAGGTCCTGCTGGGTGGTCCATCACGGACGCAATGCATCATGGGAAGTTGCATCATGCGTTGTGTGGGATAAATTTGTATTTTGACACAACAGAGACAATAGTTTTGCATTCAAAGTATATATTTATGTGCCTAATTTTCCATTTACTTTCTAATGAATATTAAAAGCATTTTAATTCCTACTTAGAGACAGACAAATTAGATCTAGACAGAAGTATGCAGTTGTACAGTCAATGCAATGTTTAATGTTTTTTCTATTTTTCACATTGTATTTCATATGAAATTCAGCATTCACCCTAACACATTGCAGTGATTTAGATAATGATGTGACTTGATTACATCATGACATTAATTGTAAAATTTTAGAGCTGATATAAAATGATTTACTCACATTAAAAACAATCAGAATGCTCATGTACGTATCAGTGCATGTAGAATTTTGCTATTTTCCTCTGTGATTGTTGAAGCATAAAATTCTTTTGATACAACCTTTAAAATATATTTGATTACAAATTGTTTTTGGTGTTTTTTGCCATTAAGTGGTCCGAGCGAGGAAAATACCAAAACCAACTGGTCCTTTTTTTCTTTTTGGTGCAGTTCATCGAGGGATCAAAGTGTACCCACACACCAAATGTGCTTTATTTGACGTGCAGCTAAGAGAGTATTTCACAAGTATTTTCAAAATGCAGTGCAGTGTTTCTGCATTACAAAATATATAATAAATTCTAAAGAACAATGATAAATGTCAATAAAAAAAGATTTTATTCACGTAAAATTATATTTAAAAAAATAGATTTTTTGAGCCAGTTTTAAAACGAATATGTATACAACCTCAAAGTGAATTCTGCATAAAATTATTCTTATCAGGATCTTCCTCTTGATATGCTGAAAAAACAGGAAAAGGGAAATTAGTGAATAGCTTCATTGAATTTGAGTGAAAATATAGTGATTGGTCAAACTAGAAGGAAAGTTGGACTAAATTTGCATGAATTGTTGCAGTTGTGGTATCACAACATTATGGAGGGAATGACATACAGTAAATATAATTCTCAGTAAATGTTTGTAAAGGATATGGTATTAAGCCTTTACTTTTAGAAGTTATCATGACCAAATGTAAGCAGTTGTGATCTTCTGTACTCTTAGAGAAACTTGTAGGGAAACAATTCAGCCCCACAGATGAGAGTAACAGTTTGTGTTGCATAAGCACTGGAGTGAAATGTCGTGTTCATTGTCATTTCCATATTTAGATTCCTGGTTGAATTCAACTTGTACAGCTGGTGGAACTCTGACCTCACTTCAAAAGGTAAGAGGGCACTCTTCGGGATGTACTTGTTCTCTAGTTCTCAATCTAAAGGACTTACGAAAAAATTTAATTTTCACTGTCTTATCACAGTTTTAAAAACCGGATTTAGTAAATTTGCAAGCAAGATGGGATCCGTGTACACAGCACTTCAATAAATAAAGTACAACAAAATGTAGATCATTTAAATAATATAAGAAATGTCATTAAATATTCTAATCACAGCATCTAAGAAAGTAATCAAAAATGTACTTTTGTTTCACTAACTACCAACTTGTGGATATCTATTTATCTTCAGATTCTATTCAAATGCACAGCTTTTCAGACCTGAACTATTTTAAATTTTTACTTTTACTTTTAGGATTCTTGCTTGTATAAAATGACTGGTTATTGGAAGTGCATCTGTGTTCATTGCTTTTTTATGATAATCTTATAAACAGTACTTACTCTCTTCAACACAAAGACTCAAGTTTAAAAAAGAAAAGAAAACTTAAATTTAAACCAAACCATCTCAAGGCTTGTTTTGACCTTTTCTGAACCAATAACATAGAAATTTAGATATATATATATTTTTTTACATTTATCTTAGAAAAAAAACTACAGAAAAAAAGCATTAATAGAATAACAGCCTAAATAAAGACAATGTTTTGTTAGATTTTTTTCATGGAAATTTTTAGAAAACCAGCTCGTTCATTTTGGGGTAGGTGCTTCTGAAGTGACAATCTGAGGAATAACACGTCGTGCACACAGTTGCACAATAACTCTGCTTGAATTAAAGTGAAACAAGATTTGTTGCACGCTGGGTGAACGTCATCAGAACTGACCTCCTGAGTTCTCTATCATCTCCTGTACTTCTCCTCCTGGCCTGTCACAGTGTGACCATTAAAAAAATAAATAAAATAAAGAGAACCAGTCCTAAGAGGAAAGGTGTTTTATGTGTGTTCGACGGTGCCTGTCTGTATGTATACAAATGTATGTGCATGTGTCTAGATGGGGGTTATACTTGATGGTTTTGTAATCTTTTAGGATATATGTCAATTGATAGTAGTGAGGCAATATCTTTTATGTAATTGCAGGAAAAGGCTTTCTTTCTGTGTTTTTCGTTTTCTCTGGTTTTATGTCTTTTAAGCACATTCTCGTATTATTACTGCCAGACGAATGCTGCGATTCCTCATACTTTATGAAGTGTTGAATACTATTTGCCTGTCTGGAATGAAAGCCTCACTAAGCAGCATCATATTGTAGTATTAATTGTTGCCAAAACCAATAAAATATTTTGTGAATGTGAGAGAGGGAGGGAGAAAAAAAAAACACAAAACCAAAGTCTATAAAAAATGCTTTTCTTGCACACTTTAATCCTGAATGAAGTGAAGCTGGGCATCGCTGCTCGCCAAGCAGTCGAGACAATTTCACAGCTGGCTAGCCTCAAGTCTTAGCAGCACTTTCTATATCTTTTTACAACAGAGACACAGGCTTGTGACACACAGGCGAAACACCCTAACTTAGCGGCCCGTAACCCAATCTACACAGCTTCTCAGGCTGAACTAATCCCAGACGTTTATACATGTATATAGTTTTTATGCAACACACACCTACACGACAATGCTGTGCTGCTGACTCGCTGTAATTAGACCACTCCATTCCAATCACGGGCATAATCCACCATCTTTCGAAATCTGTGTGTTGTAAAAAATGAGAAGAGCACGCTGATAAAGCCGAGTATTAAAACTGTCAGCTTGTATTAAATAAGTAAGTGTGCATGTTCACCCCTACTTGAAAACTATTAAACCAGCCCTGTTGTAGCATTGTTTCAAACCTCTTGGTGGCAGGAGTGATCAAGCAATGTTGTGAGAATGGCTGTCCTAGATTTACTATAGAAATTTTTCAAGGAGAACAAAAGGCTGTACTGGTTCAAAAAAGCTGTTATCTGTTCTGCTTGTATATTTGTATGGATGTGGTGTGTAAAACTGTTTGCCTGCAATCTGTTTCAATGACTGTTTTATGTAACTGATTTAACTGGGGGTTCTGTAACTTCTCCACCAGCTTTGACTCAATCTTTTGTTACCACTCTTCTTCGTCCATCTCTCTTTACTTTCCTTTTTCTTCCTGCCTTTCTTCCTTGTCTTCTGCTGCTCCTTCTCACTTTTGGTCCCTTGCCCTCTTGCCTCAGCTCAGAGGATGGGTCGGACCATGCAGGTACCATGTGACACGGAGTACCCTGCCTTCGTCTCAGAGAGAACCATCAAAGAGAACATGGGCAACATCGACTGTGATGGCTGCTTCAAGTATGAGACACACAAATGGGAACAAAGTTACACAGATGTTAATCAAAAGATCTATCTTTTGAGTAATCAGACCTGTACATTATCAGCTACCCACTGTGTATCGTGAAAGAAGCTAACGACAACAAATTAATTACTCTGTTAGCTCTCGTCTCACAATATTTTATCTATGTAATTCCGGCTGATGGGAAACACATTTAAATCATTTGTTTTCTTTTGAAGCCACTTTTATCCAGACAGTCTATCAGAGACACACACTCAAACACATGCAGACACTAACGCTGTCCTCCGGCAGTTTGAAATACGAGGCACTCAATGATGAGGGAGAGAGGTGGAAAAAAAAGGCTTCCTTTAAAAAATGGGAAAATGAGTGTGGTCCCCATTAACAATTTGAGATTTTCTGTCAGGCAATTGTGGGGTGTTCTCTGGATCCCTCCAATAGGCCCTTCATTGCTCCCAGCTGTGGAACTGCCAGGGAGCTCAGAAATCTGTATTTGTGTGTATACGTGTGTGTGTGTGTTTTCCTTGTGTGTCTGCTGCTGGTACACCCCCGCAAGGTCAGCAGGGTAACCACTGCCCTGGGTGCCAGGTCTAAAATGTGGTTGGGGATGCAGTCAGACCCTCAGACACACACAACACCTTCTGAAACACTCACACCCACCCATATGTACACATATGACAGAGGCATCCTTCTCCAGTGATGACATAGGAAGTGTGTTAGCAGGCAGGGCTGCATGCTCTAAGAAACATGTTGCCTTCCAATAAAACACAGCAAATCTGACAAAGTAAAATGGACTTTTCATTTCATTTATGTGGAATTTTATAGCTCATATTTGTAATAGAGGATATTGGTGATAAACATCTGTTTTACGTTTCTGACTGACTGAGGCCTTTCTCTTGTATTTTCATTGAGCCACGTGTGTATGCTTTATGCTGTAGGAAATATACCCTAAGCCCTTGCCTGTTAAACCACTCTTTACAGTATTTTGACTCTGTGTGTGCATATGTGTGTCATTATTTGCACATGTCCATTACTTCCTCATTGGTGTGACAAAGCATTAGAAACATTCAATTGTAGTGAAGACTGTAACAGGTAAAGTGCCCCAATAGTAGGATTTGGCCTCCAGGAATGCTTTTTTTTTTTTTTTTTTGCTTTTCTGCTGAAACAAGAGAATCAAAACAAAAAATGTTTCTTCAACTGGAGGATATCTTCAAGTGGACTATTTGTCCATTTGAAAACATTGATCCCTCGACTCCATGTGCACCTTTTTTTTTCTCTCTCAACCATGACAAGTCATGTCACGAAAACAGAGAGGTTGGAAGTTCAAGCGAACAACAGCTTCAGCTGGCGGACATGTATATGTGACTTAATCCGTTAATTATTCTTAAGTTACATGTCTTTATAAGTAACAGTAATAGTAACACTACTGTTTATAGACGTATGCATATTACTGTATTTTTGTAAATGGTAAGTTTTGTTCCTTAATAAAACCTTTTTAAACCAATTTTGAAGGGAGGCACTTTCCTATATCATTTTATGCACACTATAGGATGTATGTTTGTATCAAAGTTGCATCAAAGTCCCACAAATAATTTCTTTAAATTAAACACCTCCTGAGGATCTCCTTTTTTAACTCGCATTCATATATTTTCTATCATTTTTCATTTTTCTTTTTTTTTCCCCCATATTATTCAACCAACACATTCTGTTCCCAACATATTTGGGGGGCTAAACATTTGATAAATTCTTAAAATGCTGTTTGAGTCTTTCTAAAATATTTGTTCTGAAATCATGTAAAATTGATCAAAGTCTTGAGAATGAGAATATTGAGAAAGATGATGCTCTTTTACCCCAAAAGTCTTAAGAGAAAATAATGTAATAACATATTCACACCAAAAACTCAAAATTAATTTCTTTTTACATTACATTTTACATGCTACATTTTACAATTATTAAACTGCACTCAGAAATTACTGGTCAAACAGTGATGTCAGATATTTCTGAAAACCACAGTAAGTGTAGTTGTAGTGGTTATAGTCATGCTATCCAGTTGTTCAATCCTTTTAAAAATATAAGCATCCTTCATTGAATATGTAGCCCACAAATTACTTTCCAATGCTTCATGTTCATTTTACTCAAAGATCTGTTTGTTTCTCTGTCAATCTGTATCTTTCTTTCAGAAGTTACATTTCCCTGCTGGCCAAAATGTAAAAGCCATAGTTCAGTGAGGCCATGTTAAAAACAAATCGTCTGTACCATCTAAGTTTGTGCAAGAGAGACCGTATTGATGTCTGTCACTGTGTATCTGTGCGTCTTGTACATACACATGCATGTGTCTAGGGGATATGTGTGCATTCATATGCGGTATGGTACTTCCTCTCCCAGCACTGGGTATGTTCAAGGCCAGCAGCTGTGCTGTCAGGATGTGTTAAAGTCTTTGCTCTAAGATCGCTTGCTCTGCTTTCTGTCAGCGGGTAGAGCTTGACTGGCCCGGAACTGTGCTGAGGTGAGAATGAATTATCAAAATCGCACCAGATCTTAGCTCACCCTGATTGACACTGGGTTGACTTATGTGCTGGATTGGTTTGATTTGGTATGTTGGTCACAGTGGGTTATTTGTATTAGAGTGTGACGGATCAGTACTACTAAAGGATGTTACATTAGTGGTCAGGTTAAATTTGTCATGTTATTAATTCAGTGACGATGGAGATGTTTCTGTAGATACCAGGTCAGCTTTAATTTGTTAGGTCTTGCCATCTTCGTCTTTGTCCTCCTTAACAAGAGCTTAGAAAGTGTATCCGTGTACACTGTGTTTTTACATCTGTGTGTTCAACAGGTTCATGTTTTCATTCGGGTCTGACAAATGCTTCATTGAATTTGATAAATCACCCAGCTGTAGCAGAAGAAGTGGGGAGAGAGAGAAGCAAGAGATCAAGAAAAAAAGGGGGATAGAAAGAAGAGATCCTCTTTACGAGCTCTCTTCTTCATAAAACTTGTCCATGGACATAAATCACTGGGCAGGAGGCCGAGACGAGGCCTGATCTCTCATGCCAGTAAAACACATCCATGGAAAGCTGAGTGCACAAAAGTGTGGTTCACATTTGGCTCTCACTGGAGTGTTTTATATTCGGCAACACTTCATTGGTGCTCATCCTGGATAGGATATAACATGGAGGGAGAGAATTAGAGATGTATATGTGTATACTTGTGTCTGTTTGTATGAGTCTGTCCGTGTCTCTGTGTGTTTATTGACAGCTGGCGATGAGATATTTCATCCCCTTGACATGAATCCCATAGAGTCTCCAGTACATATCAACTCTCTCAGTGGAGAATGTGAACATGGACATTTACATCATGCCCATGCACCTTTGACTGCCAATTTCAATCTTCACTGCTTCCTCTCCCTGCCTGTTTCCTCATCTTTTTTTTTTCTGTCTCACTGTCTGTGCTGTGATTGTCAGGTCCTTTGTGATTCAGCAGATCCCCAGCAGTAATCTTTTCATGGTGGTGGTGGACAACAAGTGTGACTGCAGCATGTTTGAGCCAGTCACCATGGACCCCATCGAGATCATGTATATCCTTCAATTTCCAAAGACTGAAGAAATGGTACTGGGGGGTGGGGTGGCTATCCATCTTTTGATTTTCCAGTGTTAGAATTATTGTCGGCAGTGTGTATCCACACACTGTAACTAGGATGGGAATGATATAGAACATTTTAATGTGTGGGAAATTTTTCAGAACTTTGTTCCATTCCACATCTTATGGGTAAAATAAATTAGATTGTTGTGGGGACAAAATCTGAGGCTTGCGCACAGAGACACCACTCCGCCATGTAGTCTTTCTCAAAGGGCTTTGTGAGAGAGTTTGAACCATGTTACAACACACACTGTGATGGAATCATGATCAACAGCCGACACAGCCAGCTCAAAGAGGCTTGAGACTGAAAGATTTTAACCACAAAACATGCTGGAGTCTCCTTCATCGTGCATTTCTTTGAAACTTTATGCTGTTTATACATCTCCTCTTGTGTTTATTTTGTTGTGGAGTGCAGTATAAAGCCTGCTATCCTGTTGCTATGCAAAGGGAAAAAAACCCATCAAACTTTACTAAAACTAGCCTTTCTCTTTTTTTTTTTACATACTGTTTTCTTCCTTGCCCTTTAGTTGAACCCTGTTGCATTCTGCAGTCCCGAAAGTGCTTTTCTTTCTATTACAAACAATAAATAAACGCAAGCAAAGAAAAAAGATCCTGTGAAGTGTTCACATTGTCCGTTACTGCCTTAACTTCAGCTGCACATAATGAATCCCTCAAATGCGAGAGACTTAAGATGCAAAAAGACAGGAGGCGCCCGGACACCTGCCACCCTTTCCATCCGGAGGTATTTCCCCCACAAGCACATATACTTCATACACAAACATACACCTCTCACTATCATGATATATTTCTCATCCAAATGTTCCATGTCTGATCATGTCACCCCCCCCCCCCCGTGTCTCCAGGAGAACTCAATGGAGTGTGGAGGAGCCGTGACTCTCACCCCGTCTCTTGTGGCAACACTGCTCTGCATTGTTGTGTTGCTGCTCCCTAGGTGACCAGAGCTGGCCACGCCTCTCCATCCAGAGCTTGACTTGGGTTGGCTTGGCACGGCACACAAACAAAACCACAGAAAATAACACTTTTGCCCCACAAGAAATTGTGTCCAATTCCAGCTCAGCGCCTACAAACTCACTAGTCCTGAACTATCTGTACCCAAGGTACATATTTGAAAGGATTGACAATAGATAGTGTTACAGATGCTAAGTAATGGTCATTAAGGTGCTTTTGCAATATCACACGGGCTGCACAGAGACGTTTTTTGGGTCAAACTTAATTTGGACAAACACACTGCAAACAATGCACTTAGAAGCTTAAAATGGCACAAGTGGTGTAGCAAAATCCACTAACATTAACACTACAGTATTCAGTCTTTTCAGGTAGAAGCTAAGGGCTGGGGTCTGTAGCTGGGCTTGGAACTGGGCAGTAGAGCCACGAAACACCCATGTGGAGGGACACAAATGCACCTTTCCCTGACTTTTCATGGACAATACTGATTCTGAAGATTAAAAGAAAACACTGAAAATGAATATGTTTTCATGTGGCTGGGGTTGTCATGAAATGTTTGTCTAATATTTTTTGTTTTCATGATTTAAAAAAAAAAAAAAGTTCTACTATATACCGTACATGAAGAAAAAAGAAAAGTTTTATCTATAATTTGCAAGTGGTACCCATAAACTGTGACTATGAGATTTTGAGTCCTCTGATGTGAGTGGTTGTTAATATTTGAGCTTTGCCTTATGGAACAATATTGGTTCTGTTTGTGTACTTTTGAAATAAAATTATGTTTAAAATTTATAGTGTTGTTGAAAGCTGTGTTATTTCAAAGTTTTTTGGAACTCAAACTGTGAATAGAACAATAAACGTAGCCATTAAGTTATAGGGATAAGAACCAGTAATTCTTATTCCAATTGTTCTGTTGTTCACAGATTTGACTGATGCATACAGCATCTATCCCTAGTAGTTCACTGTTGGGAAATATTTGGCTGCTTTTTAGGCCTCCACATGAGCAGAGAAGTAGCAAGCATGTGTGTGCACGTGCCTCTATTTGTGTGTGTGCATCTAGTCTTTTCCTATTCTGTCATCCATGTGCACGTCCGCCCGAGATGCTCCCCAACCCATAGAGAAACAATAAAGACCAAGACACTTGAATTGAAGACCGACCACAAGATACATCTGTGTTTGTTTAGAGATGGAGACTAACAATCATGCCGCTTTTTTTGACAATTCACATTGTAGACACAAACAAACTGTATAAGTCATACTGTTGTTTGAATAAAAAGCAACAGAAAGTTGTTGTTTTTTTGAGACCCTGTCACTGCCACCGAGAGGAAGCTCTGCTGTGGTCTGCATGTCAACACCAAGGTCCCTGCGGTCAGCAGCGGGGCATGCTTCCTCTCCCTCTCTTTCCCCACCTGTCGACCAGCCAATTTTACTAACTCCATCCTCCTACTCGATTAAAAGGGTAACTCTCAGTGTCCTAGATGTCCAATCTGATATCTGCTGTCTCTCTGATTCTGTCCCTTGTGCAGAACTCTGGGACTCTAATCATTCCCAGTACTCTTTCTCTGTCTTTTGTCCAAAACACTCTAACTTGCTTGTGGGTTATTTGTCACCGCATAATTGGAGTGAAGCTGTTTTGGGTCAACACATATCCAATCCGGTCTGTGATTCCTTCCTGTTTGCCAGATGAGGTGCCCAAAAGGCAGCCTTGAGAAAGCAATCTTCTTTAATCTTCTTTTGGTGGATGTTGCCGCAATAGCAACCCTGTTACCACCTCACTTGTTTCTGTGAGTCACCAATGCTCATCTCAGTTTTCTGTAAGCTGCTTTGCATTGATAGGAGATACATGACCTAGGCCTTTCTAGGCCTTTTAGATGCTAATTTTGCTAAAAATGCATACTTTATTTTGTAAATTGTTCACAGCAAAAAAGATTGACAAATACATTTTGGATACATTTAAAAAAGACATCTCTGTTTTCATTTGAACATGCAGTTAAACTCTGACGCAACTGTTTACTTGGACAAGCTCCCACCTATATCCTATGTCCATCAAAGAGACACACTCAAAAACAAAGCAAGTGAGAGACACATTTCCAAAAAAGGCATCTGCATTCCTTCCCAATGATCCAACTGCACTGCTGTTTGAGGTGGTAAAGAACCCCTGAGAGACAAGTCACTGATCATTTGAACACAATGACCTGAAAGGGCCCTGCATTTCAAAACACACCAATCCATCAGCACTCACACTGCTCTAACATTGTTTGTTCGCCATTATCTTGACTGCATGAGAAATCTCCTTTTGCCAATACGCCAGATGACAGATGATGGTGAATTTCAAGTATTCACACTTTCAAACAGTGTACACACCCTCAGTCTTAAACATGAATTACCCCTTGCATGATGAATACAACATGCACTCAGAGAGGCGGTCACACAGAGGACAAAGCTTTTGGTGTTACCTCCAATGGAGTGGATCCCATTGGTGGTTTGCTTTGAGTACCACAGATATTTAAATGGAAATTATTCTGAACCACACCAGGACCACACACATAGACCACAACATGGCAATGGTAAGACAAGCTGGGAAAACATGGGAATATTATCTTGTGTTTTTAAAGGGATCGGTACTGTCGTTACTGTGTTCAATACAGTCTCGTGACCTACTTTTTGGATTGAGCATTCACAGATTCACTTTAACAAATGCAGTTATTATTACTATTACTAAGCACGCTGTCCTCAGCCCTACCCATAGTTACCACCACTTCACCCTCCTTTTACCCTTTCTCCTGCTGCTCTGGCCACATTTCTTCAGCTGCAGTTGTGATAATGACTAGATTTCTCAACTACCAACACATGCATATGCCTACCCACTCCCACATTGGAGATAAAAAAAATGAACCAAACCCCAAAGGTAGATTTGTCCCTGCGAGTTCCAGGAGACACACTCTTGCCAAGGTGAGGGGGTGCCAGCTGAAAACATACACTCTCAATACACAGGTGCCCATACAGAGAGTTAGTTGTCAACCCCATGCTGTGACAGGAAGAAAAGCGTTCAGTATTTTGGGACCTCTTAGTGAGCTTGAGGACCTGACAGCCAGCTGTACTAATACTCTGTGTGTGTGAGTGTGTCTGTATTTTACAAGAACAAGAAATGGTGGAGTCTTCTCAGAAACAAACATGATGTCTCATTGCTTTTGAGCTCAGATTAGGATTAGCATACTGTGTACATCAGGGAGGAGGATTCCACATAAATTCACAATCTTGAAGTTTCTCAATTTTCTTTCAGTTAGTTTAAACTCTGCTGCAGCTACGTGTTAAACAAAACCAGAATAGGTCAGGCATGTAGCATTCCTTTCTGTTTTTGTCCAAACAAGCTGGGGAAGATTTCTCCAAATTAGCATCTTAGTCTTTGTAGCTGCAATGTGAGCTCTGCCAGACCATTGAGCCCTCGAAAAGCCTAGTTCGCTCACACATGGCAAGCTAAGCAATGGCCTGGAGGGGCATACATATTGGCTCCCTTAAACAGGAAGTGGCTAAATGCAGACCCCTGCCTTGCTTCTGCCACTCAAATGCATGCAGGCTGTTTTTAGAGTGAAGGCCGACTTAACAAAATGAACAGTCAGGAGTGCAGTAAGAAGAGTAAGAAAGAAAAGCTAGATTGGAGGTCAAGGAGGCAATGGAGAGAAAAGGAGGGCTGATTGCGGCAGGGTAGGTGGTCTTATGATATCATAGTGCAAAGTAAGCAATACGATTGGCTTCCAACCTTGGTTTGTCCCCAGGTCTTGGTGCTGAATTTGGACTGAGAACCACAATAAGTATTGTAAGCACTTTAGAGTTTCCTCGGATCACAGTTCATCAGCATCAGCATGTTTGTATTGGATGGGAGATCGATCAATGAGTTAGGGAATATTGGGGTTGTTGGCTCCCGGCTGCCTGCTATAAACCCTGCTGTGCTGATGAAGGCTGAATGTTGATGTGATAATTGATGCTGTGTTTTTCTGTACATGGCGTCTCTGGGCATGATGTGGTTACATCAAGCTTTTATGAAAGTCTGTGTGTGCATGTGTGTCCATCTGTCGTGTTTGATTTGTATTTCTAAACCCCAGCTGGAGAGCTGCTCCTTCCTAACCCTCTATGAACTTAGTGTGGACAGGGCTAAATATTTGCCTTTATTGGCTCATCAGTTTGTGTGTGTGTGTGTGTGTGTGTGTGTGTGTGTGTGTGTGTGTGTGTGTGTGTGTGCATGCGTGTGAGTTTGCATCACACACGTGATATGCTTGTTTAGCTTTTTTTGTGAAAATATATATACCTATATACAGTATATGTAGGTATATATATAACATTGTAAAGCTGTATCCAACAACTTTGTGAAGACCATAATGCAGAACTATGTTTAAAGGTTTAAAGGGCTGCTCTCATTTCTTTATATATAGCCAGTAAAGAGGAAATATGTGCAGCATTTTATTGTAACATGCGCAAATGGAAATGGAAATATGGTATTTTTGTAAAAATAGACATTGTGCAAATCTAACTGTTAAAGGTAGGGTAGGAGATCCTGGATTTTGAGTCCAGCGAAGCTGCATTTTGAAACTACACAGGTAAAAAGTCCCAACCCTTTTCTTCACTTTCTTCCCGAAGGCACGCCTCTAGAGTACATGAACGCGCACGAGCACTAAGGTGCACGAGCGCTGTTCTGACAGCAAGCATCGATCGTTGCCGTATTTAGTATTTAGTATTTAGTTTATGCTGACTATACGTTTAATAATGCTAGGTGCTAGCCAAGCTGGCTCTAGTTTAGCTTCCTGCCAAGCTTCTGGACGTGTAATTCGTTCATGGAGCAGGGTACGCGCACAGGGGGGGGGAGGAGGGGGAGGAGGGGGAGGGGAGGAGGGGGAGGAGGGGGAGGGGAGGAGGGGGAGGGAGGAGCAGATTGCAGTTTGATAGACGGCATCAGTATCCAATCATTGTGAACGGTCCGTTCACAATGATTGGATACTGTTTTTCCTAGATTGTACGTTCTAGAGGCCACTAAAACTTTTCATATTTGTGTCAAAACTTTAAATTAATTGGTTGCAATGGGGGTGTGAAGAGTATTTCAAGCAATATGTAAAAAAATGTTCCAGAAAAAGATCCCCTACCCTGCCTTTAAGAAAAGCTTGCAAGTCAATATTTGGTATGAGCTCCTTTATTTTTCAATAAACCTGAACCCTCTGACAAACTGTCCAATGATTTGTTTAAAGTATTCTTCAGGAATAGTTCTCCAGGCTTGTTGAAGGACAATCCAAAGCTCCTCTTTGGATATTTGCTGCCTTTTGTTCTGTGCTCAGTCAAGATGATCCCTCACTGTTTCTGTAATGTTGAGGTCAGAATTCTGGGGGCGGATTCATCACTCCATAAGACCTGCTGCCACTGATTTTTGGACCAGTTCTTGTGTCATCCCGCATACCACAGACTTTTTCCCTATTTCCATTCCTTTACAGCCACTTTTTCTGATGACGCTTTGATAAACAGTTGAAAGGCCAGATACATTTCTCAGGTACTCTTCATCTGCTGGACTTTTTAATAGGTCTGCCACTCCTTCTTTTACCACTTGTCTAGTTTCCTCAAATTCTTCAAGGCCATACATTACACCACCTGAAGGTATGCTAAGTTTTCAGGTATTATCTCTCTGGGAATCCTCTTGTTGATGCAAACTGTGTTGTCATTTTTTTTTATGCAAGTAAATGTGAATAAGTGATATGTTTTTGCAAAAAGCTGCCAGCAGCCAATGTCCAAAGCAAAATATTTAAATACATTCAGAATGCCTGAGAAACTTTTAAACTATTGTTTAAAAGATTACTTAAAAGTTCAGCTTCTAGGATGCATACAATAAAAGAATTAGGGGTGGCTCAAGACTTTTGCACAGCACTGTGTTTTCTTTAGTGTTAGGGTTTGAAGGTTACACGATTAAAACCTTAAATCTAAGTGCTTAAAGTTGTACTGGCAGAGATCTTGATTTTCATTAGGGTTCCTTAAGATTAATAAGTCTAACCATTCCCACTGGAAAAAGCTTAAGTTTTAGAAAGGTATCTGAGAGTACAACCATCTGAGTTAGGACTGGTTAAGTAAAAGTTGTAAGAATTAGAATGATGGTTAGGGGAGTGCATTATCATTTCAATGGCAAGTCCTCAAAATATAATAAAACAAGAATTGTGTGTGCCTCCACGCACATTTGGCTGAACTGATGAGCCACATGTTCTGTGTAAGCCTGGTCTTAGGATTTCAACGCCCTTATTTCACATAGCATAGCAGTGAAAGGAAGGCTAAGGTTACAACCACAGGCCCTGACAGAAAAATCGCTACAGCAATGTGACATTTATATGCCCCAGTGTCCCCCACTTACCCCGTTCTTACCTCGCCTTCACCCATCATTACCATCTTGACCATAGGAACATCAGTGTATTTGCTCTTGACGTCTACCACAGCCCTTTGTCTCCTCTTGTTCCCTCTCATTCTCATCACCATCACTCTTTTTTTCTGTTCTGCATCTGTATGTTGCTGTGAATTTCTGCATGCCTATGAGTCCAGCATAGGCATGCTTATATTTGTTTCAAGTCCTCTTGCTCTCTCTCACCCTAACTGTAAAATTCAGATGCTATGACATCACGGCAAGGCAATGTTGGGCACTGACATGTATTTTGTGGTTGAGGCATGCCGGGTTGTGATGTCGTCTGTTTGTTTTCTGAGATCTGCAGTTGGAGGGGAGTCCTGGGGAGCCAGTTGATTAGGGTTCTTATTTGTGTGACTGTTACAGTTCCACAGTTACAGTATGGGCCATATGTGATTAAAAATAATCAGAGCTTTAAAACTCTCTGGATATGATCTCGTCATAGCTCAAAGGCACAGTGTGTGGGTGTGTGTATGGTTACATGTCTGTGGGTGGGTTTATGTGAATGTTTGTGATTTATGTTGCTTATTCATGGGTGTATAAAGAGCCTTATTAATGAGCTGTGTAATCCAAAAACCCTGCAATGTGTTATTACTGGGGGAGGAAATAGGAAACTTACACAAACTGGATTTTGTCTACAACAGAGAGGGGACCAGGAGACTGGGCTGAAACAGGCAGACACCATAAAGACAAGAAAGAAAGGATGGATGGGGGTAGATATAATGAAACAAGAAAGTGTGTGAATATCAATCTTTGAATATGCACAGGAAAGGGAAGGTCTATTCTTTTTTGAGTGTAAAGAATTGTAATGCTCATTGTATTTGTTGTTTTAATTGCAGTACCCATTCTGACACGTCATCTGTTAGCAGTTAATCTGCTGGTATAAATCTTTTTTTGCCACTCTCCCAACTTTCTCTTCCTTCTGACATGTTTTTTTTAATTGTGTTGCTGCTATTAAAATTGTACACTGGTTTCTATTTTCTTTTTACAATAATCATGTGAGAACACTAAAAATCCTTTCATGCTTTGCTTGTGTCGGCTAACTAAAGGTTCAAATGAATGATTCAAGTTTTAAGGTTTTCATATAAGATGTCGTAATGAGTGAAGAAATTAAAGATGAAGAAAGAAGCATATATATAATGTCTCATTAATCAATTGCAAATAATTGTACATTTTAAGTTATTTCAAACTTTTGGAATTAGTAAGTGAGTTGTTGAATGAACTCATCATCTCTTCTTAATTCTTTATTATACCTGTGTGTATTCCTACCTGCAAAGCTCTTTGTCTCAGAACACCCCACCAAGAAACAATGATGGAAAGGATTCAAAAGGCCTTCCATCTCTCCCAGCAGGCAGCTGTGTGAAGTATCCCCACATAACACTGCCTTATTACACTTTGTCCGACTTGACATAGTCTATTTTTTTTGTAGTTGTTTTTGATGTTGAAAATTCTAAGGGATTCTAGCAAAGGTCAAGTATAAAATTGGAGAATAGTCTGGAAGGTCACTGGGATTACCCCACTTATGATATCCAGTGTAGCCTTTTAACAGTACAGCTGTTTATCACCCTCCTTCTTCCATCTACCCGTCTCATCACAGTAATCTTTTCTACAAAATATTTCCTTCTCTGTTGTGGTTCATGCATACTCCTTTGTAAATCACTCTTTGTGCCGTCTTCATGTGAAGAGAAAAATTGGAGGAGCGTTCGGTTTTAGCTGATTTGAAATGTACAACAATAGGTGCACACGATAGAAATGGGATCAATTGAAGTTGCGTCAGCAAAGCGTTTTATGTTCAGCATATTTTAATTATCAGATATAAGCAAATGATGTTAAAGTTCCAGCGCTGAATATTTAGGGAGATCTAATGGCAGAAATGTATTATTTACTAAAGCATGTTTTCACTGGTGTAGAATTAAATGAAATAAATCAATTCTCTCAGAACAAGCATTTTACATCCAAATACTATGCAGACTGCCCTGCTTGCCCCGCTGTCATGATGCAGCACCGTTTTGTAATTGTAGCCCATGATGGACAAAACAAACATTGGCTTTAGAGTGGGCCTTTCAGCCATTCTACACTAGTTCTTTCTGTGCACTAGAGAGGAGAGGATTGAGTGGGGGGTATCCAGATCTACTTTGGAAATAGAGAAAACATACAGAAACAAAAATCTGGGTGCTAAACTGTCCAGTCTGTGGTCCAGACCTGACACACACTGAAAACATCAAGTTTATTATTGTTGGACAGCTTTAAGGTCCCATGGCATGCTGTTATCTGGCTTATCTGCAAAAAGGGATGTGTAATCATCTTAAACGTCACCCAAATATACGCATGTTATAGTATTTTTATGCAGAAAGAACTAATTTCATGCCGTACTCTCAAAGACAACACTTTTTTTCTACAACCTTTTCACTTACATGTAACAATGAAAGAAAGGCAGGATTGTTGGAATTCTCTAGGCGTGCAGTCCACAGCCGTCGACACCCTCCAGCTGTCAGTTCACCAATTTTTTTGATTGCCGAGAGTGCGATCCAAACCGCCAACCTTCTGGTTATTGGACAACCCACTCTAACCACCGAGCCACGGCTGCCATAGGGGGTAAAGTGTTTTCTTGGTTATGTGCTGTTGTAGCTTCCCAGCCGGCACCTGGAGTAGTGCATGTTCACAAGTCACCGTCATCCCATTCTCGGACCCATCAGCAAACCTCCAGGAATTTGACCAATCAGAGTATACTTTAGCTCGATCCTCCTATTCTCAGGAAGAGGCTTCCCCCAAGATAAGGCACTCCTTTATTCTGAACAGATCACAAATTATTTGTTATGAAGCATGCAAAGCCTATTTAGAGGTACCCTTTGGAAATGATCATAGCATGTCCACGTTAAATCAAATAATTAGATGAGCAAAAGCAAAAATAAATAAGCAAATAATTTTGCTTTTAAAACTACAGAACTTGCTCTTCTCAATGCTCGAGCACTAACTGAATGATTTTAAAATATAGATAGCTCAGCTGGTTTACGACTGCAAGTTTGGTAAAAAAAAAAGAAAATAAATTTAATAAAAGAAGATAAATAACTGAATTAGTTTTCAAGTGTCCTGCTTTGGGGAAAACCAAGCGAAGATGAAGCTGCTGATGGTTTTCAACACCATATGTATAGTTTATCTTGTTTAATAGTGAATATTTGCCTTTTTTTTCCAGTTATGATGTCATTCATCCATCATAGGTGATAAAGTGTTTTTATAATCACATGATCACCACTACTGTAAATCAACATTAGAGCTTACTACCATTTTCTCTAAACGCTGTCCAGGGCATGATGTCAAATTAAGTCCAACCCTGTCTCCTTGAAATTATGTTTATACATCACTAATTTGTGTTGAGTGCCAAAGGGTTACAGAGTATGTGCAGTTTAATATAAGCATGAATTAGACTAGAATTTCTGGAGCCTCGAGTATTTCCCAGATGTATCCTCCAAGGTTTAAATGTAAATTATACCCCTGGATGGACGTGAGTTGAGGGTGAAAGCAGGCACAAATTGCTTGGTCTGAATTTCTCATTTTCTTTTTTGCTTTATATAGGGAGGTGTCATTTCCTATTCTGGTGGACCTCCTGGCAAACGGCCTGTCTCTTCTCACTGGCATGGCACTGGCAATAAGAGAAGCAGGTGCTTGTACCAGGTGTGTGTGAGCATGTGTGTGTCTGTGTTTGATCACATTGTGAAAAAAAACAGGTGTGTATTATGTTATAGTTGGTAAGAGAGGTAGGGAAACCTGAGGGGTCACAGTTGATCACAGCTGACGTCAACAAGACAAAATTCCAAATATCAAACACTTTTTGAATGGACTGAGTTCCAAACAAACTTTACTGGGTCAGGTCCCCAACTTTCGCTAATTTTGGCTGACAGACAAACAAGAGACACGCTGGAAACAGCTTTGCCTCAACTCCGGACTTGCATTAGGAGTAATAGTTTAATAGGTGATGTAACAGAGATTTAAAACCCATTCTGACGGTGTACTCAGCTCGTGTGGATGCTGAACACCTAATGTTTATGTAACATGAACCGTGCTCTCTGATAAACCCACCAGCCTTTACTTTTGTAAATGTTTAATGAATGCCCACATTCCCCATTAATGTCCCTGCTAAGCATGAGAAAGATAAACATTAAAGCTGTTAAACAGCTGAGCGGTCCCATTTTATTTTCACCCACATCTTCATACCTTCTTGTGTAAACCTGGGGGGCTGATACACACTCAAGACTTGGCAGATAGTCCGACTTTGGTTTGAGGACTTCCACTGAGTTTTTTTTACCTGTATTCTCTGTGGTTCTCTCTCTGTCTGTCTTGTGTGTGTGTGTGTATGTGTGTGTGTGTGTGTGTGTGTGTGTGTGTGTGTGTGTGTGTGTGTGTGTGTGTCTGTGGTGGTGGTGGGGGTTAACTGACACAATTTATTTCATGCAGGAAAAAAGACATTGTGGGCTCATAAATCAAAAACACTTTATATAAAAAGAAATGAAAGCTGCCTACATATGGGATGTTTTAGCTCACATTCTTAGCAGTTGGACATGTAATAAAAGAAATATGGAATTTTCACCTCAGGTCTATATCAATAAAACAAATGTGAGCACCGCATGCTTTGTGTTCTTACACTCACACTGTATTATGGCATTTACATAACTTGATTTGTGAGACACAGTAGTGGATGTTGAAGCTAGCAAGACAAACAGAGTGCATGTACAGTCTCTCTGGTATAATATACACCCCTGCGAAGATAATTCTTATCAAAGCAAACATATGGCTCAAGGCCCTTTGATGAGTAAGGTTCGCACAACATTAGTGGACAGGTTTATATTTTACCTTAAATCTTAGACCACTTTTCTTTCAAAGGGATTAAATGCACTGTATTGAAAATAACATCTACAATTTTTAACAATTGCTTATCCAATCAAAATGAACAAATCCTCAGATGGATTTTTAATGTTTATACACCCTAAAACTGATGTTGAAAGTGCACAGATAAGCTTTCAACTTATCTGTGCACTCCAAATGGCAGCTTAATTTAATTGTCCCTGTCATACTGAATCTATCATCCTGCATACCAGTTAACTTATAACATAACTGCTAGTGTGCTTAAGCCAGCACTGATCACTATAATATGTGCTGCTGTTTGTGGGTTTTAAACGATGGGGTTGCAGAAGCTGCAGGGATCTCCCCTGAAGAGAGATCATGTTATTCTGGAACACCACCGACAGCTTCAACTACTGTCTCCTGCCCATTTGTCATTTGATGGTGCATTTGACCCTCTCCACAGATAAACAAAAAGGTTTTTAAACCTTTTTTTCTTTCATTTTTTTCACTAATTTTGCAAGGAGCCAAAAAAACTCAAATTCAACTTGATGAAAACTTTCATTGGTCACCTGGACGAAAACACGTACCGAAACTATCTTTTGTCCAAAATTTACAGTCATCTTTTTTTTGGGGGGGGGTTGATATACTTTAGTTTATTTGATTCAGCAGTGTGATTCTTGCAATGTTTTAGGGAGATCACAAGAGAAACGATCTGTACCAATGTTCAGGTAAGCCAACCAATAAAACAAGATTTATTCATCACCAAACAGAAATTTGTTGTCCAGATACAGTTTTCAATTTTTCATTATTCAACCAACTTATGTTTAGATTCTTTAGCACACCATGTTTCGATATGATGATGTCTGCTAGCGTTTACCTGGGCCCAAACTCTTATTTGGGGGTCAGAGGTGATGACAGAATCCACAGAAGAATCCATCCCTTCGTGCAATGAATCACCAGAGACCTGTCATGCACAATGTTTTCAAGTCACATTTTTCTACCTCCCCCACTTTCATGATCTTTTAGATTTTTACTGTGGTTTTACCTGCAAATGGTTAGGTTTAGGCAACAAAGTTGGGGTTAGAAAGTAATTAACATTTGAGCACTTTGAATTGTTTTGTACATGAAATTTGCTATACAAATAAATTTGCTTTGATTTGATTTTTTAACATAGTTAGGCCTAAATGTTATTACAAAAAAAAAAAGCATGTTTAGACAAATATCTACAGTGCTGCAGTTCACACATCTTTCAATTTGTGCTTGACAATTTCCATATCATATCAACTTAACGCTGCCTTACATAAAACAACAGCCTTGTGATGTGTTACCATCTCATAATTTGAAACCGTGGATTACGGCACTACACTGTTTTGTGGACAAATATATGATGCCATGTGAGGCTGGGCTGATTATGACCTTATATATTAAAAACATTTTAAAAAACTAAAAATAGTACACTGTAATATTAAAGTAGAAATGGAAAGAAAAAAACACTTCTGATATTTGGATACATTTTTGCTTTTTATCAAATGTTTGTTTGTTATTAGAACATTGAAATGATAAGCAGTGCCGAGACTTTAAACCCAAGTGAAGACAGAAGTCCTGTCTGTGAAGCTACTTATGAGTGTGCGTGTATATGAATTTTTGGATCTATACAGAATGATAGGCTCTTAAAGCCTGGGATGCTCAAGGGAACAGCCATATATCACCAGAAAAGAAGACAACCACATCCTCCTACTGTCTCTGTACCCTTCCTCACCTTTCTTTCTGCCTCACACTCCTTTCCCCTGTATAATATAGGAACAGCAGACCGAAATACTACACGTTACATGTTGTGCTGTCTGACGTTTGCATCAGTGCCTGCGGAGTGCACTTGATGACACTGCATAGAAAGTGCTTCTCTGCTACTGAGTGCAGTGAAATAAAGTTCCGAAGACTGAAAAATACAAATGAACAGTATAAAAAGTCAGTGGCTTGGGTCTGTACAAAGGTTAAATCAGCGCAATCTTCCCAGAGCTGCAGTGCAAAGGGACAGTTCTACAAGGGATGTAAGTCTCTTAAAGCCCTTTGAGTGAAGACTTAGGAACCATTCTCTGACTGAAAACACCTGCACCATATAGAGGCCAGTGTACAGAGAGCTTCAACATCCTGATCCAACGTACACATTCATGAATGTTCGCTTTCACAAAAACACATATCCATACAGGCTAAACACACATGCACACCCACACAGAAATATGAATAAAGGCCATTTGTGTTCACACACAGAGCAATGCAAAAATTGCTTCACATATAGCATGTGTCATCTTTTCCATGGCTACCTAACCCTCTCCACATAAGTAACATTTTTATCTTCTCTTCCAGGAGGTAAAGTGCAGTGAAATACTATCCACACGTTACAGAAATGGACAAGACCCAAAAATGCTCTACTCTCCCAAATAAACTTCCTCTCTGCTCCTTTCAGACTTTCAGCTGGAAAAAAAAAAACTTGTTTCTGTAGACAGTGGGTTATTTGTACAGCTCTGTATGTCTGCAGGCTTGCACTGGACTGTTGCTGGGATGGGTGACTGGTTTTACTGGTCTACCTCTGTTCACATCGGTGTGAGCGAGTGGAGAACGACAAAGTGAGTGGAACAACATGATCTTGGCTCGGAGGAAACAATTTTCCTGGGCAGACCTGTATGTTGTGCCTTTCACGCAACTTCCTCATTAGCGTACCTTCCCACTGATTGTGCAGGATGTCTTAAGACTGAGTTCAGATCTACTAAATCTGAGATTTCACACAATATAGATGTCACACCCACGGACTCACGTTTTTAGTTTCATGTTTAGGTTATGTTTGTTTTCAGTCCAGGTTTAGGTTTTTTGTCATGCTTTAGTTTCCCTGCACTCTGTTTATTAGTTCACTCACTTCACCTGTGTTTTTTCCCTCAGCTGCACTCACTCCCCAATCACTCTCACTCCCTATTTAGTTTCCTGCCTCCCCTGTCTGTTTGTTGGTTCCTTGTTTGATGTCAGTTTGTAACCCATGCCACGATTCCCGCTTCCCATGATTTCCACGTTTTTGTCAAGCTAAGTATTTATTCCATGCCATGTTCTTTTTTTGTTTTGTTTATAGCAACGTTTTTTTGAATCCGGCTTTGCCGTGGCTTTAGTTTGAACTTTGTTTGTTTTTGTTGTTAATAAATCAACCTTTTTTTTGAAAGTCCGCATCCGTGTCCTCCCTCCACACCACAACCTGACAGAAGGAACCAACCTGAAATGGACGCGGCGGACGAAGGCGCTTTCTGGAGACTGGTCACGAAATTCTGGTGCTGCTTGGCCCGTGACAGCACCTCCTGGCAACATCTCAACGAGGCTAATGATCTAGTGGACTTTTTACAGAAACAGGTCCTCCAGCATTTGCCGGAGGTGTCGGACATCTGGGCGGAGGTCATGTGCGTGCAGCGCGCAGCAACCCTGGACATTTCTGGTTTGGAGCCACACCAGGTAGCCGCGCTGTACAGCTGCCCCTCAGCTTCGCAGTCCCAGGACCCAGCAGCAGCCACAGTCACCAGAGACTCAGCCGTTCCCAGAGCTGGCCCCGGCCCCAGCCGTTCCCAGAGCTGGCCCCGGCCCCAGCCGTTCCCAGAGCTGGCCCCGGCCCCAGCCGTTCCCAGAGCTGGCCCCAGCCGTAGAGGCCTCCGGGCCTGACCCCGAACCCGACCAAGAGGCCTCCGGGCCTGACCCCGAACCCGACCAAGAGGCCTCCGGGCCTGACCCCGAATCCGACCAAGAGGCCTCCGGGCCTGACCACGAGACGGCAGAGCCCGACAAAGCCTCAGAGCCCATGGGGCCCCAGCCCATGGACTCACCGGTTCGAGCCCCTCCCTCCCACCCCCAGACTTTGGGGATGTCTGGGATCCATCCCTTGAAGGGGGGGCTCCCCCCCCGTCGGAGGTCCGGCCGACCGTGGGACGGTCCCCGGCTCCTCCTCCCGGCTCCTCCTCCCGGCACGCAGACGGAAGTCTGGGTGCCATCCAGACCACAGCCTGCTGCCACGTCATCGGGGGTCCGGGCGTCCGCCAGACCACAGTCTCCTGCCGCCACGCAGAGGGAAGTCTGGGTGCCAACCAGACCACCGCCTGCTGCCACGTCATCGGGGGTCCGGGCGTCCGCCGGGCCGTCTCCTGCCGCCACGCAGAGGGAAGTCTGGGTGCCAACCAGACCACCGCCTGCTGCCGCCACGCAGAGGGAAGTCTGGGTGCCAACCAGACCACCGCCTGCTGCCGCCACGCAGAGGGAAGTCTGGGTGCCAACCAGACCACCGCCTGCTGCCGCCACGCAGAGGGAAGTCTGGGTGCCAACCAGACCACCGCCTGCTGCCACCGCGCCAACGGAAGTCTGGGGGCCAACCAGACCACCGCCGGTTCCTGCTATGCCGTCTGCGGTCTGGGCGTCCGCCAGACCACCGCCTGTTCCTGCTAGGCCGTCTGCGGTCTGGGCGTCCGCCAGACCACCGCCTGTTCCTGCTAGGCCGTCTGCGGTCTGGGCGTCCGCCAGACCACCGCCTGTTCCTGCAAGGCCGTCTGCGGTCTGGGCGTCCGCCAGACCACCGCCTGTTCCTGCTAGGCCGTCTGCGGTCTGGGCGTCCGCCAGACCACCGCCTGTTCCTGCTATGCCATCTGCGGTCTGGGCGTCCGCCAGACCACTGCCTGTTCCTGCTATGCCGTCTGTGGTCTGGGCGTCCGCCAGACCACTGCCTCCTGCTGCCCGAAGCCGGTACCACATACCCGTTTCTGGTCCCCAGCCTGACCGGCTTCGAGCCCCTCCCTCCCACCCTCGGATTTCTTAAGGGTTGTCTGGGATCCACCCCTTGAGGGGGGGGCTCTGTCACACCCATGGACTCACGTTTTTAGTTTCATGTTTAGGTTATGTTTGTTTTCAGTCCAGGTTTAGGTTTTTTGTCATGCTTTAGTTTCCCTGCACTCTGTTTATTAGTTCACTCACTTCACCTGTGTTTTTTCCCTCAGCTGCACTCACTCCCCAATCACTCTCACTCCCTATTTAGTTTCCTGCCTCCCCTGTCAGTTTGTTGGTTCCTTGTTTGATGTCAGTTTGTAACCCATGCCACGATTCCCGCTTCCCATGATTTCCACGTTTTTGTCAAGCTAAGTATTTATTCCATGCCATGTTCTTTTTTTGTTTTGTTTATAGCAACGTTTTTTTGAATCCGGCTTTGCCGTGGCTTTAGTTTGAACTTTTTGTTTTTGTTGTTAATAAATCAACCTTTTTTTTTTTTTTTTTTTTTTGAAAGTCCACATCCGTGTCCTCCCTCCACACCACAACCTGACAATAGAGAAGCAATTAGTCCTTTTGTAGTCAGTCCATAATGCCAGGTATTTTTTTTGGTTCTTCAGCTCAAGTTTCAAGTATGTGTGTTTTGGGTACTCAGCATTGAAAGCAGTCACATCCAAGACGTATAAAAAGAGATATCACAGTGGGATAACTTAAGTTAACACACTCCTTTAGTTAGTGTTAGCTTGCTTTCCCAGGGAGAGGACATGTGTGTGGCTCCACGAGTCATTAATAACCACAGCACACGTGATGAGTTAAAGGTTAAATTGAAGATTAGCCAGGAATCAGTGCACTAATAACACAGCTATAACTTTAACACTTTGGCACTTGAGGCAAATCAATTTGCACATGTTTTGACAGTCTCATCCTCTAACAGCGAAACTAGTGCTGTGTATTGTTTGTGGACTGAGTCCTGCTCTCGCTTTCGTTTCTGGCTGTCTTGTCCATAAACAGGAAACCAGATTTCTTTTTGTTGACATCCAAATAAAAGTCTGAAAGAGCTAAGTGGGGGAAAGATAGGATTAGATAGCAGTGAGGTAAATGAAAAGTAAAAAGCGAGGGAGTGTGAAGAAAGAGGAGACAGTGATGCAAATATTGGCAACGGTGGTGTGGTGGTTAGCACTGTCATCTCATAGCAAGAGGGTTCCAGGTTCAATTCCCAGCTGGGGCTTTTCTGTGTGGAGTTTGCATGTTCTCCCCTTGTATGTGTGGATTTTCTCCAGGTACTCTGGCTTCCTCCAACCAAAAACATGTGTGTTAGGTTCATTGGATACTCCAAATTGTCCCAAGGAGTGAATGTGAACATGTGTCTCGTCTGTCTCTGTGTGGCCCTGTGATGGACTGGAGACCTGTCCAGGCTGTACCCTGCCTCTTGCCCAATGGCAGCTGGAAGAGGCTCCAGCCCCCCCTGTGACCCTATATTGGATTAAGCGGGAATAGAAGATGGATGGATTTCCCATTTTGCTCCAGGGTTGAATTCTTTTGGCTATGTCGTATATTTGAGCTTTGGTGTCAGAGAAACTTTCTCAGTTGTATTTTTGCTCATTTTGCATCCAAAGCCAATAAGGCACTCTTTCAGGTTTGTATCGTATTCATTTTTTTCTATACTCTACGGAGGTCATCCTCTATTCATGCCATCATTTTTTTCTTTTCAGTCACTTGAACTATAGACTGCCCTATGATGGACTAGGGACCTGTCCAGGGTGTACCTCATACCCAACAGCTGTGATACGTTCCAGCCTGCCATGACCCTGAACAGGATGAAAAAGATATGGATAATTGATAGATGGATGCATTAATGACAACACAAATAAATGAATTAAATATACACGTCAATAATTAGTTAGAAAATGGTATTAACATAGTATGCTTTAGGGGTAATGAACTAGATATTGTGGATTATGTTTAAAGAGTTCAAAAGTAAAAAAATATTGTGTCTGTCTTTTTAACTTATCGTTTCATCGTGTTTGCAGTGAAATTTGCTCCTACTTTGGCATATGCAATGGAGGGAAAAATATACCAATTCCAAGTAAGTATGATATATGTATTTCCTATAAATGAGATAACTGGCCTCGCTTTAAGCCCTAAACTCAAGTCAAACTATATGAATTCATGTCAAAGTATATGAGCTCTTTGGATCCAAAAGCACACAGCTATTCTCTGTGTTAGTAATGAATAATGTTTTCCATCAAGGATGAGGGCTTAGATGAACTTCACATTATAATGATGTGCACTACTGTGTGGTATGTCTTTGCACTCATTTCTGCATTTTTCTGCACATCTGTGAGACCCCGGGGAACCAAATATCTGGGTGTAAGAAGACCTAAAGCTTGTCCTCTCATTCTGCCTCACAGTGAAGCCAATCATAGTCATTCCCTGACAGTCTGAGTTTAATATGTGTGTGTATGTGTGCGTGAATTAGGACTTACACACATCACCAGCCCAGTGCCAGAACCCATTCATCAGGCCCTCATAGCTGGGCCCTGTCAACCTCCAGCCCCAGGCCTGTAGGCTTTAAGCCAGGGGCTCGAGTTCCGGGCTCCCCGCCAGTCTGTCATGGTGCTGGGCCACCGGCCAGCCTTCCATCAGCTTTGATGTGAGCTGGATTGCCAAATGGCTAAGGAAGGGTGGCCCCTCAGCACAGCACTGGAGTTAAACAGCAAACTGAGTGGGTCAGTGAGCTACCACAGACAGTCAGAATGTGCGCGCACACAAATGCATACACCAAAGGTAGATGGATCCAGGTTTAATATTTATTTCTTGATTTTTTTTTTTTTTAATAAAAGTTTCCATTGTATATGCTTTTAATAAATTTAATTAACGCTTGAAATAGCTTGGATTCTAATATGATTAAGTGAGCCTGTTTGTTTGATTTGGAGGCTTTATAGAACTCAACCTAATTAACATTGCAATAAATACATATTTTTTTATTGCTCCACATGCTGAGCTATAATTTGTCAGATATTCATCATGTTGAGGACTGAAATACAGTTTTTTATGGCACTTGGAGGCCTGATAGATTGATTACATTGGAGGAAAGAAAGCAAGAGCAAAGAAATCTTGAATTATGTCATGTTTTAAAATATCGTGCCAACACTCGTCCGCTTACTGTAGACAGGTTAACGCCACACTCTTTTTCACTTGCACTCATATAACTAAAACACATGCAGGCACACATACATGCATAAGCCTCACATTTAGAGCCCGATTCACACCATCACTTGAGAAAAAAATCTAACAAAAGGTTGCGCAACACTCTTTTGCAAAATATTTAACTTGACTCAACACAGCATTTATATTTCCAAGGCAACAAGCACTGTTAAAATTCATGTTGATTGACAGTCAGTGTGATAGGAATTATGCAGAGAGAAATTTTGTTATTTCGATCTAATCTGAGCAAAAGTTTTGTTAACCGCTGTCTAACCCAGAGGAAGAAATTATTCTACCAAAACCCTGGACTACATTATCACTTTATATCTCTGGATGCATTTTTTGTTTTGTTTTGTTTTGGCCCTTCTCTATCATACTCTTTTATCATTTTTTTTTTTCTTAATGACTTTGTACCCAAAGGAATGTTTCTCAGTTCATCTTTTATATGCTTGCTATACAGAACCTATGCAGGTTACACAGACCCCTAGATCCACCAAGTCCAATAATTAATTTCTCATGAAGAAAGTTCCTCTTTAGATAATCTGAATGACAAACATTACTAATACCTACAAAAAAAATCCTTCTCCTTTCAAGTAGGTGTCATTTAGTAATTATTGCTAGATTGCACAATATGTGGGAATAAGGTGTCCTTTCCAAGCTCCCCTTTTAGGAGAGCTACAGCCAATAGGAAATGTAAATATTCCACACGCAGACACAGGGCCTACAGGATATTCACCTTTAAAAGGTGTTACATTTATTAGATCTAGCAGGACTTTACCTGCATATGCAGCTATTCCATTTTTCCGTCAGTGCTGCTTTGATTCATTAACCACAAAGACCTCAGTGTAAAGCCCCTGTTTAAACACCTTCTTTCATTAAGTGCTTTTTAATGAAGGTGCTAACTAGCCCAGGTGTCAGTCATAGGGAGAGAGATGGCCAAAGCTGCTGGAAACTATGTCTTTCTGTGGTCCATTACATTTTTCCTGTGATGGTAAAAGTTATGATGAGTGTATGTGTCGATTCTTTTATAGTTCTCAGTCCAAGTGCATCCTGTATGACCTGTGGAGTGAACTGGCAGTGATGCAGTGAAATCTGTTTCACAATAGCATGACTGCACTTCTATAGAAACATGCAGTAATAATATGCTCCATTCACAGTTCATATTTTCAACACAGTAAATTAGTTAAGTCTGTGCGTTTCGCCAAGTGATTTTACAAATTATGGGCTGGTCGCATATCTTCATTCAAGATTTAATTCTTGTCACTCCATTCGCAGTATGATAACAATCATCTTGTCATTTATAATCATACTGTCATTTATCATTTAATCCTAGCCTTTAATAACATTCATAAGTCAGTCCCAAGTCTGGGGCAGGTGGATTACTTTACTTTTATTATTATCATTGTTATTTTTCTGTTCATTAGAGTATCAGTATCTGGCTGGATTAGGGTGGTGGAAGGGGGTGGGTATGTAAAAAAAAAAAAAAAAAACTAGGTCTCAGTTAATAGATTGCCAGCAGTGGCCAAGATTCCTATTCAACTTGAACTTCAACACTGAACTGATATGCTTCATTAATACTTGCATTCAAGCACATGACTTCATCTCAGAGATCAGGACCACATTAGTCACTGTCCGTGTGCTTCCTCTGGGATTTCCCCGACGGTAACTTCTCACAGCAGCAGACTTAAAATGTCACATGAGTGCATATAACGTACTATTTGTGCATGTTGTCCTCTGTGGGAGAGCACATAATTGACATTGCTCGAAGTATGGGAGAGAAAGGCCTTGACGTTGCTCGAAGCATATATTGTTGAAGGTAAGGATGAACAATCTAGACAATGACGAAGTTGTAGCAGCATTCTCAGACAGCAGGTGTCAGATAGAGATTAGGTCTGGGCCACATACACACAGAATAATGGAGAAGAGTATAAGAGGTGGTAACAAACTGAGATCATTGGGAATTTCCATGCATGCTGAAATGTACATGTCTCGGTGACGGTCTGTTCAATAAATTCCCCACAAGAGGCAACAAAGGTGAGTCCGACTCCTTTTTCTCCACAACATAATGGTGACCCCGACGTGATTCACTTCCATTAGTGATAAGGGGTGGTAAAGACCCCTTCATGGAAGTGAAGTGCTAGTAATCTCTCCTTCCGAGTTAGCTCCGGATCAGAATGCTGAACTGAGGTTCAGCTAGGAAGAGAACAAGACACCAAGCCGTGACAGGATTGGACCAGAAGAGACTACATGACTCTGCACATGGTCATCATAAAAGATTTTCACTTAAAAGAAATGATCATGTTCACATGTCATGGTTAAATGTTGTGCATTGTTTTGTGTTTTGTGACGATCCACAAGGAGGGTTGTTAGGTTGTTTAATGTATTGGTTATGTTTTTATTTTCCAAAAAGCCTTTTGTTTAATTATTTGGTTAATTCCTCTTTCAATCAATATTGTTGCTTAATCGTTTTAAGTTTACCAGTTACCAATCATAGCCAATAATACATATGTCCATTGCCATTGGTGTGAACCAACTGTTCGGAGCGGGACCTTTAGCACTGAAAGAGTAATTAAGTGGTCAGTCGCCAAGTGGAGATGGGGCCATAAGAGAATTTTCCCGTGAATAAGAACATGAGTTACAAAAGTAGCAGCCAGCAGGTTTTTCGCTCCTATGCGCTGCGAACAGTGGACGATCCTGATGGTAATGTTAATGGTCTTAAACAATTTTTGGGCTCAAGTATTATTGATACTGAGATTTGATAGTGTTTAATTTTTGGTTCAGGGTTTACGTTCACACTCCATTTTATTTTCAGTTTTAGATGAACATGTTTTAATTGATTATTTTAGTTTGCTTTGATGGTGATAAGTTAGGTTATTTCTTTATCAAATCACTGATAAGTGATTTCAGGGGGGATTGTGTGGGAGAGCACATAATTGACATTGCTCGAAGTATGGGAGAGCAGGGCCTTGACATTGCTCGAAGCACATATTGTTCAAGGTAAGGATGAACAATCTAGACAATGACGAAGTTGTAGCAGCATTCTCAGACAGCAGGCATCAGATAGAGATTAGATCTGGGCCACATACACACAGAATAATGGAGAAGAGTATAAGAGGTGGTAACAAACTGAGATCATTGGGAATTTCCATGCATGCTGAAATGTACATGTCTCGGTGACGGTCTGTTCAATAAATTCCCCATAAGAGGCAACAAAGGTGAGTCCGACTCCTTTTTCTCCACAACACCTCCTGTTTCATTATTTAATAGGTCAGCATTTAGTGATATCAAAATTGTGGATGAAACTCCTGAAACTTCAGAAAACCTATAATCATTGATTTCAGTCGTTATTATGGGGTATATTCTCTGCTAAAGGTTGCAAGTCCAGCCATTTTCTTCTGGAGATCAGCATCAGAGACATTTAACTTCTAACTTCCCTACCTTTGAACATTTCCGCCAAAATCATTGCAGACATCGAGAACCCTTTAGTTTTTCTCTTTCAACTATTTCAACCATACAGAGTTTGCTCATATCTTTAATCTTTAACACAGCAGCCTACAAAACATCCCCGAACACACAACACATCATAAAAAACTAAATGAAATAAAACACACAATCATTAAAAAAAGGAGCATTTTATTTACGGCTTTAAATGCGTTTTCTGTTTTGTTGTTTTTTAACCCCTATGACTACCAACTAAATATTTGTTTTCTTTATTGAAATAAACTTTATTTTGTGTTTTCTTTTTTCTGGAACGTTGCGTTTTATGTTATTTATATTGTTGTGCTTTGTGAAACGTTGTGTTCTTTAAAGCATTTTTGTGTTTTCTTACATTCTTACTTTCACGTCTGTTTGTTCTATTTTCTTCAGGGTTGTTGTTTTTTTTCAATGTTATTGTGTTTTCTGAATTGCTGTTTTCTGTTTCATTATGTTTGGGAACGTGATTTTTTTCTGTACCCGGTTTCCATGTTTTGCGAAGTTATGTCTTATTTTTAGTTTAATTGTGATTTACCTCCATCTAGATTCTAGAAGGAAATATGGTTTGCTCATTTATTTCTTGGATTTCTCAAAAACTAAAATTTCTTTACCAGAGATATGGCACGACACAACTTAGAGGAAGATAGTTTTTGTTGTTGATTCAGATCAGATGCAGACCCGGTGGAATTGAATTTGACCTCGGCAGACATATGTTGTCTCAGGCTACTCTTGTTGGATTTATTGTTGGGTTTTGTCTTATGTTGTGATGTTTGCCACTGGTAATGTAAAGAATCATTGAAGTTGAAGATGTTGAATTAAGACTACACAGTTAGGACGAATGTGCAAAAGAAAGCTCAACACCTGCTGTACTATTCTTTGACCATATCAGGGCAGAACAGCACCGATGTCGGAGCAACCCCATGGGCCCACTTTGGTGTAATCCACGAGGGCTTAGCAGGCTGACAGAATCACTCAGCTACTGGCTCTGGCATTCAGCTCCTTGTGGGGCAGAGCTACACATACACCGCGCGACGAGAGTTGGAAAAAGAAAAAGGAAGACCCAATGGCATACCATAAACATCTGTCCTGGGCTGCTTGTAAACATGTCTCTTTTTATGATATACTACATGAACTCTGAGAGGAAGCCATAATGCAAAGATGTGATGACAGTGGAAGTGTATGTATCCTACACTGAATCAACAAGGGAGCTGTGTGAGAGCAAAACAGTGACATACAGTAACAAACTGCTCCACATGTATGAGAACAGCAGATCTAAGGTCGGACTGAAATACTCAACACTGACCAGGAAAGCTCTGTAAAACTAATTGTAGTGCACTTATAGAAAAATTCAACAGACTCAAAATGGTCATTTTGTATGACATTTAACTGTCGGTATGAAAGTGAATATGTTTCCACATCTGTGAGCAATAAAGTAAGATTAGCTGTGGTCCGCTACTCTTATATGTTTACATTTTCAGTTTTAATTATTTCATGGGATGTCGTCTGCTTTTCTGCTTTGTAATTGTATTCTGTACCATCAGCACTTAGAGTTGTGGAATGAGATTAACTCCTCATTCAGTGTCCAGGATAACGAGTTCAACCAAAATTAACTCACCTCTGGTGTAAATGAGAGCAGTAATTATCAAACTCGTAATGATTACTCTGGAAGTCATCTTTCCCACAATCTAATCCTCCTCCTCTATATACACACAAAAAAACCCTCAGTCATGCACATTTAGAAATTGTGTCCTCTATGTATAACCTTTCTTAATTCAGCCTTAGCTCTGAGCCATTGAAATAACTTGTGGCACAAGTGGTTTCTGGGGGGACTCTGGGATAGAACTGGCAGTCATAGAGGGGGGAACCGGTAACTCTGCGGCACTGGCCGGTCTCTTTGATCCAGTCCAGACTGTTTGTGACGTCACAGTGTGGGGCCCTTCCTTCTTTCTCTAAAAGATGCGACCACAATCCCAAATTGCTCTAAATGCCACTCTCTGGACCAACCTCATTTTGGCCCACTTGTTGTTTTACTGCAAAAGCCGGGAAATGGAACAAGCTCTGCTTTGGCTTGGGGAGATGAGCTTTGCCAGACTTCTGCACTGACAGCACATTTCTAATGCTTTAGAGTATTTAGATCTGTGTTTGTAAGTATGTGTGTCTGTTTTTTCTTTCTGAAGTAGCTGTACAGTAGGTGTTTTCTGCAGTGACAATTTTATTTGAGTCATAATGTCATGTCGTGACATACATGGGGATAAAACTACTCATATATAACCTACCACAGTATTCATCTGGCCATGATGTGGCATGGTGAAAAAATGGATAGACCAGAGTTCAAACTGAGGTTTCGTTTCACAGATGGTAAAATGTGGCATAAATGTATTACATCAATATGTGCAGCTTGGTATATTACACTAGAGGAACATTAGTTAAGGCCTTTCCAGGGCAGGAACAAAGTCAAAGGAAAGGGCCATTTCTGAGTTTAAACCTGTGGTCAGCAGATCTGAGTTTGCCTTTATATCAACCAGATGCTTTGTTTTAGGTAAAAACAACTTGTCACATGATGGTTCTGAAGAACTGTTCAGGAATTTTAATGAAGTGAAAGAAGAATAGGGTAAAACCACTTGATAAACTGAGAGACCTCGGTTTGTATCCAGCCTAGCCATCATCACCACCATTATCATCGATGCGTGAATACTAAAACACACATTCATTCAGCTGCAACCAAATATTTAAGGTACTATAAATGCTTGATTTATTTTGTATTTCGAATTTCTGTTTTCAAAATTCCAAACTATCTTCCTCAGCCTGATGGATTTCTGACATATGGAAGAAGATTATCAGAACTAGACCAAGAAACTAAAATAAGATAAGCTAGAAAGAAAATAAACTTTGGACAGAGGTTCGCATGAGCTAAATATTGTGGCGATACAAAGGCTCTGAGCCTTAAAGAATGTTTCTGTACTTTACAAGTTGATAAAAAAAAGAACCTGATTATACAAATAGACACAATATTATTCTTCATGATCCTTTTATTTGGGAAACTAATCCAACATGTCTGTAAGTGACAAATGTATGTGGAACTTTGATCTCATTAAAAATTGTGACAATTTGTGCAGGAAAAACAGCACAACGAGTCTTACAGTTTTTCTCGATTGCTTTGACACATTTTGCACATCATGGGTCAACTTTATCTAATGCTCACACCTTCTTTGCACAGCAAGAGTCCTCTCTGGTGAATCAGTTAACTATTTCTCATTGCTTTCACACAATTTTCTTTGGCTTTTAATACACTTTTCAAAACAGTTAACACACTTCTCACAAAGAGACACGAAACATAACTGATTTACCATGGCAACACATTGCAGACACTTAGTAGCAGCCAATTGGAACTGCTCTCTCAATTCTAAAAAATATCAGCACCTGTGTGAACTCTCTTTGCAAAACAAAGCAAGTAGTTCTCAACCTATCAAAGAGGTCAATAGCTTGAAGTTGACACCAAGCATGGATCGAGGAGGACGTGGACGAGGACAAGGAAGAGGAAGAGGTCGTGGGAGAGCTAGACAGGCCCCTGCCAGGGGAGGTGGCCCTGGTGTTAGGAGTTCCAATGAAATTAGGGCAACAATCATTGACCATGTTGTAAATCATGGTCTCTCCATGAGAGAGGCCGGACTAAGGGTGCAGCCAAACCTGAGCAGGCATACGGTGGCATCAATAGTTCGTACTTTCCGCAATGAAAATAGGTAAGTCACTTTGCTGGTCAATTCACGTACTGTACTGTGTTTCACTGTATTTGCACTCTTGGCAACAGCCATTTCTGTACTATTGTAAAGTGTTGCCATACAGTAATACAATGCATTACTGTAGTTTTACTAGAGTCATTTCCAATAGAGTACTGTAACTGACTTTCAAAATATACAGTAGAATTCTGATTACTGTACATTTACAGTATTTACAGTCATTGGCACTATTTTCACAGAATCAACACACTGGCCCACACTGGTGGCAGGGGAAGAATTTTCTCTGCTGAACAGGAGGCTGCCATTGTGAACATGGTAGTTGCTAACAATGCCATCAGATTGCGTGAGATAAAGGCAGCGGTCTTAGCTGACCAGGTGACTTTTACGAACATAAACAGTGTCAGTCTGGCAACAATAGACCGCATCCTGAAACGCAATCTGGTGGCAACCAAGCAGCTATATAAGGTGCCATTTCAAAGAAACAGCGACCGCGTCAAGGCAGCACGTGCACAGTATGTACAGGTATGGATCTGTCACTGCATTTGGATTTGTCTTGCTGCATACTGTAAAATTCAATTACAGTAGAAAACAGCATCTTCTGTATATATTACTGTATGATTTACTCTGAATTTCTTTTTGAATGTAGAGAGTAATGGATCTGGAAGCAGACGAAAGGCAGTATGTCTTCATCTACGTCGATGAGGCTGGATTCAACCTCTCCGAAGTTAGGAGACGTGGCCGAAACATCATTGGTCAGAGGGCCACAGTAACCGTGCCTGGACAGAGGGGAGCAAACATCACCATGTGCGCTGCTATTTCCACAAATGGAGTCCTTTGCCATATCCCATCTATAGGCCCATACAACAGTGATCGCCTAATCACATTCCTCAATGCATTGCATGAGCGGCTGGTACTGCCACAGGAGAGAGGCCTGTTCAGGGCAAACATGTCCCATTTTGTCATAATTTGGGACAATGTGGCCTTCCATCATTCAAGGTTAGTGAATGACTGGTTCACGGCTCACCCACGCCTGATGATATTGTTTCTCCCTGCATACTCTCCCATGCTAAATCCAATCGAGGAGTTTTTCTCCTGCTGGCGTTGGAAAGCATATGACCATAGGCCTCATGACCAGATGTCATTGCTCGATGCAATGAATGCTGCATGCTTGACAATCCGCGCAGAAGACTGCCAGGGGTGGATTCGCCATTCAAGACGTTTTTTCCCTCAATGTATTGCAATGGATGACATACTCTGTGACGTGGATGAGAACATGTGGCCTGATCGTCAGGCCCATGTGGACAATGCGTAATTTTCCTGTATTTTTTATTTTTTTCATATTTACAGGGTTTCATTTCATTGTGTTTCATTTACAGTACTTTCTTTTTTGAGAATTGACCTTTGTTGTACTGCATATTGAACCCTGTCATTTTGATTGCTTACAGTATGTGCATGTGACAAGTACTGCAAAAAATATTTTTCTGTCAGAATCTTGTCAGAATCTTGCCATTTTGTACACAGTAGAACAAATGTAAATCAATGGTGTTGACAGGTACTTCAGCAATACAAAAACAGATCTACAATATTTTACTGTATACACATTTTCTGATTTTACTGTAAATACTCTGTGACAGTATATTTCTAAGTTATATAACTAAGTTAGAGTGCTCAATACAAAACCCAAATTGTAGTATGTTGTCAGCTGTAAAATAGTCAATACTATGAGGGTGTTGAACAAAAGTTGATATTGATGGCTGTAGTTTCAATTTTGTTATCCATTATTAAATAAATGAGAAAACATACATGTTCAATTGAGCACAAATTGTAGGTTTTGATGGAAAAGTTTGGTTTTGATGGATGTGTGACAAGTTTTGAGAAAGTGGTGTCATTCTGCAAACATCATAAAGTGTTTTGGTTATTTCAGCTTCTGTTAAGGGCTTTGTGTGAGCTGTTTTGAAAAAGTAAACTGTGAATGGAAAAATGGGCCAAAACGATCGGGAAAAACTGTAAACTACATTTTCCAGTAGCTGCTGATCGGTCTTTTATATTATCTTGGAGGTACTTTAGCTCATGCCTCCATACAGAACAGTTTCCACTCTGAGATGTTGGTGGGTTTCTTCACTTAAACTGCTCATTTGACAGTATTTCTGTTCGAGTAAAGCCAGCACTTTGACTTGACCATTCCATTACATGCAACTTTATTTTCCTTTAATCATTATGTGGCAGAGCAGCCAGTGTGCTCAGAGCTGCCATCTTGCTACATGACCCGCTTTTCCTTTAGAAAATGCCAGTATGATTCCTGATTTATTATTCCACCAAAAATGGCAAGCCAGTCGAGGCCTGTTGCAGCAAAACGGGCCAAGACTATGATACTACCGCCACCATGTTTCACAGATTCTTCTTGTACCAGAATAGTGTTCTATATATATTTCTGGGGAACAGTGTCTTTAACAAAAAGAAATAAACAAAATTTGGACAGAAGTATGCAATCTCAGTATGACACGTTTATTAAACAACAGAAACTCTACAGTCAGAGGCTTGATATTAACCATGGCTAACATTTACTAGTATAAGATAGAAGCCTTTAGATTCTTACACTGGGTTGCTTAGAGATCTTAAAGGTGACATTTCCATCTGACTTGATTGTTGGAGTCCAAACTTTTCCCACAGCAGATGTTTTTTCGTAACTTTTTCCAGCATGAAGAGACAACTCTTCTTCTAAGGTTTTTGTTCCTATGCATTCCACACGTGTGCTGTGATGATAAGATAAGTTTCTAATTTCACCTTGAGATTCAATACTAATCGCACAGACTCGCATACTTATACCACTAGCATTGGATCATTATTAACTAAATGGCCAAGCATTTGTTTCTTAATTACAGGACTCTCTGCATCTGCATTTATGACCACGAGGATATTTAAGGTCACATTTATACCATAATGTAAGAAACGTGTCCACCAATGTTTGAGCACCAGTGTGAAGGATTTGAGTCTATAAAGTGCTCTCACAATCCCTGCTTAGCTGCGTGTGCAAAACCCAAACCACACCTTTTCACTGTGTCACCACAGCCCAAAAAAGGCTGTTGTAAGACAGATGTATAAATATTTACAGTCACCCACATAAGCTGTCAAACTTGGAGAAAAGGGTGCACGCTGAGAAAGGACTCCAAAGATCAGAGGCTAAGCATTTTGTTTGAACTTTTGGAAGTTTCCGTGCCTCTTCCTGAGTGTGTCAGTTGTCGTACCTGTGCACCTGCGAGTTTCATGTTTCCCTCTCCTGCTGGATCAACCAGACATGCACCTGGATTTTTGTTTATGCTGCAGCTAGAAAAGTCCTGCTGGTATGAAGTCGGTAAGTCAGTCATTCTGAAGAAGCCTTGTCAAGCATGACCCAACCACCATGTAGAAAAAGAAATCCAAAGTAGAGCTGCGAGTTCACATTCCTATAAACTTAGCTGTTGACAGAAGGTTCAAATATGTTAAACCTCCTGCTGGGCTGGATCTCCTCCGAGTCTTCTTTTAAAACATTTTACTCTCTCACTCACTCTCCCCACATTCTCACGTTGCATCTTTCTTGCTTTTGCTCACTGGCTGTTTGACACCAATCAGAAATGTAAACACTTGACATGATGTTGCAGGGCTTACGCAAATGGATGCTCACGCAACCCTACGGCCACGCACACGGGGCTAACTGGCAGGGTCACACATGGGATGTGCTCCTGAAGTCAGTATCATTTTCCAAGTGTAAATATTAGCCAATGTCAGGAGCATTTACACTGTAATAGTAGTCCTTCAGCTCTTCTTTCCTTGAAGCACTTTCTCTTTGCTCCGCTCCCTCGGGCCCCCTCTTCTCTCAACCCCTCGCCTTGTTACTCCCCTCTCATTCAGCCTTCATGTAATCATCCATTTCTCATTACACAATATTCTCTCCCGCTCTCTGCGTCTCCTCTCAAGCACCAGCAGCCTCTGACAGGACCCGGTTGTCTTCCAGACATCCCACCCCCCCCACCAGTTCTCATTCTCCTGACACAGTATGATTAATCATCCCATTAACCAATCCACTGTCAAAGAATTGTTGAGACGCAATTATAATTCAACCTTAACCATCCCTTAGAGACCAGATATTCAGTCCCTCACCAGAAGTTCTCAAGCAAAATCTTTTCACCAAAAAAAAAAAAAAAAAAAAACAGCATTTAAAGCAGGAGCAATGTCTGCTTGATTGTCTGACACGCAGTCTGCCCACAGGTGACATACAGAGAGATTTACAAGAAAAGTTCTATCTCAGAGTAAAAGTGGTTAAATCTGAACTAAAGACAAAGATTTGAAGAAGCTTAAATTATTTAGAAATACAATTTGCAAAAAGAAAAATGTTTATTAAAAGGACTAAAATGAACTCAAAGTCACAGACAACTTGAAGAAATACTGTGAGTGAATACATCTCTGCGGGTTTTACATTTGATATTTATTGAAATAAAGTAGAGCATTGAGCCATTTTGTAAAAAGTAACAAAATATCAGCGATAACACATAATGTTTAACAAACCTCAAATTCATAGAGAAGCTTATAAATATACATAGTTGAATTGGTAGAAACAGTTTGTGTGTTGAGAATCATCACAGGGACAGAGGGCAGTTAAACTGGCTGGTACTGGAAATGTGTGGCAAAAAAAAAAAAAAAAAAAAAAAAAAAGGCTGGGATTCAAAGTGTGTTATGGTAAAGCTGAACATCAGTGAAAAGAAAGATTTTGGTTCAAAACAATAAGGTGCATTTCCCTTTTTCCAAAAACAGTGAAGAGCCGCATCGGTGAGAACCTAAATTGTGAAAAGTTAACTTAAAACTTAGGGATGTCCAACTGATTATGTATTGATTGCAGAGATCTTTTTTTTTTTTCCTTTTTTTTTTTTTTAAAGCTTAAAGTACAATCTGATTAAAAGAAAATAAATACAGTTTATTAATTGGCTGGATAGAAATACTATATACACAGAGCACTGAATATTTCACCACTTTAACCATAACATTGCCCATATATATTCGAACCATGATAAGTACTGTAGAGTAATGTTAAATGGATAATCTGAATTAATATGGAAAAAAAAAAAATGTAGACTATAATATAGATATATTGATAACAGCTGAACAGACACATACAGACAGGTAAAAGCCGCTGTATCAAAGTGCATAATGGTTGAAGGCCTGTTGCAGCACCTGGGGAACGTTAAGGCTTCTGGTACAGCTTGAGAAAATGGCCAAGTCCCCAAAAAGAGCCCTCTAGGTGTAGCCATTGTACTGCAAGGACTGACGCAAACTAACAGTGTCCTTTACTGTACGTGTGGTGAGAGGGGATGAGTAGGCGATATGAAGGCTGGTTTGGGACTGACCCTGTGAAGATACACCCATAACACATGTATTCTCCTCTCAAAGCAGTCATTCTCAAACAACAAATATTCGATAATAGACCTTCGAGCCAGCAATGCAGGAAATATCAAACCTTACACTCTTGCTAGAAAATGGGAGGAACAGTCTAATTTTTCCCCTCCATCAGCATGACCCATTTGATAAGGAAAAAAAAAAATGTAAGAATAAAAAAGGACGAGGGCAAAGTGGGGTAGATTTCAGGCCAGTTTCAGGCACTTGAGAAGTTAAAAAAAAAAAAAAAAATTGGCTGGTGATGACTGGGCGAGAATAAAACAATCTCAAAATAAATATTTCACAATACTCTCAGTTTCTCAAGACATAAGTTTTCCTTTTCTTTTTTTTAAAAAGTGTCTTTTTGCAATGACATAATTGTTTAACTCTATAAATATAATTTATATAGTTTCTTTCTTCCATTCTCTCTCTGTGCTCCACTCCTTTGCTCACGAACACACAGAAATGTACACCCATCGTCTGCAAGGCAACACTTCTCTTCTCACTTGCAGACAAATTGGTCTACGATTTTGGTGCAGCGTTTGCACTTGACGTAGCAGCACCAGTGGAACTTGCAGTGACAGCGCTCGACAATCTGAGCTTTATACTGGTCGTAGCCTCTGCCGCAGCACATCAGCTCACATCCATCCATGCCCTCCGATGTCTTGTTGCAAAGGCGCCCCACTGTGCCCAGGGAGCCCGTGCTTGGGTTCTCCAAGCAGTAGTCTGGACTGGAGTCGATGTACACCAGATCAAGTTTCGTGGGAGAGTTGAACTTGCTATGCATCTGCGTAAGCCTTCCACGGGAGTTGAGTCTCATGGCTACAGCGCTGTCATACTTCTCCTTCAGTGTATCTCCCACCTTGCGGAAGTCAGCCAGCTGCAGCCAGCAGGTCTTTAGGCTGCATGAGCCCGACACTCCATGGCACTTGCAGGACACGTGGGCAAGGTCGTACACCGTCTAGAAGACAAGAGAAAAGTTGAAAAAGTGAATAATAGGTTTTCATAAACACGATGAGCTGGCAGGCGCGATTATTCTTCTCAGAAAAAAATGCTGAAAAATAACACGCCCAAGTTCCACATGATTCATATGGCGAACGTGTACCGTCTATATAAATATTTGTATGTTGCTCATATGCCCATAAGGAATCACTTTTCTAAAGAGGACAAAGTGATACTGTACGTGTCTCCTATGGTGCACGGAATAAAACGTTGTCCACTCATTTGTTTTACTTGAAAGACTGCAGCCTGGCAACAGATATCTGGCATTACGTTTCCTTTGAGGTGAATTCAAGATGTTTGGAAAGGAAAAACCCCAGAGCTCCCGCCAATGACTCCATCTCTGTACAGATCAAAGCTGCAGGACGACCAAGCAGATGGAGCTGTTGCACAGATGATCAGCGGAGACCTATCTGACTGACCTGGCGGTTAACATCTTTTGGCTTATTTCTTATCTAATGACATTTAAAAGATATCTGACCGTGTGTGTGCGTGGAATTTGGATGTCTTACATTCCTTCCTGCTTCGTTATTGTGAAGATTCATCAACAGGCGTCCACTCTCACTTGAGCCCTTGGGATAGCTTTTCTCCCTCTCACGTGCATCCACAAACTCTCTGGAGAACCTGTAGCCGTAGTTGAGGTTGTCTCCACAGCCGCCCCACAGCCAGTCTCGGGGAAGATCTGTGGGGCGAGCAGCACGACTGCACCCACAGCTGGAGAGCTCCCCCTCTCTGCAGGCACGGCTCACCGCGTTCACCACTCCCGCTGCGCTGATGGCGTAAGTGAATGCCGTTTCTCGGCTGCCTGCAGATACACAAACATGAGCATCACGTCATGTCTATAGTTTACTGTATACATTTGTGTAAATTGTGAGTTTAAACATATTAAATACATCTCAGTGTCATTTTGCTTTAAGAGTATGTTGTGTTGTGAGGTGTGATGTCATATGACAGCATTCACCATACACTTAGGATTACAGAGCACATCAGCCAAGTGCTGCAGGCTCACCATCACTAACACGTTGAGCAGTGTAATCTGGTTTGCTGTTATTGGGCTTCAGCCAGACAGAAAAGAGCGCCCTCAAGTGACCAAGATCGTTCTTAACAAGCAGCTGCCATTTTACCCAAATTGAAAGTGACAGCAGCTCTTTACTTCATCTCTTCATCTGTCATGACTGGGTGATTCTGGAGCCACTGCTCATCAACTCCCTTTGTTTCTACCCTCAACATTTCCTCCACAGAAATGACAGTTTGAGAAACATAAAAAAAAGACACACAAAAATGTACATAAGCTGTATTTGTTGTCACTCCAAAAAGCCACAGACTGGTAAAAAAATTCAGATGAGGAGATAAGCGACTTAAGAAGAAACAGACACCCAAACTATGAGAATTCGTGGTAAGATTGAAGACGAGGGCGGCAACATAATAAAAATGCGTAGCTTGGTCTAACCTTTAGACATTGTACGGTAATGAGAGTAACAGATGGTTAGAGAAAACAAATGGGTCAAGAAAAAGAGATACAATCAATGAAACGAAACAAAAAAGTAAATAAGAGCCACACATCTAATATCACCAAAAAAAAAAAAAAGAAAAGAAAAGAAGACAGATAATGGCTAAGAACAAAAAAAAGACAAATACGGAACTCTTTTGGAAAGTCTTATAACTGTCCAGGTGGGAAACTGGCAGGAGCAGATATAATCAGAGAGTGGGGAACTTATTAGTCGAGTACAACCTTTAATCCAGCCTGAGGATATTGCTCTAATAGTGGAACTGTGGACAGACAGAAACTGTCATCTTCCATGCTGCAGCCTCCCCTCTAATGCATCCCAACCAGGAGTGAGCCAAGCCAGGCAGGAGAGAGTCTGAACCCAACCACACCAGCACCCCCTGGAGCACTGATTTGAATCTCACAAGCTTTCACACAAACAAACAGAGTAGAGGACATGTTTTATATGACCCGGTGTGGACTGAGATCATTCATAGGGAAGTAGAAGAGGAATGGAAGAATGGCCGCTAATGAAGTTTCTCAATGAGGACTTTCTTTGGAAAAGGAGCCAGCAGTGCCGGAGATATGGACAAGTAAAGTCAAAGATATACTTTCCCTAACCAATCAGTTATAATCTATGTGGACTGGTTGTAAAAAATAAATAAATAAAAAAAAATAATTAAAAATCTAACTTTAAGCATTTTTTCAGATTTTTGCCAACAGTCCAATAAGAGTGAATGAATTTTAGTTTGTGTTCACAACATTACAACAAAATATGGACCAGCAACCTATTTTCCTAACACAATGTCTAGATGGGAGTAATATGATGTGATATTAATGGGTCTGGGTTATGAGGGTGGCTCTTTGAACTTGTTTAAATCCCCATGCTAACTTAAACTGGCCTTAAGTTACACATAACCTGCAGCCGAGGAGGTTATATTCAGGGTTTTCACATTAAATTGGTTGGAAAGGTTCCACACTCAGTGATTGTATTCTTGATCAAATTCTCCATGAGACACAGATTCTTAGCAAAGGAATCAAGCTATATGTGCAAATCTAATGACATGCACGTTAATAATTGCTACTAAAAAAAAAACTAAAAAAAACGTGATGCAGTTAAGGCAAAACAAACTGCATTGCATTGCTATGGGAACCTAAACATGCGGGAAACAGATTTAATGTCATTTTAGGTTTGGTGATTTGCTAAAATAATCTTTTTTTTTTCTGCTGATTTTGCATCTAAGCAAACACAGTTCGTAAAATATCTCAGAGAATATTCAATCCCCATGAATCAAAATATTTGGTCAAAATCTAACAGGATCTTCACATATGTCAATACAGAGCTTGTCAGGCCTAAATGGCCGTCTAAAGTATCATGGTTAAATGTGTCAAGTGTCACGTTTAAAAGCGTTAATACACACCTATCATGTTAATCCACTGGAGTGTGTTAACAGGTAAAATATATATCATCTTACAATACTACAGCTTTAACAATTTTCTGGCAGTGCCATTTTCTCACCTCTTTGCAGCAATTTGCTCTAATAGTCTATTTCTTTATGTCCTTATATATATTCATCCCAGCTCCTTGTGTGAACAACCTCCTTCCACCTTGTAGAGCAGTGTTTCTCAATTCCGGTCCTCAAGTACCACTGCCCAACTCAGGTGTGCTGGAGGAGGGAAACATCGAAAACATGCAGGGCAGTGGTACTTGAGGACCGGAATTGAGAAACACTGTTGTAGAGGATTGGTCAATTTTGAGCTACACAGGTCTCAAACTTGCCATCTTTATTGGGAGTGCATGCAGGGCTTGAAGAACAAAACGTTGGATCACAAAGAAAGTTGAAAAGTGAGATTGTCAAAACCACGTAATGCTAAGAAGTCCATAATATGTTGATTTGATTAGCTCATCCTTCTGGTTTCTTAGGAATTGCAAACCTTAGTGTGATTATGTTTAAATTGAACTACTTTCTTCCCCCAAAACTAATCACCATGACAACTATGGTTCTTGAGGCATTGGGAACTTTGCAGAAACGACATTTTAAAACTCAAAGATGAAATATCTAATAAGGATTCATTTGACTGGGTGAGAAAACATAAACAAAGTTAGTATGAAAAAGCAATTTACATTGATGAACAAGATACACTTAAAATAATCTATTTTTTAAATATCTATCCATTTAAAAATATGAGCCAGATAAGCACCTTTTGACAGAATGTGATCCATTGATATTTTTCCACCAATCAGCCAAGACTGCTGTAACTCTTCTCCGATCAGAACACTGATGTTGTGAACATTCTTTTCACTTTTCTCCAAAAATGATCAATAATTACCAAACTTTTAGTTTACCACTGCGGTGAGAAGCAAAAATGTACTGGAAACAAAAAGAAATGATAAAATGATAAGATCCACAAAAGGGATTCATCTTAGCAAAAGGACTGTAAATCTGCGGCTTTCTAGAAGAGCTCTGAACACACTGCACATATATCTACAAGCACAGGCAAACAGACACTGTAACCTTTGACAGGGTGATATATTGAAGCATACCCTCGCTGCTCTCCCATTATGTGTAAATACAAGGAGACGGCTATAGTTCAGTATGTGTGCCTGTTTGTGTGTATTAGACCGTCTCCCATTCATCAGGGGAAGAGCAGATTCCCTGCCTCCCTCCTGCTCCATGTCAGGGACTGGTTTAGGAGGCCAAAGCCACATGTGATTTATCCAGCAACCTCACCCACCAACTATTCCCTTCACACAGCTGCTGAGAATCAGCAGTCCCATACATTTTACACATGGAAACATAAAAAAGGAGGTCAGTGATTGAATAAAAACATAGAATACATAGATTCTAATTAACCGTGGTGAATATGCGTGGGAAACGTGCAAGCTTGTGAATACATAGCTGCAGTTGTTAACACATGAAACACCTTTACTTCACATCAGCGTTTCCTACAAACACATATATTCCATTTTGTTCATTTTTTTTTTGCCAAATTCTTACCTATTTGCATGACCCGGCCAAAAACAGAGGAGTTGTCCACCGTGCTGCAGTTCCAGCGTCGATGTCTGAACTGGTACTGGCACTCTCGGATGCCAGTCTTGGCACCCTCACCAATGTACTGCATGTGGTCCTGGTAAAGCTGGCACAGCTTTTTCTGGCCCTGTGACAGGCCCACCAGCTGGCTGCACAGAGGCTGGGCGCCAATGATGTAGGCCTCTGGGATCACAAAAGGGTTCATGGCAAGAGACCTAGAAGGACATATAATGTAATGTTTTCACTGCCACTGAAGCACATGTATGCAAGTTTTCAGGCCAAGATCTTGATCAGCAGCCGAGTTTACTTAATTGGTTTTAAGCTAATAAAGTTTATGCTAATAGTCGCAATGGAGGTGAAGTTGGCTTATGATCTAAACCATGCAAACCTTTATCATTTAATAACACTTGACTGAGAAATCAGTTGGAACCGAGAACTACAAATTAAGATATAGACAACTGAGAAAGGACAGTAAAGTGTAAAGTACAAATAATAGAAAATAAAAATCCATGTCATGATGGACAAGACAGTTAAAACCTGAGATATAAGTAAAACCTATCCGTGCACCCTTTCCCACAGTGTGTTTATTGCATTGCTATGAGCTGTGGCGCTGTGAACTTCTCCCAATATTCTGTTATACCATTTGAAGTTTCAGGGCATTTCACTAAGAGATGATATGTGAAGATAAAACCTATTTTGACATTAGAAAATAGTGTTTTTTGTTTTTTTTCTTGTTGCTAAACAAAGAAGCACAAAGCTTTCAGATTTGTTTAATGGGCCATTGGTGTATCCTGAGTAATGACCCAAAGTTTGGAAGCATTACAAATGTCTGTCTTATAGCATGTAGCTGGAATACAAACTATGCCAATGGAGGAAAAAAAAATAAATGTTTGACATCCTTTCTGAAATGCATTTTATGATGACAAGGAAAACATGCCGACTCAGCACACAGAGTGGATAAATGTAGGAGCCGAAACACCTTTACAGTGTGCCTCATGGGGAAGAGTGTAATCATTTCATCAAAAGTCGCTGCTCTCTTCAAAGAACCAAAGAGAAATGATGAACTGAAAAAGACAGGCACAAAGCTAAATAAAAAAAAAGAGAATGAAAGACACAAGCATCTGGTTCCAGGCTACAGGACAATTAGAGTGGCCCATCTCTGAGCCCCTAGAGAGACACAATTAGCCTCCAGTGTAACCTGATCGACAGGAAACTCAACGGCGAGAGTAAGACAAAATGAATACACAGGCGCACACACACGGGTGCACAGCAGGTGAAAAAAATTAAATTAAAATCGACATAAATAATGTCTGTTCACTCAAACACACATGAAGGCTGATGCGGTTTCACGCACACAAAATCCAAAACTAAATCAGTCAAACCTGTGTGTCCCATCCCGGAGGAACGGAAAGACGCACACAGTTGTTTCTGTAATCCAACTCGTTACTTCAATTCTAATGTAGCTGCCCACTGAGCTGAACCCATTAGATCTTCTGCACATTATTACTCCTCTTCAAATAATTTGCTTACACTATTATTATTCATGCATTTGAGCCCTCACCTCATGATGGAACCACAAGCTTTGAGCCGCTCATTAGCAGAAAATAAAAATCTTACACCGGACGTTTAGGTTTAAATTTACATTGTTCTTGAAGCACTCTCTTTAGGATACATGATATTTCACAAAGTGCACAATTAGAAAAAAAGAAAGAAAAAAAAAAAAAGGACGCGATGTGAGGAATTGACATTTGTTTGAAGTAGTGTTTCTCGTGGGACAGCCATCAGAAGTCCTGCATGTGTTCAAGGGTACAAATAGAATCCCCCCCCTTTCTAATAGCAGCAGTATATGCATGTACATTTTTGGACCCAGACTCTTAAACCGCAGCATTTTATATTTTTCTATAATATTCATAATTTTGGTTTGGCAATATGTGAAGAATGAAAATAAGGAGAAAAAAGGTATTCAGAAAAGCTAATGTACCACAGTCAGCATGTTGCTTCATATGTTGTGCAACTGTGGCTGAGGAGACTTCCATTGGAAGAACACACACACTTCAAACCATCTCTCACGCTACGTAAAGTACAGGCACTATTTTTTTTTTCCCCCCAATCCAGTATCAGCTCCAATTTAGAGCACTTTTCTAGGTTTCTTTCTTTTTTTTTAGTAGCATTGTTCTGTTTCCAGCAGAGAAGCAAACACCTTTCCGAAGCTTACGATCTCCTCTTCCAAATAACAAAAGACATTAAAAGCCCTATGAGAACAATATGGAGGCACAAACAGAAATACTCAGAGTTGAGAAAATGAATGCATACCACCACGAGTTGGCTTCCACTACCACCTGCATGAGGAGGGTGAGGAGTGTAACGGCAAAGACACAGTGCCTGGAGTCCAACAAGCTGCCAAAGGGCCAGCAAACTGGCCGACACACACAGCCCAGCCCCAGGTTCATACTGCCACGGATCTGCGGGAGAACAGAGAGCAGGATGCACGTCAGTCTGCCTGCTTGTTTGGACGTTCGTTGTCGCACACAAGTTATTGTATATCACACATAATAGACAGAGACATATCTTTTAATCAAAAGTGAGTACAGGAGACGTCTTTTCAGCCGTATCCTCGCCAATCTACACATCCAAGCAGTGTGTTTGATGAGAGCCCTGAGGCCATCAGAGCTTGCGCAGCAGAGCCAGAGCAGTCATTTGGCAACAGGTCTGAGTGTGAATCGCATAAGAGTGATAGACAGGGAAGACACAATGATCATGAAACTCCTGCTAGACACATTCCTCACATTTCACAGAGAAACAGATGCACAGTAGCAGGGAGGCTGACTGACGGATGGTCGGTGTGAGAGTGTGACTGCATTTCAATGCACAAAAAAAAAAAAAAAAAAAGAAAAAGTTTGTAAAACAACTAAAAACAAAGACCTTTAATAAGAGGTCAGTTAGTTTGTGTTTGATACCAGATCATTTGAACTTTTTCGGCAGGGCTGAATGCATTTGTCGACAGGGTTTCAGTTTATTTTAATATTAAGCTCCAACATATTTGGGGAAAAAAAAATGCATTAAAACTGACAGAAGTTCATTCAATTCGTTTTGACTCTGGTTGATTTGAATAATTCTATTTTTTTTTTATTATTATTATTTTTTAAATAATACATAAAAATGCAGACATTAAAAAGAGGACATTCAACATTTACACATATCTTTTTGGTTACCGACATGTGCGGCCATTACATTTGTAACTCAACCACATTTTTCTCTCTGCAAAAACATTAAACTTAATGTGTATATTTAATTGAATGTGGATCGAAGTAACTGGAGCCACGTCAGCGGAGCGGATGATGGCCTGATGTTTTTGCGCTTTTGCCTAGAAAACTTCATGGAATTAAAAGAAGTAGGGGGTGGGCGGGGGGTCAGTCACCTGCAAAGTAATCTAAAAAAATGCATGGCTTTGGTGATACAATTTGATTGCCATTTAGGCAGAAAATGGGTTCAAATAATTATCCCTAAATTCGAGTGTTTAAACCGACGTGCCAGCCCTCCAGTTAGGTTGTGTGTGAATTTTGGGACTGAAGGCAGCTCTAATTTGTCACGCTCCTTTATTTTCCAGGGTTGAGTCGGAGGGACCTGGGCTTGCCTAAACCTCATTAAAGACGAAGCCAAGTTCAACCGACGCGCACGCATTCCCCAACGCACACACGCAACCTACACAGGAGCATGTGCTTTCAGTTTGCGTGCAGCCTCAGCAATAATTGGTGAGGTTATGTTATATTACTCACAGTTTTTCACATAAATTAAAAGCAATAATCTGCAGAAGGCGATGGTTTTACACTGATTTTAGACTGGTAATTAGAGTTGTTGCGTCAGAGGGGAAGCGGGTTTGAAATATATATTTCAGGTCATGGATAACTGAAGTCAACAATTACACCCCCCCCCCCCCCCCCCGCTTTTTTTTAACCAAACTGGATACTTCGTGGAGGTTAAACGAAGAGCAGGAGCGAGAAATTAGTCATTCTGCGTATAAGTCAATAAATCAACATTTATCTGAAAGCTCACAACTTTGAGCCCCATCAGAAGAAGCGCAGCTATAAATTGAAAAATTACATTTTAAACTCGCCATCACCAGCTACAGAACATCGCCTTATTTACCATTAATTTTATTAGTATCGTTTTAAACTTCCGTCATAAGCTGCGCGGATCCTGCGCTCAGTGACCCCTGGAAACGATTTGACCCGAGCAAAACACTCATAGAAACTGGCCGATTGACTGATGACTGCTCTGCACATTTTTGTCAATGAAAGTGGCATCGAAGTGAACTCAATTTTCCAGGAGAGAACAATCAGAATGGCGTCGTCGATATGATTAGAGAACAGGCGCAGCGTTGGCTGTGGAGCGGTGAAGAGTTGGTTTTAGGGGCCAAATCGGAACCTTGGACGTGAAGAAAAACTGTGGAAAGTTTCAGTTTTTAGTTAAATAAGGGTATATCCCCGATGCTCCATCCTTCTCTTCTTGGAACTTTTCGCTCCTTTGAATAGACCATTAAAGGTTTGACATTTGTAGTTATAAAACGTTTTAAAACGAGATTCGTTGAAAATAGGACGTTTTGTTGTAAAATTTCAAACGACATTTTGAACTTTGGAGTTTTTACGAGACTGCAATGTTGTCAAGGTTCGGCACAATGAAACCGATGCAAGCCAGTTATCTCAACAAAGTAGACCCATGCGTTTTGGAGGTGATGTGGGTGTGTGAGGTGGTGAAACGGAAATAAAACAGTTTGGAGATTTGATTCCCTCAAACTATGTGGCGACCCAGTTTATGAGTGAGATGTGCCGCGTTAAACGGAACAAAATGATTAGTTTATTCCTGCCTGTTCCGGCGTTTATAAAAAACCAGGAGAGGGAGCCAGGTACAAGGATTTGATTAAGAAGCAGCACAAAGAACATCATATCGGTTCAGAAGACAATGGAATATTCTTTTTTTTTTCTCTTTAAGATAGCGTCCACACGCACTTTGCAACAAAGGGCTCGTGGGTCGTTTTTATTTTTTTTGCAGAATTAATTGTTTGCACAGCAAGACAGTGACACGAGTCACGTTCAGTGGGGTGTGGAAGACCGGGGGGGCACATGCATGTTTCACACATCACATCTGTGAAGGACCTTTATCAGTATCCAAGAATAGTTTAAATCCAAAAACGTCCCACTGATACAAACATCCCCATTCTTAAAAAAACCCAAATTGCAGTCGAATTGAAAACCGAGTCAACCAAGAGACCTTCAAGCAACTCACCAGGGAACTCAGCCCGTTAGAAGTTGTAATCCACTCTCTGCAGACGATATCGAACCAATAATCCCAGTGCAGGCCAGGTGGATTTAAGATTTGCTTTCCCTCTGCACTGAAGGCAAATCTCGTCTCTTTATCCAGAACTCTTAGAAAGTGCTTGATGGAAGGTGTAAAAAAGTGTAAAGCTGAAGCTGAAAGTTCCTCAGGTTTAGTGTTTTGGTGAGAACAGTCGCCCCCCTTCCTCAAAAAAAAATTAAAAAAAAATCTGTGATAGCGCTCCGTGCGTTTAGGAGATCAGAGGTCTGGTGGGAAGCAGTGTTCAAAGTTTAAAGACAGAGTGAGGAGTCAGTCATTGCCTTTAACTTTTCAGTGCGTGACTGTCGCGATAACAATTATCAAGCAAAAAAAAAGTACAAACAAACAAACAAAACAAAAAAACACCTCTACGGCAACCCACAGTGCGCTGAAACATTGGATGTAGCCTACTTTTGTCGATTCACTTCTAATTGAAAGCGGTCTTGTTATCATCTGCCAAGCCAAGTTAAAGAAAAATAATAACGTTCCTTTTCAGGGCTAAGCTAAATCAAATCACAAAAGAGTAAAACACTGCCATGAACATGAAATCCAGCCGCTCACACGCTCAGGTCACAGCGCCTTTTACCTGCGGAAAGATCCACACGGTGAGCCTCGCCATAAACGACTTGTCAATTTACCTTCCATTTTGTGCACGAACGACCTTGACAATTCCCCAGTCCGAGTTAAAAAAATCTTCCAACGCAAAACGTAAGTCGTCCAACTCATAAAAGAAAAAAAAGAAAATTGTGTGTGTGTGTGTGTGTGGGAGGAGGGGGTTCGGTTCCAGACTGTATGCTCCAAACAAATGATTAGGAAAAAACACCTTTGCGCGCGGACTGTCTCCAAACGGTGCGGCTTGGCGAGCACGCACGGTGCTGGGAGAAAGAAAAGGACACGGCGTGTGAACAGCGGCGAATTTGCTGAGGCTCCGAGTGCGTCGTGCTCCCACGCTGTAAGTGTGCGTCTGTCTGCGCTGAAGTGCAGAGAAGTATCCCTCCCTCTCTCCTTTTCTCCCTCTCTCACCTGCTCCAGACGCCTCCTCTCACATACGCGCACACACACTGGGGCACGGATGCGAGGCGCAGAAAAAAAAAAAAAAAAAAAACACGTTCACATGGCGCATGCGCCTAACATTTCTGCTCAAACCTCTCTTTTCTTCTTCCAGCCACTAACTTTCAGCGACCGAGGAATTTCTGCGAAGGTAGAATTCTGTTCAGAGAGAGAGAGAGAGAGACAGAGACGGGCGGAACAGGCTGTAACAAAACAAGCGTCTCTATTACCTAAAATAAACTTATAAAGTACCCGAGGCTATTACCCTATCCATACCAGAGCAGAGTCTGGATTTTCACCGGCAGCAGATCAAGTTACCACTCAGTAGAATCAAGACAAGCAGGTCCATATCGTGTGCTTACACAAGCCGCTCTCATCACCTGAAGGCCTGCAAGCATTACGGTCGTAGCGGTAGGGCTAATTATTATTTTATGGTAGACTATCTCAAAACATGCTGCAGGAATCTGACGGCTTACAGTTCGATAGTTTCCAGTGAGCCCGAGTGTCAGAGGGCAAAGGGGCTGAAAGTTTCACGAAGGTTTCTCACTCTCAGGCATTCAAAGGTGAACACAGTTAACATCAATTTAGTCGGACAGGATTTCATGTGGATTGCGGTAAAGGGAAAAAAAAAAAAAAGAAGATAAAATAACAATCAGTAAAATGATTAAAACAATGGTAAAAATATTGGAAGCAGGCAGTCACCTGAATATATGGCTGCGTGCCAAAACAAAGACTTAACCTCAAGCGAGATAAGGAGGAGATTACAATGCAAATCGTGGTGTAGCTTTAATTGAGTGGCATCACTTTGACAGGCCTGCTGAAGGAAGGTGTGCGTCACCATTCAGACATTCTTATAATCAGTCAGCTTCACCAACATCGTCATCAAAACACAGATGGATGTCATGTTTCATTTGAACATAAACAGTAATCTGAAATTAGAATAAATATAGTTGCCACATGCACATTTAAAGAAGGCCTACTTTCCATAAACACAAGACAAAAAGGACAGGCAAGAAGAATTTGGTCACATTAATGTTGGCTCAGTAGCATGAGCATATGTCATGAGAACAGTTCCAATGAGTCCTACTGCATTATATACCATCATATTTAGAATGATCAACTGGTGCTTGATTCTTACCTGAAGTTTGTCATTTTTATCAGATTTTTGCGATGCAACACATGCAGAAAAGGCACACATTTATGTACAAGAATTAAGTTACGCTTTCGTCTTTGTTGTGTTGTTTCAAATGAAAGCTGCTGTGACGGGAAAAAAGTGTAATTGTATGTCAGAGGCTCATTTAAAAAAATAAATAAATGGGTCACCATGTGTTTACTGGAAAGAGAAACCATAGAAAATAATCATCTATCCACTTTGCTCTTGTGCGTACCAGCATTTAGCTAAAATATGTCAGCTTTTATACCAAATATACAGGGCTTAAATCAGACTGAAGCCCTTTGTGTGTGAAAGCCTGTGGCAGAATTTGGTGAGAGGCACCTACAAAACTTGAAGTCTCCGGAGTTCTGGTTCAACTTAATGTTACCATGGTGGATGTCGGGGAGGCTGTGACTGCGTCAAAGAACACTTAAAACATGCTCAGCCACATTTCAGGACCCCCTCCCCTCCTCCAGCACCAGCATGCCTCATTTTGCCTCCCTCCTCCATCCCCCTATGTTCCCTCAGGAAGAAAACTGGGCAACATCTGGCTGAGTTTATGAGAGAGAGGGAGAGAGAATTGGTAGACCATGAAAACTGGGAAGAATTCTTTCTTGGGCAGTGCAAGAGTCTATTGTTGTAGCTGCCATTAGCGGCGGTGAAACTTTAATCTTGTGAAAATATTCGTTATTGCGCTCAAATTTACAAATAGCACTGCCAATGTCAGTGTTCACATCATTGTCTCTCGGATAAAAACACATGTTGCAGCTCTTGTGAAAACAACTTTTATTCAAGCAACAGATGCAAACCGACTGCTGCAAAACACTGTGGAACGAGCCAAGGGCGAGTACTGCCACCCCCAAACGTTCACAGTCATCACAACCAAGTGAGCGGGACTACACCACACACGCACCGTGCAAAAACTGTACATGTTAAGTAGCGGTCAAATTGACACACTGTTAAGCTGTTGAATTAAATCCCAACATTACTGCACATTATGGTCACCTCGGCTTTACCTTCAGTAAAGTGAAACAAGTAATGACAGTTTTGTTAAATACAAGCCACTTCATTGTAGTCAGATTAGTCACACAGATTCACAGGATCAGTAAATAGACGATTAAAACACATCACTCCTCAGTATTATAAGACACACACAGCTGCTACAATAGAAAAGAAAGAATAAGAGTGGCACTCAAATTGTTTCAGCCGTAGAAAATCAAACAGAACATGATATTGGTTCATTAAACAAATGCACAGCAGGCTAAAAGAACACAAGGAGAAATGTATAAACACTCTGCTCATACAGTAAGCTAGCTCATTTGAGGTCAGTTGCATTTCCCTCCCTGCAAATTAAGGTTGTCCTGATTTTGGAGAAGGTGGAAGCTGATCCTCAGACTGTTTGTGGGGCATCTTCCAAACCCAAAGTTGCCTTTTTCTTTTTTCTTTTTTTGACCCCCGTACAGGAAATTCTAGATGGGCAAAAGAGTAACTGAAGTGGTTTACTGAGCTGTCTCAGATCGCAAATGATGCAGTCGCAGGCCCAACTTGTCCCAGCAGACTGGGACAACTCCTTTGGCACTGTACATTGAGAAGGTCTGTGTGGATTGTTGATTTTAGAGGTCCATGTTGTCATATTTACAAAAGTCCAATATTTAGCTACAGAAGTAAACACATTCATGCCAACATAAACCAGACCAGAATTGGCATGGGTTTATGGTTTGTTCCACTGGCTCAGCTTCGCCACGCTCGCAGTAGACAGCAGAGTACTGACTGCTGCTTGATGTGAAGCCAGGACTATATAGCACCATGGTACTGTAAAATGAACCCAGCTTCCAGTTTATTGAAAACAGCTAGGGAAATGACGCGCGGGGGGGCGGGTGTACCTTGAGACTCCACACTGATGGCTGATTATCTGGGAAGGGACATTTACCCGCAACGAGTCCAGGTCCTCAGCAGGCCACTGTATTTGTCCATGAATGTGACATTTATTAGTTCAATGGAAAATTTCCAAGCATTTTAAACACTGAACTTCCCCACAGTGCATTAAAATGGGAGGTATGCCTGCTGATGTAGTTGTGGATATCTGCTCATATGCATATCTGGTTGTCATGATGATGGGGGCAAATCAGCTGGTACTTGTAGCTGAAGATTATCTTAATGTATCCGATTCTGCAAGCATCTGTGGAAAGAAACATCGAGAAAACAGAAGTGAGTAAGAGGTGCAACACAAAAGGTAAAATAAATGCTAAAATCTACATGCCACACAAGGATGTAAAGTTTCATCATTTAAACAAGAATGTTGTTTTAATTTATATAAATATCTCCAAAAATGTTACAACCCATAATTGTATATTTTGGTACAAATGGACTGCAGACACCATTTTTTCCTAGTTACAGCGTGACCATTTTTCCCCTGCAACTGTCTCCGGAGCTCCTTAAGAATTCTCTAAATGCATTTGGCAGCAGCCCAAACATCAAGTAATCATTAATAAAAATGAGAAAAAAAAAAACTATTGGAATGTGTCTGTTATTCAGACTGCACAGCAGTCAGCAACAAGCCACTTCTTTCCTCAGGGCTGTGAAACAATGATGTATGTCTAGTTTGCTGGGGGCGCCTCATTGGCTGAGCAAACAGCCCTCAAAATAACTACCAATCACCGAAGACACTATCATCATTCACCCAGAGAGGACATTGTGAAAGAACTTAGATAAACTTCTATTGTCGGGGACCAGAGATATGTACAGTTAAACCTGAGGAATATGCTACGATTATACAAGTGTAAAGGCCTTTGAGATTAGTGCAATATTGCAATAATGGAACTTTAGGCAATTGTATGTTGTATATAAAGAGGAATTTAAAATTGTAAGGAATGTGTCCAAAGTCTTCCTGCATCACTGTGATTGGCTGCCAGGCAAAGCAGGACCATCCATTACACGTAGAGGTAAATAAACAGGCATAGCAATTAAAGTGCCATCATTTGTTATGCAACGCAGGTCATGTGTGTGTGCACATATAACTCTGCTTGCATATATGTGTCACCAACTATATGTCTGTGCATGTACACGCTTGGTGTGCGTGAGTTGGTGAATGTGTGTTGGACACCATTCTCAGGTTTCTTTGCTGTTGACTGCACTTAAATTAATGATTTGGGGGCCCGCAAATCAACAAATATGGCCCCTGGCAGGGCATAATGGAGAGCACGACCTGCCTGTGGATGTGTTTGAAGACTGCTCCTCTTTCTTCTCTGTCAGCACCTCACTTACCTCCACACAACAGACGCATTCACGACACAAACTCACATTTGACGCCTGGACTCTTGTTGTTAATGAGGAAGTGTGTTGCTAGGTGGTCATGAGCCTCTGTACGCTTATCGACTTGTGATTATTTTACATGTCAGCATGTTGGGACAGAGAGTTAAAATCGTATGAAATTTTATGTTCCCGAGTTTAAGTGTGGTTATGATTATGCCTACTTAGGAGACATGTGACAAAGCAATGAAAGACATTTAGTGAGCTCAGATGGCTCTTTTTGTCCTTTGTCGTCCAAAGGTCACTGTCCGCAATTTTCTACATCATAGGCCAAAGCAATAGGGAGAGTTTCAGTATGTACACTGCAATACACGAGGAGACAGAAAATCTTTGTATGAAAAAGTTGTATGATTTAAAGCAACTTGGATTAAAGTAGGTGTCAACTCTTTTGGCAAAGACATTTCTTAAAAGAAATACTTTTTTTCCATAATTTTCTAATGTTTGAATGATGATTGATTGGAAAAAAAAGCTGCCAGATAGTTACATGGGAGGTGATGCATTAAAAGGGTGGTGAAAAGCTAGAAACACACCCAAAGGATAGACAGAGACAGAGGTAATGTGCAGACGTCTGGGAGGATGATGGCCTGTTGGAATTGGATAAATTGCAGTGTAATATTCAGACTCTGACCTTAGCCTTCACAGAACAGCTACTGATAAAACTAAAACCCCAACACTTGACATTCACTCCCAACAGATCACATGTATCCCTTCCATTATCCTGTTGAGCCACTTCACAGTAAAAAAAAAAAGACTTACTGAAACTTTTGCAAGAGGCAAACATGCATACTTGCAAAATATAGTTTCCTTTCTCCCTCTAAATCCAATCAGCCATTCCTATCTTCAACTCCCTGTGTTACCCTCATCCTCCTACCTAATTCTTCACTCTCAGTATGCTTGATGGGGGATCAGACAGGGTGAAAACTCTCCCATATTAATACATATTAATACACCTCCATTGTGAAACTGAAAAATAATCAAAATTTGCCAGTTTTCTTGGAAAATCTGATGTCCATATCAAGTAAAAACCAAATACACACTGCCGTCTAATATCCAAACTCAGTTTGGATGTTACAGGCTGGTACCCCTTTGTCGAGCAAATGTTCACTCTGTGATAAATATTTGTGTCATTCATTTGTACACAATATCCCTTGCCAAACTGTATAGGAAATCTGAATGATGCTATATTGTGTTTACTTTGTCAAATACTGATGTTTCCCTCAAAATCTGTAGGTCTACTCTGAGGATGGGATGTAAAATCTGAGTGAGTGGTTAAAGTATTTCTTGTCTTTATGTGCCACTAATATAAACGGCCTGCTAAATCGATCCCTGTAAAGCCTGGGGACCACCAAACTCTCTTTCACTCGAAATTACCTTGTGGTTGGTGTTCTTTCATTCCTGCAGAAAAAAAAAGAAAAGAGAAACGGACCAAATTCAATTACCAGTACAAAGATTCAGCCCCCTCCTCAGCTCACTCTGCCAAGACAGGAGATGTAAAACAAGTCATTTGGTGGAATGAAGAGGCAGAAATTGGGGGTGAAATACTTGTGGGAAGAAAGGGGCAAGAACCAACGAGTGAGCTCACTTTCTTTCTCATCTGTCTAAATCGTTCATTAGTTATTGCTGAGACACTGTGGATGCAGCTCTTGTATGTAACCAGAGAACATATGATGTTTCAGAGAGGATGTTATACTTAAGCTTAGAAAAGAAAATCAAAGGAGAAGTAGTTTTGGTAAAGTGTCCAGCAGCAAAAATAACAAGACACCAAATTGCTTTTCTTTTCATGTGTCTAATTTATTGAATACACATATATATGCACGGCGATAAAAAAAAAAAATAACTCACATGGCATATCTATTGCTCTCTCACAGGGAAGTTCTCAAGTTGTAATGCAATACAAAAAGTTGATCGAGTTTCAAATTATTGACAATGAAGTTCAGATCTGTGTGCACGTTTCCATTCCGTCATTCTGAAATCATAGCCTTTTAAAGCCCTCTACTGTACATCAAACTGTCTCGGGAACACAGAATATCTCCTCTGCAACAATTGATTCAAGAGCTCAGTCCTTCATCCCTCAACTTCTCTTTTTTTCTTTCCTCTTTCTTTTCTCTGCCTGACTTTTACAACTTCCTCCTGGTTGGGGCTGCAGCTCTAACCCAAACAAAACTCCATTTTTTAGTTATTGGCCCTCATGGCATGTAATGGAGAATCAAGCTAATTATCCCTACAGCTGTTTTCACTTGCTTTTTATGTAAGCAATACCTGGCTGATCCAGAGAGCAACAGTGAGGCCCTTCTTAGCGCTCCAGGCCTCCAGGCTGGCTGGAATTAGAGAGCAAAATGCCAGGTCCGCATCCCCACCCCCCAATCTTCCCCTACCCGTCACTGCTTGTGTGTACCCCTGAACCCATCTCCCTGCACACAAGCCCATCTAATTTAGTCCGACACAACCCCAAGCACACCTAAGGCCTAACTGTCCACTCCTAAATCTACCTCTCAAGCTCCCCCCTTTTGATGTTTAACAAAGCTGCTCTTTAACATGTAAGATGGATCTGCATGACAAGCACTCATTTTCTTCCACTGATGGCAATTAATGAAGGAGGTGAGCAAGGGTGTGGCTCGGGTTAAATGGGAACCATCTCCTGCTGTCTAGAAAAAGACAGAATGAGTGCAAAAAAAGAAGAGGAAGGGAAACGGGGTAAAGGCAAAGCGCAGGGTAAAGAGTGAAAGAAAACAATTCCTCACAGGCTAATTACATAATTTCCTTCATCTGAGCAAACACATGCTGAGTGAAAGCAAGTGTGAGCAAGCCTCACAGATGCCAGGCTGAGAGGTGCTGAGCAGACCTACTAACACAGTCTGCAGTGCTCTCTAGTAATGGACAGTGTGTACCACAAAAGCACTAAGCCAGATCCCAGAGGCATCATCTGTGCAGTTTGTAGTTTTTAAGGGAGTCTTATACCAACTCCTTACTGCACTATTAAGCTTCCCTTCTCCAGAATTCTCCAAAAATCTTGGAGTAAAATGATTCAGCGCAGAAAAAAAACAAAAAAAAATTGCTGGTGCACCGTTTCCCTCATAACAGTTCATTCCTCCCAGCAGCCGAAAATGTGTTCAGTACAAACACCACTAGGTGGAGTTGACTGTTGTTAAAAAAATGTATATGTCTCGTATCAATCTCATTAAAGTCCCATAGAGAGGCAGCATGCATCTGTCAGTGAGTCAGACACTATGTATGCTTCACATATGTTGTTCCTGAGCCTTCAAGGCTTGATAGCATGCATCAATTCCTTGTACACCTTCAAATTGACATCTGGTTTGAAATGGACATAGAGAGGGAAGGAAAGACCCAAGTAGCAAATTCAAAAACTTATTTTCTTTCAGCCAAATTACACTACATGTTCTGCCAAACATACAAAGTAAAAGAGCAACTCCTCTCTGCAACTTTTTCCCTCTCACTGTCTTGATTTTTCTTTTTTTTTTGTCTCTAATCCGGTGAGGAATGATGGTGGGATCTCTGTGGAATGGTAGTGAGTTCCCAAAGTCCAGCCAAGGTGTGCACAAATGATACGGGTGGAATATGCAGTACCTGTCTCTAATGTGGAGGTTGTTTTGACATATTTTGCAGACACAAGCAGCCCTCCAATCACAAGACTGTACATTAGGTATGCTTGCATAAAAACAGTACACGTGCATGACTGTTGAAATTCACACGCACAAAGTCCCCACACCTCTCAAAATTGTGAAAAAGTGTTATTGGACAGGTTCAAATGTTCATTAATCACTTAAAAGCCCTAAGGCCAAAAAAAAAAGAAACTATGTCCATAAAAGTGAAGAATGTTCGAGCAGGTTCAAAATACAGGTTTGCGCAACAAAAGGTGCTTGGAATTCTATCTCTCATCCCCCTCCCTTTTGATCTGTCTCTCAGCGCTCAGAATTTTCTCCCAAACTAATCTCACTTAGTCCTTCAAACTTCTTTTTGTCTACATGACTCATGAGGGAAAGAGAAGGAAAGTGTGATTGGCAGTGTTTTTGTTATGGAGAGAAAAGTCAAGGGCTCTGCTGTGGGCCAGCTGCTCATGTGTCAAAATCTTGGTATACAACCCACCACTGTACCTGTAGTGAGAAGAGCTCAGTAACCCTGGTGAGCTTGTGCCCAATAACAACACCTTGACCTAGAGCTTAACCTTGACATAGACCAGTGGCAGCCCAACAGAACCAGGGCCTACATTAAGAGGCCTGAACACGCCTCTGTCTTGAAAGCAGCACAGGCCCAGCCAGGCAGGGGAGACGAGTGAAACCTGAGCCCACATTAAAGCATCTCCATCAGGTAGGAGATCAGGGGAGGCCTCCATGCTCACAGAGTTTGCGGGAGTCCGGGCCTCTGAAGCCCTATCTCACCTCCATCTGGAAAGAGAATCTGAGGGTAGCATGATGGTTTGATAAGACGCCAATACCGACTGACACGGTAACAGCCTCCCACCCCCATTTGCAAAAAAAAAAAAAAAAAAAAAGAAAAAAACTGCCAAATGGATGCAAGTGTAGTTTTGGTGCACTCTTATGTGGGTACAAGGAGGCAGGGTGGAGACTTTGGTGAGGGGGTCTGGAAATAAGGAGGGTTATAGGTGCATGGTGGTATTCACAATACTGTGAAGGTTTGACCCGGGACCCTGAAGTGCATGCACAGGCTCTACGTTTACAGAAACAAATTTATAATGAAACGCTTATGGCAACTTTCCCTTGTGCTTTCTTTGCTCTTTGTGAGTTGAAATACACACACATGAAAATATGATTAGAGCAATCGGGGAGGAAAATGTTCTTGTTGGGGATACACTGGTCTGGTCACAAAAGCTTTTCCTGGGAGATGGAAAAGAAGACTCGGCACCAACATACTCTCATTCAGCAGGTGTTTCATGCCTCTTTCTGTTGTATTTGGGAGTGTGCATTAAAAAGATAATCTGGTTTTATTCAAGCAGTCACTCTGTTGTTTTCCTGGGTGCTGTTAAATGCTCCACCCTCCTCTTGATGTCTTCTCAAGATGACTTCAACTCTACTGACCCATGAGTTTTCACTCCTGACCCAACTAGTTGTTTCCTCTCTTTAACTGCCCACAGACTTACGGTTTCTCCATCTGTCCTTTATTGCCCACAGTTCATTTCACTTTCTTTCATTGCCCCTCCATCACACCAGATAGGAAACATAGAATCCGCTTCCCTGCTCTGCATTTCAATAGCCGATTCTGATGTGGTAAAACACATGACAAGAACTACCCGTCATATTTAATTCATTCCTGCGTGACCGGTTTAACCTAAATAAAATATGACAAAATATGACTGATAACTGAGCTTCATTTGGAACATAGCACGATATTTCTGAACATGAGCTCATTGTTCTTACATCAAAGTTTAAAATCTGCATTGGTGTGGATGTGTGCTTGCTGGAAATGGGCACAGAGACAATAGAAACCAGGCGTTGCATTTGAAATGATTTGGTTCGGTCATCTCTGATCTATTTAGGATCACTTAAAACAGTTAAACAAATAAATGTGATCCTTGAGATCTCTATCCGCTCCTGTGGAATAACAGGCTTCTTTTGTTGGTGCATGTATTTGTGTGGATCTGTGTGGGTGTCTCTGTGTGTGGAACAGTTGTGCCTACAAAATCTGATAACCATGTCTATTCAGCAGCAAAAGGTATTTGAGGTGAACAAGTTTAGAAAGAGGTTTACATAGTAAGCCATCGTAATGTGTGTCGTTATCAAACAGCAGAACCTATGTGCATTCAGTGTTAGCAATGTGGTCACTATTTATCAATCCTACTTGGACAATGTTTTCACTGGTTTTGTTTGGTATGTGTGTGTCTCTTTCTTTTGCATCATGGACACAAATGCATCTACAAACAGTTGGAAGACTGAGAGAAACTGTCAAGATTGTTGTCAAACGGAATGAGTGCCTTAGTGCAAGGGCTAGGTGCTTAATACTTGGTAAGTCCGGTCTCAGGAAGAACCAATCATGTCGTCGGCTGGGTCTGTATGGTGTTTTTGAGGTCAGTGTGGCCCCAGGACATGAGACATATAGGATATACACTGGGGATAAAGAAGGAGGCTTTCAGAATGCCTGGTGGTCTGCTAGTGATCTCTACCTCTGTATGACCTATATGTCAGTGTGCAAGAGCAAAGGGTGAAGGAATGCGTACAAATGATGCCAAGCAGCTACTTTCATTCAAGTTGCTCATTCTAAGAATCGCACCTCTCACAGGTGACAAGAAATTAAGGCATATTTAACACTAAAATGTTGCTCCGGTAGCAAAATAACTCATCATGAGTTTTAAAGATGCGTGATTCTTGTATAGAGTGATGCCTTAATGTGAAAGTTAGCTCAAGTGGAGGTCATTCATTTTTTATCAACAGTCTAAAGAAAAAAAAAAAAACGCTTTCAATTTTGTTGGAAAAAAAAATGTTTCCCTTCATTTTCCCTTCTGAAGATGGAAATACCTTTTCAAGATAAGATCTGATGTGGCAAAACATTTTACTCACATGACTGATCACATTAGAAGGAACGTACAGTACTTCTCAAGGTCAAGGAGGGACCCTTAGAGGCTTCATTTCTCCAATTTCATGTCATCCAATCTCACAAAAGGAGTTTTTTTAATACTAAGGTTCCTTTTGAAGGTCTTAGTCCTACTTTCTGTGAAATTTCGAGGATCCTCTGTGTATCGGCCATGATCTCAAAGAAGCCACAATTCTTTGCGCGTACATAAGGAAGATAGACCAAGGTTGATGCAAACAATTATTTTAATTTTTTGTTTGCTTGTTATCACCATAAAGTTGTTGGTAAATTATAAAGTGCCAGTAGAAATGACTGTTAGGTAGCCAGCAAACAGCTGCCAGCTCATGTTGGATTTTCCGAGCCTGAGAAAAGATGCGACTTGGTGACGTCCTTAACTTGATTATTTGCATGGAAAAATAATTACATGTCCACTTGGTGAAAAAAAAAAAAAAGGAAGTATAGATTTCCTTATTTTTTATGTTTTGTTTCCAGTTACTAACACTGCCTCTTTTACAGCCAAGTTATTTGCCCAAATCCAAATAATTTGGATTAAAAATAAATGTCACTAAGGCAAACATGCCCAAATGACATTTTCTTTTCACCATTTCAAGAGTTTGCTTCAAATATGCTTGATAATAACATGTAAACCTTTATATATTTGTGTGCACATCTACCAGTGGTGTCTCACTGGTAGTATTTATGAAGTTTCAAAGAGGGAAGAGTGGAAAGGAGAGGAGGTAAGATAGAATTTTTGGAGGGAAATAACCCTATATTTGCAGCACCAGAATGGTGAGATAGAGTCGGTGGTGTGAAAGTCGCATCACACACCCTAAAGATGGCCTGAGATGAGTTCAGTTAAGCTACAGGGACATTTGGAAGGACAGAGACCAGAAACACTCTCATTAAGGTGTTAAACAGTTATCTGAGCCAGTTATGATTCCTGAGACTCCTCTGAACTGTTAAAAGCCTCTTGAGTGCTGTAAGCCCTTAAACATGTACATTTTCAGTCTAACTAAAGCCCCAGATACTCCTTGTCCAGTCATCTTGAACTTTTAACAACCTTTTGGAGCTCTTTGTGCAGCAATATAGAAAAACTGGCCTGTGAAACCTAAAGGGAGATGCAGCAGATCATAAATAAGCATTGTAGAAAGTGACAGATTTGGCTCTGTCTGCAGAAAATAAATAAATAAATACTTACTGGTTCTGACAAAGTAACATGTAGTTTTGTAATATTTACTGCCAAAAACACCCCATACACATTAAATCAAAGCGCTGATAGAGTCTTCCACACTGACAGAGGAAGGGCTTGCACATTACTTTTACTGTTTTACTGTGGAAGTACTGCAACAGGTTATGATGCACTGGCTCTGCAGATATGCCTTTGTTATGATGGCCAAGAATGATATAGAGTGGAGAAAGGACTTTAATGTATGTAAACCTGTCCTCGCTGTGTTTATGAAAGTCTCTGATGTGAAAATATCAATGTGCCAGAAAAGTCAGGGATCACTTTTCAACTCAGGCTCATTTAACTCCGATAACTAAAACAAACTCATGACGTGCTGTTCCAAACATCTTATTGACATCAGGACATTGAAAAAAGAAAAAAAAAGTAAGAGAGAAGCTGATAGTTCATACTAAATGACCTGTAGAAAAGTGATTTAATGATGTGTGTGCAGATTTCCAGTAACCCATAAAATTTGCAGTATGAAATGTTACTGTGAGTGTGTTTTTGAGTAGGTTTGTGTGTGAACTCTGTCCATTTAGTCTGGGCGGTGCTGGGAATAGTATCGGCTTAAGAGTGAAAGAATTTAGGCCTCCCAAGCAAGGTCATGTGCTGATGTTTAGTAGGAGCTTTTTCAGGTCACAGACTGTGACTTTCAACCATCACTCACATTACTCCACATCTTTGAGTGGTTCTGTTTAACTGGCATACCTGACATCTCTCCTCCAGTTTGGTGTAATGGTGGGTGACAGCTGTCCCACTCTACTTACCAAGTTAAAGGCAAAGTCAACCCAATAGTTTCTAGACATGTAATACACATAGAGTAGTAGATTTAGTTTTCTACGGTATAACTTATGGTAGAGAAAATAATGGTGACATATATCAAACTGACAGGAACTTGGAATGTAGGCAAAGCATACCTAAAAATAATGTTCCTGTTTAAAAAAAACAAAGAAAAATGGCAAACAAAAATGTGAGTTGCTCGTTTTGGACCGACTCTTGCTTTTCATTCTCCTCAGACCCAAACACGCTACAAATATAGTTGATAATAAAGCAGTTGGACACTCCAACCTTAAAGGATAGGTCCACGTTTTTTTCAAAATCTGTCTTAGAACAATACTTGCATGCCCATATGAACACCGAAACTAATTTTGCTTGCCGCAATCATTCCTCATGTTTATGCTGGCTGATGTAAGAGATTCCCTCTAAAAAGTGCTTCCAAGGGAAGTGATGGGAAAAAAAAATCCAAATCAACTCATTTTGTGCTGAAATGCTTTCCATGTAGTAGAAGATTACAGTACACAAGGCTTCAATAGAGAGAGTTAAGTGGGTATGTTCTCAGTAATTTTAGAGAGGAATTCGTTCATTGTGTTTTTTCAGATGATGTATCCTCGCCAACTATAGTGGAGAAATAGTAACAACAGGATGATGTGCTAGATCCAGCTGTGACTGCTGTCTGAATCTTCCGATAAATTTGAAAAATAAAATTGAAAAATTTTTTCCCTTTTTTTTTTATGTGGACTCTATACTCCCCATACAGCTTTGTTGTATGAGCAGTACGAGTGATTAAAGTAAGCAAAACCTGTTTAACTGTTTATACAGATACATATTCCTGATACCTGCTTATTGCTTTAAGACAGACTTAGTTTGAATCTATGTTTTAAGAATGTATATTTTGAGTACGATGCAATATAGGATGACATTTCTATGGTTACACAAGCCAGCTGAGTTGTAAATGCGCCCAGTGGTGGTTAAGTAAACATAAATTGCTCCCTGGGGTGCCTTGGCCTTGCTGTATATGCTGTTGGCCTTGGCATCATCCCTGAAACATTTTTACTGCACTACAGTAAAGATCCACAGCACAGTTTTTATTTCTAATATTTTGACTTAAAACTAATTCTGCAATAGGAAAAAAAAAAAAGACACCATCATTTTTCCATATCCACTCAACTTCGCTCCTTGTTCTTAAGAAGGGAAAATTCACAGCAATTAATCAGCATCAGCTTCTGTAATTGCAGTTACACATGTGTGTAGTGTTTGTGTTACATGGATAGGGTTTCACAAGGATAATTACATTGCGTCTCTCCCCACCTGGGCTCTGACACGTGTTAAACAGCTCAGACAGACACGCCCAACCACCTGTAAGAAATAACACACTCAAGTCAGACTGTCCGAGTCAGTGAAAGAAAAAGGAAAAGGGTGTGAGACTTTGAAACGAGCCATTTTGTGTTATTTTTCACATCCACAAAAAAAAAAAAAAACTGTGTGCAATTCTAAATAGAGAGAAAAATTGCACTTAAAGCAATGATTTTACATATGTGTCATCAGACTGTTAACTATTCCTCCTCTTAAAAGTGAGAACACCCTGGGGAAAAAAGAAAAAGGTGCATTTACATCCTTTTTCGTGCAACATCTATTTTCATAAAGCTTTTATTCAGTGATGGTAAGGGTAACCTTGATCTTGGCTGCAAGACCCAGTAGTTGTTTGACTCCAACTACAACTGAGTGAGTGTGACTGCTCCAGTAAATATTCCCTAAACCCCCTCCAACTGTGGATAGAGCAAATGATAAAGACTGAATAAGCCAGAGACAGAACAAGGCCCAGAGACACAGAGACGAGGAGTGATGTTTAAAAAAAAGGGTGATAACAGTGGTTAAGGCCCGCTCTGTCATTGAGTAAATCTGGCCAGGGCTATTTCACACTGTAGGAATCTCTTGTCAACATGATCAAAGGCTCACCCAGAGACAGGGCTTGTGGAGAGCACAAGGAACAGGTGACAGTGTCGACACACATAGATATTCACAAATGCACACAAAAACCCTCTCCCACCAACACCATGCACACTCATTCATGTTTGAATGAATGCACGGTGAGATCAGAAAAGCAGAAAGTGGCAGTTCCTTTTGTGTCTAGATAAGCCTGAGGGAAGTATATTTCAGAAACCAGAGGCAAACCATGCATCTATCATCTGAGCTTAAAAAAGCCACTTGAAGAGAGTCTGTGCAGGCTACATACCCACGCGTACACTCAAAGTTTGTAGTGGGTATGACAAAGTACATTCAGACTTTACAAGAATGAGTGTGACCATGTACCATATGAGCACAAAAATAATGAGACTAACACATGTACAGTGGACAGTCTAGCTATGAATGGTATAGGAAGCATGTGGGAGCCAAGTGCAGCTTCATGATGGATAGATCTAATATCGAGTGGGCCATATCCAGAGGGGGTGAACATAAGGCTATGTCATCACTGGCCCATCTCTCTCCATACCTTCCGTCATTGTTCACTCCCCGCTATAAACAGAAGGAAGTGGGATACGGTAACTCCCACACACCAGGACACACAAACACGCTCACAAGGACACATGAAACTGCAGAAAAACACACAAGAATTCACTGTATGTGCACACTGGCTCTCTCATTTAATTGCAGTAGAAATGAGACATGCACACAAACGCATGCATGCATATACACAATAACATTTTTACAAAGAGAAATTAATCCCGGGTGGTCTGAGAGGCAGCGATGTTTCCATTTGAGAAAGCTCTGTTTTTGAAATCACAGTATTCAGTTAGTACTGGCTTCAAACTGCAATTATATACTGTACATGCCCCCCCATTAACTATGTATTAGTAGTAAAGGGAAAAATAAATGTTTAAGAAGAGCGCAGAGATAGAAAATATGTCTGAAAGACCTCTGATGTACATCCAATATTGCTCGTTTGGCCATCTCTCTCTACTTTTCAGCCCTAGCCCAGATCGAGCTAAGATGCTGTATGTTTAACATGGGAAGGTACCACCTTAAACAGCCCATTATGGCCAATAGCTTTTGCTGTTTTCATAGAATATGAGAAGATTACACAGCACTATGACCGGCCAATTACGTCCTTCGCTAAAGCATACCTCTGTACCAACAACTCTCTAATGATGATGGCTTAAACGTTTTCACCAATAGACCCCTTTCAGCTGCCCTGGCAGTCACACACAAACATACTCTGCTGGTATAGCTAAATACACACGCATATATACACACACACAGCCGCAGATGCCCACTGAGTCAAATTGAATCCTTGTGTTATATGCACTGAGCATCTCACTGCATCACAAAGGGTTGTTTGTGTGCAAGCATGTGTATGTCATCCCCATGGGCCTAGTCTTGCAATCAGATTGAGGACTGCTCATTTGGACCTGGGGAAGACAGAGACAGACGGAGACAGACTAATAATGAAATATTGGCCAATCTCCAGTTTTGCCTTCTTTAATGAGATTATTGTAAAAGACTCTGAACAGCTGGCAAGATAAATTTCTGTAAGGTCTCTGCATGAGCTACACTACAAAAACAACCATTATTACTATCAATTGATCTTCAAGTTAATAGTGACAATAGTGATTATTTTCATTATATTAGTATCTTGCTTTTATTAGATTTGAGTTCATCAACATTTTTGATAGAAAGGCCTGGGTACTTTCTGCCTAAGTACTAGGTTAGTTTAGAGACTAAAGGAAGGAAAATGTCTTGCCTCTTGGGAAAAAGGTCTTAACCCAACAGCATAGTAGTGAGGGCAAATACCAAAATGAGCAGAAATACCCCTCGGTAGCAAGTCTGCACATTATTCCCCTGAAGCTATTCTCCACATTTTATGTAATACTCTGGTGAAACAATCTGAAAAAGGCATGAAATAGCTTTGAAAAGAAAAATAAATGGTTCAATTTATACAGCTTTCACTAGGCCACATGTTGAATGAACAGAAAGTACAAGACCTTGGCTCTTTTAAGTCAGTGACTGAATGTATTAAAAGCACAAATCCTTGCATGTTATACTGCTCTCTCTTTAGGACTATCAAAAAAGTGTCGCTGATGTTAAGCCTCAATGACAGGAATTATGCTACTTTTTCACTTCCTCAGTTCCCTTTCTTACAAACACCGCAGAGATTAGAAACATATGTCATCGCTGATTATAATCTTTCATTTAATAATGGAAAGAGTACAGTTTGACAGGGTAGCATCAGTAGATGCATAAAAACGTAGGCTATGAAAATGCTCTCCGCATTGGTCAGCCTAAAAAAAAAAACTTGTGGGCCAACTACAAACTACAAGTCAAATTTCTAATCTAGGATTAGAAAAAATAATAGATTAGAAATTTTGTCTCCCCAGTGATTGGGAGACAGAAACACTCGGTCAGAAAGGCCCAGGGGCAAGGCAAACAAGGTGGGCTGTTCCAGAGTTCAACCCAGAGGCAGGAGAGACAGACGAGGCCCCTCAGACAGATGACCAAGAGGATGGACAGGACATAGCAGCCCAAAGACTGAGTAGATAGACAGGACAGCCTGGAGGCTGAGTAGATAGACATAATAAGTGAAGAAACTGGAACCTCGACAACAGCAGGGCAGAAGAGTGACAAAGCTCAGACCTCTTTATAGATTGACAAGGAGCCAAGAAAAAAAAAGACACCTCTGGAGGTTGAGCTTGGGGCTGATGAAGGTGGAAATCAGTAGGCAGTTTCACTCTGAGCCTGGGCCAGGAGGCTAGACAGGCAGAAGGCTGGGAATACGGGCAGTTGGCCACCAGTCCAGACGTCTTTGCACTGCAGGCTGGATGTCTCCAACTAAGGCTGACTCAGGAGCTGGGACTCTTGAAAGTTCACCTAAACCAGTCCAAAAACTGGAGAGACAACATCGACCAACTCAGGGAATCAGCTAAGCCACGGAACATCGTTCACGTTAAGGTGATGATTATGTGGTGTGCAGCTGGGAGACTGAACATCGTGGAAGATGGTTTGCTAGAAAAGTGTCTGGAAAGGGACTCCAGTATTGGACTGGGCTGGGAAGAGGATGGCTCTGAGCTGTCAGAGAATGCAACAGGCTGGGGGAATTCAATTTGGACATATGGCTTGGGGATAGCTGGCTTGGAGTTGGGGGCAGGCTGTGGGTCAGAGGTGTTTAGAAAATCCCTGGCCCACCCATGCAAAGGAGGTCTGCAACCAAGGTCTCTCTGACCCTTCGCTCCACACCACAGCCAGGGTAACCTTCTTAATCACTAGACTGGGGGGGCTTTACTCTGCAAGACTATGCATTTAAATGAATAAGGTTATTCATGCTGGCCAGTTCTTACTTGTAATGGTTACTGACGAGAGAGGACCCAAACACAAACAGGTTAAAGTCCAATATCCACTACCTGAACAAGATCAACCATAAGAAAACAGTCAAACATGCAAAGAAAAAAAGTAAGCAACAGGCAAAAAAAAGTCTATCAAACAGTCCTTTTGCAAAAATAACCTGCAAAGAATACAACAAGGAATAAGGGAGTATAATAAGCACAGGTAAATAAATATTCATATAAATAACAAAATTAATTAGTTAATTAATTAATTAATTAATCAATCAATAAAAACAGGAAGACAAGTAAGTTAAAAGAAAAGGCAGAGAAGAAAGTAAAAAGTTGGGTAGGATGATAAACTAATAGAACACAGGTGTGAAACAATCCAGTAACTTAAAACAGATGTGATGGAAAACAAAGGCATATGGTTAAACTATCTGCGGTACATAACTAAAAATTGTTTCAAAATAAAATCGTTCCTAGCTGCTGGAAGATTGCTTTTCTTAATTAGATGTCCACTAATGATTAAAGTATGAAAAACTTCCTGTTTTTCTCTATGCTTTTGATTAGGTCTACTATGTTTAAATGTCAGCTTGATCCATTTGGTTGTCTGAATGAAATTTCTTACATGTATACAAGAATGCTGTGTATGTACACATTTTAGTTTTTCATTGTGAAACATTTTGAATTCACTCACAAATTAAAATTGCTCTTTTAATGCAGTTTGATTTGGTTTTTACCCAAAGTCTTAGCCTTCCTCTGACATCTTCTCGACATCCTTTTTCCATCCCCCTCTCCACTCAAACCTGTATCACCTCTGACCCTGGTCCAATTCACAACTGTCATTATGCAATTAACACCAATTAAGTCATTTGGTTGTAAGAATGTGTGTGTGCATCTCCATGTATGTGCATGCATGCTTTTGTATATGCGTTAAGTATGTGGATGTGTGTAAGTGCGCATGATAGGGCAATTACAGCAGCACAAGGGAGCCTTTTGGAAGCTGAGAGCACTGCAATCAACCAATCAGCCTTCAGATGGCTTTGACATGAAAAGAAAGCATGGCCTCTGCTAACCCTGGGGGTCAGCCTCCATTTACTATATTTACCCACTCAGGAATGACCCTCTGTGTGTGAAGAAAGAGACACAGATAGGGAGGGAGAGGGAATGATGAATAGGTATGGAAATGTCTAAGTGAGTAGGAGTGAAATAGAAAATGGGAGAATAGAAGGGAGGGAGACGTGGAGGGATGACAAGCCTTGGGGTTGTTGTGCAGGTGAATTGTAGCAGACGGGAGGGTGCGTTGATGTGTGGTGGTGGAGTAGAGAGAAGGGGATGGGGGGAGAGGCTTTCAGGTTGTGTTTGCAAAGCTAAAAGGCCAGCAGTTGGAGTCCATTTGCTAACAATTTCCCCTCAGAGAGTGGCTCTACACACAGAGACTACACACACACACACACACACACACACACACACACACACACACACACACACACACACTTATACAGAGCTCAGATGAGGAATGACAACTTTACACTATGCTGGGGCCATTAAATAGTGAGATGCTCATTCAAGATAAGAGGGCTGTTTCTACAAAACAAACTATAAAAAATGACAGAAATGAAAGAAAGGCAGTATTGGGTTACGCCAGCTGCTGTCAGTTATTTAAATCCACTCTTTATCCCAATAATACTAATGAAATCATTTAAGATTTACAGGTACTTTAATAATCCAAAAGGATAAATAAAATTGTTGAAGTGTACTATCTAGCAAAAGGAGAAAAAAAGAACAATTAAGTGCCTGGTAGATCATGCATTTTATCCAAACAGAGTCAACCTGGCACAGAATATATTTACAAAAAGAAATAAGAAATTACCTTCTGTGCTGGTTTTTATTGCAGTGGAAATGAAAAACTTTCAACGAAAGACACCCCTGTTGTTTTATTAACATATTGTGTAGGAGGTGTGCAGTGTTGTTCATTATGGTGAGCAGCTTTTGCAACATTCTTCCTTCCATAATAAGCTTTAGGGGTTCCAGAGCAGTCCTCAGCTCAGAGCCAGTCTTTTATATCAGTTTGCTCAGTTTCTGTGAATCACTGGTCCTGATGCTGCTACTGCAAGAGATGACTAACCCTCTCTACCGCAGATTTACAGAAGATATGCAACATCTTACTGAAAAAACTTTGATTGACCTAAGTTTCCTTATGTTGTCGTTCAGATAAAATGACTAAACAACAACAAAATGAGTGTTGTATTGGCAGTCTGAGGTGTACAGAGTGAGGAGAAATGGGCAGAGTACAGTCCCCCTTGGTACTCCTGTGCTGCTGACTAATGTCTTACGGTGCGTTCAGACCGTAATTTTTCGTGCGACGTGATTACATACAAAGTCAATGCAAAGACGCGAATTCGTGCCGGCGGCGCGAATGAGGTGAATACCGCTGCGCGAATGACAAGACGCGAATTCGCGCGAGTTCAGAAAATCCAACTTTGGCTAAATATTCGCGTCAGGACAGCCTATCATCGTTGAGATTCTGGACGACAGTGACGTGGACACAGATGGACAGGCGCTCCGCCTGATGAGAGAATGAAATGGATAGCCCCTTGAGCGAAAATTCGCTTGTTGTTTACTCGCGCGAATAAGGCGAGTAAATTCAACTACACCCGCGGTAAAACTCGCGCGAGCAACGTGGTGCGTCCGGTCTGAAAGCACCGTTAGATACACAAGCCCTCAGTTTCACAAACTGTGGTCTGATTGTCAAGTAGTTAATAATCCGGGTGGACATGGAGACATTCACCTATGTATTCTTGAGCAATTTGCATTGCAGTGCAGGCTGCTTTGTGTTAAATCCACTTGATAAATCAAAGAACATGATCCTCACAGTCTATCTGATTTGTCCAGATGAGGGAGGGCTTCCACAGCACTGGAACTTCACTCTTTACTCTACTAATCCCTCATAGCTTTTCCTCACAAACCCTCAGGACCCCGTGGCCAACATCATCTAGACCTGAGGTCTTATACTAGTTCAGTCTCTCCACCTGCTTATTCCCATGCTACAGGGGATAAGAAGGGGGTGTGGAGTCTGTATGGCTAGAGGACAAGGGAGGAAAGTACTGAAGGTCATCCTGATCTAAACCTGTCTGAAAACATATCTAGCTTATTGGCTGTGTCCAAACTTTCATCAGTTTGATCTACTTTCTCCTTGAGCCAACTGATCTTTTTCATCCCCGAATACATGTCTTGACAGAAGGAGAAGGCGAGATATGAACTGCGACAGTTGAATTCTTTAGGTACATAATATGACTGGAAACTCGTAGCTAACAGCTCAATATCAGGGGCATAATAATATGTCATTAATTACACCATCTGTCGTTAACAAGCATTGCAAGCTCTCTTCCTTTAGTCTTAAGCCCTGCACTCCCAATATTACTGCATGTCCTCATCATTACTCGAAGTTCATTGACTTTATTTGTCAGGGATCTCACATTCCCCATGACGATCAAGGGAAGAAATACTTTAAACTTCCTCTTCCTTGCTCTCCATTTGCTCCTGTCCAACTGCCTGCCTCCTTTTCGACTTGTTGGAGATTTGGAGTCTCACTCGAGGCAGTAGTTAGACTTTGGAAAGCACCATTGACTGCTTAAATACTTTCCTGTTGGCATGATTAGTCACAACCGATTTTAAAAGCAAAAATTTCACTTTTGTGTTCTTCTCCTCCCAACTAACCACCCTACTTATTGTTCAATAACCCAGCTGTGAGGTCTGGTGCCAGGGCTGGGTTGCAGAGTAGTGACCAAAATACAACAGCACCAGTCAGCCCTTCATCACAGCAAACAACCTTCTGGCTACAGAACAAGAGATGGCAGAAAAACCAGAACCAGACAGGAAAACTTGAAGAGAAAAGTAAAGAGAAGTAAACACAGATGCTTGGCATTTCCAGTGCTCCTGGTCAATGATATCACATATCTGACGAGGGGTACACAGGTTATTCTATATCCATTGTGTGCATATGTGTGTATGTGCGTATCAGAGCAAAACTGTCCTGCTCCAGGGATCTGAGATGTGGACTGTAATCAGGACCACATTACTCTGCCACAGGAAGTCCTCCAGCGAAGACAGGAAGCAGTAACACAAGGACCACATCATTAGTCTCGGCAGTCTCGAACCCCACAGCCAATAGGAGTCGTATACATAGTGGGAATGGGCGTAGTTTTTGGTGTTTCCATGACTGTGAACAAGTAGTACAAGTTTGCATTTCTGTGTGTGGTGCCTGCTGGCTGGTATTAATGACTTATTTGTTTACTGAGTGTAATGAATCCAGGTTGTGAGGATTTAGTAGAGTCATAGCAGAACTCTGAAGCAGGGTTGGGCTTGCCGCCAGAATACCAGAGATAAATAACTTTAGCACACACACACTTATACACAGATTCCCAGACAGCACAGACAAATGAGAAACAAATGGTTCCATTGTATGGTCCATACCTTGTTCCTCCTTCCCTCTGTCTTATAATGGCACAGTGAGAATGCAGTTTTGAAATTGGTCCGTCTTAATATCCACCACACACTCGCACACACATGCATACCCAAACTTCCTGAATACCCCCCATCGATAGCCCTCCTACAACATTTTTTACCACTCCTTCCTTCTCTGCTCTGCATCCCATCAGGACTAAAGAGGCTAATTTTGTTCGATGGCTTACAGGTGGCCGGTGCAAGGTGAACCACATCGACTCTGTTGGCTGACACACAGACACACACGCTGCAATGCAAAATTCATGCCTCTTAAGCCAACCCTTTTATATACCCAGTGTCAAACATCAAAGAGAGTAACACACCTTTACACACCTCAAAGGAACCAGAGACACACAGTCATGCGTGTGTGCAAAAAAACATGCACACTTACATTAAAGCATCCAAACTCAAACATATGCACACTCGTAAACTTTAAAGCATGAGGGATTTTCAACAAATGGTTTAAGGGTCAACCCTCGGCCTGGAACTATCTCGTGTTTCCAAACAGAGGAAAATCGTTCCAGTGCTTTAATTATAAAAAGAAAAAAAATGTCTTATAACTGTTAACCTTTACGCTCTTGTCTTTAAAAACTGCAACTAATACTAAGTGTTATACAACTGTTACAAATATGTGCCATGCCATGTGGAATGAGCTTTGCTTCAGCTCCAAGTTTGATTTAATTCAATACCCATAATTTGATCATTAAGTGGGAAATTTCTACAACTTAGTACATGTCACCTTAAATCTATGTGTGCTGCATCAGGCAGAGTCATACACATGTGCATATTATTTTAATGCGCTGTGTTTTTTAACATTCACTCGCACAAGCTTTACATTGTTGGATATACATCTGTCTCTTTCAGTCAAGGTTAAGAAGTGAAATGCCAAATTATAGGACCAGGTTGAGAGATTGAGCCCAAATTCGATCTGCAGCCAACAGAGGTGTATGTGTGCAATGAGTGCATGACTGTGTGTGCACTTCTACACATGTAGATTGGATTGCAGCTCTTTGAAGCCATGCCCTTGCCTTCATTAAACACAGTCCTACAGCCTGGAACAGCTTTCTGGGAATGTGTCAATAGCTCACGCAGACACATGTGAAAAAAACGTACACATTGCAGTGCCAGTAAAAATGACCATTTTTCTTTGAAGTCTGTGTCACTGTGCAGAATGATAAGATGAAAGCTGATCATCCTTCTGAGAAAAAGCTTGCAAAGCTTTGAGTTTACTCTGTGCCAACAAGCCTGCACCTAAGCCAGGAGGGCTTGATGGGTGCCAAGCTAACTGCTACACGCCACACTTATCAGCTGCTATCTGATTGGACAGTGATGGTAGGCTCCCACTTGGAAATTACAGATTAAAAATGAACAAGATCTTCTGACAAACAAGGTCCTTTGAAGTTCTTCTGCACATGTGGAACCCAGACGGAACCTTGACAAACTGGAAAATGGGAGATATGGAAGAACACAAAGTCAAATAAATACAGAGAAATATATTTTTCTTCTGTGTTTTTTCCCCCTTTATTTAATAACTTTTACACAGTGTTTTAAGACTAACTTTTAGAAATGAGAGTAGGAAATGAGAACACACTTTATGACAACACTAATACTAGACTATGAGTATCACTGTTACACCATAATTATCTGGACTGACATTTGCATAATTTTATCTTTCAAGTATGGAGTGACACATGTCATATCAGTGTGACATCAATGTTTACAAGACACTATTCAAATTTGAAAAAATTCTAATAAATATTAGGGCAAAATCAGTCATTTACAATAAAAGCTAGTAGTATTATTTTTATTCTATGTTTCTAGTTACCTCCAAGGCTTGGAAATATGAGGTTTCAGAAAGCAAATTTAAGCACATTTTTCCAGAAAACCCTCAGGTTTTAGAGGGCTGTTTTAAACAAAACAGTAGGTCTGAATGGATAAAGCAACCTCAACAGTCTATTTATAATATCAAAGTGCATTTTGCAATACATTAAAAAAAAAAAGCTTAAATAGAGTAAAACTGGGAAGTTTAAAAGAAAGACATTCAGATGAGCTGCAATTCTACATCGAGTCTATGTCCTCAATAACATGTTTTCGTTTGAAATCATAATTTTGAAGTTAAAACCATCTCAATTCAGATGAGCGTTTTGGCTCAGTTTCAGAGATGATCACCATCAATACGAGTCTGAAAACGTATCACACGTTTATCCACTGATAATGCCCTCGATGAAGGAAACTGTCATAGGTTGCTTCCTTCGTATTTAGGCAGCAGTATCATGATAAGAATTCAGAATTTAACTGCACAACAGCTTCAAGAATAGGCACAAAGACCTATAACCTCTTATCAATCTTGACTTCTAGTCAAGGGTCATGCGGCGTCTTCATTTATTTGTGTGACAAATAAAAGAAGAACATGTAGCGACTAATAAAACTCAATCACTCATCAAATGTTTGTGGATGTCTGACAGCAATTGCCTTATCGGGCCTTATCAGCAGCTTTTTAAGTTTATTTGGTATACAAACTAGTCACAGAAACTCACATCATACTATATCAACACTTACTTTCTTCAGCCTCTTTTGATGTAGTTTAGTACCAATCTTAAAAATCAAATTGTTTTTCTTAATAATAAGAGCAGACTTTCTTACTGTCTCTCGATTATCAACACCAATTGGCTTGAACAGTAAGATGCTCGGCTCTACTTGAGCAGAGTATCTGCCTTTGACAATCATGACGTGTGCTATGATGTTTGATTAGACTCGTGTGAAAGTGGGGCGAATTGAGACTGTGACAAGTGCACGCCCGATAATCCTTCATTGCTAAAAACTGCTTAGAACACATATTTATTCACTCTGTTGGCTACCGAAATCTTAGAGGCAGAGACAGTGGCTTATGTCTCCTCTCCTTTGACTGATCTATAAAAAATTGGTAGCAACTTCACAATAAACCCTAAATATTTGTACAATAACTTCATTTTGCTATTCAGCTGTTGAGCATGCACGCGGCATCAACCATGTGCTCGTCACACGGCTCAAAAGACTGCATTTGTGCATCTCCCTCACAAGCGGGCTTTTCTTCTCACAAATATTGCTCTGTGCACTTCGGTGACAATACTCCTTTGCGAGGATGGCGTTTCATTTGCACCACATGGACATGCCTATTCTTTACGTGCTCTGCTACTAATACTAACTAACTGCCATGCATACCACCTTTAGGAAGGATTAGCAAAGTCAACTTATAAACTGTCTTTTTATTCATACTTGTACGTACAAAAGAAAATGTAAAACAGGTAAAAGGGAGGACAAAAAAAGAAAAGATAGAGTGAAAGTAAGATGGGGTAATCTTGGTTTCTTCTGTGTTGAGGCATGCGGGCAGTAATGGAATGGCCTGCTCACACGCATTTAAACAAGGGCTTATCCCAATACTTTGATACACCTCTTTATAATTGCCTTTGTACATTTTTGTGCGAATATTTAGTGTATGTGTGTATGGGCGCAATGTTGTCCTGTCTGTCAATCTTGGTCATTACGCTTAATCCCAGGGATGACACTCTCAATCCTCTCTGTCAATCTGGGCCTTTGCAGTGGCACTCAAGCAAGGATCTGGGTTTAGCACTTGCCCACTCTCCCCACACATACACACGCAAGCACACACACTCACTTGTCAGGTAACACCAAAGCAGGTCGCAAAGAGAAGAAAGCATTTTTGCTTGGCAAGAAAAGCAAACAACTATCCCACATCTGTACATGTGTGAGAGAATGTGAGGAGAGGGGGAGAATGTGTGTGTGTGTGTGTGTGGTGGGGAGCTGAAGTTAGAGAAAAAGACACACAGATGCATTTCAGGCATAAAGAAAAAGGAAATCAAGCAACACGTGCGTTTGGAAACTAATCACTGACACGTAGCGATGATAGAAAATGACTACACGGAGGATTTATTCTGATCAAGAAGCAACTCCATTTGCATTCTAAGAATATTCTGTAGCTATTCATTTTTCTAACTATCAATTCTCCTCTGTCTGTCCTCTTCACCCCTCTCCTCATTATTCTTCCACTAAAAGGGAATCTGAGAAATGTCCACAAAACATCTTTCACCAGTTGTTAATACTGTTTCTGCTTTGCCATGATAAAGTCACGGTATGTTGTCTCATTTCATCTATGCACACAAAGACACACACACACACCCCTATATACAACAAAAGTAGATCCCATGCATGCTGGCACACAAACATTCACTTACTTGAACATTTCTTTTATTGTAACATGAAGACTGACGCACAAATACTTCTCAACACATTCAAAACTCTTGTTGCTCCTAATAAAATCTTCACATTTTTTTCTTTCTCGCACTTCTCTGACATCAGAGTGTATGCGGTGGTAGGATGAGACAGAGGTAGAGCTGACTGAGTTGACACAACAACCTATACCTATGATTAAATGTCTGGCCTGTGATCTCAGTGTGTGAGTGGAGTGGACTTACCACCTTTGCTGATCTGGGAATTATTGGCCCTTGTTAACCCCTGATGTTGAGGGGAAATATGCTCTCATAAGGTGGCGTCTTTTAAGATCAGTGAGGCCACTGACAAGTGTATTTGAGCCCCATAAAGATAAAATTCTCAATGCCATTCTGAGCAAGCAAACCAAAATCTTTTTCGCTAAAAGGAAGAATACCTGATAAAAAAAATTTAAAAAAAAAACAGAAAAACTTCAGTAGGTGAAAGAACGAAAAACATTCATTTGTGGATGGTTTGCATCCAAGTTAAAAAAAGGCAGACTTGAGGTTTTGTGTAAATGTGTCAAATGCCAAAGAGTTATTCTTTTGAACATGTACACAAACACACTTGTGCACACAGACATCATACAATAACATAAACACAAACAAATTATGGCTAAACCCAGTTATTACTTAAACAAACAGGGTTAGACTGAATGAAACGTCTGCTGTGAAGGACACCACTTCCAGACAAAAATGCATGCGTTACACCAAGACAAGAGAAACACACACATCCACTGTGTATCTTACACAGACTGTGTGGGAGAAATAGCTATGTATATGTGTAATTAGAAGGCAAAAACAGCACAAACATATGTTTGTATGTTATTTACTGGCTTGCACTTCAGCCCATTTGCGCTGCAGTACAGATGGGCCTTCTAAGCCAGGGGTCCCCAACCACCGGGTCGCGGACCGGTACCGGTCCGCGAGACATTCCAAACCGGGCCGTGAGATTGGGGGGGAAAAAAAAAAAAAAAAAAAAAAAAAAACAATTTTTTTTTTTTTTTTTTTTTTAAAAAGACATGGAAATCGGGAATTCTTTCATTTCACTCGCTAGATTCTATACTTGGAAACTGCATAGATTGCATTATAGGAGGCCGATTGTGCACGTTTATTTTTTTCAATGATGACTGTCTGTCTGTCATCATATCCTAATTTGTAAAAGCATCTGCTAAATGTAATGTCTGTTGAACGTAAAGTACAAAAAAAAAAAAAAAAAAAAAAAAGTATCCCCCCCCCCCGACCGGGCCGCGGGAACAAATTGCAGAACCAAACCGGTCCTTGGTGCTGAAAAGGTTGGGGACCCCTGTTCTAAGCCATTGTTTTCAGTGCTACTAAACACATGGTGCCTTTTTAGACTAGTAGGAGGCTGAAGCAGGCCAAGAATGAACATTTTTATGTGTGTTGTGTGCTGTCTAACATAGGCACTAAATTCTATAAATAATGGTTTTATCATACAGCGATGCTTTCCTTAAAACGAGACAAAATGTGCGCCTGTATGTGTGCAGTATGCATACATACACACATGTTGCTATTCCTTACTAGTAGAAATAGCTTTATTGATGAGGGGGATATATACAGCTAAAAATGTTGAATTTGTGGACCACGTTCACAGGATAAAATGAAGGAAATTTAAAAAAAATATATAGCGTAAACTAACAGAATTACCAGAAAAAGATACACTGAAGAAAAGTGTGACAAATTTGACATAATATTGCTTTGACACTCCTCTTTGCAAGATTTATTTTTCAACAGTTACTCTGCACAGCCATCATTCACAGAGGTTAAAACAGGGAGAATGGAAAAAAAAGAGGAGGTGGGGATACATAGAAAGAATGTGACTGGGAAAGAGGAGGGCTAAGAAATTAAATTGAGACATAGAAGGGAAAGACAGATTGTATCCATTCTGGTATGCCATCTTTACGATCTGTCTGTGAAAGAGCAAGTGAAATTGAACTCAGGTGTGGTGTGATGCTGAAAAAGCCCATTTCCTCATTAGACCTGTAGAATTCCACATAAAAAAATGAACAAATACTTTTTCTATAAAAGAAAGAGTGAGTTTTCTGTCACTGCGCAGTGAAACCTGAGAGGGGCTTTGCTTATGTGCGTGACAGAGTGTTTACATTGTCTTCCCCTCCCATCCCTTCAGATGGGAAGAACACCGGGCCTCCGACGGCTCTGTTCCTGTCACACTACCTGTCTGTCTGTGGGATCTTGTTATGGAGAACATGTGCTGGCTCTGTATGTGTGTGCGTGTGTCTGTGCAACTGGGAAATGCCAACAAGTTCTCGGTCCTCATTACAACCAGCTTAACTGCTCAAGAGTGATGAGTTCAAGAACAGACGGAAAGAAAGGAAGCCTAGGAAGGGAGAAAATACTGCAACTAATAGCCATGATTCTGTTCGCAGTCTCGACTGCTTTATGTTGCATCGCACACTCATCACAAGCCCTTCTTTGTCTTTTTTTCTAACCTGTAATTTATTTAGTGATGCAAGCTACACCTTACCTCACTTCCCTTCGGGTACAGAACCTGGCAGCTGACTAAAGCACTACTCACACCAAATATACTCAACAAACATGTCATCCGCTTCCTCATTCGACCGATCCAGTACCCACAGAATAGACTACTTCTGACCTCACAGACAGAGAGAACATACTTTTGACCTTTCTGCCTTCCCAGAGCTATGTCGTGAGAGTAGAACAAAAGCAGTGAGCACAGGAACAGAGCAAATTAAATGCCAGCTAGAAACATGGATCCTTAAGGAATCCTAGTATTAGCCTCCTAGCTACTGCTCACAACCCTGCCCATACTATTCACTGTCCCTTAAGATACAAACGCCATCTTGAAACTTGAGGCTTTTCGCTTTTCATGAGTTTATAGAAACAGCAGCACTATGTTAATGCAATCAGATCAGGCCAAACATCCTATGGTTGCTACAGTGTCACTCACACCCCAGTGATCTAATCTGATTCATAATCCTGACACCTGGAATGACTACTCATTACACTGTGATGCTGTTCTGAGATCAGTATTGGGACCACCCAGCATTACAGATAATCCCATCGCTACAGGGTTGAAGACTTGCCACATATACACTCTTACTGGCCATTTCACTCTTGGATAGGATGTTAGAGACGAACAAAAGTTCAATTCCATCTATTGATGACTAGTGTTAATGTTTTCTCCCTCCAGACTCATCTCTGCTTTTGGTGAGAGACAATAATAAATAATCTCCCTTGCAACCTCGGTCATCTGATGTACAGTTAATATCTGATATGGTTCTTGTTATAGGTGGATGATGGCAGTGTTTTTAAAGACCAGTCTGAGTGTCAAAGGTTGTTTCCTCTGAGAATTTGATGTGAAACATTTCATATTTCTTGAATTATTTGAGATTTTCTTATGTCAAACACCTGTGGTGTCACTGAAATAGGAGTTAGGACTTTTTCAAACCATAGTCAATAATCAAACCATAAAACAGGAAAAGACACAGTGCGTTGGCAGCAGTGGCATGATACCAATAAACCTGGATGCTGTCAACCCTTTTCTGGCCCAGAGCAGATTGTGTCTACACAATAGTTATCAGGATCAAAATCTATAGTATTTGAAGCAAAGGCTCCTGATTAAAATCTAAATATTGCCTAATTTTAAATCTCTACACTGCTCAAGCAGGTTACTTAGAGTAAAGTGTCATATTGTGTCATTTCAGACAAAGCTTTTGTAAGTTTATTTGGTTTAAACACATTATACACTTGAGCAGTGTGGTTTCTATGAATAATAGATTTTGCTGAAGAAACCCCACTAATGTTAAAAATTTGACACTCAGATAATACATTTGTTCTAGTAGTATGTTGTAGTATATAAAAAAAAAAAACTCCCAAGGATACTTTGGGCAGCCACCTCTACACTGAGCGAGGCTAACTCAGCAGAAACACAGAGCGGGGCACTGCTGGTTCTGTTTTAGTCAGTCAAACACGCTCACATCAAACACACAGCCAGCGGCACTCTGCGAGATATGGAGATTGAGAAAGAGAAGAAAAGAGCAGGGAGCGAAGGAAAGGCAGTGAGAGATGCATCAATTCAAAGTAACCACCAAAGTTGAGGCCCAGGGATAAACAACCAATCAGTAGAGGATCGCAGTCTTGCCCAATCAAAATGCATTCCATTGAGAATCCTCTCCAGACCAAACGAATAAATCCCTGGAGGTATGCACAAAAACATGAGACACATATACACTGTGACCTAGATATACAGCAGCATCTTAACTCGGTCCTGACCATGTCTGCCCTTCGCACAACTAAAATGCAGGGAGCCTGTCTTCAATCTACCCCCAGTCTCAACAGTAGTGTAAGTGAGTTGTACTTTATTTGTGTGAGTAGGTAGGAGGGGGTGAAAGAGTGTCCATGACTCCACAGCTGACAGATGGCATCTGTGTCTGGTCTCATCAATGGCGAGTACAACTCTGTTTCAGAGAGTACAAAACAGTATGTCTGCATGCTTGTGATCTTGTGGGTGCGTGCATCACTGTGTTTGTTAAGCAAATACTGTATACTTTCTTAGGTCTGAAGCAATAATGCTGTAAACAACAAGGGTAGGGGATCTGTGTGTGTGCCCAGTGAGTCAGTGCTTGGCTATGTATGTGCATGCATGTGGCAGTTGTGGCTCTGCCAGAGTGTGAACAGTGTTGCATGAGAGAGTGTGGCTGTATGGACCCCTTCTTGGCAGTGGCAGTGTAAGCCGAGGAGGGTCTTACACGAGCTCTAATCCTTTGCTGAATGTCATCTTACAAGTGTGGCTTTTCCACAGTCACAGATAAGAGGAGGAGGAGGAAAAAGAGTGAGTTCTGTTGCACATGTGTACGTTCTATACATAGGTGTGGAAATATGTACGTGTGGGGCATTCCAAAGGTACTCCATGTAAAGCAACCTGGCCCACCGGTCTGACATCCGAGGATGGCAGCAGCAGTGACAAAAGTTAGCTGTGAGGGACACACTGAGCAGTTACAGCACTAATCTGCTTGTCTGAGCAGATATGGTGACGCAGAGAGAGGTCGTTCTGGCATCCAATTCTAAAGTTTTACTGGAAAACACAACCTGACTGGAAACACTACACACCCCAGCAAGCTGAGCTGAGTTGGACTGACTTTCATTTGGGTCTTGAGTTTATACATGCTTTTAGCTGTGAGGGGCCCAAATGAGAAGTTTATTCTGTAACCTTAAGACTCATGGGCTTTAAAACATTTTACTGGCCATGTCATATGGGTGCTGTGCAACATTAAGCCCATGACCCAATTTTGAATTTGTAGCCTAACAGACATTATACAAGTCTAAAAAGGTCACGGATAAAGAATCTCTTCCTATTTGAGGAAAATAAATGATCCTATCTGGTCACACAAATGAAAATGTTGGGATTTTGACCAAAAAACATGAGACATCTCGCCTTTTTGCAAGCTTACTAAACGTAGACAAGTTTTGGGAACGTGTTCAGCTAATGTGAGAAATAAACTGCAGCCTACTGTTATACGAGGCCTAATTAGTGGTCAACTCTTAATGTTGAATGACAGTCCAAAGGTTGTTGATGTTATTACAGCAGTTTCAAGATAACTCAAGTTATGAAGCCTCTCCACTGACTCTGGATGGGGATTCAGAGAGAAGAAAAAAGTAAATTCCTGTTACTTTCCCTCTTCAGTTCTACAAGGAGTGTCTAATAGCAGCTCAGGCATTCCTATAATGGGGAAAGAAAATAGAGAAATTCATTCTGCTATTACCTAATAAAATACATTTAGTGTTATTTCTCCACCACAGTGTTTCCGCGGATGTCAATCTTGATCATAAATATTTGCTTTCTATTAGGTACTTTAAGTGTGTGTGTGTGTGTAAGTATTTGCAGTGGTGCTTTGGTTGGCGTATCAAAAGTTCTGTGCAGTATGTTGCAGAGTGCGACATCCTCTCAGTGAGCGGTCACATAATAAAGTCAGCAGGTGTGAGTCTTCAAGTTTGGGGCAGCCCCCACCACTCACATTCCCACCTCCTGTTTTCTGAGTCTGAATATATTCCTTTGCCTTGGAGCAGCAGCCACGTCTATGACTGACAGCCTGGGGGTGGGTCTGCGTGTTCAAAAAGGAGAAATAAATTGCAGTGTGGGGAACAACAGAGGCACAGCCTGTGTGGCTGTTTTAGTGCTTTTGGTGTGTGTGTGTGTGTTTGTGCATGTGTGTTTTAAAGGGAGAGAGAGCAAGGAGAGTACAGGAAGTCTGACGAAAATAACAGCTTTAAAGTGAAAAGACTGGGATTCCCTTTTCCCTGTCTCCAAATCCTGATACCTCCCTCTATCAGTGCGGCTTTGTGGATGTTCAGACTTTCTCTTTAGGAAGTAATCCAGCATGAACAGGGGATTTGACCTGCACGTCGTCCCACAGAAAGCTCTCTCATGCACAATCATTTCGCTCTCTGTCTGATTTGCAGGCACACTCACGCACAAATGCATGCAAGCACTCAGAGAGCCTCCCCAGGTGCATGTTTCTCCTGAGGGAAAGGCTTTTGTGTGCTGCCATCCCAATAAGCTCAGAAAACACCCTTTTAATCCTGCCAGGATCTCTCTCTCCATCTTTCTTTCTCTTTTTCTCGTACTTGATCTTTCGTTTACTCGCACACATACACATGACATTCACGCACACACCTGGCTGCACACTGTGAGCTCGCCGAAGGTATTTTAATCGATGAATCTATTTTGCAGTTTGTCTTCAACATCACACTTTACCACAAAATACTGGAAAATGTTTTGCGGTTGTGGCATTTGAAGAAGTGATGCAGATAAGCGATAAAACATATAACAGAGAATAAGCGGGGTAGGAGAGGGGAAAAACAGCAACAGTTTGAGGTGTACTGATTTATGGCTGTGGGCTGGTTTGCACAGTGAGCACAGAGAGGAGGAGAGAGGAGGTTACAGACACAGACAGAATTACACCTGGCATGTTCAGACAGAGAGGGAGAGATGAAACACTTCACTAAAAGTATTCCAGCTTACATACCTATATTATATACAAACCGTTCACGTTGAAATAATCATTTTGAATTAAAGTTTTTAAGTTCTATTAACATGTTTAAGCCTATCCAAACAAGATTACACCAGTATTCAGGGTGAAAGATCATAATCTAAAACTACATGAAATTATGAATTTTAGATGGTAAACTGTGGAGCAGATATTAAAAAACGCTATGTCATTACAGTTTTGTTACATTAGAGAAAGAAGTCTTCTGATATTTTCTTCTGTAATACCTTGCAATTATAATAAAAATAACTGACCTTAGAACTGCTGAACTTAGATCATATGACTCATAATAACTGAATGCATCAATTAAAATAGGTTTTTATCATAAAATCTTGTTTCTCAACCTTATTTAATGATCAAAACTCCATGCGCTCGTCTGATTAGTTAATAGATCATCAGTTAAGGAATACACACATATCTCATTTACGATTAATATGTGAACAAATTAATTGGTTTTCAACTAAAACATTGTTTTTTTTATTAAAATGCAGCTAATTAATTTATATGAATTCATTTATGTGTGATGTAACTGTGAGTAAACATTTCTTGACTGATGATTAATTGACTACTGATTTCATCAGACCATAGAAAGGTCAAAATTTACTAAAATATTTCTTGACATCAACATTGAGCTTATTGAAAAGACTGTTGTTCATATGTCAGTAATGGTGAGCAAAAGGAATGAATCTTCCAGCATTTTATCAAATATTCAAATATTTGATTTTTACCCTTATCAAAAAGTGTTACCGACAGACTTTGAGAAGGGGGGCCTTGGATGAAAGACCAGCCTTTTGTGCTTAACAAAATGGTTTCAAGACAAACCTCTAAATTCTACCACTATCTTCACAGTCAAGTGAGCCATTACAGGCAGTTGAGTGATGTAAGAGGCGGGACCTATACAATCAATTAGCTGCAAAGCTCTTCAGATCCACATATTTTAGTACGCCCAAAGTTGCCCACACACGACTTTGTGGATTCATTTTGATTATAAAAGCAGCACGCACATGCTAATTCTCACTGCATGGATGAGAACTGATAGGTCGGGATTTCCTTGTGATCACAGAAATAAACCCATTTATTAGGTGCTACTGCACACTTGAAGGTTTGCATGAGCTGATGTGTGTGTGGCCGTGTCTGTGCGTGTGTAATGAGTGTGTTGTGGGTGGGAAAACGGTGCTTACTCAGACAAAATGCTTTAAGATGCAGACATCAGGTGTCTCACTGTCCTCTCCCTCTTTCAACTTCAAAAAAACCACAGAAAAAAGGAAACACGAATAAACTTGTTTGCATCACAACATCGTCATTTGTTCTTTCTCTCTCTTCCTCACCTCCTCCTCCTCTTGTCTGCTGGGGCAGAAGTGTCTCTGGGTTCTGTCTGTCTACAACTTCATATGCAGACAATGACAAAGCAATTCTGTTGCTGCTCATCATTTGCCGTCTTAAAAGTGACATTCTGCAAGGTGTTTAAAAAGCAATATGTTCTTGTCAAATCAATCATGATGCCACATTACTATAGTAAAAACAAGAAGCCAAGGTTTGATGGAACACCCATCTCACAGTATTTGATCGTTTTTTGCAGAATGCCAAATTCCTATCAGTCTTGGCTCTGATGCATTGTGCATTTTTAGACAGATGACTTCTTTCAGTTCCAACATGCAGCATGCACAAGGGTCAGTGCTCAGGTGTTTCTGGGTTAATAACTGCTCTCCACTCATGTTCAACTGGTGGAACAACCTTTGACATCACAGACTGATGATACTGACAGCTGGCTGAAGGATGGCCTCGGTCAGACACCTCTTCTGACCTCTAAGCTATGGTTCACCGATGACCAAAGACACATGGCATAGAAACGCTTCACAAGAGGAAATATCAATTTACCTAAACATTACTAAAAATGTACACATATCTTGGGCTCAGTGACTTCGACACTAAAGTAAGTAAAAACATTAGTTGATAGATTATCAACTTTTTATGAGGCGTTTTCATGGCTTGAAGAAAGTTTTTCAATTACATGTAAGCTTTTAAAACAGAGTGTTGTGTAACTTCTCCTCATAAACAGTTCTGAATAACAAATACAGCCTCTTAAGTTTAATGTACTTGTTTTCTTTTTGGTGGCAGGTGTTCAGTTTTGCCCCAAGACTTTACAATATAATCAAATTCAATTTTCATACAGATCCGATTATCTCTTTTACTGACTCCTGACTGTTTGCAAAATACAGAACTAGAGCAACGCATTCATTAAAGCTTACTGAGTTGTATTGATAAGAAGGGAAAAATACGCCTTCGGGGAACTTCAACATGTTCTATCAGCTTGTCGTAATTAATGTGTGAGGTAATTGCTGTTTACACCCAAGATTCAACCTGGCAAACAGAGCAGAAAAAGTGGCACTGCAACTCCATAAACTGCTGGCATCATTTTCTTTGGAAGACAACCTCAATTAAAATGAACAAAAGATGATTAACTCAACCAGCTAATTAAAGCTTGGGTTCGACCAAGTGTTTGAAAGAATATTAACAACATGAAACTGAACAAAGAGACGGATAACTAAGCACTGCCATTCAACTGATTTCCCAAGGTCACTTCACTGACTTCCTGTATATTTGAATATCAATTCAATGCACAACAAGATTGTTTGAGTTGTCTCCTCTCTGCGAAGGAGAAATATTAAGAGGTTTGTCATAGGAAAACTGACTTCTAACTCACAAATTTAGCCCTTGTTCTACGGAACAGCTTTAATGATCTATACATCCATCTCTGCCCCAGTTCCATATAAAGAATTTCCAGATAAAAGTCAGCATTTAGTTAATTTTGTTATTCATCATCAACAAGCAAACCCAGCAAGAGAAAACAAAACATTGTTCCACAAATGAACAAGCATCTATAATGAAGCCTACCCGTTAATTGTTTTAGGACAATCATACACTATGGGCAAAACTCTTAGAACTGACAAACGTCATACATGTGAAAATGTTATCCTTTTTTTTTCTATCACTAGTCATATACAACTTAAACTATGCTCAGTATGTCGTGAGAAAAATAATGTTCTTTAACAGAATGAATTCCGATCGAAGCCTAAAGACTGCAGACAGAAAGCACGGATGGAAAGGAACAAGTCATCAGAGAAACAGAATGCTATTCCCTCTGAAGTTATGGAAACGCGACTGAATGTGTGCGTACCTTTAGAAATTCAGAACATCTTGCTTACTTTTGATTTAACCCTAACAATTTTAATTAGACGTTTCAAAGAGGTCAGTTTTGAGTTCAGGTTTGGTAGAAAGAAAGGAGCTTAAAACAATCGGAAATGAGGGGCAAGCCCAAACATTTTGGTTACACCTTAGATTAACTGTAATTTAGAATGACAAATGGGATTGAGAATTTGCAGCCCTAGTTCAGTTTTCTGTTTATTCTTTCAGAGTTTACTTTGTGTACACAAGAGTGGGACATTCATTGGCATCACGCACGGGCAAATGAAAGCAGTTTTCTTGACTTGTTTTAACCTGAACAAGGCCTTTCTCCCTTCTGCTTGCACACACATGTATTTGCGCATGCACACACATATTTACACAAACATATTGATGTGCCTGCTTGGAAAGCCTCTCAGCCTCTTTTTGCTTTATATGGTACAAACAACTTCACGGTGGGATGAAAGCATTATGTTTCCAGAATTTCTTGTCCTCCAACTGAGTTTCTCTTCTTTTGGCTCCAGGTTCTTCTTTTTTTATCTTATTTTCCCATCCCCATCTCCTGTGGTCTTTGAACATTCTTATTTCATTAGAGAGGTTGGGATGGGAGGGTGACCACAGTCTCTGCAATCAACAACAGGACATACACAACCTAAATAAGCCAATCAAAGTCCAGTATCCTGTAAGACAGAGCGATGGCTAGCCAATACAAATACACACCTGGATGTTTAGAACTAAAACTTGCCAACTCACACTCAGCACTTAGGTGTGTGAGGAATTCAAATTGTAGCCTAGTGCTGTGACTCAAGGTTATCCTTGAGAGACACAAACGAAATCTATCATACACACATGTGCAGAGACACACAGATTCCCAGCTATTTGTCTATCTATGCTGTCATCTCTGTTTGCTCATATTAGGGAGGGCTCACTCAGGGACAGGATATGGGGATTAGCCCGGGCCTTATTGCACTGTAGCTACATACCACTGAATGGCTCCCATCTGTTCTCCAATGGAGAATGGCAAACACACGTTTGCTGCGTGTTGCCAAAATAACAGGAGTGGATAGATGAGCAGCACTGATATTGCTAGCCACAACACCACTCTGCACTGAAGGCTAATGTGCCTGGCTTATTCTATTAGGCTGGGATAAGAAGCACGAATATACACACGTATACGCACACACGAATACACTCCACATCAAGATATCTGATTGTTACTAAACCGGTGGGCTACTCGCAGGTCCAAGTCCAGGTTCACCTAGAGGAATATGAGTTAAAACAGAGTAAAGCTAAGCTCTGAGATAGGTGGAAAGAAAAGGAGAGATGGAAAAAGATGGAGAGACGAAAAGAGAAAGAGAAAGGGGGCAGTGTGGTCTGTTTCATTACAGTGAATCCTGACACTGCTGCATTCTCAGCACACATGGACTGGATTATAGGCTATGTGGGCTGCTCCAGCACAGTATAGCTCAGCAACACTCTCTTGAAGACAAACACATACAGACACTTGCAAACGCATGTACAACGATCATAGCTGAACACACTTAAAGAAGACAAACCATTTTCTCTCACACACAAGTCATATAACTCTTAATCCCAAAAGCAAAAGGCTGGGGCAAAGTGCACGACAACTAAGACATTGAGGTTTGAGACAGAATCTGCTTTTGATGGTCCACCTGTGGATTACTGGGGAAGAGAATGAGATGCACTGGAAACTATAATTGTAGCATGCTGGTCTTTTTCCCATATAAATACAAAAGCAACCTTTCCCTCTCCCTCTAAGACTCTCATTCCTCACGTGTACATTTATATATCCATCTTTAAATTTATCTTATAAATTTCCCATCTCTCTTTGCCATGCACACACACACACACACACACACACACACACACACACACACACACACACACACACACAAAAGCTTCAAGGAAACCATAACCCTCGTAGCACAGACCACTTTCTGCATGGCCATGTTCAAAGGCATCCTGAGTCGATGGGGGGGCTTCGATATAAAACCCCCCGAACAGGAATTATGCTTTATGACTCAGCATTCTTTGTTTTATGCATTTTCAGCTCGCAGCCTTAAAAAAAAGACACCATAACTGTTCTGCATTGTTTTGCAATTAACAACCCACACACTGGCACACAACGGGGTGGGGTAGCATGTAAAATTTTACTTTGACAGAAAAATCAGTGTGCAGAGAGGCAGATGCATCCATCTCTGGTTTCTCTCACCATGTCATTTTTATCACCTAAGGGCTCCGGTGGGCTCACTTTGGGCTGCTGAGTGTGTATAAGTCTAATCACATAGTTACCTATAGAGCTACAGAGTGCATGCACCACAAGCTGCACAACCAGCATATAGGTACTTCACAGAAATCACCCATAATCCTCTGAATCAACAGACGCTTTTCAGTCGTCTTAAATTCACAACTAATGGAAACAGAGTCAGTATCTATTTCACTCTTGTCCCTCTGAGTTGGGTAATGCCATGGTTAGAGTGGTACCATCAATGTTGCCTACAAAACGGTTACTCAAGCCCACTGAGGAAGCAAAGATTAATCCATTAAAGAATCTGAAAAAGATACAAAGTACTACTCCCTGACAAGGACTGTATAAACTCTAGAATGAGTATAATGTTTATATGTAATAGTAACTTACTGTGAGCAAATGGATGCAGGTTCCCATGGTAGCAGTATTCATGCCCATATTCCCTCTTCATCATCCTGTGAGTAAACAGAGGAAACATCATTAACCATCCGTTATCCATCAGTTTACATGTTGTTTATTTTTAAGTATAAAAATTCTGTGGCAAACGTTTCCTTTTGAAGCTAACAGTTTAACTCCGGTCCAGTGGTTCTGTCTTTACAAGTCGATACTCATTGTTGAATCTTATAGTCCCGCTGTGACGCTTAATGAAAGCAATCCTGTCCATGATCTTTTTCAGAGATGTTGGGTATGATATAATGAGATGCTTTCCTTAGTGTGATTGTTAAAATCCAATAGCTAAACACATAAGAGGTTTCCTTGGGGCTGAAATTGTGCAGACAAGAGACCTGCTAACAAGAAAGCTAATTGACTTAGACACTAACATCATGATGGTTAGCATGAACTGGCAGCTCACTACAATCAAACCCTTGCCTGCATAATGCTAAAATAGGCTCCGGGAAAGCAGAGTCTATGCTAATGTGACCAGAGCAAATAAAAAGACAGAGTTTTGGCTGCAGTCCACAGTGACTTTTGTTGAACTGAGCAGTTATGACAAGCTTGGTAAACTCAGTAGGCTACACCTAAGCAGCTAAGCTATAGATATGAAGACTTTTTAAATGGAACATGCTAGAGGCTAAAGGCTAACATGCAATGAATGGCTGTGACAAGGCCAGTAAACAGAGACAGATCTATAACCTCTCATTCTGCCAGGTTAAACACAAACACACATACACATGCACAAGAACAGACCAAATACCATGTGCTATTTCTCATAAACCTGAAGCAGGCAGCATGTTAAAACTTAGAAAGAAAAAAGAAAGAAAAACAAACCAAAAGAAAAGGCCGTATAATTCAGTCTCTGATAAACCTTTTATGGCTGTTTTCTATTTCCTTTCGTTGGTTGTTGCCAAGTATCTTGCAGTGGTGCTGGCATGCCTAAATGAGAACAACATGAACGCAACATGCCCATCAAACTGCACACACTCCATGCTGAGACACAGACCCTCGATGCATTTTAAGAGGGTAAATACTCTCCCTGTGCACGTCTCCTCCAATTAGATTTCACCTGTCCTTTGACCAGGTTCATCACAACTTAAATAGTGGACATGGAGTAATGTTGGACGACTGGGATGTTCTCGCAAACTTTCGCAACAAGCAATGAATGACATGAGGTTTGGCTCCTTGGAAAATTTTGAAGTGTGTACCAGTGCATGCATGTCCAATTATGTGTTCTGAATGCACCAGCTGTGTGTGTCTGTTTTGACTCAAGGGCAAATGCAGAAAAATGGACATGTGTGGTCACTGCTATGTTATTCGTGGCACTGGCTGCATCTTGGAAAGGCATTGTGGTCTCTGGGGTGTGCATCAAGAGCGTCTTCATCATCACTATCATTATCATCATCAATCATCCTTTGAGTGGCGGTCCTGGTACGACAGTGCAGTAAACCACTGGTCTGGCCACACTTTAAATTTGAAAGGGGAAAGATGTAGGCAAGAGAATGACCTAGTTGGGGTAAACTGTTGACTCGAAGGGGTTAAAAAAGACAGGGGATGTATGTATCACACAAAAAAGAAAGAGGTCAGGTAAAGTAGTTGAAATACAAAGAGAGTAAGACAAAGGTGTTCAGAAAAATAGAATAATTAATAAAATTCAGACAAAATGTAAAAGACCGTTAAAAGAAATGAGAGATTAGAGATAAAATAGTGAATGTGAGATGTGACTTTGCTTATCTGCACTACATTCATATGCTCTCACACACACACAGGCAAACTGTACATGCATCAACACATACAAACAAACACACACTGAATGCCTATGAGTCATATTTGAAGCTCAGAGACACACATTAGTACACACATTCATGTAAGGTGCTTGAAATGACTCGTCATGCTGCCACTAAGTTTTTGCATAGTTCACACAGCATGGTGGTCTGTTTCATTTTGAATTTTCCAGAAATTAACCATCTAAGTAAATCTGACTGGCAAAGCTCACTCGTCCAGTCATCTCCAAGTAAACAACAATAACTCACTAAAATCACTCGTGTTGTCTGATAGCCAGGGGACAAAGCAAATCCACCCATCCATGTTCTATACCTGCTTAATCCAATTCGGGGTTGCGGGGGCTGGCTGGAGCCTATACCAGCTTCCATTTGGTGAGAGGCAGGATACACCCTTGATGGGTTGCCAGTCCATCACAGGGCCACACAAAGAGAAATGAGACAAACAACTACAGTATGCACACTCACTCTCACTTCCTTCGATCAATTTAGAATCATCAATTAACTTAACATACACGTTTTTTGAAGAGAGAACCCACGCATACAAGGGGAATAAACACATGTTGTTGTTAATGTTTTTTTTTTTTACGAATAGAGCAAGAGCAGAAAATTGAAATGGATCCAATGAATTTCAAAGAGCTCACATACCCTACGCTAATAGACAGTATGTGACGTGAAAAAGAAAAAGTATACGGGTGTCAATCAAATACAAACCCTTTGATTCTTTAAGGAATCAAAAGTTGTCCCTCCAAAGGCATGAAAGGCTTAAAATGATTCAAACCAGCTACCCAGTCCTGCTGCATAGTGCTGAGGAATCTTCAACCATGTGCATGCGTTTTAAAGTTATCAAGCACAGGGGAACCCCAGTTCATGTTTGACTCCAATTTAGAAAGCAGTTTCAGAAATATTTATGAAGTTTAGAAACATGCAATAGTGCATTTTAAGTACATCAGATGTAGGAATTTATACTCAGGTGGAAATTCCCTGGTATTAATCTTAAACTTGCATACACACACCCTGAGACACATGCACACTTTCAGAGTTTGGAATCCCCCCAATCACAACAATAGAGCTGTGATGAGTTTGAATTACATTCAAATAGCAAGAAGCTTTTTATGAGGTAATGGAGAGACAGTGAAACCTTCTTTGTTTTTCTTTGAAGATTGCTTTTCCCTGTAAGCGGTTTCATCTGGGCACATGGTATAAACAAATACTCAGGTGTGCATTTCCATGTGCATCCAAGCACATAGAAGCACATGCTTATGCAGACTTAGGTGCTCGCACAATGCAGTTACTGTGCTGAAAACAACACTGTGTTGTTTTTTAGCTCTCTTCAGACACATTAAGTGTGTCCTGAGGGCAGTGTTGATATTATACTCAGAGAGAAGGGAGCTTGTTTAAGAGTTGAATGATATATAAACTAATCTCACATACTGTTCAAATTCCATAAATCAAAAACAGTCATTTGGCAGGTTTCACCTTCAGGCCTCTTATCTAAATGATATGAATAACTCTGACTTGGCAGGAGGTATTGGGGTTTAAGTTAGAAGTGACAGAGATGGGAGACGGGAAATTTTATGCTGTCGAGTCAGACCACAACAGACTCGTGGTGGAGATGACAAATATGAATCTGCATCGACTTTAAAGGCATCAAGATGAAAGGCCACAACATGTCAACTTGTGTGAACAAGCACAAAGTTCACCAAACTATTTCAAGGTAAGCATCTGTACGCGTGTGCAACTGTGCATGCACAGTTATACAGACCTGGTCCATAGGGGGTCGGTGGTTGGCATGGGGGACGCCACCTCTTGGCAGATGATGATGATGCACGTTTGTTGGATGCAAGTGGTGCAAATGATGAGGATGATGTTGGGGATGGATGTAATCTTCCTCATAATTATCTGCTATCAGCTTCATTCTGCTCTGGGTCTGCAAAAGAAGATAAAAAAGAACCAAGCAACAAATAAACTTTAAATGCATTATTGTAACATACAAACGCACACAAGTTCATTTATTTCCCCAACACTGCTTATATGTTTCATGAACATGTACTCTGGGACTCAGAATGATTTAGCTGAAGAAATTGTGGATAGAGTTAAAGTCTGTTGAAAGCCATCAAAGATGATAAAAGCTGTGCTGCTAACAACATTTGACAGATCATAAATTGTGCGAGTCGGAGCATCTAATGAAAATATCATAAGTCTGTCAAATGTCATCCATATTGCAGATTATGATTTGATTTGATTAGACAAATCTTCGTAAGTACAGTTAGTTAGTGCTTTGTGTAGCCTGCGGCCACAGGCTTTCTGGCCTGCATGAAGCAACCTCATTTTAGATGTCATTGATTAAAATTACACTAAAATATGTATCCTTCTGGATGCCTTTAAATGGATAAGTGAGACTTTGTGTCCACTGGGAGTGTGTATGTGCATATGTGTGTATTTGTGAGTGGAAGAGGCTGTCATCCTGCCAACATCATTGCTTCAGAGGGAGATAACAGTGTAGGCTGACTAACATCAGCAATCAGCTTCACTGCAGTGAGGCTGAATGCTGGAGAGACAGACAGAGACAGAGTGGGTGCAGATATATTGACAGACTCAGCTTTATTCCCTTAACTGTAGATGCTTCCCCTGAGGGCAGGCATGATTGCAGAGGTGGGATTGTGTATGGGATAGAGATGACGCCAAGGAAAGACATGCAATTGTTTCTCATCCAAAGTCTTGTGGCTTCCCTAGTTTAAATGAGAGACAGCCGTGGCAGGAAGAGGCAAATAGCCTGAGTCAGCTGTGAAGATAGCAGGGAGATGGTGTTACAGTAGTTAGCAGCCTAGGGACATCAGTGCTGAGATAAGAAGCTGAAGCCTAATGACTGAGGAAACGAGCCAGTCAGGATCACAGGAGAGGATGTGGCTGGTATTAAAGAGGTTAGCAATTAGTTTAAATTGGAGAAGAGCAGCTTAGATAAGGTGAGAACACTGAAAAGGCGGCGAGAGGCCAAAAGAGACAGGGGGTCAGTCTCAGACAGAGACCAGTAGTTAGTGCTGTTAAAGGCAAGGCCTCGGGTACTGACATTAGCAGGTGTGACTAGGTTGGGCTGGCCTCCGTTCAACAGCTAAAGCTGTCACATATCACTGAAGCCAGGGCAATAAGGAGCATATACCACGCAGCTGATGAAACTCCCGCACTGCTACGCGCTACATATTGGTGGCACTTCAATGTAGAATCCTCTGAAGTCCTTAAAAATTCTACGCCACTTCTCTCATTTTCAAAAAAATAATCTTTGAGAGTGGGTTAAAAAGAATCATCTGTTTAGTCATTGCTGCTAATGCAATAAGAACCATCTAACTTGTTCCTGCTCATCTAATAGCTACCATATTTGGTAGTATAAGAAGCCAGCTATCTAAACCTGTGTGCTTGTGTGTGCACATATTTAACATTTAATGAACTGAGACACAAACGAACAAAATGATGAATTGCCTCTGGAAGATTCCTGTTGTGTGGTAAGGACAGCCCACCACTGGCCACGCATTGAAACACATGTACATGTAGCACATATGTACAGAAAAGTACACTCATCAACTCTTTTCCTTCGGACATATTCCTGCATGCATGTGTAAAAAAGGTGTTCACACATAAAAAGCCTGTGAGGTGGAATGTGTGTGTTTTAATTAGTGTTAATTAGTAGCTTTGCAGAGTAAACAACAGCTAATGGCCTCCAGGCCTGAGTGTAGATCACAGACAGTTTAACAGACACAGGTGGCACGACTGCGAGTTGACAAGAGCGGAGTTCTTCATTGACATCTCTCAGCAAAACAGACCATATATCTGTGCTCTGTGTGTATCACTGCAAGTGTATTAATGTGCAGCTGCTGGTGTAAACATGGCAGCGGCGACTGCTGTGCTCACAGCTGCATCCAAGACCTCAACACAAGCCTCTGTGTAAATCACAAGCCTGCCCTGATTAGAGAGGGGTTGGATTAACACATATGGGCACAGGAAGCTGACAAAAAAAAGGCCTTAAACAAACAAGCAGATGGGGAGAGGCTGCACAAGTTTTACAGCATGTATACACACACTTTTAATCACGTTTATTGGTGTTTGTGTGCATGTGCATCATTACCATTCTATCTTAGTAGAAAATAGAGTGAAGCAGTGACCCAGCACTACTGGCCTTGTAAGTTACCCGTAATTAGTGGAAGGATGCTCAAGTGCGTCCAAAAAAAGAGAAAGAAAGAAATAGTCAGAGAAAAGACACGCCTCTGAGATTTCCAAACTCATTTTTTCTCAGCTTCAAAGCCTCACTGATGTGTAGCCATCCATCACTTGGATGAACTACTCAGAGAATTCCCATACGGGAGACACATTTGTTCAGACTCTCCTCAGGAACTCTAAACACTACATTTACATATGAGTATCTGTATGTTTGTATATGTGTGGTTGTCTGTGCGGAAAAAGACTTTTGCTTCAAAGGGAAGCAAAGTAAATGAAAGAAAAGTTTGTCTTAGACTTGCTGCTACACACACAAATATCCAAACACAAACACGCATATTTAAAAAAGAGGGATGTGGGGAGGTCAGACAGGGCAATGCTATCTGTAAATCTATCTGCTGTCTCAGGATCAGCTTTCTCCTAAGAGACTTGGAGTCCCATAATTCTTTGGCATTTCCTTGTCAGTTTCCTTCCGCCATAGGTTGTTGAGGACGGCACCCTACTTTGACATGTTTGTCTGTGACAGAGTGTGCCATGTTGAGCAAAACCACCCCCACAGAATTCACAGTTTGAAATGATGGAAAGAACTGTAGCAATGTACAGATTATCTTTCGGAAATACTCATTTTATGCTTTCTGAAACACAGAGAGGTGACAAAGTCCCTCCATATCAGTCGTTGCAGTAAGTGTCCATATGACTGTGTGTGTGCTACAGGACACATCTTACAGTTTAAGTTTTTTTATTTTTATTTTTATTATTGGTGTTGTGTGCAATACATATTACTTATCAGTATCTTACCTGCAGTTGACGGCTGTCATATTGGTCTCTGTTTGGAGAATCAGATGGTTCCCCGATGGGCAAGCTAAAGCTACAAGCTGCTTAAAAGGAGGCCATCAGAAAAGCAAACTTTTCATGATTTAAAGCAACTCAAACTTAAAGACATTTCATAGTGGTTCGCGCGAGAGATCCTGATGCTGAAGCAACACAGTGTAAATATACAGAATATGGCTCTTGTGACCCAGAATTAACTTTTATTTTAGGGTTGACTTGTTTCAGATGGTGAAAATTTTGCTCTTATGGTGGCTCCATTTTGAGTAGCTTATAGATTTATAGTCAGGAAAGCTTTTCCAAACTAAAATTGCTCTGTCAATTTATCAACTACAGGTATGACACTGACTATCCGCAAGAACTTCGAACCACCGCACTTCACAAAAAAACAAACAAAAACTTTAACTGCACTACTCAGATGTAGGATTAATATGCAGATTTGCACCCAGGACTTTTCTGGGAATTTGCTTTTCACCTACAAGCCTGAAAGAACAAAAACACTTGAGTATGTCCTCCTCCGTTGTTTCACTTTGCAAGTCTACCTCTTTTTTTCTCCTCTCTGCTCCAAACCCAGAGGCCACATCGTTGCAATTAGAGCTCGTCACATCATCAGGTGGACTATAACTGTTAGTTCCCCAACGGGAAAACATGACGCATCAAATGACGATAAACAGATAATAGGCTTTCCTTGAAATTCCTTGAATGAAATTGCACCCCCAAGGAACTGTTTACCCTTTACGAGATACAAAGGTTCACACTTCCATGCACAACCAGCCACTGCATCTGTTGACTTTTAAACGTACCATCTTTCCCAGAAGCCCCTGTGACTCAGGAGACCGTACACGTAGCATCCCTGCTGTTAGCTCATTACTGTTAGCATTCACGTTAGATCAGTCACTGATGTGGTCTGACCAGACCTTAATGACCCACATACCTTCCTCAGCTCCAGGTCATATTGATAGGAAGGCAGCATGGGAAAAAGGTGTGTGTGTGCGTGTGCGTGTGCGTGTGCGTGTGTGTGTGCATGCGCGTAGGTATACGTGAGTAATGGGATGTGTCTGTTTGGGCAGAACGCGTCAGACAGAAAAGTACACCAGTGACTCATCAATGACACCAACCTATGCATGTAACTTAAGTGCATCTAATAACTGATTTCAACATGATTGTTAAAAGAATAGATTTTTTTAGGCCTCTGATGACTGAACGCTGCAAGAGTGGTGTGAGATGGGAAAATGTATTCTGTTAACAACCACAAATTATTAATTTCTCTCTGTTTCTGTTTTTAAAGTTCAGAAGTCTTGACATGAGGTTGCTGTAATGCAAGCAATGCCTCAGCATTTCCAGCAGGTTTTAATTTGTAGTCCTGCTTTGATTCACTGAGCCAGAATTGGTCCTAAACTGTGTCCAAAAGACCACGTTCCATCTGATGCATGTGCAGACAAGAACTTTTAGACTAGGAGTGCTGTAAATCACATTCTTCTTAATAGGCACATATAAATAACTTGGTGACTGCATGTGGTGTATGTACCTGCTGTTTGAGCTGGTGCATGAGTCTGTCCTTTTCCCTCTTCAGAGCCATCACTTCTTCCTGGGCTTTCTTGCGTCTAGAGGACGATAACTCCAGCAGGGCGATATTTGCATCCTTCTCGCTGATGGCTGCCAGCAAAGCCTGTTGCCTGAGGTGGTGAGAATATGGTTAGTAGGATTATAAATGAATAATGCACAAATTGTATTAATAAACAAAATCTCCAAAGCAAGGTGTTTATATTAGCCCAGGTAAAAATACGTTTATGCTTCAAATAAGCGACAGGTGCACGGCACAGAAACACAGATTCAGTATTCAGACTGCAGCTGTGGTCCATGTAGAGATGTCCCAGCAAGCTCGTTCATACCAGAGCTCCTTAAACCCAGACAGAGATTCCACAGAAAAGAAGCAGACATCTTTGAAGTGGTCAGCTAAGTGCTGCATTAGTGGTATCTCATTGTGACTCATGGGTATGTAATAGCATAATATACTCTAATAGAGTAGGCTGAGGAGGATATGACATCTTTTCACTGTCACTGTTGGTTACCACACTGTTGTGTGTGTGTGTGTGTGTGTGTGTGTGTGTGTGTGTGTGTGACTGGATGGAGTGTACTGAGGGGGTGGCAGTAAATGACTGTCTACAGGTGCAGAGGAAACACAAAGCCAACTTTCATCATACACACAACCAGATGTACAAATTTAGGACAGAAGGGCATGTCTTGTGTAACATTTACAGAGAAGTCTGGTTCTTCTGAGAAGATCTTTGATGCTTTTCTTCACGATCAAGCAGGATGTTGTAAATCCAAACTGCGATCGACACTGTCTACCTACTCTTGTAAACACACTCAGAAGCAGAAACATTCTCACAGATAGCCAGCCAAACACACCTCCACTACTTTAGTCACTGGCTGTAAAATATCATCACGACATGCAGCAGACAATTGGCAAAAGATTTTGCTCTGCTTGTGTTTGTCTCTACAATTTGCCTGTTTCGTAAAGTCTTTGTGAATGGTCACTGCAAGAATCCTTGAAGGCATTTCAAGTAAGATCAAAATATGACAGCTTAACTCCATGCTGTAAAATGGCATTAATCAATCATTAAACCAATATAGAAAGGTAATGTGTGGGTTTGTTTGAGGTGCGAGGTAGTAGAAGGGGGAGGGAGGGTGCATTAAAAAAAATACACTTTTGTCTTTATTAAAAATTGACCTGCAACGGTGGTGTTTTTATTCCATGATTTAAGTCCCTGCAGAAATAACTAAATTGCAAAAATAAACATGCCGAACTCAGAATAAAGTCCTGTTGGCCTGAGACTCCACATTTTGTGTTTTTAGAACAATTATCTGCATGCCGCATCTGGATTCTCCCATTCAAGGCCATTAATAGGCCTCTGTGTGATTGTATGTACTTGCATGTTGTGCATGTATTTGTATGCTCATGAATGTGGGTTCTGACATGGACTGGAGCAGCTAATCGCACCATTAATCACAGAGTAGGACCGATGTGACAGTTTTCGTCTCCCCACACCTCCACTGTTATTCCTCTTAATGCTCACTGTAATGGGAACACACATACCGACCTACATTGGACTTGCAACTGCTGTAGACTACAAGATTATTCTACTTGACCTGACCATTCACACTGTAAAAATTCTTTAAGTTCAAGAATCCCATCAAGAAAATCGACTGGGGGCAAAAAAGAAAAAAAAAATCCACAGATCAAACGCCAACGTAGTATCTGGTACGTCTCTTTTCATTCAGTCTACCACTGGGCGACCTAAGAAATCATTAATAAATTGAGCATTTTAGAAAATGACACATGGCAATCCTAGTGGTTTCGTCTTGGGCTCTGTTATATAGAATGAAGAGGTGATGCACACAGTCATATATGGTCAAGGAATGCAGCACAATATGTCACAGCTCATAAACAGTCAGTCAGATTTACAGCCCCAACATACTTGCAGGATAGCCATCTTTACACCAGACTGCTGAATCACATCCAAGCAGACTCACAGCTACACCTCTTATCTCTTTTAAGATTAACTTTGTACGTAGCTTGAGAAATGTATCTTCTGGGGTCAAAATACCACTGCAACTCCATCAAAAGTAATTGTATTATTCTGGCAATTTCACTGCATAACAATGCCACAATAAGGATTAAGACAAGACTGTTGAATATAATCAACAGGAAGTGAGGTGCGTAATTTGATGCAAAACAAAAAATTGGTGAAAAGGTCAGGGCACCAAGAGGTTTATTATTTGATCTGTGAACATATCCAAAAATATATGACAACTACGGCCATAATGATCAGGAAATCTTACCTTAAAATGAACTGACCTACAAATTATTTCAAGCAACAATTGAAATGTCTTTTTCAGATAATCAATGTCACAATTAGTTTTAAATTAGCTGTGCTATTACTTAGAACACCACCTTTTTGCTGTAAATTGTCTCTTAGAAGTCACTGGATATTCTTTAGAATTCTGCTTAAAACCAAGGCATGCCCAGGTATGTTGATGACAATACATGCAAAAATTCAATCGAATATTAGAAGCTAAACTAAGAAAATCCACTGGTGAGATTAAACAAGCAATGAAAATATTACATTTTCCATGAATGACAGTTTCACCTCCATTCATTGTACTGGACTTTCTCAGAGTGCACCTTGCTGCTCCTTTTCATACATTTTAGTCTTTTGAAGTATAGTTTTTTTTTTAAACTGTATTGCTGTATGGGTGGACTTGTGTTACATCACACAGGGGCAGTGCAGTTGTTATTCAAATTTCAGCACCAGCCTTTTTTATGTACTTCTCTTATCTATGGGCCAAACTTGGTGTCACCCATGGATACATTTCTCCTGGATACATTTCTTTCTTCTTCGGCAGCCTGGTTTGGTTTGATGCCATATAACATTACACTCCATCCCACCACTTCAGCTGCCCCATTGGTTGGTATGTATGTGGCTGCACATGATTAAGTAGTTTTTACTACTTTGCACTTGAACATACAGTACCTCTTTTTTTTTCTCTCTTAAATACTGGTTGCTGGGTGTTTTATGATGACACTGATAACAGCCACAAACTGAAATGTGCTGAAATCCTAACAATACATTTCTCAATTTACAATAAGTGTGTCTGGAGTTGACCTCTTTGTACTTTATTTTTTTTAACAGTTCTCTCTAAGCTGCCATCCTTCCTTGCTTTACAGCAACTTTAGAGATATACAAGGGCTCTATTAAAGAAAAAAACCATCTGTATGTTGACAATTTCACTACTAAAAGATGATGAAATTGCCAAGCAAAGGTACTGACTTCCTGACGGAAAAATTATTGACCGACGCTGGGACCTTGACAAAATGAAATCCCTGAACCAAAGTGGCTGCCATACTTAAATTCAAACTAAATTGTTTCCAGTCTCTAAATGTACAGAGCACATTACAAAGCTGTCACCCTGTGGGTGCTCACCGAGTGGTTCTGCAGGACGCTGCTGAGCGATGTCTTCCTAAAACAATAAAAAGGGGCATTATTATGATTAGCCTGCAAGTAAACTTTGACTCCAACATCTACAGCCAGTGATTGTATATGCATGGTGTTGTTGAGTGTGTGTGTGTGTGTGCGCGCTGATTAGTATTACAAACAGTTTTTGAACCCGAATCACACTGGAGAATTTAATCACATCTAATTTGAGTGGCTATTTGGCCTTAGTTGTAGAACACATTTGCAATGTACATTTATCTGGCAGACAGGAGTCAACTGTCACACGCACATGCACACACATAGACAAATGCATGTACTGTGTCTGCTGGCTGATCTCGGGTGGGTGAACCCTCTTTCATTCTTTCCCTCATGTCCCACTCCCTGCTTAACTTTGATTTGGCATGTCCTGAACAAAATATATCCACACACATTTATATATATATATATATATATATATATAGAGAGAGAGAGAGAGAGAGAGAGAGAGAGAGAGAGAGAGAGAGAGAGACAGGAGAGATTTACATAATACTTCTTGTCTAATTGAGAGGGTGACGATGAAGAGTTATTTTTTGTGAGTACAAGTTATTAGTCGATATAACCATTAAAAAACGTGAAATCATACAACACTCTTACAAAAGCAAAAATAAATCCTGCTGCTAGATCTCATAAGTGTCAAAAATCCAGTGAAGGAGATAACAATATTTCAGCTAATACAATAAACCTGATACTCACATAAACAAATATGCATTTCTATAAATCTCACATGGCTCAAATTTAGTTTAAGTTATTTGAGAGACCGTGGAAGGCCCTCAAATACTTGAATTTGCCGAACTGATGTCTTATTTATAATGGGTGAAATTCTCAGTCCAGCTAAAACATGTGATTCCAATTGAATCTTCATGGTCTTTGGGACATATTAAGACGTTCTCATCTACAAAGGTGGGAGATGGATGGCTAAAGTACATGACTGAGTGATGAGAGGGTTTTTGTGTGTGTATGTGTGTGTTTGTGTGAGATATGAACGTGGACAGAAAAATAGAATGGAACAACTGGAACAAGACAAGGGTAACGATTTGAGAGGCAAAGGAAGATTTGTTCAGGACAAAGAAAAAAAAATTAGGGTAAGAGAAGATGATGAAGATATCTTTGAGACTGGACTGATGTTTAACGGGTGTCCCGGGGTGTGTGGGAGACTGCCAGTTGAGCTGTATTTCTGGGGAAAAGGGGTGAAGATGGGGTCAAGAGTGATCATTAGTTCACATTTAAATAAAAAGGGAAATCTGAGAAAGCGGATGGGAAGCGACAGTGTGGAAAGGGAATGAGGACCACAAGCAATATGAAAAATAAAAGAGATGCCAAGACATGTATTAATCGGGAGAGGGGTGATGCATTTGTTTGACAAGACTGACTGCCACCTGTGCTGCATGGGAGAAAAAAGAGAGGGAGAAAAAGAGGAGGAAGGGCAGAAAGCAGCAAAGGTAGAGATTTAAGAGTCCCAGCCTACCCTAAATCAGCTCCACGCACCCCATGTTGTTATTCCTAGGCGTCACGGTTGAGGAATATGTGTTTATAATTTGTGTTATGACTTACTTGAAATTATGAGTGTGGAGAGTCAGTGGGACAGAAACAGATGCGTCTGTGAGATGCCCGAGGGAACCATCAATACCGTCTGCCCTTAAGTGCAGAGTGTGCATGTGTTGTGGATATGTGTGTGCATGTATTACACAAGTTTGTGCTTTCATGTCCTTAAGTCCATGCGAGTATATTTTGTGAGCAAAAACACAGGGATCCCACTAATATCTGATCGCAGAACATCCATTATGAGCTCTTCTAGTTTGTGATCATGCCTTTCCACCACTTAACTGTCCAGCTCTCCAGAAACATTCCACTGGCATTTTATGGCTGTTCTCTGATTGTGAGTGTGTGACGGTGCAGCACGAGTCTGGGGGCCCCAGCCTAGGCAGTATTGGAGGCCTGTGGTGAGAGCAAGCAGAGGACATGAAAATGGGGCATGGTTGAGTGACACTATTATTTATGATCTTAGAATAGTATGTTATTTACAACTAAGGAGGTAAGGAAAATGTCTATTTCCAACATAAAACACATGCTAAGGCTTCTATTGGTAAGCTTATTCCAAAGCCAGTGTAGAGGGTAAATCTGTGTTTTAAATGTAAATGTGGATTAAATGTGTTTCTATAATGTCCAAGTTTTAGCTACAATAAGTTGGATTAGCAAATAACCTGCAGCCGCTTGCAAGATCCACCTATTACCCGCTTTCTTTTGTATGCACTGCAACCCTAAATCCTTTAATTATCTTAATCAACAAGATAGGACTTACCTTCACAAATAAAGCTTGCATGCCTGTCTTGTTTGTTCCTCTCAAGCGTATTCAACGCTGAATGCTAACCCTGAGCAAGAGGGATACATTTTACATGCTAACCTTGATCTGTGCTTCCCGAGAAAAAAAACGTGACAGCAGATGGGTCTCCCAGAACTGGACCAGGTTATGTGTGTTTTCACTTCACTAACAAAATATACAACCCACTTACACCGTTCACCCCACTCCCACACAAGTGCTATGACTGGTGGGTGGCGGTGGTGGTGTGAGTCTAATTGAAAGAGTATGCATCAGTTTTACAGCAACAAGAGGGAAAATACGAGGGGACAAAAATCAACAAATCTGCCAAAAGTAGCCAAATGTTTAGAGTGGGAGCAGGGACGAGGAGAGATGGCTGACTGCTCCCAGAGATGAGCAGGACCAGGCGGCCACCACTGCATTCCAGCCAGAGGAAAAGGGGGGGCAATATAGAGGGACTCAGAAAGAGAGAAAAGGAATGAGCCAGACCAGGTGGTTGTTGTGCATGAGTGTGAAAAATGAAATAACAAGAAGAAAATTGTGTTCTAGCTCAATTTTAAAACTAGGCCAATACAAGATTGAAAAGATACAAGATTGTAATTTAAACCCAATTAAGTAAGTTTAAGTAAATATTTCACAGCTAAGCAAATTTGGGGATTCTGGCTTCGTGGAAAGTTATATACCAGAACTATTTCTTTGCAAACAGCTAGCACAGGGACAGCATGGTGCATGAATATCTCTTAATTTTATTGTGACAGAAAAGTTTGTTGCTATGCCTTTATGTATAAATCCTAAACTTTAGCCCCCTGACCTTATCTGACACTATATCCAGAGAAAGTGTACAACCTTCGGGTGTCCTGTCATTATGCTAAACTCAACTTAACACATTCTAACTCAACCCCTGTAACTAAAATGCAGGCGAGGTTTAGCCTCACATTTTGTCACTTTCAGAATAAAAGAAAATGACTGGGTTGACTAAAATATCACACTATTCCTTTACAAGCACAGGATGCGTCTGACAGAACAACTGGCATCCTTATGTGTCCACTCTCACTTCCAGCTTTCCTAATCACCGTTTGAAGATCTGTCAGGGTTCAAGTGGATTAGTGTTGTTGTAAAAGCAGGTTGATAAATAAACACGGTCTAGTGGGATGCCAGTGACAATGTCACAGATGTCTTTTTGCCTATAGGGTGTCTCCATGTTTCCCCGAGTCTCCTGGAGTGTATGTGTGGCCATACTTGCTCCCATGTAACCTCAGTCTTTAACATCAGTGAGACACAAACACAATCCATATCAGATTAGTCAAAGCCTCTGCCAATTTCCAGAACTGTCTGGCTCAAGGCCTGCCCACCCAGCTTTAACCAATAAGGTAAACTCTGAACCCAAACCTCAAGAGACCCTTCCAATAGCAGAGCTGAGCTTTCCATTTTTATTTTTTTTTACAGGGGAGGCTTGTTTTCTGCCTTTATTTTCCTCCAGTTGACTGACAGTGTTTCCCCAAGGCACACGAAACAAGACAGGGGGCTCTACTGTACCACACACATGTAAGACTCCCCTGCTTCACAGTCAAACACAAGTGCACACACACAGAGACACAGCAGCTGGGTTGTTTAAAGCTCCTTGTCATCTGAGAAAGAGGTGAGGGTCACAGAGTGGATAACACAGCTCCAGTCACATTACTGTAGCATTCACATAAACATACATAGAAATAGTAAAGGAGGAAATAAACATGCGGTACATGCATCCAAAGAGTTGAGCTCAAAGTCCTATGTATAAACACTGATTTCCTCCCACTTTTTTTAGAGGGTGAAACCGTTAAATATGTGGCAAAGCTAAGATGTTTTTGTTGCGATCAGAATCAATATCTGCCAAACGATTTTAGAACAAAAAATCCCCTTTTTCTCCTTCTTTTCTGTTTTTAACTGTCCACCGTTACATATTAGCGAAATTAAAGGCAACATTCTCACATTCAAACGGGGAAATGTTTGTCTGGGTGTCATATTTGCTGTTAAGAATTTTTTTGTCGACAGCCTTGTTGACAAACTAGCTATATTATGCGATTAAGTAAAATATTTATTATGTTTTGTCTCTATTCCTATGAAAAATAATAATAAATGCAAACCTTTTTTTTCTCTCCATCTATGCTGAGGTAAGAGGCGTTACAGTGATGCATCAACACTGAGCTTTCAGCAATGCAGCTTGTAAATACAATATCTTTTGCATTGCGTCATTTTAAAACCAATCTTTATTGCCATGTGTGCTGCACTGTCTTACAAAAACCTTTTGACAAACTGTTCATCAGAGGCTCTTGGACAGGAAACCGACAACAACCTTCTGACTTTGCTCCTCCCTTCATCCTCATTCCATCACTCCCTCTCTCCTCCTTTTTTCCTGATCAAAGAGAGAAGCAACTCATCAGAGAAGAGAACGGCATCATCTCCACCTTGGACTTGGACCTCTATCATTTGCCATCTCTCTGCTTCTATCATTCTCTATTTGACTCTGTCGTGCCTTATACTCACTCCAAAGTGGGGCTAAATATTAAGTTTAAGAAGGTTATGCAAACACGTTGAAACAGCCATCCTTTGGTAAGTATTACCCTGAACCCTTCAATTACCCGCCTTGCTTTCCTCTCTCCTTATTCGTCCTGCCTTTCCTGTCCTCCACATGGGCTCTCTCACTCCGGTCATCTAACTGCAGCCTGGAAATACAGCACACACTCATGACGTGGGGCCAAAAGACCTTAAAATATCAGGGGCAGAGAGTACAGCAGAGTGGCGCACTTTAACACATGCTCATACAGATACATACACTTACTCACACACAAGCCATCACCCAAAATACACACAAACGCACAAACCGATGAAAGACGGGTTCAGAAAACAGTGGGAGCGAGTACCCCTGGTGTATTTTCTCTGTGTTCCAAATGCAGGGCCAGGCGGTGGACCACAGCTGAACCACAGCTGACATGCGGTGGAATGGGAGTCCACCACACTCACTTCCCCTAAAGAAGCAATAGAGACACTCACACAGACATGCAGGGATCACAGAATAACACACGTATTCCCTGAAACACACACATGAACACACATGTTCGGCAGTTTCATGGACAGCACTGTTATGACAATAAGTCCGTGTTTAAAAAGTAGTTTGAGGTCAAGGGACAGATCTGCATAGGCTGTTTCCCACAAAACTTTGCCAGACAATTACACAACCCAATTAATGTGGTTACTACAGCACATATAGGACTTCACTCACTTCACTGTGTGTGCGCATGATGGTGTGTGCATGCTTCTTTGGCCTGTATTACTCTCAGAATTATAGCTTTCCTTGGAGCTTGGACTGGTCTATTTCCCGTCAGTGTGTACAGGACACACGAGGTCACACCAACATTCACCCCACACTCCATCAGCCAATCAGAATCATTTCCAATTGTAAGCATTCTCTGGCCACATGAGTTCAGCAGGATACTACACTACAATACCCACAATGAGTTGTGTATCTTTTGGTAAAGTACTATATTTCCTTAGTGGAACCTGAATGTGTTATTTTTTAGTAATTGTAAGAAAATGATGTGTTTTTCCTCAAATTTTTTGTCCTTTTATGATGCCATTTGCTTTGAGAAAGTTCCCTGTCCCACTGCATTAGAAAACTAAAACCATCACATTCCCATCGCCATGCTTGACAGTAGGAATGGTGCTCTTGTGGATGAATGCTTCTCCTGTCTTTCAACAAATTAGACCCATGTGCCTGCGTTCATGTAACTAAAGTTTTGTCTCAGCAGACTGCAGAAGACCACAGAAGTGATGATCAAAAGCTTCCTTTTTTTTTTTTTTTCCAAGGGAGTTTCTGGAAAGGCCCTGCGAGCTTTTGTGTGTCTGTCATTGACAACTGAGCACTCCTTGACTGGCATCCATGCAGACCTGCCTTGTTCAGTGTCCTGAAGAGTCTGCTTTGACAAGTTATACCACAACTGGAACATCACTCAGTAATTATTCTTTGTCCTTGGATGATTCTTGGAAAAGAGAGCAACTTTAAGATTACTTAGCCTTGGGGAGCACTGGACCTTCCAACGAAACAATGATCTGAAAATAAAGCTAAACAGGTCAAGAAATAATTAACAGGGAACATTATGAAATTTTGGAGTGGCCACTCAAGAATCTCGATCAAAATCCTATCCAGAATCCCAGGAGGGATCTAAAACCCTGTATGATGTCAAGGAAGACTTCCAACATCTTAGACGTGAAAATTGCAGCAAAAGACAAGAGGTCCAGAATTCAAGTGGAGATATTCAAAAAGCTTGACAGCAATGATTACTCACTGGTTACAAATCAAGGGATTGGCACTCATTACAGAGAAAGGACGTGAATCATTTGGAAACTGGTGTTTTAAGTATGTCAGAAAAATTACAAAAAGTAAAAAGTATCATTGACGTCTCTAAAAAAAATGTGTAACTGTACTTTGACAACTCAGGAGAAACCAAGGGATGAATTAAATATTCATTATTAATTCAAATTTGGCATGGGCGTGACTAACTCTTGGCTTAATTGTATGCTATGTGAGATTTCTAGTTGCAATGTTATGAACTCACACATAAATATGTAAGAAAAAGCCAGAGTCACACAGCACCCAGACAGTGCAGCAGTGGCACATCATGGGCTGCACAATCCTGCAATTGCTTCTTTGTAATGCACACATTATGGCAATGCTTCATCATTATTATAAACTGATCAAAATTTTCAAATGCAACTTGCAGTCAAAAGGTACAGTATTTCCTTTTGAAATGTGTTGGGAGGATTAAGAAATTGAACTTCAGTAAATGTACTGCATGGACTAAGAAACCAGCATGTAAAATAAAGACTAACACACAACGAAACACATCTGCAGATTATTAGCAATCCTCTGATTCCTACCAAAGTTAATAGTTTCTTTTTTATGAAGGATGATAAAATATAAGAAAGAAGACCGGAAAGCTAAAACTGCTCTGTTTTGTGTTTAAGCAGCAGGAAACACAATCGTTCTTTACAGTCTACTACGCATACACTCCCCGACCACATACTAACTTATATAGACTTCATTAGCCAAGCTTTAAAGTGCCTTAATAAGAGTGGAGAGGGAGCTATACAGTCAAAGAAACAAATTTTGCAGGGGAGACAGACAGAAAGTCTCTCTCATAGACACATGCAGACAAACGCACAGAAACACACACACACACAAAAAAAAACTCACACAAACAGTGGGTTAGGTGAGGGTGCTGATTAGAAGAGTTGCAGCCAGGTCTGGACACGTATGCCGTATATTTAGACAGATCAGTGAGGATCATGGGATCAAAGAGTAAGATGATTACTACCTAGCCCTCTGATAAAAAACTTCACTATTATTTCACTGTCAGTACACACGGGAATACACACATTTGAGCATGTTCACACACTCAAAATGCATTTAAAGTCATGTGTTCCGGCCTTAAAAGACACACAATGATTTGTACAGTGGACACACAGGTAGAAAAGGAGACACAGGTACACAGTAACGTACACACACTGTCTCACACACAGAGGCAGACATATACACCCCCGCCGCTCTATAATCTAGGTAATTTGTACGTTCAAGCCAGTGTAGACAGATTATGCCTCTGGTACATGGCTGCGACACCGACTTTTCTTGTTCACCAGTTGGTGTGAATTCCCAACAGAAACCTACCATTGATTTGAAAGTATAGGTGTTGCAAACAAGAGTGGAAAAGGCTTATTGAAAGGTTTGTTTGAAAAGTTAATACATTTTATAAGGGAAGGAACATTGGAGCAAGCGCTGACACAAGAGCACATCCCTGCAAATGGGAGCATGAAAAAAGTGTTTGTCTTGTGATCACTGCAGCTGAGTGAACCTTTTTGTTGCTGCTTTGTTTTGCCTTACTGTTGCAATCCAGTTTCCCTATCATTTTTGTAGATCTCAAAATGATGTCTAATTAGTATTAAGTCCTGCAAACATTATTCACACATAAACACAGTCCATGTCATAAGTTCTCCGCTGTTTGTCCCTCACACCTGGGCATAAAATTCAAGCATATGTCTGTTTTTTAATAACCAGACCTGTGTTGCTGTGCAGTCAGGTGCTGCTGACAGACCCACTGATTTCCAGATAGATAACACATCCATCCAATCCAGCTCCCATGGTAGATTACATCACAGTGACATGAACAATTGCTAACCACAGAGTCTTTATGCTGGCCACAATAAATGCAAAAATATGAACGTGTGTGGTGATGAATGCTAGTTTCCTGGCTCTTGATTCTTATATTCTTTTTCTGTAGTTGCCTCTGTGCAATATTCAGTTTATGTAGGTGTTTTAATTCTGCATAAATATGTGTCAGGGTCTGTAAGAGTTTGTATTTGGATGCAGAGGAGGGAGGTAGCTGCGTTGATCTGCCTCTAAGCTTTCTGTGCATGCATGTAAACGGTGTGGCCAGGCAGTTGATATGCTGCACTGATGCAGGGGAGCTGTGGGTGAGAGCGGGATCATAAACTCAATGTTGCACTCTATCTTTCAAACGAATAGAAAATAATAGACTTATAGGGGCACTTCCTCATTGCTGAATGCAGTTCTCCGTGCATGACTGCCCTCAATGGCTGGACACACTTCTGAGATTCCCTTTCATGCATATAGCACACAACACGTATTGCCCATGTTCAGGGGGCAGTACATTATGAAGTAAACAATCCAAAAAGTTTGTTGTTACCATTTTTTTTCAATCAAGTACAATCATTTACCCGTTTCTAACTTCATTCTGTGTAAGATTAAAAGAAGAAAAATGTATCGTGAATTTACAAGAGTTTTATTTATTTTTCCGTGTATTACCACACACGTGCAACATATTCCACTTCCTTAAGCCGTGGCATTAAATCATAGCAAACAACTTAGAGCTTGATAAGTTTAGATGTCTTGTGGTGGAAAATGAAAAATATCTTGTACGATATATAGACAAAGAAATCAAATGCAAAACACACCTTGTTCACAATAAATTTGAGCGATGCAACAAAACAAATTAAAAACAGCTCTGTCTGCTATTTATTTGTTCATGCATGAAAATTGTACTTGTGTTTGTCAGTAATTCAGAATCATAGACAAAGTATTCAGACTTCCCTCTTCACTAAACACATGCACACAAAAAAGACAACAGTTAACTCCTTCTGTAAATAGTAATGCTGAATCCAAGTGCAGCATTGCTTGCTTCATGTTTAGAACACCTACTCAGTGCTTGTTGTTCTGACATTATTACTGTAGGTGAGCTTAAGGTTTCTTACTAATATGCTTAACTCACATTGTGAATGGACTGCGATGAGAAATGTCTGTGGTGCAAAATGGAGTAAAGAGATAAGAAAACGCAGCCCTCCTGTCTGCAGTATTAGTGACAGTAAATCAAATAATTTCCAACGCATATCATCAGATAAAAATCAGTGGCTAACTGGTTAACAAATCCTCAAATTTAAACTAGGTTGCTCACAGAAATTAGTTTCAGAATCTCACAGACTCTGAAGTTAGAAATTCTTTTTGTTAAATGACCCCTCTACCTCACTGCCACATATTCATTCAGATCCATGCAAGTCTTGTGATAGAAACGTCACAAGCATGCATACTCTCAAGCATTACATTTTCCAGACAATTACCTTCTTTATTCACACATGGGCTAAGATGTGTGAATAGTATGTCCTGCCTTTCCCTGCGAGCACCACTAGAACCAAATCTGACCAAAACATAAAAACACGATCCTGAGATCTAGCCCTGCTGTTTTTGGAGGCATGTGTATATTTGAGTACGTGTGTGTATCTGTGTGTGTTGTGATTACTGTGAAAAGGGTGTCAGTTTAGAAAGTTTGTGTTTCTTTTCAGATGCAACAGAAATAAGGCAGATTCGTTTTTGCATTTCACATTACACATTGACACATTCACTTTGAAGGTAAACATGGTGATATACTACGAAAAAATTACAGATTACGGTTACAGTATTACAGTATTAATAAAGTTGCAGGTAGGGTAAAGGGGGGAATTTTAAAGCTGCACTTACCATAGTGTGCACCAAAGTGTGCATTATCCAACAGCTCATATTTTTGTGCTGAAAAAAACTTGGAGACCACCTCGGCGCTACAGATGATTTAAAATAGACATTTTGACATGATAATCTGTCTGTGTCACAGAGCAGTAACACTGAAGGAAGGTGAGGAGTATGTGATAAATACAATTTACCAAGCAAGAAAGACATGTTTATTGCTCTTTTATCTGCAGCCATGCATTCAGACACACCAGCAAGCTGCTTGGAAGTTTGAGGAGACACTGGCACGAAGAATGCTTTGACTGACATGTCAAAATGTCTAAAGTGCGGCCTGCGTGCAGACTCATCGGCTAGTGTTTCTGTGTATAAGTGTAAAAAGGTTTTTGGTTTTTATCCTACTTGCATTTGCCAATGTGTCTGTGCGTGCATATGCACTTATTGTGCACTAAGCCCCAAAAGTGACATGTCACGAAACTGATGTTAGGAAAAAGACACTGATAAACAAATCATGCCAGCAGGAGGACCTAAACAATGTGCAGCAACTGCTTTATTACTCAGTGTTTGCCCTAGGTGTCATGTTACTGAGATCCTCAACACCATAAAAGCCTTTTCTATGGTGCAGCCCTGTGTTGCGTGTTTGCTCTGGCAGAGGCTCCCCTGTGACTGGTTATATTGGACATGCTCAAACAAAGCCAAACACACAACAGGAGCCGCAAGCAATTAGGCCTGCCACAGTGCATAACTCCTCTCTGAACACCCTCCGATTCCCCCTCACCACTCTTTCTCCTCTACCACACATTTCAAGCTGCCATCACCAGCACAGGTCCATGTACGAGTATCAGACGCGATTGTAAACGACTCTTTGCTAATATACTGTGAGGCATCAGTTGCAATAATACTGTTTGAATGCATATAATCTTCAGCATTAAATATAGACCTCTGTGGGCAGGACATCATTGTCTTTTATTTACAGAATATCTGTGGTGCTAGCAGGCTGCATAAGCCTTTGGATTATTACACATCGGGATGGTTTAGCAGAAAGCTGGGTGGGCCCTGTGTCTCAATTCCATCCTGTCGTGGGGAAGGATTTGGCCTTATTCACTTTATGATACCATTCCTTGTTCTACCTTTTCTGTTGGTTGATGGAGTCTAAGGCATTTAGTTTATCAAATCATCTCATCATGAGTCTTTACTCACTTCTGCAAAGTAAACGATTAAGACATATTCTTATGTCAAAGCAAAGCCAGTCACAGAGTGATGGACATTTAGTCTGAATAAGATCCTCGAGAGCCCAAGTATCTCACCGCCTGTGGCTTAGACAGTTGACACTGTGAGGATCTGTTTCAAATCAAAGTAAGAAAAATGGGTAAACTAAATCTGGGTCAACCTCTCTCTCTCTCTCTCTCTCTTTTCCTTTTTTTATTTTATTTTTTTTGGGGTGCGGCACAAAACTAAACCAGGCCAGTATCTAAGACCAGCCACTGTACCAATTTTTAAACAGACCATTGCCCTTAGTTTAAAACCAAGCTTGAATTACTAAGGTGCTAAATGCAAAAATGATACAGATAAAGCCAGAACAATGTGCACAAACGTACCAATATATGCACTAATTTCTCAATAAGTCCAAGGAGAGCATGTGTGTACACCTTTTGTAATAGCGAGTGTAACTCTCCTGTTACACACACATGTTCTTTATGGGCTGGCTAATGGAGTTGAGTTCTTCCTGTGTGTGTGATGTGGTTTACTGTTGTTTGATGTGCTCAGGAATCCTGCATAGGAGAGCACCCCGAGCCGATCTTATCACATAAAAGCCCTTGCATAGAAAGAAGACAATCAACTCTTTTTTAACTTAATAGAGAACTGTGCCCCAGTGAGGCAGAATGTGTGCGTGTTTGTGTGTATGTATGTGCGGAACTGAGCCCTTGTGCACCATTTCTCTAATTCAATCGAGTGTGTAACCCTAGGCCAAACACTCACGTTTGATTTCAGTAAATACTGAACCCAGAGACCTGTGGCTAGAGAGGATCAGAGACATGTCAGATACGCCAGTGCATGTTATTGTGAGTGCGTGTGTAAAGACAGGGGGTGGAGGGAGCACAAGAAGTGCAAGATAAAACAGGAATTTCACTTTTGTTATTTCCTTTTTGATTTCATATTGAAATTACATCAGGTGTGACAAATGTATGTTTAAGATGCACGCATTTAAGCGCACTCGTTTGGATGGTGTTAGTTGGTATTAAAACCTCTCTGAAGGCTGGATTTGTTTACTTACAGGCTCATGTTAAAATCAGACCATGTCTTAGGAACACATGGGATCTGTTGTTATTTGCCAGAAATCCGAATCCTAAATCCTCCCATCAGGCTTGTGAGTGACACAACTGTTTTCTTTAAGTTTTACTGAAGTTTAAATTGTTTGGGGCTTGTATGTTCAAAAGAAAATGAATAAACGACCAAAATACTATACATCATTAAATATACAGTCTGAGTATGTGAGCATTAAGACCTTCAAAGAAAAGTTTTTTGACCATTTTTTTTTTCAATTTAACATAGATTTTGAGAATGAACCAGAGAATCCCGCACCCTGAGGATCAATGGTACTTTAGACTCCTCAGTAAGACTCTGAATTCTTTTGCCTGATGAGGGTCTGAGGAAAGACACAATGTGAACTAGACGGGCACTTAGAGAATGCAATCTTTTGCCAAGCCCACTGTCCTACCTCACATTTCTAAGTAAACTGATCTGGATCCTCCTCCACTGCTCGGTCTTGGCAGAAGAATAAAGACTTAGTGAGCATCAGTAAGCAAAATCTTTTGCCCTTTCACAGACACAGCTTTGGATACAGTGCATAAGCACATAAGGATTTCCAGTTTATGTACTGTGCAATATTTGTGCACCAAAAGGTAGCCATTAAGGGGCAAAAATATACTTGCTTGCAGACATGCACAAACTCTATAGGCGCCATGGGGGCATGGTAGCTCTTGTTAAATTGCTCAAATGATACACTCTCTAAATTAAGCTTTGGCACAAGTAGTCGAACTGGTTCTCAACTGATAACAATTTTGATTGCTCAATCAATGAAACCCAACTGGCTCCTGATGGCAGATAAGGACCATGCATGGCAGCTCTGCCACCATCAGTGGGTGAGTTTGGAGGTAAATGAGTGACTTGAACCGAAATAAGTTTAAGGGAGACATCTTTTTTACAAGTTGAACAATAGAATTGACTACACATACCCAATTGATGACTGCCTGACAGTTTCATTTTCAAATACTTACATTTTCCTTTTCTGCGCTTCAGTCACAGACAGTTGGTACCCATCGAACCTTTAGACACATACACATTACTCTCGTATTTAACTGGTCTAGTTTCTGAAAACATTACTGCGCAGTCAAAACCTAATGGCTAACCAGCCAGCCAAAACATCCCAGTCAAAACTGGAGTAGTAATTCCTCAATCTCATATTGGCTCCATAAATCCCGGGCTTCACTGTGGACCATTCTTCTGTGTTTTGTTTTTGGAGTATAACGTAAAAAACTGCTGCTCATACGGATAAGATTAACTGATGACAAACAGGAAGAGAACATAAATCAAAAGTACAATTATTTTGCAATTAATCAGTAGTTTGCCTTGGACAATCATGATTAATTGATTAATTAAATATTTCAATCAATTGATAGCCCTATTTACGTCATATGAGCCCAAGTGGATTCATAAATATGAAGAAAAATACCTATGCAGATCAGTGAGAAACGTATTGGCTACCTGTGCCTTGTTTTAAAGGGTTTCTTGTGCTGTTTTAACTAGTTGGATTACTCGTTGACATTGTAAGCAAATATGTAAAGACAACAATCATTCTGTCGTATGTGATACGGAAAAAAAGACTGCAAGACTTGGAGTTAGGATTTAATGCCAGCTAACCTTACTGAGGTTGGTTTTTTGACTTAATATATGTGTCTGAAAATGGGTTTAGTTAATACTCAGTGGAGATGCTCAGGTGATTCCAGCACAGTGGGTTTGATTTTAGTGGATGTCACTGAGAAAAATGCAGAATGCATTAAAGATTTCAGTGGGTTTAATGTGCTCACAAACTGAAAGGAAAGAAAATATACTTTGAGCCCTGTAACAACAAAGTTAGCATCTTTGTCTTAGCAAATTCTTAACACTTTATCATCATTGACATTTCTGAATACTAACAAGGTATCAGCTCCAGCTAATTCTGGTTAAACATTTTAAAATGACGCCATATATTCAATTAAACGTAAACTGAACAAACATTCTGTTATCTCAAGACATTCGTGAATGCTCAGATGCTCAGTCATGAATACACTTACTGTCTATATTCTGTGTTTCATTTAAGGCCTGAATGTCATGCCATTGTCTTTGCTCACACTCCCTCCAGCCATTCTCGTCTCTGCAAGATTCCAGGATTTGTTTAATGGTGACCCGGCTCTACTAAGTCTGTCTGCCCACATTAAGGCCTCTTCTGTCTTATTGATGCTGGCTTCAAAGATGAAGGCCTGCACAGATTAAACTGTGGTTGCCATCTTGCATATATGTGACGCTTGCTCCAAATTTGGTTTTCAGTTTTGTGAGTTTTCTTCTCTATCCTTTGCTTTTCAGTGTGTTTTGCATCGTCTCTTTTCCTTTTCCTTGGACACAGACGTTGGCTTTTTAAAAGTCTATAAAAAGACAAAAGTTTATTGCGGAGTTGTGCAAGTTAACAGAGTCTGTGATGCTTGTGAATGGTAATTTCTTACCGCAAACAAATAAGACCAATGAATTTTTTGCTTTTATGAGAGTTGAAATCTCAGTGGTAAGCTTAGCTCGTGTGATCCTTCTTGACTTTATATCTATTTTTCTCCCTTTGCTCTTTCAATGCTCCTTCTATCATTTCCTCTCTTCCACCTCAGGTCTTTTCTTCCCTCTATCTTCTTCTTCCCATTCCAAATTCGTTAGATACTTGCTGGCCTGAAGAGAACAGTCATGTTTCCAATATGTCTTCATTTAGCGAAGACTGAATGAAAAAGAGCAGAGCCAAAACAAGAGCAGGAAAAATCATCACATAGCCACTGGCACAAGCTACTTATCTTTCACTACTAATAACTCTAATGCTCTTCACATCATTTCCACTATGTGCACATGTACTTGCACACACCCATGCACACAAATACAAATTCGTGTATTCACATGTTGTTCTTTGCACAAAAACAGATTCAGTGCACAACAGAGGGGATATACATGCTCATCCAAACTTGCTTGGGCTGTTTTTTTTACCTCTGCCGAGAAGTACATAATGATAATTACAGTTTGGGTCAACATTCTTGAATTAACCAGATCACACACACACACACACACACACGCACTCACACACACACAACCCAGAAGTGCCAGGGGGTGCTGTGGTGTATGCAGACTGGTGTGCAGTGTTGGAGCAACCCAGTGTAAGGAAATGGTCCGTTCAGCTATTGTTCTATATTAAAACCTCATGGGGACCATCTGAGCAACACTGAGAGATGTGCAGGGCCCATAAAAACTCCAGTCAAACCAACAAAGAGTCAGAAAGACTAAGAACCTATCGAGGGTGTAATTAACAATTAACAGCACTTTCTGAGGAAATTAAGATGAAATGTGTCGAACTAAAACAACAGAGGAATTCCTTAACATTGAACCGATAAAGACTGTTTACTTGATCCTTATAGTGTGAGAAACAGAGGGTAAGAAGGATGCAAACGCAGACAGATAAATACAGAGGCATTCTTCTGCCCAGATAAAGACCAACAGATGCTGCCAGAGAAGGGATAAAAGAGCAAAACAGGGGTCTGAGCTCAGGTGTGTGTGCCAACCACAAAGGCTTGAAGGTGTTTACAGTGTGTGAATATATGCCAGTAAGCTCCACTGACTCACTTGTGTGGGTATACCAGTATTTCACGTGCCTATAATGGTAAACCATGAGGGCATTTCACTAAGCCACTGTTTTAATGGCTGTTTTACAACACAGCACCTCCTACAACATATTACACAAAGCTACAATTTAAAGTAACCCGTCCCACTCTCTTTGAAAAATCTCTTATTGCACACTCTCTTTACACTTTCACTGACTTCTCATGCCTCATCTCTTCTACTATTTATCACACAGTCTGCAATGTCTGAATCTATATATTTTCATTTATATTCAGATTTGCTTTATGACCGCATCTATTCACAATAGCACCTCCTTCCTTTACCACTATTCCTTCTCTTCATTCCTCAAGTGACCCTGAGGGCAGGACTGTCGTTTAGGGAGGCTGTCACTAGTTACCTCTGGGCACCGCGTCCTGGGCTGCCTCTTTATGGCTGCATGGCTTTCCTAGTCAGTTGCTTATTTCTATCCTTCCTTCTATCCCTTCTTCTACAGTCATGTAAAGAAACACACACATTCACACTCAAACTTACAAACAATTAGTCTTGAGATTTATACAACTAAGCAACCTTGGGGGTGTTAGTATCCCTGAGACCAATCAGAGAGGGCTTTTCTACGTCTAGAGCGGCCAAATGACACTAATAAGCTTTGTGTGTGTGTGTGTGTGTGTGTGTGTGCATATGTGTGTGCATGTCTGTTTGCGACTGACACTAATTAGCAGGGCTAGTGCACTTACTTCCACAGCACCATTTCCTGTGATAGTAATTATTAGGTATGTGTGATAAATTCCAGGCCTTCCTCTAACCGTCCAAAGATAGAGAAGAGAAAAAAAAGAGACAAAAAAAGAAGTGGGGGGAGCATTTAATACCCAGAGGAAGTTTAGGAGGTTGGTGTCAAAGGAGCAAGATAAAAGTCAGCAGACACTTTGAAAGAATGATTTTACTTTAGTGGGAAAAGCAGCACAATTCCCGCCTTCCCGTTCCTGTCTTTAAGTGGCCTGCCTATCTTCTATCCTGGCTGTCAATCACTGAATTTCGAAAAGAAAACAAGAACATGTCAATATTACTTTGAGACCAAAGCTGAGCGACAAAAAAAGAGAACAGCAAACACACCATTTCACACAAAAAAAAAACTATAGAAAATAGAATGTACATCAAGTCAAAAAACCCAGAGAAATAGAAAAAACAGATCATATAAAGTCACATGCTTTGTGAAATTGGTTTTGGTTTAGTTGTGCTTTCTGAAATTATGCTTTTTCTGTTTCAGTCTTATGTTTTGTCAAGTGTTGTATTTTGGGCTTCTTGTTGTGTTGTGAACTGTTTATCTGGATCACCATCCTTGTCCCAGTACACTTGCATTGGAGAGGAATACAGGTATTGACTGAAGTCTGTCAAACAAATCAACCTCGTTTATTTTGAGAGAAAACTTCTCACTGTGCAAGATCATCATGTAAATAGAACCAAAACTCACTGCGCAGATGTTGTCTTTAAATTCCTTTTATGGTGACTTTTACCTGACGACAGAGCAGTTATAAAATCAGGATTTTATTAGAACAGTTTGGCAGTCTGGAAAAGCTTTTAAGCGACCTCAAGCTGCAGCGTCGTCTTACTGAGCTGCTTTTCACTCACAATTTGTGACACGTTTAGCTGTCTGACAAAAAACAAAAACAACAAACAGAAAAATATGTGAATAAGTGCAGCTTTATTAAGAAGAGGCTTAAACTTGACATCTTTTCTTTTTTACAAAATTTGCAGATGGAACGTTGGAGCACAGCACCTAAGTCCATATAAGTCAATTTGAGAGTATAGAAGAGATATATTGTATGCATGAGGGATTTTCTCTCCAACCACATGATCTGGGTGCTCAATTTCTAGCAGTTTTGGTGGAAAAAACATGTTTCCATGCATTTTAAAGGTCATGGCAAATTGGGTTGTAAACCTAACTTGCTCTTAAGCATGTTCAACATATCCAGGCTATTTTGGAGTTATCTGGCTGAACTAACACTTGCAATGGAGATCTCACCAAGTGGTTATCAACTTGTGCACGCTATTGTAAAAAGTGTGGAGCTGGCATCAGATGACCAATCTCTATATACGACGCTGAAAAGTAACACAGCTGTTAAAGCCAAAGCAGAAAAGAAAGTAAAAATAAAAAGAAGAAATGTATGTTTCTGTATGCATATATATATTTTTTACTGACTATACAAATGCGTAAATTGATAAGGAGGATTGTGTAACCAATTTTGTTTCATGCATGTGCTGCAGCTGTAATCTTAATGTATATAAGAGTCTTATTCTGTCAGACACTGTTCGATGCAATTCAGCAAGTTTGGTACACTAGGCAGGGAGCTTTACAGTGGTGTGGTGGTCAGCACTATTGCCTCACAGCAAGAAAGTTCCTGGTCCAAATCTCGGCCAGGAACCTCTGTGTTTACATGTATTCCCTTTGTGTGTGTGTGTGTGTGTGTGTGCCATCCAGTACTCCGGTTTCTTCCTGCATGATTGAAAATTGATGAAATTGCGTGTTAGGTTATAAGGGATTCTAAACTGACTGTAAGTGTAAGCTTGCCCGTCTGGTTTGTCTCTGTGTTGGCCCCACGATTAACTGACATGGCTGTTCATGTGGTAATCACATGGCTCAGTGGTTAGCGTGGGTCATCCAATAACTGGAAGGTTAGCGGTTCGATTCCCACTCACTCAGTGAAACTGACAGTTGGAGGTTTGCCATGGCCGTACCCCCATGCTCCCCAGGTACTGTGAATGGCTCTTTTTGTTTTGTTGTTTTTCATTTTCTTAGAGAATTTATTGGTCAGGAGGTGATGCTTTTACATGTGTGAAACGCTTGTCTGCCCAGTGTTTTATGTTTCCAGCATTAGTTGTAATAATAGAAAACATAAACAATAAAAAAAGAAATTGTGTTGACACTGAGTCTCTTCTGTATCTTTGTCTTTGTCACTGTCTGAACCCTCTGAACCATCTGACTTTCACTGAGAAGCATCTTTATGGGATATATCTCAGCAGGGGGGATGCTTATGATTACTCAAAAGCTCTGTTCTTCTGACTTAAAAGAGGCTGTCTTCTCCTTCATAGAAATCATCACTATATGAAAGATTTCTTTGTGCACATATCAAACTGGCCATCTGCATCAAATCATGTCGATATGTTCATCTGTATGTTTGGCGCAGAGGCATTTACAAACAGCCAGGGACATAATGAGACTAATACTTTCTTACATAAAACACAAATTCTCATCATAGTTTGTTCATTTTGCTACAATTGTGCAGCTCCCCGACTCTGCTGAAGCTTCTTTGTGGGACGGGCCATTATCTGTCCAACGTTCCACTATAACTCCTACTCAATCTATGTCAATGCAGATCAGCATCAACTTAATAAAAATGCTCCAGCTTTTCTCTCAGTCATACGTGAACTTTAGATGACGATGCCCTTTCACTCAACCACTTCATTATTCATAAATTCCATCTACTACAACAGTAACCTAGCCAAACAGTTCTCATAATAGCAAACTGTTTATATCAGTGTTTCAGTTTTACAAAGATGGGCTTACAAACTCTCCAGTGGACAAACGATTTAAAAAAGAAATTGCTAAACATGCTATGTGGATATAAGCACCGATAAAATGTTAATTAATTAATTCATTTCTAAAAAAAGTTAAAACTTACGTCAAAACTTATCATTTAAATTTAACACTTGTATTAGCTCAAAGGCACAATTCAAAATTTGCATGTGTATCTCTTGACTAGTGCTTCTTCCCCTTAAAGCCTTCTCACTGTATGTGATCCAGGTAGAAGCTTCTTATTACCTCACTGGACTCAACAAGGAGTTGGAAGCATAGATTTCCATGTGATCAAGTCCTCTATTGACAAAACCTTAAAAGAGGAGGAGCAGGGTGGAGCCCGCCTCGGTGCTGACATAATAACACACCTACATCGACATTTGACACACACGTCAAAGGTAAACACGCATGTCAGAGGGCACGGGAGCACAGACAGATATGATGAATGGCCCGGAGATCCCACGAGGCAACACACACACAAACCTGCTTAGGGAGTGAGGAAGGTGCTGTGTGGTCAGCCCCTCCTCATCACCCCAAAACAGAGAATTCCATTCACATGCTGCGCTGACCTTCTATGTCTCATCATTACCTATCACAACAATTGCACTGCAATACCAGTGTTTGTATGTATATGTCTGTGTGGATGTACGTACGTGTGTATGTATTTCTAAGTTTTTGCATGCAAAAGTTATGTCATTCTACAAATGCTTCGATCAGCTTGGAGATATAACAAGATTTTGCTCATTTATAGGAGTCGGAGATGGAAAAAGTGAACATTGTTTCTTGTTTGCACACAGTAAATGTACATTTTTGTATGCAAATATGCTTCAGTGTGTGCACATGCGATATCTGCATGTACTTTGTGTGACTTTTAGAGTATGCAAGGCTGTGTGAGTGTGCATGTGTGTCTAGGCCCCTCGGAGAGATCAGTGAGCAGGGACATGACCTTGCCAGTATAGCTGGTCTCTCTGTGTGTTTTGTCATCGTAACCATGGTGATGGCGCTATGCAGACAGGATGACTACATTGGGGATTTGAAAGTCATAATGTCGCTGCTGCTCTAAGCTGCATTATGCCATGAGCTACAGTAAGTAGCCAACAGATGGCTACATGAACACATCATTCACGGAACTTAGTTTGGGGTTATAGTTGAAGGCTTATTTCAATTTCCCTGAGTAAAATAGCTGATTTGCCTTTGTTAAGGGTGCTATTTGAGTGAATAGAGATTGAGTGTTAGACATATTGATATTTAGGAATGTATGTAACTGACAGATTATGTTTATGCTACACTGAGGGAAAAGTTAGTACTATTATTGATCAACATGTTATTAAGTGCAGTTTATAAAAGGGATGTTTGGCATCGTTGTGTATCCCCATTAGCTGTTATTGTACCCTTTCTTTGGTCGACAACAATAAAGAACTAATTTGAATGTGCATATAAATAAAAGTCATTCAATATAGAGTCAAAGAAATATGCATTACATACATAGACCTGCGCAAAAAAAAGGTACTTCACAATAGATGTGGACAGTTATATTCATCATGCAACACCATCAAGGAGGTGCCTGATTAGTTACGTGCTTTACAGTATGATAATCACCATTTACAGAGTAATATAGAACTATTTTCATTGCCTATCAGGCAATGAGTTTTGCAACAGAGGGCATGACTCCAGTGGAGATCTGATCTCAGCATCATTAAGTCAGCTGGAAACTTCATGAGGAGAAAAGAACAGCAGAGACAGCCTAAATCCACAGAACAAATGTGGTAAGCTGTACAAGATGCTCAGAACGACCTACTGCAAAGTGCTTTGAAAGACTATATGTAACTGCTCTTTAGGGTGAAGAGTGGTTAAACCTAATTTTTATCATTTTATCTAGTTTTTTTCTGTCTTTTCTACTGTGTGTCACGTTAATCTACAAACCATATGACTGGTATAACTCCGAAAAGAATCCTTATTTGTAGTTAGTGTGTAAAACTTGTATGTACAGTTTGTTGCACACAGCAATGTAAAAAGAAAAAAAACTTGGATGGATATTCATGGGAAATAATAGTGGTGGGTGATGGAATCCTCCTTTCAGGCTAAACAAACAACGCTCTCCAGGAGGCAACCTTTTTTTTTATTATCCCAATCAAGCCGTGATGACAAGACCTAAAAAAAGCTAATACAAAGCGTGCACTTCAAGTTAGTGTTGCACCGATACCGATACCAGTATCGGGCGGGGCCCTGATCGGCACTAAAATGGCGGTATCGGTATCGGCGAATACCAACAAATAGGGCAGCGATACCATTTCTGATACTTGTATGACACTTGAACGTCTCCCGACACTCGCTACACTGTGTTGTGATCACTGTGCAGCTATCGCTATTGGCCTGCTCCAGACCAATGAGAGCGGGCCAATAGCCGCTCTTAACCAATGCCGGTGCAGCTTTTTCTATGTGTGAGGAGCAAGACGTCTGGCGACAGGCACTCTGTCAGCTGGGGAGGGTGTCATTCGCAGTCATCTAGAGCTGCCGGCGACGAAGACAGCTAGCCAGGGGGAGTTTGCAGCGCGAGTGTGAGGAAGGGAGGCTGGGTGCTTCCTGTAGTCAAAACAGGGTCCACGATAGAGAGTGCTGGGCCGCCATCGCTCCCTGTACGGTCGTGACAGCGCACTACCAGCTGACAGCCAGTAACCGTCTTCGCCGTCCAGCAAAGCCCCAGGGAGTTGGACGGCGGCACAAGCTCAGACCCCGGGGGAGGGTCTCGCCAAGTGGGCGAGTTAAGTATTCCTCTCTTTTTAACTTTGTGTTTTAGTGTTTATGTATAGGTCGGCCTATTGTTATGTGGTATTGATTGGTGGGGTTGCGTGGGGAGGAGTGACGGTCTGTGGTTAAACGGGCGCCATATGCTGCAGGTTAGCCGCGTGTTTTGTGGTGTGTTGACTCTGTGTGCTGTTTAAAGCGTGCCTTAAAGCTAGTGAAGCTAGCCTGACTTGTGGTGGGATTTCATTCCGTGTGCTGTGTTAAGGGTTAGCCTGTCGTGTGTGTCGCGACCAAGGAAGCCTGCGTTCCCAATCCTTCTCTCTCTCCATTAGATCGGAGCCCCCCACCCCATGTGTTTTATGAACTTGTAAACTAATAAAGATTTTACATTTTACATCCAAGTAGTATGCGGCTCTTCATATATATATATATATATATATATATAATTTTTTTTTTTTTAAACAGCCAGGTATCGGGGGCCAAAAAATGGTATCGGTGCAACACTACTTCAAGTAGTGTCTTTCACAAATTAAAAAAAAAAATCTGCATTCTTTGGACAGATGAAACTATGATTAACCCGTACCAGAAAGACAGGAAGGGTAGAGAAAGCTTGAAATGGCTAAAAAACTGAAGTACACATCATCATATTTAAAACACATGGAGGGCATGTGATGGCATAGGCATTGCATTGATGGCAGAGGGTCACTAGTGTTTACTGATGATCTGACAGAAAACAGAAGCAGATGAATTCTTGAGCAAATTGGGAAATATTGTCTGTTTTGATTCAGACTAATGTTGCACAGATGACTGGACAGATGGACGAAAAGCCATAGAATACAACGAAAGCAACCCCAGAGTAATTGAAGGTAAAGAAGTTTAATATTCTACAATGGCCAAGTCAGTCTTCTTGTTGTCACCTTGACTGAACAGCATTTTACTTGCTTAAGACAAAAATAAAGGCAGAAAAACCCACAAACAACAACTGAACACATCTGAAGTAAAAGCTTCACAAAGATGGCAACTGATTCGTTTAGGTGATGTCCATGACTTCCAGAATCCATGAAGTCATCCCCCGCAAATGTTCTCATCTAAGTGTTTATGTTAAACTTTTTTAACAAGCAGTTAATAGCCAATTACATTTGTGACCCTGAAAAAAAGGCCTTATACAATGGCTTGCAAAAGTATTCCCTCTCCCCTGGAATTTACATATTATACCAACAACCTTGAAGAACCGGAATAAGTGTTATTGTGAAGCAAACGAGAAATAACAAAAAATTACAGAAAACTTGAGTGCATAACTATCACCTCACCAATGTCAGTACTTTGTAGAGCCACCTTTTACAAGGATTACAGCTGCTAGTCTCTTTGGGTATGCCTCTATGAGCTTGCCCCATCCAGCCACTGGGATTTTTGCCCATTCTTCAAAGTAAAACATGTCCAGTTCCTTCAAGTTGGATGGTTTCTGCTGGAAATAGCAACCTTTAAGTCACGTCACAGATTCTCCATTGGATTGAGGTCTGGACTTTGTGGCCACACCGATTTCAAATCTCTGCAAGACTGAAAGAGGTTTTCCTCAAGAATTTCCCTGTACTTAGCACCATCCGTCACTACCTCAATTGACCACTTTCCCAGTCCCTGCCGATAAAAAGAAAAATCCCCACAGCATGATGGCGCCACCACCATGTCTCACTGTGTGGACGGTGTTCTTGGGTTTGTGGGAGGTGTTGGTTTTTTTTCTACTGTTTTCAAATTTTTTTTTACTGTGGAACCCTCCAGCTCCTTCAGGGTTACCTGTGGTCTCTTTGTTGCCTGTCTTATTAATGAAAATGATTATTAAGAATTTTCCAGGTCTGTGAGTTTTGGTGGATGGCCCTATCAAGGCATTTGTGGTGTTTATTGTGGTGCCATTTTATTTCCATTTTGTGATCATAAATGTAATGGTACTGTCAGAGAATTGTAAGCTTTATTTTTGGTCTTCTACATAAGTTTGTCCCTAACCTGTTTGGAGAGGTCTTCGTGGTGTCACTTACTCAGGGATGCTTCTTTATAATTAATATGAAAAAAACAGCTAATTGATTCATAACAATAAAGTGTGTCTGTGTCCAAATATTTCCATGCTCAGCTACATTATGTAAGCATGTTTACATGCAAGTTACTTAAATATCTTCACTTTTATCAATCCACAAACTTCTTACATGCAGCATACAAATAGCCTTCTTGTTACATATATGCATTCTTATCTTCAATTTATTGCCGTTTGGTATTGATTCCTACGTTGAAAAGTTGTATTTAACAGGAGGGTGATTTTTTTCTTCAGAAGTGTCGGTGTGTGGGCTGGTGCACCAAGCTGTGTTCAGTCATTCTTCTCAAATCAATGCTATTCCCTTCCTCTGGTCCCTTTATGCCCACCACACAATGCTCACTCCCACACTTCACAGCTCCACTCCATCTTCTCCCTGCTCTTTCATCCACCACTCTCTCCATCATTCTCCTCCTCCTTCCTTCATCCATCACCCCCTTCATCAATCACTCCCTCACTTTATCATCCTTTTTTTCCCCCCATCATTTACCACTTCCTCCCAAACTCTCTGCTACAACTTCTCTTTTCCTCTGTCCACTGTTTTGTGGCCTTTTCTTCCACTCAAGTCTGCAGGATTGCACCTCCATCTCTCAAAGTTCCAGCTCCCTTCTCTACCTCTGAAAATTTCCATTTTGTCAACTCTGCCTCTCTTTACATACCTGCAAAGCTGCTACTACCTTTTCTTGGCTCTATTATCTTTGTCCATCACCAAAATGTAAACATAGATAATATCATCTACATTCCCAGTGTCTAGGGATTGGGTTCAGTAACTGCAGTATTGTGGCTTGTTTTGTTATCCTACTCAGTCAATGGAAACATCTGACTGACTATTCAAAATGTCCAAACATATAATTTCTCTATTGTGCACTTACACCCCCTGACCGTAGAATTATTTAATGAGTAGCTCCTCTGGAGGCCATCTGTGTCTGTGTGTGTGAACACAGTACAGTATGGTGGAAACTCAATCTAGTGTGGCGTGATAGAGGAGACCCTCGCTGCTCCTTATATATCAAGCAGTCAGCTCCATATTAAAAAATGACAAATATGAAAATGCATTCTCTCTTTTATACTGAAGCACAAACTATACACCGTCTGAGCTAAGGGCATCTAGCATCCACTAAGAGAATAGTGAAAACGATTTTTCCCATCTTGTCTCTTTCATTAACGGTGTTGAAAAGTCAGGAGTTCTCCCTCATCCTCTGGCTTACACACATGCACATTGAAAAACACACATAGAAAGCTTCTTGGTTTGTGGGGAAACGTGCCTCCCACAGTTTGTTTCAGCTGGCCCTCTTGACAAATGCCACATTACAATGGTCGGGGAAATTGGCATGCGCTCAAATTTTTCCCATATTTTCTAAGATTTTAAATATTTCAGTTTGTGTATTCTATCCTCCCTCCCTTCCCCGCTTGTCTCACGTTTTTTTTTCAGCATTCACTCCGACTCCTTTTCTCCCTCTTGTTACCTTTCTTTCTATGCCCTCTTTCCTGTTTAGTTTTCCCTGTGCTAACTTGGACCAGAGCTCTGCTGTGGGAATATGGCCCCTTCTAAAGCAGAAAGCCACAGTTTGTGTAAGTATGTGCATGTCTGCAGACTTGAGTGATTATATGTGAGTTCCACTGAGGTTGTGCGTGCATTTGCATGCGTATCTTTGTGGCTTGTACAGATGTATGTCAGTCTCACGAAGCTTTGTCCCCCTTGCAATTCAGCAGTCTTTTTAATCCTCATCATCAGTGACCCCAAACCCCAGCTTCCAACCCCTTCATATACACACAATCCAATGCATAGCAGACCACACGCACTCATACCCCCTGTGCCCCCTTCATTAGCTCTTACCATTGAAGTTTGAGCACAAAGGAAAAGATTCCCATATACTTTGTTGCTGTTTATGTCAACCAACCATCACACTAAACTTCTTTCTCAGTCATCCTCTGATGGTAATATAATAGTAATATAAACTTGGTGTCACTCAAGTACAAAAATATCCGTCACATGCTGGGTCACTGAGCATTTTTGTAATTTTGCAAACACACCTACAGCACAGATTGTGTCCATATCATGTGAAATACATTTCTACTAATAAACATTCATGGTAAACTTGGATGTTGGAAATTGAAACAGACAGGAAGATGGTTTGTATCAGCCTCGTGTGTTTGTACAAAGAGACAGACAAAGGACATTCTTGCCAGTCCCCTGAAGTCTATACACATATAGAGAGACATGCAATATGTGTATGAACATTATTTTAAAATTAGCGTGATCAGAAGGGCATGATGGTCTTTCAAAGTTGTCATTTTAATTCATATGTGCCACCCTTCGCATTTGTACTGTACTGAGTGGCTGACATTAAAGGCATTTCTCTATGACACATGACACTTAGATATGTGGTTCTATGCTCCTTCCATCAGAGAGCTCAAAGCAGACACACATGTAGTCGACCCACTAGCAGGTCACTGAACTCCCTCACGCGTTCACACATACCCACTGACACACGCTCACATATGGAAATGCATCAGCTTTTTCTTAGCTTCCTCCTCTTCTGGCTCCCTCTCAGTCACACAGACACATCAAAATAGAGCAGGACAGACATTTTTCTGACCTGCTGTCCAAGGCTGCACCACCTGTCCTCAATAAATGTAACTTTTTACAAGGCAGCTATACTGTAGCTGACCCTGCTTCAGAGCACACCTCAGCATTGATGTCTATATAACACTAATGCACATGTGAACAGGATATGGGATAAAAGTGCCTCAAACAGGTTCAGACACTGTTTTTTTTTCTTCTTTTTTTGTTGTAAAACAGCAACAAAGCTGATGTACAGCACAATAATATGCTTAAATAAAACCATAAATGTACTGTGAAACATGCCACTGTTGATGAGAGGAGTTTACTGGCTGTCAGTCACTTTCAGTCGTTTTCTCAGCGTACATCCTACTGTAGTAATCAACACCTCTTAAACTGCCAGCACACATTATTTGCATAAATAACTAGGGTCTCGTTTTTACTAATCGCAGAAATGCAGACAATGATTGTTTGGTATGTATGCAGCACATTGTTGCAGACTATAGCCATTCTCAAACATGCACTGGGGTCAAAAAATGTACAAGAGATGTTTCAGAAGGGTGGCGTGTGAGAACTCAAATGTCTGCAACATTCGCCCCAGACTTCTTCTTGATATTGTACACCCAGTCCCTGAGTAAAATTTTTAGAACATCAGCGGGTGAAACAGTGAATGAACATATCAGCAAATATTCAGAAGCATTTGCTGCAGCTGTGCAACTGAGTGTGTAATGGTGAGAGAGTTCTTTCTTCTGAACCGTGTGCTGCTCTCTATTCACTCCTTGCTACTGTGGGTACTTAAAGATACATGCAGTACTCATGTCACCACAAAAAGGAGCCTTGTCTGTTATTCTCAGTGTCTTGTAAAGAAATCACGTTTTCAACCGTGTAATTTTTGCATCATGTGCTAACGTGATGTGGGCTCTACGTGGCTTTTAAAGTAGATTTTTAGAAGAGTATAGGGAATATTTAGTTGGTTACAGTCTGCGCCTTTGACTTTGACCTACGTAATAAATATAGGACTTAAATTCCACATTTCCAACATTCTTATCTAAGCCTGAACACTAAGAGTTTCCTGAAATATGGGGCAGGTCTTTTGTACTGAACTGAATGACACTGTGCAGGTGTGCATGATAAAGTTATCACGGAATGTTATTTAATGTAAGATTAAAAAAGGCAGACAGACAGAGAGGTAGGTGTGACACTAACTTCATCTCGAGGATCTCCTCCAGCTGTTTGCGTCTCTCCTGCCGCAGAGTGGTGAGGTGTCCATCTCTTTCGTGCAAGCACTGCTGAGTGGAGGACAGCCGGAGTTTAGTGGCATCCAGCTCATGGCGTGTCTTCTCCAAAGCCCCCATCAGTTCCTCCAACTATTTAGGGAAACAGGTATAAACAGTGTGAGATATACACACTGCTCTGTTGAAAAATGTAAGAAGTGCTCACTGAAATTATTTGTTCTGTTAAATCCAACACACAGGATCTCTTCTGCCCTTAAGCATCAACATTGACGCATATGTACATGTGACCATGGGAGAGTAATCAGATACACAATGCACTTTGACTGCAAGCGTGCGTGTGGGCTGTGTTCATTTCAAAGTGTTGGAGTGCTGAAATGCTTAAAGATGAGGTGAAATGACAGCCTAAACATGAAAATCAATGGGCAGTTGACATCTTGAAGCAAGTGAAATTATTGGGGTTCATAGGTTAGTCGAATGACATGTCCACCGACCCTTGCACTGGGAAGTGTTCCCTCTCCTCTATCCACCTTTCACCACTTATTTCGTCTTGCTCTTAAGTGTGGTTCAACTTTGAAGCTGGTGAGGATAATGTTCACTCGCTCAAGTACATCTCCTTCCTCTGCACACGCATGCCCTTCAGCCATGCAAGCCTGTGTGTCCAACCTGAGTGCCTGATAGACAGGATGTGACCTAAGGGCATCATTATCCTAAGAAAGGAAGTGTGCAATTGTCCAACAACAAGTGCCTCACAATAGAATCCAGTGCTAGACAAGATTTCCAGATAATGTAATGGGGTATATCATCTTTGCTCTGCTAAATTGCAGAAATGTCATATACTGTAATATAGGAATTATTGGATTCAGAAATAAACTGAGAGAAATAAGAAGAAGGAGAAGGAGAGGCAAAGAAATGAAAAGAGATAAGGAGTATTGGGGGAAAATCCCTCCATGGGGTAGGACATGAAAAAAGCAATGGGCCTCTTTTATGAAGGGGCCAAATCGTTTACACATTTTCAGTACACCCTCCATATCCTCCAGCTTTCTAGGTGTGTTTCACAGATGTCAGATAATGTGCTCTCTGACTGTTCATGAATATCACATATGGAACAAGAGACGAATGTGTGAAAGTGAAGGGAGTGGGGAATAACTAAATTCTCAATGGAAGCAGCCAACTATTTGTCCTGGGAATGCAACAAATAGAAGCAGTTTTCCTACCAACAACTAACTGCTCTGGTTTCCAAAATCCGATGCACCAAATCACAAGCTGACATTCTGTGCAAAATCCAATTTCTTTAAGTCTGATGCCTGATTCCAGACCTAAATGAATACCGAGCCAATCTCCCCATCTTTAAAGTCAAGGGTCACACACACAACTCCATTTATACCTACCATATGTCTATCAAATATCAGCTTCCCCCGTCCCGGTCCCTCATTATAACACCACCCAGGATAGCCCTCACATCACAATCACATCATTAATAAGGAATACAATGGATTTTAGTGAAATTAGGGACCTAATCAGCTTAGTAGTGAGCCTGTGCGTGCTAATTTAGCTCAACTTCAAGGCAAAGCCCCCCAGCCAGGCTCAGGCTCGCTAAGACTGTCCCAAAGCCCCTTTGGTTGATAAGCTGATTGAGGGCTCAGAGGTAAGAACCAAATCCTTCTTGTACATTTGCGTCGTATTCCTGGTTCAAAGGCCTAGTTCAAACGCCACAGAGGAAAAGAGACAGAAGTGGAAAGAAAGGGAGTGTGGAGATAATTGCACGAGACAATTTAAGAAGCCAGATGCGATAGCACAAGGATGAACAGCAGAAGTAATTTTGTGAAAAAGAAAGAGACAGAGGGAGGCATAGACAGAGTGTGAGACTTAGAGGATGGGGGTGTGAAGAAAAGTGACCCAGGGCATTACCAATGCTCCATTTCAGCAGGTCAGGCTGATGGAAGACTTTTAGCGCATTACGCATCATGAGACTGATTACTCTGGGATGGAGGGTAGAAGAAAGAAAAAAAGTCAGGCAAAGAGTGAGGAGAAGGAGGGGGGTGTGAGAATGTGAGTTTGGCAGGGAGTTCTGAAACGGTGCCAGGGTCAGGTGATCTTTCAGATGGGACCTGTCACTCTTTCTTTACCCTCCTTTACCCACATATTTATCCAGTCTTGGAGGCAACATTGTCAGTTGACCATCGACTGTCCAAATGCTGACTTACAGCTCCCTTATGCAGCGGCTTTATGTTGCTTTACAAAATTCACTATACTGACAGCTTCCAGTGAGCATCAGCGGCCGAGCAACTTTAGCACTTGGCAAGTCGGGTACCTTTAATTGTGTCAACAGTGTGGCTGTAACTTCATTCAAGTGCAGTTTGTATCCAGTTAGGTTGCCAGTATGACTGCATGCTGAAGCAAGCTGACTTTGGCTTTTAGGGTCAATGAGTGTTAATGTGTCACAAGTTCGAAAAGGATCTCTCCGATTCCTCTGCACATGGGTAAACTGAGGTCAAAGCTGAATCATCCACTTCTATGCGTGCGAAAAGTCCCGCAGACATAAATATACTTCTCTTTTTGACTTCTCAGTGTTTCAGAATATTGTTTGATAAACACAGTATCCATGCTGAATGTAAGTTGAGCGTGCAAAGTACGCAAAGGAGGAAAAAACAAGCCACAGTTAGCATTGGCTCTCACAGAATTTTCTAAACTGAGTTTGACCTTTTCTTACTTGGCCCCTCTGTCCACCAGTCCCCTCTCTTCATCTTTTTAAGTTCTGCTTGTGAGTGTGCTTAAAGCAATACAGCCATCATTCTGCCTCAAAATGTTTGTTCTTGTTTTAACCACCGATAGCTCTCATATTACTTGTGGAACTCATAAGTAATGCGAGGTCATTCTCATTCAAATGCACACTCACATCGGGAGGAAACACGCTCCCTCGCCTTGTTTCTCTTTCCCACCACAGACACACCTACACTCACACACAGATACAAAAGCACACACATTCATTTTTCTCTTTTGGAGCCACATTAAGACGTAGACCGAACAGCTGGCAGTCAGAAAGACAGATGGATAGATAGCACGATGTACAGGGTAAAAGGGCAGCCTGTACTCCATCAAGTTTTCAAGCCCAAATTCTACAGCTTTGTTAGTAAATTCTGATTATATGCACATGAACGTACAACATGTCCAACATGTGCTTATATTTTCCGGCATGCAAAACTTAACAAAAGAAGTGAAAGCAGACCACTGGAATTCCTTCACTTTGCTTTTAAATTTCAGTCCAGGGCAAGAAAATCAACATGAGCAGGTTTAGAGGATAAAAGCTAAAAGCTAAAGGACATAAAATACAACCGTCTATTTTGTGATGATGATATTTGTTGGCTAAGAACAACACACATCTTTAGGTGGTTTGTGATCCCTTAGTAGCATTACAGTTTGTAGCCACGTGGGGGTGCAGTTCAGTTCATCACAATTTATCAGCGGTTCTTCTGGGTCCTGGAGTAACCTATCAATCTAAAAGTTAGATCAGGCTAACCATATAGACCTGAATGAGGCTTTTGTTGTCTAGGACTGTGCATGTAAAAGCTAGCTTTGGTTCCGCCTATAGTTGTGTGTAAGATCAGGTAAACCTGTCTCTGGGCTTGGACACGGGCAGCCTCTTCCTGTGCCCAGAGAGCCTCCCTATGTGCAGAGGTGTTCATGCTCTCTCCCAGTGCCCTCTCCAGCTCCATGATCTGCTCTGCTGTCTCCCGCATGGCATCCTGGGAAGCGCAAAGAGGAGGCTAGGTGGGAGAGGAGAAGAGTTCAACAGAGGTGTTTTGGAAGAATAGCAGCAACAACAAAGAGAGAAAGGTGGTTTTCTCTGATTATAATTGTTCTGGAAATTCATTGTGAAATCATTTTGCACTGGTTTTGTTCTGTATCGGTGAAAGACAATTTGAAAAAGGTGCAATTATCGCCTCTAAAAAAGGAAAACTAAAGGGGAAAAGTCCATGAAAAAGACAAAAGAAAAGGACGATGTGAACTGTAGTAAGAGATGAAACAAGATACATCTAAGAGGAAACAGACACAGAAGAGAGTGATAGGCGACAGAGTTTGTAAGTGCTTTGACCTCCATGCTGACTTCCATGTGAGTGGGCGAATTTGCGTGTGTGGGACAGACTGGCACAGTTTGTGTGGCCTCTCTGACACCTATGGTGGGAAGGAGAAAATTATCCTTCTCCACACTGGTTGATGGAACTGTGAAAGAAAACACTAGACAGAAATAATAAACCTCCCTTATTCCCTCTGTTTTTCCTTTTTTTTTTTTTTTTAAACTTTCTCTTCGGCTCCGAAGGCGCCGACTTATTTTCAAGTTCACACGTTCACACTTTTCTCGGACAAGTGCACGAGCCTTGCAGTCACGCGGCTGAGGAAACATGAAAGATGTGCAGGAGACGCTGTCCAGGTAAAACGGAGAAACCAGATGATGACTGAAGTGTCTGAATGCTCATAAACTGACATTTCATCTCAAAAACAGCTGATTCGTGTTTGTTAAAGTGACATGGTGACTTCAAATGCTCAGAAATGTTAACATCAGCCAAGTATATAGCTGCAACATGATTGTGCATGTGTCTACTAATATGTCTAACAGTGCTCTGAATAGACACATTTTTTGCATTGTAGAAAGTGGAGCACCACCCCAAACAGAACCATAGGTCACACATGAGGGTTCAATTGTGATGGATTCCCCAGAAGTAGTGAAAGTCATTTCATTGGACAGTGCCAGGAACACACAAGATGTGTATGACTGACTTATCACTTGCCTCTAACAAATATCAATTTGACCAAGATTTGAATGTTGGCACCATTACTGGCCATAAATACAAAGGGCTAATTGTCGTGACATTTAGTGGCATATACAGAAACTGCAGCGATGGAATTTCTTCTGAATGATATAGAAAAAAATATGTAGCCAGCCAAATCACCAGTGGATACTCGTGTCTCCTCGTGTCAGCACAACACAGCTGGAAGCAAGCGACAAACACCCGCACACACATACAGAAGCATGCTGTGTGTGTCAGCCATCCGAAACTGTAATTAGATGTGACAGACAGGCAGTAATTCGATGCACCAGAATCAACAAGTACTGGTCTGACCCCACACAACACATAGAACCATGCACACACACACTCATACACACACGCACCCCACTGAGATGGGGCTACCACTGCTGGACCCCCGTGGGCAACCCAACCAAAAAGCTGTGTCTACCTCTTTGTGTGCGTGCGTGCGTGTGTGTGTGTGTTTCTGTGTGCGTGTGTGTGTGTAATATGAGTTTTATTTGTAACAAGAGAATTTCGCTGGCTTTCAAGAATACAAAGAATGAAAAAGGGAACAAGAGAGATACAGAAAGCAGGAAGAAATAGGAAGATAATTGCTTCTGCAGCACCAATCATCACCTAAGGCCCCTGGGAAGGATTATTATGGCTCTGGCTCTTTCTGGTCTGATGGAAGGATTATAATCACTTATATAAATGTGCAAAGAGTGAGAGAATGCACATTTTTAGCAGCTGTGCACCAATGATTCTCAGCTTCATATGCTGCATCAGCTTCAGGATACTTTAGGAAAAAAAAGAATAATAATACTGTAATGTGTCCCTCTTGTCCAAACGTTACGAGGTTTTAAAAAAAAAAAAACAAGTCTTTAATCCTGGTGTCTCTAAACAAAGGGGGTACTAAGAGTTTCTGATGCTTTTTCGTTACAGATAAAAGAGAAATAACAGCTCTGTGTGAAAGCCTGAGTGAATGCTTCCGATGTGTGTTTTCTCTGTGTTTGTGAAGTGCAGCATGGTGCGATGGAGACAATGGAGCAAAGAGATTTTATCACTCCATCCCACATAAACTGTCCTGGAATGATGGGGAGAGTTTGTTTGTGTGTGTTTACCCTTGGAGCGTGCTCTGTTCCCGATGGGTCCAGAGATAAAGGCAGGGAGAAGGAGAGGAGGGGAAATAGAGAGCAGCATGGGCCACAACACAGCCTCAGTGCAGGAGCAGACACAAAGGACAAAGTTCATACTGCTTAGATAGTGGAATCAAAGATGTAGCATTGCTTCACATTTAGCATATGATTCTTTAGCATTTCTACTGATTCTGCATCCCTCATAAATAAGCCATCAACAGATTTACACAAAAGTGCCAAAAGTAGACAAAGAATGTTAAAGAAAATGTGATGAAACCTGACCTAAAACATGACCTTTATTCATTAAGAGAAATGATCCAATACAATTTATTTGTGAGTAGCAAAAATAAGTTAATCTTTTCTTTCAGTATCTGGTGTGGCCACCTCACAGAGTAACAACCGATGATAAATCTTTTCCAGTAACTGTTCGAACCGTCCTCCTCATCAGCTTGGATGAGTTTTAGATTATTCCTCCATACACAACAGCTTCAAATCTCTCTTCTTCTTAAGAACTGTTAATCAATTTCAGGTGCCTTTACAATATTTCTGTTGGATTAAGATTACGACTTTAAATTTGACTTGACCATTTAGTTACCGTGTTGCTGCATGACCCGCCTCCCCTTGAGAAAAAGTTAATAGACAAAAGTAATTTTCCTGAAGAATTTGCCGGCACAAGTCAGACTTCCATTGATAATGGCAGGCCATCCTGGCCCAGATACAGACAATCCAAAGATCCAAACCATGACACCGCTACCAGCATGATTCACAATTCCTGCCCCATTTGCAATCATCTTCTCAATTTAGCTTAAAGCATTCACAGGGTAATTTTGATCATTTTCAACTAAAGAAAAAGCACAGCTCATGCACATGGGAATGTTTTTGAGATTTTTAGTTTAAAGGTTTTACCCATTTATGACTTGAACCTTCTACCACCAAAGGCAAAGTCCGAGGAGCAACATGATTAATCCTGAAAGGACACGAAGGCGCGGGCAACAAAATTCATAATGAATCGTGCAATAGGTGTTGAAAGATTTAGCTTAAAAGCGCAACTGTCAACCTCATGGCGCTATTACAAAAACAGATTGGGGATTAACCTTCTGAACATCATGGATTTCTGTACCAAATTTCATTGCAAGCCATTTCAATAGATATCTTCACATTTTGGTTGAGTTACAATGCTAACACAGCGTAAAAGACTTTCTTGATCTCTCTAGTGTTAATATATAAGAGGGGTCAGTTACAGAAAGCATGCAAACATGGCTGAAAGTATGCATTTTACAAAATGGCCAAATAAAAGAAACAACAAGGAAATCAAGTCCTTGGGAATGATACAAATGCTACTATAAGAGTTATAGCGACATGAGAAATGCTCACTGTGTGCACATCCGCAACCAAGACTGATAGGGCCATTTGGGCATACCGTGTAGCATGATCTTATGCTCTGACATGCTCTAATGCTCTGTAGCTTATGCTCTGAAAACGAAGTCGTAAATGTTGACCTTTTTTTTAATGATTTTTCGCTAAGATTAATATTTACTGGAGAGATTAGATGCCTATCTGGTGACTAAAACAAAAACAAAATAAAAACTCTTTTACCAGCATTTAGTTGCATCACTTCACTGTAAATGTAATGCAAGTTGGAAGAACTTTTACTTGCATTTGTGTTGCTTTAAAAGCGTAACTCCATTTACTTATTTCAACCGATGACACACAGGCTGTTCTGTCTCTGGGAATTCTTTTTCGACATAAGTGCAACAATTTGGTATACTGTAGAATTTGTGTTGTTGGGTTTTTTTTTTTGCTACATTTTGTTTGTTTTGAATACAACCTGTGGTTACCACCCAGTCAAGATTTAATTAGCGGCCCTCTTTTTCCGTTTTTTTGTGTTATTGCATCAAATTATGGACAATTTTTTTTTTTTTCTCAACTTCGACATTACGACGGCACGGTAAAGCTGACCTTTGACCTTGTGGATATAAAACGTGACATTCACATCTACTTCGTGACCACGGCAACTACAGAAATTCTCGAGTTGTGGTTTGGCACAAACCAAAAAACTTAACACCTTCGTCCTCAGCCATAGTGTATGTAGTGTATGTCCTCAGCCATTACCAGAGCAGAGTCTAACAAAACCGAGCAGTGCAGGAAACCAGGAGGGTGGGCCACCACAGGTCAATGACAATAAACTGGAACTTGAGCTTGATAACCTGTATCTGCTCTAACAGAAGTATTTCCCTTGGTCAATATTTCATGATTTTGAGAACGCATGGTTACAAAAATAAATCAAACTATCGCTGGACTTTTCCATGTTCTTTCTTTAATTATATTATCTGTCTTCGTGACACCACTCTGTTGCACTTACATGCACCCTGGCAGTCACCTCATGCCGGGGTGTAGCAATTTTATGATGTGTTTCTCGTGTTGAATCTTCACATTGAAATAAACAGAAATAACAAAGCGGCTCTACAAGAAAAAAAAATGGACTCTTGCCTGGTTTGGCAGAGAGGTATAGAGATGTGGGAATGACTTGGCATGGCTGCACACTTTAGATTAACACCTCAGCACAGCTCTGCAGGCTAGCACACAAGCATGCACACAGGTGTGCAGGCAGAAAACCATGCACTCAGCTGACACACTGACAAAAAAGCAGTTACTCATTTATACTCTTTGTATTAGATATGGCAAGTCAAGTCAAAACTCAGTTCTTTACTGAGCCTTTGTGCCCCTGCTTTTGACCACTGTATGGGGTCGATTTCTGGCTCAGCTTCGGACTTCTAAAGGGAAGGAAGACCGAAGGCATGGATGACTTGAATAATGTTCTATCTGCTCATACAAGCAGAGTTATACAGAGTTTGAGTGTTTGCAGCAATGTGTGAAGGGACACAAATGAAAGGGGGAATCCCTTTCTGAGGACTGAGTAGCACAAAAGGTGAGATGAACAAAATAGAAAACGTCAGGTGAAATGAACATGAGCCAGTCTGAACTCACTAGGCTGAAAAAGGGAAGAAGAGCTCAACTTCATGCCAAGAAATGTACACATTTGCATGTGTACACATGTGTATTCAAACCTGTGATAAAGAGTGTGGGTGTCCATCTGTCAAACCATCTTTCCTCATCTCACCTGGCACCATCTGCTTCTGGATGTTTGGAGTCTTGATTTGCCTTGAGACAGAGAAAATAGATGACACCATTTAAAGACAGGCTCAATAAAGAAATGTGAACTAATAATCAAAACCATTTGGAAGGAATTTGTATTTCAAACAATATGAGAATGATGCAAACTCATTTGGGATTTTTTGGAATTATTTCATCAAGCAAACATGTGATCATCTTTGATTTAATGTTTTCATCAAAGTGATACATCCAAATTAACGACATCATTCAAATCAATAATTTTTGGGAAAAAAAGTCTATCAAACCATGTGTGGTTCCAAATTCAGAAAAAAAGGCTTTTGGCGACCAAGGAAAACATTACATAAATAAAATTGTCCATTTAAAAGATGGGCAAAAACCAGAGGCCAGATACATAAACAATGTTTGCACATAAAAACTAGACGTATGCCTTTCCTCCACAAACATCGGTCATTATAAATTAATATTTTGCCATGAGAATGTGCATACATCAGCCCATTTGTGCATATGTTCTTGGACTAATTTAGGACTGACAGATTAGAGTAGAAATGGAAAAAAATGGGTGTTAAAATGAAATAGGAAATCAAAAATAGACTACTGAATAGAATGAAATAGATTAGATCGAGTAAAAGAGAAAATTTCATGGAGCGTGCTCTTCTGTTGATAGTTAACACCTGCTCTTGTGCAGTTACGGGTAAAGATGGCTGCTCTGGCATAGCTGGAGGACCTTGTTGCTTTGAAGTCCAAAGGAAAATGAATGTTTACAGATAGCTGTAATTTTTCTGGCACCAGATGGCAGTTGGCTCATATGGTGCTCTAGGCTTCCAGAGGCTGTTTTTCTTGAGCTGTGTGAGGCATTCGGTCCGCTGTAGTCCTCATACTGGAATTATGTGAACTAATGCACATTTGATCCTTGTTTGAAATAAAACTATTTCTTTTTTTTTCTTTTTTACAGCTGTTGTGCCTCCTGCTTTAAATTTACAGAGCTGATAACTTTTAATATTTTTCTATAGTCAGTAGTTTTTGTTCTCTTTGTGATTCAAGAGCTGATCACATGTGATTTTCTTCCCTCTACTTCACTGATGATGGTCTCTGTTTCACATTCAATAACATTCTGCTCAGTAACACCTATTTAGTTGGGGCGCAAACAATATTCCGATATTCATATGGCTAAACATAGGATTGTCTACACATATTTTATGTCTAAAGATAGTACTAGAGAATAGGCTTGTGCTGGAGTCTATAACAGCACAAAAACTGAATTTCAAAAGAAAAACACACATACGCACGACTTTATAGATCTGTTAAAAAAAGACTGCACAGGCACTTTTTCTGTCTTGGTGCCTGCACGCAGTTCTTTGTACCTGACCCCAGGTGTCTTTTGGAACGATATGTTCTGGAAACTCAAAACAAAGATACAGAGGTTTAGTTAAAGTAGGGGCCCCTCAGGACTGGGCAACTTTAAGTCTATGATTCAATTTAGATTTCTGTTTCTTATCAAACAGCGCTTAAGGAGCTAACTGTCAAAAGGTTGAAGCCAAAATTGAATCAGAAATAAATCATTTAACAGGACAATGAGTAAATCCAAAGCACACAAGTAAATCCAAAAATGGGTTAGCTCAAAAGGAGGCATTGGAGGGTTATGGAATAATCAAGTCAAGAGTCATATCTAAATCCAACTGAAATACCAAAAATAAGTTGTTTCCACTAAAAGGAGGCAATGACAATTTCTAATACAACGGGCGTACTTACTTCTTGAACACAGTAATAAAGTGTTAAGAGGCTTCATTTTTCAGGTTTAGTTCAAGCACATCACATTTGAGTCTAAGGTCTATATCTAAGATGATATTGTTTGCTTGCCCAAATATGACAAAAAGCTAACAATTTAATTGGGATGAACATAGTATATGTACATTAATGACATGAGATATATTTACTTACAATTTTAACCAAGTTTTTTTATTATTATTATTTGGCATAACAACTAAATGTAGTACGATTAAAATAAATATAAACTTTTTTTTTTTTGCTTCATTGTTGTTTTTTTTTTTTTTGACTGCTGGGATAGGCTCCAGCCCACCCGCGACCCGATCGACAGATTCAGCGGTATAGAAAATGGATGGATGGATGGATGTTGTTTTTTGCTATATTTCCATTCGGCAGGAAACAGTGGAGCCACAGTGTGTGCATTAAATCAGTTAAGAACAATGGCCGAGTGTGTGCCTCGTCTGAGTAACATGGCAGATAGGGACAAGACAAAACTTGACTGATGGAGGTGAGACATAGCAGCGTAAATCTTTCAACAACAAAACACACAAACATAAGAGGACAGGAGATGCAAGCTTGTGCAGGCACACAAACACACGCATTCTCCAAAAAATAGGTCTAACCGTAGGTCTACATTCGGGAACACAGGGTTGTGGCATAACACACACACACAAACACGAGGGGAATGTGTTTTTAAAAAATAAATTGATGCTATAAATCCTGACACAAAAATTTGGATACACACAGCGATAAAAAGTAAACTATCGGCATCATGTACCGCAGAAGTGCTGATTATAGAGCTGAACTGTGTTCTAACACAGCAGGATGGCTGTGTGTACTCACATCCACACTGAGACCTGATGCTTTTAATTCAATCAGCTTATGGCACACGCACACAACTACATGTGAATATGGATCAACAACACTCATGCCAATACCCAAACTCACAAACCGGTAGACTCTTGCACCCACAAAACCCGTGGGCCATGACACGCACCTGGGCAAAAAACTACAAGCTGCCTCCACTTGAGGGCAAATAGTTGCTGTCGCAACCCTTACAACTGCGCGTAATGAGTAATGTTGGTGCACAACTAAAGCAAAATGTAGCAAACGAGATGAGAAATCTGAATAATACACTCTCATCTTGCCACAAACACAAGAAACGACAGAGCCCAAAGGGGGTGAAGTCAACATTTCTAACAATATTTATATCCCCTACAGAAAACCACACATGCAGTTTACTAGTCTGCCACTTCAGTCTCTGGTTTGAAACTTTATATCCCTTTTTTTAAAAACCCACTCTGATGTTCATTTTACGAGTTTTTTTTAATCACTTTTATGAGTGGAGCTAGAAAAGCACTGCAAACATAAGGACTTTCTTGCAATTCTGTGTCAATTTTAAGTTGTATATGCACACATGGAGTGTGTGCATTTGCCCACATGCACAGCAAGAACCAGAAGAAGAATCTGTTTAGACTCTGATCTTTGATGTCTCTGTATGTTTTTGTAAGCGCAGAGGCATGTCCATGGAGAACAAACTTGACATGAGGGCATATCAGCTATCACAAACATAACCGCTACTGGCACAGGTGTATAAACCAACAGGCACACTGGTCCCGTTTGATAGCTGATACACCCCCATCAAGCCATCAGTGCAAGATGAAGTTAAGTGTTTAGACCAATGTTAAGGAAAATGAGGGCCCTTCGAGTGCGAATGAGCAGCTAACTGATTAGGCTGCATGCAGGAGGAAAATGTGAGAGAGATTTGGGATTTGATGATCACTAAAATTTGTAGTTTCTCCAGAGGAAATCGCATTTTACTGCTGGGACTCTCTGTAGAAAGATGAAGTGAGAGCAAAAGAGAACAGCAAGAAGCCAGTTTCCTTAACTGAGTGTAATAACTAAATTTTCACATTTCCCCTTTCCTTTTTTCCAACTGGAGCTCTCCACACTTTCACATTCCAAAATAAGCAGCTCCGCTTTATTTTTGGCAGTCAAAGGAGTGCTCTGTTTCCTCCTCCTTTTTACACATATTTCTAGATCTTTCTTTATCTCCTATTTTTTTTTTTTGGTTTTTATTTTTCCATTTTTTTGGTTTTTCTTTCCTCTTCCTTCACATTGCTGTCTTCCTTATAAAAATCTTGTCACCTCCCCTCGAGGTTTACAACTGATGTGTCTTTGAGCAAGGCACGTAGAGAGGGTGAATGGCTTCGATAGAACAGCTCAGTTGCCAGCGGCAGGGAGATTTAGTCATAGATTTGGATTCTACCAAATCTGAATGTGGGGAAACTGTGAATATAAAGTAGAGCCCAGCAAGGAAAGTAACATACATTCCCAATCGATTTTTCCAAGGTAAATAAAGGTTAAAAGGAGTAATAACTTTTAAAAAACAAAAAAATATCCAGATCTGTATCTCCCCCCCTTCATAACTCTGTATCTTCCTTGTCTCCTTTAATAAACAGCAGAGTGGAACTAAATCCTCTGATTTCAGGCAGACATTTCAGGGCAGTTATTACTACATGGGTTGAGAACCATATTGAACAGCAGGCCGATACGATCTGAGGTAAATGTAAATACATTTTCTCTCAAGTGCAAAACGAGGAAGGATACAGAGAGAAGAGGAGAAGGGGAAAAGAAAGAGGGTCGAAATGGGTGTAAGAGTGGGGTCAACAGTGAGAGTTTGATCTGAAGAGCGACATGTTTAAATGTGAAAGCGTGATGTGGTTATATGTTGAGTATTGTCGGTGCGTTTGCTGTTTAAGTTATGAAACGTCTCCTCTCTGTAGCAGCTGCGACTTGTTTAGATTTATTCATAAAAAAAAAAACAGGGTGTTTACAGGGTTATCACTAAAGTTAAAATGGCCAGTCGAATCGAGTCGACACCTGCAGCAGAAAAACACACTGTTCGGAGACGCTTTCATGTGGAAATATTATAAACAGAACGTTTGGGGGATATATGTGTTATGGTTTTGAGACTGCACCTGGAGTTTGATTGCGGTCACAGCAAAATGACCAAATGAAGATAGTTGTTAGTGAGCGTAGAGTATTTGTAAGCCACACACCATTAATTCCTTTCTACAGAAAAAAAAAAAAAACAATTTCAAAGTCCCCTTCCAACATATATACCTTTAAGTCTCACATTCTACATCGAAAACAAATGTATTTATACTGTACGTACGCATATCCACACACACGTACAGCTCCCTTTCCCTGAAATCCTCCCTTACATACCAGACTGCTTACCTTGTGAGGAGATGTGGTAGGGTGAGACAAGGGGGATGATTTATTTATCAAAGTTTAGCCCCCATACCACAATGTGCAGGCCGTATATCCCTCTATATAACTCTATATAAGTATAAAACTGTAAAAGCAATAAGAAGAAGACTATGCAAAATAATCCGACTGGTTGATAATATATACCCAAGAGGGAAAGAATGAAGAAAAAAGAAACAAGGCTTTATATTCACATTCAAGAAATAATAAAGCATTTTTCTCACTTTGTGTTAGCACAACCTTTGTCACTATTTATGTCTCAAATGTCTGCAAATGCTCAAGTGCAAAAATGTCTTCACAAGCTGCTCATGTTTAAGATTTATTAAAATCTGCTCTGCCAAAATCCAGTGGAGCTGTGCTTATGTGACATCCCTACACGTCATGCTGAAAAATGTTTTCATTTTTTTGTTCTATTTAAGTTCATTTTATGTAAACAAACAGCTCCATGAGATCAGTCAATGTGGCTCGGGAAGGTCTATTTAACAAATCCAGCTATTAGCATTCGTGTTGACACCTGACACAAAGATACAAGAAAGCCCATTGAGGGTAACTTATTACTGAGGCAAATTAGCTTACCATCTACTGGAAACCAAAGCCACTAAACAAAACACCAACCTTTAATAACCTAGCGCTATCAATGAGGACTTACACTAAATCACTGGGATATCAAGGCTATATAATGGCTGTGAGTGAGTCTCCCATTTGCTAGATCGGACTTATAACGATGACCCACTCACTACATCCATCTTTGACTCTCTCTGTTACATTGCCAACTGAATGAGAAAGTGTCTATTTGCTCATCTGTTCTCCTCTCCCACTATTTAGATAGCGGTTATTAGGTCAGCTGACTGAGTTCCAACAGAAACACTCTGATTAAAAAGACATTTATCTTCTGCTCAGACACACCACACACTGCAGGCTCTCACAACAGACCAGACAGTCCAGTAAGTACACTGACACTCGTCCATTCATGATGCTGCATACATGCACACAGCGACTAGGATGCAAAAAGTCTTCTATTCATGTTTAATGTATTTATAAGATCTAAACCAATGCTCTACAGGAACCAAACATACTAGTGTCTTTAAATGTAACTTAAAAAGATTGTATCTGATTCATGTGAACAGTGACAGTGTATGACTACGGTAGATTTTCCTCTGATAACTTGTGGCTGACCCGCCTGTGAACTTTGACCTGTTTGTGCTGTGCAGAGAGGAAGGGTCGAGCTGATAGGAGAGACTGTTTGACACTAATGAGACAGCAGCCCCGATAAGATGGATGAGCTGAGGGGAAAAGAAATCCTTCCAATGATCACAAACGTTCTTGGCCCAGAGATAGTTGCACACACAGATGCACAGAAACCAAAAGTGCAGCCTGAGACAGCTTGATGTGAACAGTACATGCACAGTATGCATACCTTGAATGGGTAAAATGCAAACACACACACACACACAAAAACAGAGAGTAAACAGGAGACACTAACTATGCAGGGGCTACTGTATTCCTTTTTTGCTTGATGCCTGGAAGTTCCCACAGTTTGAGTCAGCACACAATATCAGTGCCAGAGCAGAGAGTCTGTAAAATGGTTAATGAATGAGGCAGGAAACTGTGCGGGATCCAGTGCACACAGCAAATCCAGACTCTTAACTATTCACAACCTTAGTAACTTATAAGATGTTGGGTGTTGCTCCTCTTAAAAAGAGGCAAAACTACAATGTTTTCAAGTTCACGTACTGTACATTACCTGTAAAAGAAAAAAAGAAGAACAGGGGAAAGAAATCCGGTCTCTAAGCTTCTTTTTTCACACATGCACATACACTTCTGAAGTAAATGATGTGTACACAAACACTAACACACAGCACTTCTGCCTTGGCATTAAACAACCACTCATTTGGATACATATACACACCATGCCAATCCATAAATCAAATGATAATTGAGTAGCTCTCTGCCAGTAATAAACAGAGTAGTATAAACAGCCAGTGTCTGGGCTGGATACACCACCTCCCACTGGCACGCCGCTGGCTGTCTGCTGCCTGGCAAGCTCAAAAACACACACACTCATAAACACAAAAGCACAAAAGACTAAATGCATTTACAGTAATATAAAGAGAGAAACTAAACATCTCATCTGTTGTGATTATAGACACAGAGGTAAAAACATACTGTGATGTGATGTGATGGAATAGAATAGGCACAGCTGAAAGCGGTGAAATTTGAAAAAAAGGTTTGGCGGAAGTCAACACAAAGAGAAGCTATATGTCTCCAGTGTTTTAAATCAAGAAACATATGAAGCCTCCGGTTGCGTTATGGGTGTCACAGGAATGAAGTCTGAGATTGTTTGCTGTAAATGGATTGTACATTTACCATACCAATGGGATAGTCAAAAATCGAGCTTCCTGAGAATCAAATTTGAGCTAAATCCCTCTATTCCCAGCTTTATACCTGAGAACACTTCAAATAAACCCAAACGGAATGGCAGGATTTCAAGAGCAATGAATATGGACACTGTTGGGACCATGAAGATATGGTTAACAGGCAACGTAATATTTACTTACCCAGGTCTGCAGACATAAAATGATAAGACATTAAACCAGTTGATTAAAATAACACATGTAAATAGGTCAGAGAATGCATTTCTAGACAGTGATTACGTAAGGCAAAAGCATGATTCAGTGGAAGTGGTTTCAAGTGGCAGGAGGACACAATCTAGACAGTTTATATCTCACGGATTACTTCTTTATAAATAGAGTACTTAGGAATGAATTGAGATCTCACAAAGATCCGGTCACTTGGAAGCTGCTCTCTGAGGACACCCAGATGGTGTATTGTGATGGATGTGAATGTCACAGGATTTTTGACCCTCACCTTTCAAGGTCAGCAATTTTCTTTTCCTTGACTGATTTATCGATTTCAGAATCCTTCAGAGCTCCCATTAGTCTCTCAACCTCAGCTTGGGACTTCCTAGACTCCTCTCGGTAGCGGCCCACTTCCTGCTCTAGGAGCCTAAGTCGATCAGTGATGTCTGGAACCATGCTGACTGTTTCTTCTGGGTTTTTGGCCTTTAAGTATATACATAAAAGTGAGAGGTTAGGGTAAGAATGGATACAAAGACAGCCACAGGTCACATCAATTTTTTACTTGGGTATTATCAAAGCAGATACAGTATTCTGTAGAATGCCCCCATTTTAGACATTGGTGTGTTAAGGAATTATTGTTCATCTGCAGTCATTCACCTTACGTAATACCCTTTTAGGGATGAAAATGCATGTTTCAGGGTCATTGTCAAAATTGTCTGGCTTGGGCCAGAGCAAATGTAGGATGACAAATGTGAGCTTGTTCTTCAACAGCTGTTTACGCTTTCCCTCTGTTGTTGAAAGAAGACATGTGATGTACAAGAATATTGGACAAGGAGGTAAAGGGTATGAAAGTGTTTTCAAGTGTGTTGCCTGCAGCTGTTGACTTAAAGAGAGCTATGGTGAGCAAATAAGCAAAAAGCTTCGATAAAACACAGCATTTATAACTGAATTTAACTCTAAGTGCTGACTTCATTGTTGGCTCTGTCATGGCAATCGTGTCACTAAGCTTATGGAGATAATACTTTAGATATGTTTTTATGCTGTTGGCTGTCTTAATTAGGTTACTTTCTCATAACAAGTACCATGCTCTTCTATATAAATCAACTCTTTTTTCCAGTTAGGCTCATCACTGGTTTCAACAATATATGTAGCCTTTAAAATACACCCACAGGAAAAGAGGTAAGTAGGCTCAGTAGGCTTAATACACTGATGAAACAGATCACTACATGTATACATGTGGCACCATATAATTTTAGTGCATACCACCTACAGGTTTGTTATTCAGTTGTGGCATAAAGGAGGATCAAAACATTGTAACATTTATGATTTATGTTCATTATTTCGGGGATTTAATTATCTTTATTCTTTTGCTTGTTTATGGAATTGTCAATGTACAAATTTGATAATGGAGCAAACTGATGCTTTGGTGCACTGCATTGCATCAGACCATCCAATGGCGTAATTACATTTTATTGTGCTTACCTCATTTATTTCAGATAATCTGAGCAACGCCAAACTAAGTTGCTTCATGTATTTCACAGTAATCATAATGTCAGAGTTGTACTTCACCTCCATTCTTACCCTAAGTGTTGTGTCAGTTTATCAAATTTAAAATGCTAGAACTTACTGCTGACGAAGCATGTAAAAAAAACAAAGAACGTACCGTGGGGATGATAGCTGGAAGCCCATCTATTTTTGCTTGCACCTAGATGTTAATACAAAAATATACGACTGATTAGAAATAAAAAGTAATCAACTTAATCTTAAAACTTTCACATGTACCAAGAATAAAACGTTAAAAAAATGCACTGGTTCAGATCATTTTGCATGCATAGCGCACAGAAGAAAAAGTATGCCCTGCATATGTAGTTAGAGTGATTTTATAAACAGCTCTGGTAGAACACATCTGAACCCTCATCTGCTTTCTCCCCAAGTTCCTCCAAGGCCTTCTTTTCTGCGGTTTACTTCTATCGTTTGCCTCCCCAGGGCATCCTTTATGTAGAGTTCGGAGTCTAATCATTATCATTCTAAAATTACTGACTCCTCCTGCTTTGGCTGATTTTATGAGACCACCAAACATCTTGTTTTTTATTTATTCTTCTTTTTTTTGTGGGGGGTAAATGTTGAGAAAAAAAATGTGTTGCACTGATGAATCCATTCTTCCAAGAGAAAAATATCCCAGAGGAACATTCAAACCTAGAATTATCTTTCTCTTGGCTTCTTTTTTTTTCTTGGTCTCTATCTCTCTGTCTACTGTGTTTGTGAAGATTGTTTAACTTGTTGAGACAGCTGAGGCCACTCGTTTAAACAGCATCAAGTAAAAGTGCACAAATACTTAGACACACACGCACAGAGTGGTGCTTCAATCTCTTCAGAGGACATGACTTGAATGAGACTGGTTTCCTCATCTGACCCCGATTTGTGCTTTCTTTGGGACCAAGGGCATCGACTTATATCTCATGCTCATTGCACAAAAGTTTTGTAATGGGTCCGAAATAGCAGCCCCTCTCAGCACATCTGCATTTATCTTTTTAATCTTTATTTGTCACCCACACAGTTGAGCCCCGCTTCATTAAAAGAGGGAACTTACTGCTAAACCCGAATCACCTGCTTATCGCTGAGCTTAATCTATGCTTTAGCATCAGCTCTGCACAGCTCCTACATCACAGCCATGTAGTAGCAGTGTCCTTTATTGAAGTCAATGCTGTACCTTCTCCAAACAATTGAGATCGGTCTAAATATGATGTTTTCTGTGAAGTGACTCTTTCACATTTTTCCCGACTATGGCAGGTTGCACAACTTTTATTTTCCTTTGCATCTACTTCAATCTCATATATGGTTCCCCTGGAATCCAACGCACAGATATCCTGGACAATCTTTATAAACGCCAACTACAGCCATAATCTGTGCTTATGTAACATTAACTCCTATCCTAGCATGAACCTAATATGACTCTAACCCTAAATTCAGTTTGACTCCATTATACTGTTTTGCTTTCTGCCCATAAAATGAACACTGCTCCCAAAACCGTGAGTGTATTTGTGTCTCCGTGGCATTAAAAATACAAGTGCACATATACGCAAACGTGCTAAATGATAGTCTGCATATGCAACTCTTCTACAAAATACAAAATAAAAACAAAAAGAAAGAAAAGGGAGTGTCAATTTTTCCAAATATCACAAATACACCAAATTTCTTTTGAAAAATCCCGTCACGGAATTGTTTGAAATGAGGCTGTGTGAAGTACCTCTATCTGTGGTCAGCGTCTTACCTGCATTAGACGCTGGTCAGCGCACTCTAAGTTTAGAAGATCAGATGGTTTCCTGATGGTTTCCTGAAGCTAAAAGCTACTCAGAGCTTAGCCTCGCGAGGAGCATATTCTTTGCCATCTAAAACAGTTCAAACTTTTAAAACTTCATAGCAAATTGAGCGAAAGCTGTAGTTCAGATTTTTACACGGCGTCACTTCTGCATCAGACAGTTGTTTACTTTGTCTCTACACTTTCTCGTCAGCAGAACATAGCAGCTCGGTCTAACTTGTGTTCCAACACTATGGTAACTGTGAAAGAGAAGTGATTAAAAATCTGGATATGAGGTCACTCGGACTGTGAAGAAACTTTTGAGGTTCGAATCTATTTAGCTGGCAAAAAAATTGCTCTTTTGGTGGCTCTGTTCAGAGTAGATTTTAGCTTTACCTTGTCTGTCAACAATCCATCTAATTCTTCAAAACGGGAGTGCTCTGATCACTGTCCTTAACACAACCCCGTTAAAAACACAAAATATCCCTTTAAAAGTGTTCATTCTTGCATCTCAAATGCAGGTGAATAGTAGCAAGGACACACATGTTATTGATAAAATATACATGGAAAACAGTGATGTAACTATGGAATGTTGTCATTATTTGGTGCAATGCTCCATTCACACATCTGTGTGTACTTTAATCACAGGCAAATATGAATGTTGGTGACTCTAGGTATGAGCTCTACTAAGCTGTCTCTAATATACTGTGCATGACTATTTAGTTAACTGCACTTGACAAGGAGAATAATTGTTCACCTCTTTCCAGAAAGGTCTCTGTGACACAAATGTATCCTTTTCCTAATAATGCAATGCAAGGCAAGCGCGTATGGAAAAAAATTCTTTCAGATAGACAGTTTCTTGGGGAATTCTGATTTCCTGCACGATGAAAAGGTTTAAGCAAGAAGCATGCCTGTTGCTTTGCATTTACCTCGGCCTCACTACATTACCTCTACACCTCATCCACAAACATCAAAGCAAATCTTAGCCATCAAAAAATGCATTTAGTTAGTTAAGTGGACTGGAGTTTGTTATGTTCTACCTCTAAAGAGCACAGACACGTGGAGAGCAGGCCCTGAAAGGACAGCAAGTCCAACAGGAATGTGTTCTATTATGACAAGAGGGGAAAGGCCAGTAAGGATATGATTACAGTCAAATTATTATTATCATTCCTGGAAATGTCTCTTGAGTATAAATATTTCACAATATGTTAAAAATGTGTAGCCACCAGGCTGGTTACTGACTTTTCTAGCTCCTGGTCAGTGGCTGCCCAGCGACTTGGAGAATGCTGTATGGCTAAGAAACAGTTTTGACTTCTAAAAGGATATCATCTATTTTTATATCTCAGACATAACTGCTGCAGTCTTGTTATATGCCGCAGTTTTTATAAAGAAAAAGAGCAGGAAGCGAAAATAGGTAAGATAATCTGGCATCTGTGTGGTTTGAAAAAAAATCCAATTGTCTTTCAAATGGGACTCAAAAATCTTAAGGTGCGGGGCCTTCTTGTTGATTTTCGCAAACTCTCTTTGAAAAGGTCACTTCCTTCCCTCAACTATTTTTCCCTTTGAAGGGCTGGTGTTTGGTTCCAGAAGTCCTTTATTAACCTCGGAATCAACAAATACTGTTTTTATGGGAAGAGGATGAGGATGCAGTGAAGTCAACAAAGCTCTGAGGTAAAGATGAAAAGCTCCGCTAACAGCTTGTCTGAGTCAGCGATACAGTCTAAACATCTGCAGATACAGTGAGTGGGCCACTGTGCGTACAACCCTGAGGGCAAACAAGCAGTATATCAGTTCAGTATTTTGGGATTCATTTAAAATTAGGGTTGAATTACAATCATAGAGTGATTAGGCTGATGTGATGTGTGACTTGATCTCTGCTTGCAAAGTTCCAAAAGCAAATGTGAAAAAGCCAGCTTCCTTCAACAGAATGATATTTTGGCACACAGTCTTTTCACTTTCCTTGAGAGCACAATAGCTTTTTGTACATGTAAAAGATCAAGACTGTCCTCCCGGAAACATGCCCATGTGGCATTTGTTTATGCAGGTGGAAACGTCAATTAATGCGTTCAAAGAAGAGGCATCCCCTTGTAGTCGCAAGAGCAACTACATGTGAAGGATAAAAATGGGGTCCACGATGGCACAGGGATGTTGTAAAAAGGTTTTAGCCCTGACCATGATTGTTTTCTAACCCCTAACCAAGTAATGTTATTGCCTAAACTCAACCAAGAAGCAACAAAGGTGAGCCCCTGGTTGAAAGTGCTGCACTGCACCAACCAACCCCCTCCTTGCTCCTCATGAGGACTTTGTGGCTACTTAAACGACAGACTTGAGAACGACGTCTGCTCTGTTCTGGAAATGCTCATGTGAGTCGTATTTTCCCTCTGTTGCTTGTAGGGGCGGCACTTCACAGTCATCATGAGCTGTACTGAAGGGTATGAACAAACAACTTATATGACTATTCGGGCTGGAGGACTTGTTGAAAAGTTATGCTCTGAAGGGGGATATTCTCTTTTATTGAGGACACTGCTCCTAAACTGCCTTTTTTTGTAGTCCAGACTTTTCTTCCATTACCAAAAAGACACAAAACCATGAAACGTGCCTGCATAATGCCGGCCTAGTGGCTACTCTGGCACACCCCAAACATAGACCGAGCAGCTGCCTTGCTTTCTGCCATGTTAGGACAATCAGCTGCGAATCAGAGGAGACGGGGCTTTTTGAGAAGGAGGCCCAGAAAGGACAGGATCTAAATCTGAGCCTTTGTATACATACTGTGACAAGAGGTACGGTAGCAATGTGCAATTTGCAAATTTTAATGTCTTTTGGGAACATTTACCCATTATGACCAAAGAGCTTAGTTTTTTTTTTTTTTTTTTTTTAAAGTGCTCTGAATGTTGAGGGTTGTCTAGAAAACTCTAGCGACTGTCCACTGAAACCTAAAATCAAAACCAAAAGTGAAATTATGAACCTATAAATAAATACAATGTGAGTTTTGACAGAAGAATTGAGCTAAATAAGATGAAGCACATTTTGCTGTACAATGTCGTCTGAAATCTTACAGAATTTTATAGTGAAAGATTAATACAATAACTAACAACTCTGTGTAAATCACCTTTCTTTTCTTTTGACATCATCGTCTTACCTTATTCTGTCGAATTAATTTGGAAAGTGTTTTTCTCCAACTTACAGTAAGTGCATTCAAACTTGAGAAAAAAAACTCAACCACAACAAAAACACAAGGATGCAACATCCTGTGTAATGCTACAATGAAAGTTAACATTTTGGAGTTCTTTAAAGGCTTTTCTGAGAAAAGCCTTTAAAACGTTTTCTCCACTTCTCCTGCTACAGAAGATGAGTAGGAGGAGCATCTAATTGCCAAGACGGAGAAGTGGAACTGCTGCGAAGCACTTCAGTATGGCTAAAAAAAAAAAAAACTAAACTAAACTACCAATCTGAAAATACGATGTGGGTATTGTGGGCCAACTTAGTTTGGTGTATGATCCAGTCAGATCACTTCATTTAATGAACAGATAAACAACCATGTTTAAACTTTCCTGCTGTTCTCCACAAAAATGAAGGAAAAACAAAAAAAAAATAAAAAAGTCTGGCAGTGACTAAATCAGGATGACGCTCCTTGAATGCATCGAGTAGGCGACACATTTTTTGAACCAAAGACAACATCCTGGATGAATAATTCTGACAAAAGGACTGAAAGAAGCTTTGTCATTTTTTTCTCATCAGACTGTGGACTGAGAAAATGGATTATTTCTTTTTAAGCAAGCTGCTCAGTTTAAGAGCCCGTCCTGGTGTTTCATTTTGGTTGAATTAATTTTTAATGTACATATTGCCTCCTCTATATTCATCTATTTTTCAAGTTAATAGCAGCTGATTTCAATTTGTGTGTTGAGTATGTTGATAACTATACAGTCATTTTTGTTAATGCCGACATTGTGAGCAATGTGTGCCGTTGATTAGGGGGGCAAGTAATTTAGGGAAATCTGCCTATCTTGGGATGAGAGAATGTTGTAAGTTACTGATTATCAACCACCTAGTTTTATAATAACACAGCAGCAGAGACACAAAGCATCTCTTCAGGTCAGAGCTTCCAGGCAAAAATCTGAGTCAAGAGGATGAAGTCATTTATGAGAGGGACCTGTAGCATGGAAATGGAAGTATCTTTGTCACCTCTATACATCTAGTCAGGTTATCACAAGTGCAATCAAATCTGGAAGGAGAATTGTTATTCAGATTCTACTCCAAATAAATATTAACACAATACTTTCTTTAATTTTGTTGGTGCTTGATTTATGTAATCTACACCACCTTAAAGTACAAAGTAACGAACTTGCTGTTGAAATAACAGTACCTAACAAGTCATATCCATCCATCCATTCTCTGTACCCGCCTAATCTGATTCAGGGTCGCAGAGTAGCTAGAGCCCATCAAAGCGAGAGGCAGGTTACAGCACAGAGACAAACACTCACACTCTCAGGACAATTTACCAATTAACCCAAACATACATGTTTTTTGGAAGTTGGGAGGAAGCCAGAGTACCCGGCTGAACCCACGCATGTACAGGGAGAACATGGAAACTCCACACAGATAGGCCCCGAACGGGATTCAAAGCAGGAACTCTCTTCATTCAAGAACAATTCTGAAGGTCAGGTTATGCATGTGATTGTATCGTCATGATCTAATTTCAGACATCAGTTACTTAGCTGTTCTCTGGCCTCTGCACTACAACAGGATCAAACTCACAAACAAGACTCGAACATATGTAGACAATCACAAATACATCCACACACACATCAACAGCTGTTTTATGTAGGGACATGCGTGTAGATGCAGGGACATCAAGGCGCATGCACACGTGTGAATAAATACACAAACATCATCTGCCTTTTTGAAGATATGCAAGTTTACATAACAGGTCTGATTGCTGCAAAGTGCACAAAATAGTCCAATTATGGCAGCACTTCTGTCGGAGTGTGAATCTGCTCGCTACAAAGAGTTGCTGAGCTGCTGTCACTTTCATGTGGTGCCGCATCGACATTCAGCAAGATATCATTTCACAGGAATGAGATGTGTGTGTGTGCTTTTTTTTTTATGGGTACAAAAGAAAACATTCTCGTAAATTCTGGCAGGACAAGAGTCTGTCCTGGCTTGTAAGCTCGGGAGAAAAAAAAGAAAGAGAAAAAAGACAGCAAGGCCTCTGGCTTGGCACCACAACAGGGATAGAGGGATTTTTTACTCCAATAAATCAGTCGCTCTTAATTCATCCCTTCATCCTGAGAGACACAGTGCAGGCAGGGCCTTTGTTATGGGACTGCTAACAATATCATGGATGCTCAAAGGGAGGTGAGAGGGTGAAATTACTATTACCCGAGATAAATACAGTGTGCGAGTGGGATATTACTAACACAGTGTACTGTATACAGTGGTTTATTTAGGTCTGTTTGTCTGAAGTCCACATACATATCTCCAGTGAGCAATCTTGTGTGCGTGCAATCCTCATATCCACACGCATACATTTTCAACTCAATTTTGTTTTGGACATTTCAGGTTAACTTTGATATTAAAGAATAACTGAAATAATAAAGGATTGGAAGGATTTTTCTTTCATCTAAACGACAAAACAATCCATACTGACCTCTCCATCTGGCTTCTGGTTGTGGGTTGAGCTGAGGTTAGCTGCCTGGCTCTGTGACAGTTTGTGGGGCTGCAGAGCTGACAGCTTGTCCTTTAATTCATGGTTCTCCTTCCTCACCTGCTCCAGCTCCTCAAGCCGAGCCCTGTCCTCTCGTTCCTTCTGCTCCCGCAGATTCTCGATCACTCGCTCCTGCGATAGTGATACACAGAAGAGTATGTGCGAGGGGAAAAGTTTAAGCTATCATGTAAGTTAAAGCTTGTTCACTAGATTTAAGAAAGGTTGTAAACTGGATAACGTTTAAATTGCAGCATTATCAGCTCTTGGTGTTTAGAATTCTTCACTACTATCCCTGAAAACTTTAAGCTGGTATCACACAGGGCATGCTCACCAGCATGCTTTGCAAAGTGTGGTCAAAGACAATCTCATAAATGCCTATCATAAATAATACTGCCATAAATAATAGCAGCCATATGAGGAGATCAGAGCCAAGCAGAACAGAGGGAGAGGGAGGAAGTAAGAGAAGGGTTTAGAGACGGAGAAAGATTTATTTTGAACGAATTGGACAGGGCAGTAGATCACTTCTTACAACTCCACGCTACCTACCGATGAACCAAGGTTATGTGTTTAGATAGTCCTTTTCTCTTTTCTTTAATCACAATGGACAGAAGGACAATGGCTTAGGGCATTGGCCCGAGACCAGGTGCGCACCCTAGGTGGCTGAGCACAAAAGGTGTGTGTATTAGGAGTGTGTTAACGTGTATGTGTGTGTGTTTAGTTGAAGACTGAAGTGATTACTTAGGTGTTTATTCAGGTGTTTATTTAGGCTCAGAGCACAGCTCAGCTATGAAGCTTACGATGTGGCATCACCGCATGATTAGCAGCTTTAAACCCCTGGGTAATTAGATGAATACATTCACTAACGACACCTGGCACAGCACAGAACTGCATATTGGGCTTTGGGAAAAAAAGGGGCAAGAGAGAGCACTTGGCTCACAAGTCCTGGGTGTTTTCCACACATTATGAAATATCTCTGGGATATTGAGGGGAGAGCAGGAAGCAATATTAAAACCTACTTCTGTTGGGCCAAAGTGTGCATTACATGTAACACAAAAGAAAACACATCCATGACATCACAGACGGACACACTAAAAAACACATACACCAAAGAGCAGGGCCCGGCATAAGCACAATTCCCCAGCCTGTTAATTAGAACCACTGCGCTGTGGCCAACGACTGGCTCCAAGAGCAGGTTTGTGACAGAGTTTGTGATTAGCAACACACACACACACACCCTTGTAAACACATTACACACACCCTCTATTGACCACAAAGTCTGAGAAGCCTGCCAACGCTCTCCTCATCACAGCTGAATTATATGCAACCGCATCAGAAGTGGTTTCTGGGTAAACAGATGGGCCGACGCAGGGAAGGGACTTACAGTTTATTGTGCCATTATGCCATTCGTTTCAAAGTCTATGGGCAACAAAAACAAATTTAAGGTGATAAAAGATAATTCTAAGTGAACATGTCTTTGTACTGTGTCTGCCCATTCACTGCAAAAGCAACAAAGCGCAAGTTCACTAAAATCTAATCTGCTAATGGACGTATATTTCTGTGAGCAATCAGTTTTTAATTCAATAAAACTAAACACAATAAAAGGAAAGAATATCAACCAGACACGACAGAGAATTACACAAAGGTCTACAAACAAACAAGCTTTTCTGTCTCCGACCCCAATGAGACAAAAATCAAATGAATAAATAAATTAATTCTATTTTCTTCAAATGAACACTGACATTTTCAAACTTTTCTTACGTAAAGCTTTTACAGTGTGACAAATTACAAATATAAATAGATATCTATCAACAAATGCAAAAACATATATACTCCTACAACATGTGCACCTTGGAACACATGATATAGCAGCATGGACAGGAAACCCCACTTTTCACCTCCGTCTTAACTGGGAACCCTTGACTTGCATCTATTGCCAGCCAATTTCACCGTTTAGCTTGCAGTACAAACAAACATGTAAATAGGAACCATTCTTAGCCAGCAGCGCAAAACCAGTCATTGGGAGAGAAAGTAAGAAAGCAGTCAATCTGATATTAAGCCAAAGGAGAGTATAAATATTTAGAGACAAGGATCTGACATCTCTGTGGTCATGGTCAGTACATCCATCCTATGTTCAAGCACGTCTCCAACAGAACGCATTATTACAAATCTACAAATTTCTCGAATTGCGTTGACAAGTAAAATAACATTATTCGATGCAATTATTTCTATCTGTATTCCAACTTCTTGACAACAGGTTTCTTACCCTGGCATAGTTTAAAATCTGATCAGAGGGGATTCTCTGTGTTGAGGCTGGCAGCTTTATGGAGACCAGCTGCTTTCCCACGTTGCCAGAAAACAACAAACAGCAGAATGTTTACAGAAAACAACAACCAGCCCCTGGGGTCATCTCACTTTCCACCCATGTGATGTAGTTCTGTTCGGTCCACCTCGAAGCCCATGGCAGCTGTTCAGCACAATGGTTTTCAGTGCAATGCGTCTTGTTATGCATGCTGACACTGTGCCATTTGATAAGCTGGAGAGTGACTGTAAGTGTAGCTGGCCAGAACAGGACAATACGTTTGGTAAAGTATGTGATCCAAATACTCATCTATTCATGCAAACAGTTCATATTCCTGGAACAGACTTTGTAGAATGTGATTTCCACCTGAAGCACCAGTTGCTGTCAATCTCCTTTGGTCTTTTACTACTAGTACCCTCTAAAGTGTTAATAGACTTATATTTCCTTTTTTTGCATCTTATAGTGAGGCATTGTTTTATGTACATGCAATATTTATTTTTCATACAAATGTTATCATTTCTTAATGGGAGGAATAGTGTGAGGGGGGACTGAAGAAAGAGAAACTGATCAAGATCAAATTTGATCTTAGAATAACTCATAAAGACAACGACTGTGCATAAGACATTACGACTGTAATATAGTCATGAACATAGCTTATTACTTTTTCCTTTTCAGCTTAGCTGTTATTGAGCCTTCATCCCTGCCTTATTCTTTGTAGCTGTGTTTCTCTTGTCAGCTCTCTTGCCTGCTCTTCCTTGTTGTCTCTATGGAAACGATTCATTTTTTTCTCTACTTCCAGCCTTGCATTCCTTCAACTTCTCCCTCCATTAATTATATCCCTACATTCTACACTGAGCCCGTTCCTCCTCTTCATTTCTAAACCTTTATTCTCTTCTGTTCTCCTATAGATCATTTCCTCCCTACATTCTGCAAAGTTACAGAGAGGGACTGTTTCTTTGCCTATGTTTGCCTTAGACCTCCCTTCTACCACTGCCTTCTTTTCCCCGTCATTGTTTTCAGACACAAGAACATCTAGCACATCTAGTGTGGTCCAAGGTCTTTAAATTAGGAGCTTGTGTCAATAAATGAAGGCCAAAAGCAAAGTATCCAACTTAATTAAGCCACATCATAGCTTCCCGAAAGATACAGTAAATGCGCCTGAATGGATTAAAATCCCCTGACCTTTTCACACCATGGTGGTATTATGATATATTACAATTATATCTGTCAAACATATTTTGGCCTCTTCATCTGTAAGAGGCATTACTCTGTACGCCCTCCATCCAGTGTTTATTCTAACAAGGCAACATTTGTCTTATCAACCAACAAACCATATCTATTTTTATTTTTTTTAGAAGTGCACTGTTAACTGCAATCCACCCTTTTCTCTCCGTACCTTTTCTGATAAAGCCTCTTCCAGTGTGGTCAGAGCTGTGTCTGTATTGCTGGAGTCAGTTTGAAGGCCATGAACCCTTTCCCTTAATCCAGCCAGCTGTTTGTCCTTATCCTTTAACTGCTCCAAAAGGTTCTCAATCTGAAAAGAAAAATGGCATAGTGAAAGGAGATGGAGAGACAGGAAGGGATGTTAAAAATGGATTGTTAAATAACAAGCACATAACAGTCAAACATATTAAATCAGTTGGTGGCAGAACGGTTTGGACAGAGCCTGTGAAGTTAAGTTGTGTTTGTACAATATACCCAACTGGAGTATCAAGACTTGAAATGTTACGGTGCACAAGAACCATGAACCGTACACTTTCATTTTGACCTGGCATTTCAAAGCTAAGCACCAATTGTCCACAGTACAGCTTGGGTCAATAGGTAGGAATGCAAACCAGTCACTGAAAATAAATTAAAAAGAGGAGGAGAGGAGGGTGATGCAGCTACCTGGTATGTCATCCTCCCAGGGGTGCAAGTCTTGCTTCACCCCATCTCAGTGCAGTGTCTCAGTAGGTTATCTTTTAATTGTTGTGAACAATCTGTGCAGTTTCCTGTTGTAATTTGCAGCATTACAAAGCATTTTGTATGCATCAGTCTCTTATGGCAGATGGGCATGGGCCAGAATGATACGCCCTCTTTGGTATTAACAACATTCTACTTCAAAAGCAGTTTTCAGACATTACCAACACTTTGAATATGTAATATCGCGACAACTCTGTGATATGCCAGGTCTAAATCCCAGTTGCTAATTATATCACTTCCACATTTCATTTCACGATTATTGCTGTATTGTCATTTTATGTTGTTATCCAAGCCCTATGAGTCCACGACCAGTGGGCAGAGTGGTTAACTGCATCGGCTTTGGTATCAATTGCGAAAAGTTTAGTTAAAGTTTATTCAGCCCTTTGAGTCACAGGACTCGGTCTCTGCATCTGCCTTTCTGTGGCTAACCTCATGTTGCTAAAGCGGTGGTGTAATAGCCAGTTGTGGTGTTCAACAGCCTTTATCTGATGAACATCTGGAAAACAGAACACAAACACACACACACACACAAAAACACTCACACAGACACACACACACACACACACACACACACACAGGAGCACACAGAACGCCCCAAGCTATACCAAACAAAACACTAACAGATGCAGCTGGAGTGGGACACAGTGCCATGCAATGAGACTCCTGAGGTCTACAAATTACTTTCAAAGGGACAGCACATCTGGTGATGGGACATGGTGATATGGCGACTTGCTTATTACTTAACATAATTTCTATGAAGACACGTTTCTTTGAGCACTGAATTAATATAATCTTGATAAAGAAAGATTAATTTGGAAAGTTAATAGATTCCCTGAGATTTGTACACAAACACAAAGCATTTATTGTCCTGTCTCCAACTCAGTCCTCTAGTGGTTTTTGTAAACACAGTGCCATTCGCTCACTGCTTTGAGGCATTAATACCTCATTTGATCCAAGATCAGGGCTGGTATTATACTAAAAAGAGGCATATGCATTAAAAGGAAGTCTATATTCAAGGAATACAAGATTGATAAAACAAAAAAAAAAAAGCTGAGTAATTCGGGCAATCAAGAGACCACAATTTTACTGTAATAGGGAAAATAAATAAATAAATAAATAAACAAGCTCAACAAAGGAAGTAAGCTGCATTCCAGTCATGGGTGCATAGACAGATAATGTCCAAATCTCTGCAGCTATTTTACAAACAAATCCAATTAGACTGGGGATTTTGGTGTTCTTTGCTCTCTGGAGGGCACAAGTGGAGATTTAAAGGAGCCATCTTGGTTTCGACAATGGAGGGAAAGTGGTAGGAGGGGGTGGGAAAAGGCAGCCAGGACCCTTCAGCAGATCTTGATATGTTAATGACAGTCATTACACAACCAGGCTAAAGGCTCTGGTAGGTCAGTCCACAACCGATAGGGATATAAAAGTCTTTAGGGAATGATGGGAACGCTTCACACTATGAAAGTCTGATTAAATTCCTTGTAATTCTTTATTGCCATGGGTGTGTTAGATGGGACTCTTTGGTGTACACTCTTAAGAAGGAAAGGGACTCAGACAAATGAGGGTTATGTGGGTTTCCTCACTAATTATTCATATTTCTCTCTTTTGAAGTGACTGAATGGAAGAGGTAGCTCCTCTTACTCAAGTGGAACGTTAAAGCAACTTGATGACTTCTAAATCCACAAGCTTTGTGAATGCTAAAAAGACTTGCACTTAACATTCTCAACGCCACACGTAGTAAAGAAAAGAGAACATGCAAAGGATGTTTTTGCTTTGGCCTTTGGTTGTGGTAGTCCAGTAGCTTGATACAACTTATTCTAAATGTATACATATGCTCTTATGTGCACCCTTGCTCCATCTCCTCGTGCGTACCAAAGAGCCCCATTTTAGGTCAAATTGAGCATGTCGCCACTGGTCCTTAGATAAATGATTACATTCTTCACCAGTCTTAAGTTTGCTTTGGCTTGGCCACACAAAATAACAACCCCTCAATGAAATATTTAGCACTGTCGCTTGGCCTTCTGTGAAATTGTGCAGAAAAACATTGAACACAGCTTCAGCCTTATACACTGCTGGATGAAAATGGGTAACGTGAATCATGGATATGGGAAAGAAGGCAAGGAATTCTGTCACAATCCTTAAACTCCAATAACACTCACTGAGGAAAAAAGCCTTCCGTGGACAGGCGAGAAGCAGGGCAGCTGTGTGCCATTTTTTGGGGGGATAAGGGGCCTCCCTTCCAGTAGCTCTGCCATTATGAGGAGAACAGCAGTCATTCATTTTTTCTCTCAGTCCACGAGACTGCCTCTGTCTATACTCCTGCATCTCTCTTTTTGTGTCTCTTGTGTGAGCATACAACAATGCACACACACACATACATGCAGACGCTTTTATCACCAAACTGTGGTGCATATGCCATTCCACTCTCCAACCAAACACACCTCCCCCAAAAGTAGACCACCTACGATAGTCAGCTTCCAGGCCAGGCACTGTGGTGTGGACTGTCTATCTTGGTGAGTGTGTATCCTCTTGAGAAACCATGACGTGTGCCTCAGTCATCCCCCCCACACACATGGTTTCCCACTGTTTACAGCCATACTGTTTTGACTCTGATAACTTTATCAAAAGACTGATAGCACAAAACCAGGTTGTTCTTAAAAGTAGGAGTGACAATGTACAGTTACCTTCCACTGGCCTTGACTTTGGACATACCGGCCACAGTTGAAGATTAAAGATTTCACTATTAGTTACTTTTACTCATTACAAGTTTTTAAAAAACACTAGCGACGATCACTGTTGTAATTTTGCAAAATATATTAGTAAGAAAGGGGCAGCTGCCATTTTTTTTAAAGTAACAAAAGTACTTCAAGGCATGATAATGATAACAACTGCATTGTTTTGTACTTAATGGGTAGTTGGATAGACGAGTATTTCAAAATATAATGATGTTAATAATATCATTAATATAATTTAAATTAAACAAATATTTAAAATGCTTTCATACTTAGCAAATAGTTGTCAGTAACTGTTTTTCAGTGGGCTTAGTTTTTTTCTACATTAGGATCAAGAGTGTGACATCATGATTTGCACAAGCTGGGTTATAATGTAACTGGAGGAAAGAATAAGGATCTGCGTTTCTGACAAAAAAAGGGAAAAAAAACACTGTGGTCTAAAAGAAGCTTGTTCCAGAGCAGAACCACAAACCCGGTCAACCCGTCTGTCTTCCATCCAACCTAAGAACTAGAACTCTGTGGCCGCCAAAGGAATCATTTCTACAGAGCAAAAAGGAGGCCAGTGTGGAGCGTGACCACCACGAAAATACAATAATATGTATTTTTAAAACTCTTGTGGACCAATAAAAATACCAAACAATAATTGGTAACCGTTTCAGAAAAGCAACTTGCTTGTCATCACCTCTGAAAATATGATAGAGACAGTTGTAAATCCCAGAGATACTGGCACTGATGTGTATGTGCATGGATACACAAACACACATTGGGACATTAACCTCAAACTGAACAATATGTAGCAATGGTGTGCATTTCCCTGGAGAAATCTATTAGTAAAACTGAAAAAGTTTGAAAGGGTACATATTAGAAAAATATTTTGCTTCTTCTTTAAGCAAAGCATGAGCTTAACAAACTCAAACATGAATATTTGCATATTGTTCTCATCTTTTGTCATCAAAGGCTTTTAAATTATGAATCAATAAAGGACTTCCAAGCACTGAGACATGGGTCTTCAAAGATAAACAAAGTCTGGTTATGAAAAACAGGACAGACAGTTATGTTTTCAGTGTGAGGAGGGTGGTGTGCTTGCACCTCGTTTAACTGGTGTACATCCACCAGCTTTTCTCTGACAGTAACATACAACAGGGACAAATCTGGTAGACCGTGAAGGAGTCATACTGTGTAAGTTGGCGCCTCCATGTGGTTATTTGCAGCCATAAGCACAATCATCCACTTCAACAATTACTCATTTAATTAAGAACTGAGGATTTTGTCTTCATATCATATTATTTAGTTTATTTTAGTTTGATTTTATGATCCATTTTTCTTTTTATACTATGACTGCGACTGCTCACTAGCTCACAACCACAGAGGAGATACAAAATTCCCAAATTCTATTTACACGGAATGATATTCATGCTAATTTTACAAAAGAGGAGGATACATAATGGAAACATACTGTCTCCATTTTTTACTTGCGCACCTTATAAAACATGTTCTTTAAACACTTCTTTCTTCCTGGATAAGAGAAGCATCCAGACATAAAAGTTCTATAAAACACTTGTGACTGTGATCTCTACAAACCAATACAAGAGATCTCCACAAGTTGTCTGGTTGGAATGTAAAGGGACAATGACACACACAGAGACTTTAAAACCATAACATGACACATCTCCCCTTTTCCTCTTGAATGACCCTTCTCATTTCATGTCGCCTTGCTCAAGGAGTCGTCGTTATTTATCTGTTATCGACCACAACGACAGAGCACAATGACTTCATAAGACAAGTAGTGCCCACGAGACGGAGAAAGAGAAGGGAGGATCAAGAAGTCTCAAGTTTTGAAATCATCCATACTTCTTTACTATCCATTACTGCGTGTCAAAAAGATGTTTTCCAACATTTAACTGCAGTAGAACACATGTACAAGCCAATTTGCATGTGTGTAAGTGTTTTTTTATGTTTCTCTGTAGTTCCCCACCAAAGTCTCTTCTGCCACAAAATCAAAAAAATAGCACAGAGAGGTAGAATTCAGAGATGACAAACCAAAAGGACTGGTACATTTTCCTACAGCCAAGAAAAGTGGAACTGGAAAATAGAAAGAGGCAGCATTTTCTACAAGTTTAACCATGATTATAGTAGCTTTTCTCTCCATTGCTGCAAGAGCCGTTATTTTCTAAGAAATACAAAATTCCCCCATTTCCATCAGCGATAGACATACTCTCATTTGTATGCATGCACACAGGCAGATAAACATGCACAAAGGTGGACAGACATCATCAAACATCCAGCAAACGCAGAAAGAAGAGGAAACATTATAAGCTGCATAAATATATCAATCATCATAAATGTGCTTTAGCTTCTTGCAAACAGCAAACTGTCATTGTGTTCGTTCAAAGACATGAGCCATTAAGCATGACCTGGATCAAATAATCTTAGCTTTGATAAAAATTAACTTCATGGCCCAACCTCAGAAACAACAAATGAATGAAAACACAACACCCACAAGGGTTATTCCGTGGTCAGACATTATGCCAAATAGGCTGGAAAAGGAATTGTAAAAACTGAGGTAAGTCTAAACAAAGTTCTCAAGAGTGAAGACACATTAAAGTAGAGGAGTTCCTGCTTCACAAAACCTTACAGCTTCTGCGTAAATTCCATCTAATAAGTATTTTTATTCATACAAAAATAAAAAAATAAAAAATCTAATCTAATCCACAAAATGGGACAGTGTTACACTTCCTATAAAACAACGTTAGCTTATCAGGTTTAATTCATAAGTAATGATGAGGGTTAAAGGCTGCACAGTTGTTTTGTTCTGTACTGACAGTCCACTGAGAATAATCAATAATGATAATAATAATCAAATTGAATAATTATCATTTTGATAATCTTGTTCATTTTGATTTTGGTTCTAATAATAAGTAACAATCTGTTTTTTTTTGTTTGTTTAGTATTAAAACATTAGTACAAAAGGATACTTCACTTTGCAGATTTTTTTTAAAGCTCTAAAGCTGAAAAAGTCAATCTCTGCAAAAACTTTCATCTTGCTGCAAATTTACAGTTACTCAAACAACAATAACTAAGTGGTTTAATATGAGGCCTGCTCATTCTGCTTTAAGACATTGGCGTGCTGACACACCAACACAAGCAGGAAACCATGTTCACTGTCTAATTTTATACATTCTATGTAATATGTGGCTTTTTTGCAAAAGTCCAATTCAGAAAAGCCACATATTACAATCAGTCCGTGATTATTATCATGCATGTCTAGCCAGGTTCAGGCGATGGGAGCTGCACAGAGCACTTACACATTTGACAACTAGACAGCCTCCCCCTCTCCCCACACATTCCTCCCTCCAGAAGGCCATTTACACAGAAACTCTCTGCTGCATTCATACATATCAATTAACCACGAGCACACACATGTGCACACACATACACCAAGAGAAGCAGACAAGCTCTGAGAGGATGACAGAGACATTCAGAGAGAGACGAAGCGAGTGTTGTTTTCATAGTGATTTCTCCTGGTCGACCACGAAGCAAAACGAGCAGGGAGAGAGTCCTGCAGACCCAGGCCTGTTCAATGAAGACAGATTGCACTTGTGCAAGCTCAGCTCTATACATGAGCATGAGTGTGTCTGTGTGTGTCGACCGAGTTGATCCCCGTCCCTGCTCTTTAGGCTCAAGACTCTATCTCTGCCCCCCTCAGCTGCGGAATGCTGCAATGATTGCTGGGTAATTACACTGCCGCTTTAGTTCTTTGCTCCCAGCACCATTAGTATTTTTTGTTTTTTTTAGTCTTTCTCCACCGTAAAGAGAGAGGATTAGAGCCTTTTGATCAAGAAAGAACGAAAGAAAGAAAGAGTGGCCACCCCTTGAGGACCACAGCAGCTGTATGTCAGCCTATGGCTTCTGACTCAGACCCACTTTACTGTGATCTGGTCAGATAAGTGTGATACAGCACAGTCATACAGTTCAACTGACAGTTCAAGAGTCAAACTGTGACTTTTTTTTTGTAGAACATTAACTTAAGTGCCTCTCTCAGATGTTTAAGGATGAAATACTGGACTGCCAACAGCTTACCAGGTCAGCCTGAGTTATAATGTGGCATCATCAGGGTTCGTTTGAGTTCTTCATCATTTTGGAGAGCCATCAAACACATTTTATATCATGGAGTGAAGTGCACGTGTTGTGGACAGGCAGAGGACAGACTTGAACTGCTGAAGCCAAATACGTATGTGGCCCAGCACGAGGTTACTCTTGACTGATGTGTAGCCTGGCTCCAATCAACCAGCCTTGGGCTCTCACCATTAACCCCGGCTGATTGCTGATAGGAATAGAGGGGAATACAGGGGGGCCTATCACAGGCAGTTTACCGGAACCTCCCAGCTCCAGCAGGCTTATCTGTGGCCATGTCTCTGCACTGTGATTGGTCAGCTGGAATCCATTAAGATGAAAGGTATTGGTGGCCTCATCACAGATCTATCAAGATTGTACACACTCACATACAGTACAGTGTACTGAGTGCACTGCAGAGTTATCTATTAGTTTTTCTGAAAGATGTTGCTGTTGCACACTCAGATATTCACCTGGAATACTTTTATTGCACCCTACATATGTATCCCTTTGACTTGGAATGTTCTTTTCTTTCTTTTTCCTTTTTGTTTATACTGATTAAAAGGAACATCAATAAACTGCAAAATATAAACACTGCTGAAGAATGCAGCACACCAATGCTATTGATATATTATGAATGAACCTGCCAACTTTCAAAAGTCAAACAGAATGAAGAATGCCAAGGAAAACCCCATAAAGAGCCAAGTGAAATAACTTTTGTAACACACTGTATTCCTATGAAGTTTCAAATTTCAAAGCATTTGACATTTTGGAAGCACTTAATCTCCTCTACATGGGGTTAGGTGATAGTTCTGTATTCAAGAAATGTTATCAATATGGAATCATTTTGGTGTGAAGCTAAAATGGTTGAAAGTCTAGTTGCACGCAGCCCTCTGTATCTCTGCTCTTTGAGTTGCTACCGTCACACTGAAATGATGAATCAACATTAAAAATGATTATTGGTTGCTTTACTAATAAGCATATCACTTATTATGAGGAATATAAACATGCCTGAACAAAAATCCTTATTAAATTAAGATAGAATGGCATACTTCTCATCATATCTATTTTTCATTCTCGTCTTCAAGCAGCAGAGTCAGAATTTGCCTCAACAAAACAGCCGAAAATGAGCTCTGTGTCTTGAGAAAGAAACAATAAGAAAAGCATTACCCAAGAATCTGCTGTACACAAAGAATTTTCATCTGATAACTTGAGGCCAGCTTCAATCAGTTGATAGCTATAAGGAGACAGAGGTTGATATCCAAACATTGCAGTGGCCTCCTCTGCAGTAACTCTGACCAGAAGCTGAAAGTCAGTCTAGGTCACTAAACATCTTAGAGTCCTGGGAAAATGAACAATTTGATCAACTTTGGCTGAGCGAAGGTGCCTGTTGTTGAAACACAAAATAAACAGAAAAATAAACCACTCGTGATGTATCCCCAGTGCACCAAGAAGATATATCCTGGACATCAAAGACGTGGTTTAGGCAGAAGAATTGGATAGAAATAGATACCTGTCATACACCTTCAAGACAGACTGTAAAAAGGAGCACATTTGAACTTGTATCTTCATCTTCAAGGATATGATGCCCTTAGCCAAACAATATTCCTTTTTGACCAACATCTATCCTTGCTCCTAAGAAAAACAAATTCCAACCTTAAGCCTAAAACTAAGTATCAATACTCAAATAGCCCTTTCAAGATCTACCTGTAAAAGAGTCCTTGTCACACTGTCCTTTTCAAAAAAATCTCCTTACTCTCACAGTCTTACACCTACATTAGTTATCACAAAGATACTATAGAAGAGTGTACAATAAATAATAAACAGTATGCCAATTCTGGACTAATATTTTCCTTTCAATCAACATGCAGCACTTCCCCTTGCTAATCATATGCATCACATTCAATAGTGCCAGTGTTGTTTTGGGGCAATGTGTAAAACATGTGGGAGGAGGGAGAGAAAGGAAACAAAAAGGAACATTGAGGGTTGTTTTGAGAAAATAACATCAGCAAAAGCCGGCATGAATGATGACAGTAATTACACACATTTATTAATTTATTCAGTGCGGGACAATGAAACTTAAGTGTGCGACCATGAAAGAGCAACCTCATTTTTGGGACATCAGCAGTTAAAAGAGGAGTTGCTCCACAGAGAGACAGAGGGTTGAGCGGGGAATGTCAGCGCCAGTGATGACACCAGGCAAGGGCAAGTGCTGCAAGAGTCAGGCTGCGTTGAGGAAAAAAGAGGAAGTTTCCCCCTGAGAAAGTCAAGGGGAGACCCACTTATTTTTTTAGGGAGCTCCTTGTAGACAGAGCATCCTTCCATGCAGACACACACAAACATTCACACAAGTAGACCTAATCAAATCTGCCCGTCTGTGGCTGCTATGGGAGGCAACGTGATAGGGGATACTATACTTCCATGCACACAGCCAGCCTTTTTAAAAGCATGAATATGGATAGAGATGACCACAATGTTTGAACATGAATAACACATGTATGCCCAAACCGCACCACAACCGGCTCTGCACATGTGCCTCCCACAGCTATACCCCCTTAGCCAAAGCAGAGAAAAAAAAAAAAAAAACTGAAAATGGAAAATGGAAAATGGAAAAAATAAATAAATAAATACAATCATTATGCATTGGTCATGGTCTCCTTGACCAAAGCCTTGAACAGAGCTCCCACTGTTCTGTGTTGTGATACGTTAGACCAATGTGCCCTCACAAGATTTTTTTTTTCTTTTTATTAAAAGATCTGATCATTATTTCAAGTTTAAGTCAAATTCAGCCTCTTGTTATTGGGATCAGCTTAGGTCTCAAACTACAGCAAGGACATCATGGTACCATGCTACAAATTAAGCTGACTGTCCAAACAGACGCTTGTAGGAGAAGAGAAAATTCCTCATACTCTCCTGAAGCAGAACATAGGGCAGTAAAGAGCGATATATATTGCAGTTCAATGCGGTCTCAACAGTGCTGCATCGTCTGCGTCTGTGGGGTCACGGTGGAGATTGCGGGTCTTTCTATGTGTCTATCTGTGTCTCATCAGCCAATCTGGCCGTTATTTCTCTCATATGTGAAGTATCACACATGAGAAACTAAAGAGGAGCTCTTTGAAATTCCACATTTCAAACAAAAAAAAAATTAGAGCAACATGAGTCAGAGAGGTCCACCAGATGAAATTGTGGTTTCAATACTCATATTTGTATCTTTGGCTCTTGATGTATCAGATATGTACTAGAAACTGTTAAATCTGTTAAGTGATGTTCAATGAGTCAAGCTTTGTAATCCCTACTTAAAACTGAAAACAGAATGAAAAAAGATGGTATAAATGAGAAAAAAAAAAGAAAAATACTTTAATATCCACGGCAACGCAGAATCAGAGGGCTAAAAGTACTAACGATAACTCATCAACAGCAGGAAAATCTCCATAAAACACATTCTGATAACACAAATAGGCCTTCTGTTTTTAGAGACATAACCTTTTACAACTTGTTCTGATCCATTTCATGATAAGCTCCCATAAACATCAGCCTGTTGTTGCTCTTAGTTGTAGAAATATCAATTCCTTATGATGGCAACACACACTCTCAAAAGCAGAAAAACCATGCATCAGTAGCCCTGTCAACAGCCTTTATCATCATCACCAGGTGGGTCATTGGACCTGTATGTAGTGAATACAGAGAGCTTGTCGTAAAAACAGCTGCATCATCTTAACCCTCAGAGCCCTTTTCAACAGCAAGAGAACTTGCGGCTGTGGCTCAGTGGTTAGAGTCGGTCGTCCAACAACCGGAAGGTTGGCAGTTCGATTCCCACTCTCGCTTGGTGGAACTGATAGCTGGAGGGGTGTCAGTCCACCTCCTTGTGAGGTGCCCTTGAGCAAGGCACCGTACCCCTATAATCCCCGGGCGCTTTCATGGCTGCCCACTGCTCCAGGTTGGCATCTGTCTCTGAGTGTGTGACCCTGTGCGTGTGTGTCAACAGGTGACAACCTGGATGGGTTAAAAGCGGAGGACCAAATCTACCTTCGGGTATAAATAAAGTCACTTAACTTAACTTAGATTAATAGCCCAATTAAATGTGTTGGTTGAAACATTCCAAGCTGAAAGAGGCTTGAGCACTTTTCAAGTAATATGAGCAAAGACAAAAAGGGACACTCAGAACTTTCATGTGCCACTAAATATTTTTTCAACGTAAAATGTCCCACTTGAGGATATATAATCTTGATATTTCGGTATACTAAACTTTCAGTTAAATGTTTCATCCTGCAGCAGGAATATTTACGCCACTAGTCTGATCTTTAGTTACTTTTGTTCGGAATGCAACAATTTGCATAGAATTAAACCAGACAATACCGGTAGATACTCCACAATCGTCTGGATTATTGACTGCCTCACAAACAGACCACAGTGTGAGAGGCTTTAGGGTTATGTGTCTGAGAAGGTGGTCAGTAGCACTGAAGCACCACAGGGGACAGTACTCTCACCATTTCTCCTCACTCTGTACACCTCAAACTTCTAGTACAACTCAGAGTTCTGTCATCTCCAGAAGTACTCAGATGACTCTGCAGTTGTGACGCGTTTCAGTAATGGACAGTGGACTTTGTAGCATGGTATGGGAACAATCACCTCACCTTGAACACAAACAAAACAAAATACATGACTGTGGATTTTAGAAGGACCGGGAATCAGCCAAACACCATTTCCATTCTGGGAGAAGAGTTGGAGATGGTAGAGGACTACAGACACCTGGGCCCTTATATGGGTAAAAGACCAAGCTGGAAATGCAACACTGAAGCTGTCTACAAGGAGGGACAGAGCAGACTCAGCTTCTTAAGGGAAGCTTTGGTTCTTCAATGTTTGCATCAAAATGTTGCATATCTTCTTTATGTTTTCAGTTGAGTGCAGTTTGCATTGCAGCCATCTGCTGGGGGAGCAACATCAGAAGAATCAGCCCCAAAAAAAAATTCATTAAAAAAAAAAAAAAAAAAAAAGGCCGGCTCTCTGTTCTGAACTGCTCTGGAGCCACTGGACGGGATTGTGTAAAGAACTATGCTGCACAAGCTGCTACCAATAATGCACCCTCTACACAACATAGTAATAAAACAGTGGAATGGAATGTGTTCAGTCAGAGGCTTCTTCAGCTCTGCTGCAATTAAGGATGAAAGAGGAGGTAATGCCTACCAGAAGCAAAGACCATGACTGCATATGAAGAATAATACTGAGCTCATCATCAGTGAAAATAAATTAAAATATATATATAAATGTACTGCAAAATTATAATTTCCCTTTGGGATCAATACATTTTTTTTATTTAATTTTCATCTCATTTGATTCGTTTCATTTTATTCATGTCCCGATTCCATGTGAACAGAACCACCAAAAGGCATAAATCTTTTAAAGGAATTTTACCACGTAAGGATCAATTATAATATATTACAGGCTTGGCCCATCGAAATTGCAAACAATGTTTTCTCACATCCTCTGGGGAATGTTAACTGCCAGAAGGCAGCCAGATGCACTGAGTATAACTTTCCTATGATTTTAGTGTAAAGCTATTTCATCACTGATTGACGGCAGAGAGTATGCAAGAGTATTACAATTGCAAAGTTAAAAAGACGCCAGTGCTGATACATTTAATTTGCTGATTTTGACATTGCTGAAAACTTCACAGTTATCCTGTGGGGAGAAAATACAACATCCATTGCATTAAGATTTGTTGTCTCAGGAAGAATTCCTCCTGCCAAACACACACACAAACATGGTCTCTCTGTATAGAACATAAGTCCAGAAAGGAAACTAGTGTTGACTTTTAGCTGCACTCCTGCCTTTCCCCTGGAGCGAAATACTTTAAATTATAGCCCCTGTTTGAAAGGAGTGTTTAAAAATAGGAAGTTTGAAAAGCCAGTCAGATTGTTGTAAGTGTTTACTTGTGTGGCCAGTGGATGAAACACCTGCCTGTTGACAGTGTATAACACTTAAATGGTCAATATATTCAAATTTAACGTATATCAGTTTATTTAAGAGAAAAAAAAATAGACATGTTTTCTTTCATGTTTTTTAGCCAATTTTCCATGAGTTGCTGTCGTAGTGATATACTTCAACCTATTCAAAGTTTCTCAGATATGTTTTTAAAAACAATTGTGACATTACAACTGATGAAGGGGAAAAAATATGTGTACAGAGAAAAATACTGAATATATCAGAGAAGGCAAGTGAGAAACTAGACATAAATTCAATGTCAGGCAATACAAACAAAAAAAAAAATAATAAAAAAAAAAAAAATCAGCAGTCTAAAGTGAGCAGACTTTTTCCAATTTGAAATATACAAATTCTTCTACGGGTATTTTTAGTGTGAACTTTAACTTCTATGTGATTTATATAGTTTGCAAAGGGCACAAGTTAAATATCAGTAAACAAGATTTAGCTACAAACGAGATTATTACCAAAGGTGCCTCAAAAGCCACACATAAGGCTCAAAGGAGTATGGCACAGTGAAATCTGTGCAGAAACATAACAGTCAAACCCTATTTACACATATTCACTGATGGCATGGTGGATGACCTTTGGAGCCCATTTTCATTAAACTCAACAAGAGGAAGGGAGGAGAGAGGGAGCTCTAATTTGAGGACATGAGAGGAAACAAGGAAGTTGAGAGAAGAGCTTTATGTGAGAGTAATTGGTCTATAGAGGAATAGCCAACATGCGCGCCACAGGTAGCCACAGGCCCTGTCTAAATAACTACCCATATAAAAGTCATTTAGATCTCTGAGACATACTGCCCAAGTGTGTCTGTGAGCAGGGGGAGAGAGAAAGAACAGAAAAGAGCAGAAAAAAGATGCTGTTTTTTTGTATCATTTGTCTCACGCTACACACTTGCATGCAAGGGAATCTATATTCAAATACAGTGATGGAAACATTGAATAACTGTGAGCAGCAGATCACGATGTATAGTTTCAGTGATTCAAATAACACTTCAAATTGTCACAATGCTGGCAACATGCAACCTAACAAGACAGATGATTTGTCACACTGAACCATTTGTGAAGTCTTTCTCAGTAAATATTTAAAGTCATCCCCTAGACCCGTGTGTAGAAAGCTTCCTATAAGCCCCCGATAGCCTCGATAACAACAACATGGCAACTATGAGCTAACAGTGCAATAGTACGCATTCATTCATTCATTCGTCTTAAAGTATTGGTGAAATAAAGACAGATAATGCCTTATTTAGAGGCTGTATTGTCTATGCCCTGTCTCTCCCGTTATATGGATATACACGGATCTCGAGTAATCTAAATATCTTCCGAAGGACGCCGACTTTCATCAAACTGTTATCAGTGAGTAGATGAACATATTTTATGCCAGAAGTAAGATCCAGGTTTAAAAAAAAAAAAAACGAACTTCCCCTTTAAATTTACCTGCATCTGCCCATATAGGATGCTTACTGCTAAGCACAACCTTTCCATGACCACTAATGGATAGGTTGATGTCTGGCAAGATGGAATACATTCTAACTCAGATAGTGCATGCCTTACAAGAATCTAACGGACTCGCAAGGCAATATAGCATGATTATATGGCCACAGCCAAATTCAGATCTCATTCAGCGAATATTAGTTTTTGTGGTTGTTGTTTTGTTTGTCTGTTTGTTTTCTGTGCAGACTAAAAAATGTATTATTATTTGAGTAGACTGGGCTATACATTTTCAGCAATAATTGCCTTTGCTGAGTTTACTTTACCATGTCTCTTTACTGTGTTCATGAGGTAGCATCAGGTAACTTTGCTAAATCCATTTTAATTGACTTTTTAGGAGGGACCATGTGAGGGTAGCTTAAAAAGCTATACATTGAGATACGAGACAACGTGTTTGTTTAGACTTGTGTTTCTAACTGTTCGATATATCCAAACCCCATTGTCTCCTTTTGGCTCTGGTCTCTATAACAAGTCCATCCATCCACCCATTTTCCATAGCCACTACACACAGTCCAATTCAGGGTTGCAGGGGGTTGGAGTCTATCCCAGTCGCCATCATGCGAGAGGCAGGGTGCATCCTGAACAGCTTGCCAGTCCATAACAAAGCCCTCTAACTCCTGATGGAAAAATCTGTTATTTTCTTTAATCAAGTGGAAGTTCTTTTTTTCTGTCCGTCATATGACAAAAATTAATTTAGCAGCTTGAACTAAATATGCTGCCTTGTTAAGCAAACAAAGGTCTGGCTTCTTTATTGGGGTGCTTTGTTTTTCTTTCTGATGAAAGTGTATTTTTTATTCCAAACGAATTTGGCAGTAATGATTTAAACATAAGTACTTACTGTTTCGATCCAAATGCAAATTTGAAGCAAACATTTAAAATGTCACATCACAGGCGATAAGCAACAGGCAAATAAACTAGACTGCTTAGTGTTGACAGGCAGAGGCAGTTTTAGCTCATTTATGTACGGCTATAGAGGATGACAAACTGGAAATACAACGTCAAGTAAGGCGATGCAAACAAAACCACCTTTGTTCTACCTGAGATGAAAAGGGAGAGGAATCTTCAGAAAATCTTTACAACTTGGAAAATTGTTTTCATTAAAGAGAGAATTGACCATGTTTATTCTTCATAAGCAGGAGGAGCTGATCATTCATTTGATCAGTCTTGATAAAATGTTTTCTAGATTAGGACTGATTAGCATCCGACTTTTCAATCTGCTCTAATGTGCATCAACTCTTTACATGACCCCAAGGAAATTTCTTTCATCAACATTTTTTCATGTGCAGCCCTGAAATGTGCATACAAAAACTAGGGAAACGTGGCAATTACCGGATGTGATGCTAAAAGTAACATGAATCATGTACCTTCTTCTGCAGGACATTGACTTTTTTCTCCTTGACATCCAGCATGTCCTTCATATCTCTGATCTCTCCTGTTAGTGTGCTCTTTTCATCAGTCAAGTCCTGCAGTTGCTTGGTCTTCTTGGTGAGGAATTGCTCCTTCTCCTCCAGACGCACTCGCAGAGCATCTACCTAGAAGTGGTGAGGACAGGAAATCAAAAGAGATATAGAACACAAGAATTACCAACAGACCAAGACTGTGATATAAGTCTGTAGTCACACAGTATATCCAGTATTCTTACTCAGGCAGTCAGACCTTGGACCATATTATCATAGCAGACCATTTTAGAATCAATCAGAATCGTCTGACTGACAGGCAGCTGTACAGAAAAGCAAAAGCACTCTGGAAAAAAAGAAAAAAGATTTTGAAATATCCCAGCATTTCTTCTATGTTCTCAGTCAGGTGGCCAGTGTGTTATTATTCAGTACAAAAACTCAAGTCTTTCAACACATTTACATGTTGACATTTGGAAGTAGTAAAAGTTTGACTTTGACCAAATGTCCACAGTATGAACCATTGTGGACTGATGTAGTAAAAGTGTATGTGAAAGAGAAGGAGCCTGGAGCCCGTCCCATCATTTGTTATTGAGAGTGTTGCATGATCGGGCCAGTGCTGCCGTAGCTCCCACAGCTCACTCAATTCACCCTTGTGCATTAAAACACACTGTATCTGGCTGTATGAAATGAGATGAAGGATGAAGTCTAAGCTGACTCCAGAACTGGAATTGAACATCAGCACTCATCTACACCACCTACAGTGACACACATACTCTCAGCTGGCTGTTATGAACAGACATTGTGCTCATTCAGCAACTAATTTCATATCCAGCACTTCTTACCGCGGTGTCCGTAATGAACCCAGTTGAACTTAACCGGTGTGTTTTATGCGAATTTGAGAAACACACACACACAGATAGAGTGAGGCATTGAAAGAGAGCTTGTTAACAATCATTTTAACAAGGGTTACTTGGACACAATATAGACTGTGCGAAAACACTCAGAAAAGACTGCACTTCAGCTCATCATTTAATGAATTCTACAAGGCAATTACAGAGATTTATAACGAGAGGAGAGCCGTCTGAGCCCCTAGAGGTAAAATCAAATCAATTTGAAAATACTTAGATTTTTCTAGCTGAGAGTTGTTCAATGAAACATTTAAAACTACAGTGGAAAAATGTGCCCCTAAAATAAATGTAAAAAAAACTGGCAGACTGGTGAGTTGGTATTCCAATGCCAGGAGGATAACACCTCTTTACTTGAAGTGTCTATGCCAGGATACTGGAAAGGGTTTGTCCAGTAGTACCTCACATTCAGGGGAAACTATTTGTTTTTCACTCTGCCAGTAGTATGTTGGAACAGCTTTTTGCTCTTAAGGACATGAAAGAATACTCGTGATTTTGCCCAACCAGGTTACATATGCTTTACGGACTTAGAAAACTCAATATAGGAGGTGTTCTGTGGGGGGTGTCTCAGAAGCTTAAAGATGAGATCAAAGCCGAGATGAAAATTAGCACCGTCATGACTGATGCCACCGTTCTCAGTAGGAAAGAGTTGGATTATCGTTACACTCTGTAATGGTGAAGAGAAAGCCCAGCAAAAAAAAAAGCAAAGAAATCAATTTACTGGTCAATCTATTTTCCCAAAACGATGCAAAAAAGGGTTTTACTGGTTGCCTCTTTATTGCAATAATATGACATTTCAAGTGTAACTGCTCTATCAATTTCAGTATGTGTTTCTACCCTACACCCATTTTATAAACAGTGGGCACTGAGCAAAAGATCAAGATCATCAGTACAAGTGGTCCAAAGGAGCTTCCTCCAAAGGGTGTCTGGGCCCCCTCTTAAAGTTCTAATCTTTTCAGTCAGAATGGCACAGCTGTGCTCTGAACCTCAATTTTTTCATTGCTGTACATTATACAATGACAATTTATCGCTAAAACGAGCAAAGCTCACGAGAAATGCTGAACCCAGCTGGAGCACATGTTTTATCTGAAAGGGCCATTAGGGTGTGGAGCTCATTCAGTACTCAGGTTAACTGGACAAGCAGGATAAAATGGATGAATGAAAACGGATAAATGAGGATATACTGTACTTAAAGCAAAATGGAATAGAATGGCGGGGTTGGTCTGCGGCATGTTCCATACCTGCCTGTTTGTGTGTGCCTCTATTCATGTGAAATGACAAAGTGTTTTCATGAGAGACACAGAAGGCGTCTCTCGTGTCGTAGAATGAGAAGCAGGCCGGGACCCCCAGGTGTAAGATGGTGAAGTATTTATCTCATATTGCTCCACTGGCAGAAAACCAAAGCCTAATACTGAGAACGTCTCTGTCCTCCACAATTCCCATTAGCACACACACATATACACTCAGATTAGTGATTATCACTAATACTTTGTATGTCTAGTATCTGTGTGGACATTATTTTAATGCTGACACCTACATGTTGTTTGCTACACCAGTGTGTTTGTGTGGAAATGTATGCATGTGCGTGACAGAAAAACAGAGACCTCCCCTGCTCTAACTTCACCTGGCAAGGAGCAATTTCGCAAGAATGCAGCAATGGGGCCTGACAGGAAATCCCTGCTGTCTCACCTGCATCAGTGTACTAAGCTCTGATACTACTGCTTAGACACCCTGCTAATACCCTCTTAAAGCACTCAGCGATGCCAGACACTGCACATAAGGAACACAGAGAAAAAGTTGGAAATGTGAGCAGGAACAGATGAAAGGGTGGACTGGAGAAAAGGGTGAATGCAAGGGGGAGTGTGAGAAGGTAGAAAGAGATTAAAGCAATTCTTCACAGATCATTTGGCCTGAGGATATTACACCACTGTTATGTTGCTCTTCTGACTAAAAGCACTACCACAGCAGGTCTGTTGCAGACATAAACTTGAGCTTTATCAGCTGGTCTATATGTTGAGGTTATGGACAGTTAATAAGACAGGGTGATGAATGTCGTCTTTCTTCTCCTTCAATTTCCTAACCAATTTTCTATTCCCTCAAATGCCATTCTTCTTACTGTCCTCTTGTAACAGCACCTCCCTTCCCTGCTGCAACTACCTCTCTTTCAACACCATATTCCTATAACCAGACTCCAAACTCGCCAGGAGTTTTCCTCTTCCATTTAAATGTGCTGATCCTATGGTGAGACGAATTAATGTGTCGGAGTGACAAATTCCCATAGTCCTTAAGCCAGGTTGTCTTGAGGACAGGAACACAGAGTTGTGCGCTTGTGTGGATTTGTGGATTTGTGTTTTTGTGTACGGGCGATAACCCATAAAGCAGAATCCCTGCGATCGCTCTGATTCACTGAATCTGCCAACAAAAAAGGTGTCAAAGGACACCAAGGACAATATTCTGTTTTGTGACAAAAGATTTTTTTTTTTTTTTTTTTTTGACAGAAAGAAAGGAGAAAGATCTGGGGGGGGGGGGGGTAGAGGGGCTCTCTGCTGTCCATTCTGGCCCATTTCAATTCCAAAGGGGACACTGGAGACTGCACTCAGAAGCTGAATAAATGAATTTAAAACACATCTATAAAACCCCATCCTCCTCAAAAGCCCCGTTTAAACATTCCAGCCCATCGCTCAACACCATATCATTTAAAAAAATTACCTGATATGAATTCAAGATTCTGTGGTTGAAAAAAAAAATAAAAAATTATTCTTGGGAATATGTGGATTTTTTTTAATAGAGTAGCAAACTATTTTAACATGTGCATGTATATATTAAGTATATGATATATATATTCACATGCATATAGTTTTCTGAAAGCACGCCTAACTGTATCTGTAATTAAACATGTAACCATGCACACTGATGCACAAGCACACCCTGATTCTCTCTGACTTCCTCTCTCATGCTAGCAATGGCAGCCAAATGTGGATTCTGGAAACTGGTTTGCAAAGTAAAACAGAGGCTTAAAGAAAACAGCTTCACTGTTTGTCCACACCTCCCTTTTTCCTGCCTCACATTTCATCATAAAAGTTTTTCTGGCAGGCAAATCTGCAAAGGTATTGGGCTAAGCGCTGACACAGAGCCGCAATAAACAACACAGGGACTATACGAGTAGACCACAGTCTAATCGGCAGAACTAGAGAGACCACAGCAAAGGCCTGGGGACGCACCAATACTCGTATAGTAATATTTGTACTCCGACTCACCCCCGTAAGGGTGTAATATTGCGAAAAGAGTCTTCAGCTGATCAGGAAAACATTCCTCATATTTTTTTTCCAATATTCCAATCACAGTCTTTAAAACTCTATAACCTTCACACGAACACACGTGCACGCCAAAAGCTTAAAGCTTTTTTTGTGTGGCTGTTCAAAGAAGTCTGAATGTCACTTCAGCTGAAAACACCAACATAAAAGTTCTAAAATCTCAAGAGAGGGTCTGGTGAAATGTATCTAATGTCTGAACTGAGGTCTGCTTGAGCTGCTGTGGTGCATTGGACACAGCTGTGTGAGCTATTCACTTCCCTGGCTGTGTGACATCCCTCCTGCTTGTGTAAATACAGCAAAGGGCACCCATTAGACATAATTTATTTAAAGGTCTATGCAGTTGAATTAATCATCTAACTTTATGGCACAATATTCGTTTAATTAATGTTTGTCGAGGCTTTAATACGGCCAAGTCTGGATTTTATCACTAAAAGAAGGAAGACTTTTTCATTTTGAGACAATACCGGACCACCAGTGTCCTCAATACCACTTATAATCATTCAAGTATTCCTTTGGTGAATACATGCATCAAAGTAAAGCCAACACACTCTTACATGATGAAAAAGGTTGAAAATGAATGTGGACTGCTGAGTTAAAACAGCCAATTGCTGCTTTGACTCTGACTAATGTCTGCTTTATTAAAGACTGGTGAAAGGGGAATAAAAAATGGGCTTATCCAGATTATAAAATACCTATGCAAACAGTATATGCACTGTGCTGTCTCACACAGATGGTGTGTAAGCACCTGACTTTGGATATAATTTTCTTAAGCAGATGTAATACAGACCGGCGTTAAAAGATCTATAGTTTCCCGATGAGACAACGGAAACTTTTAAAAGAATTCCAAAGGTCATGATTAAAGGGTGACAGCCTCGAGACCAAACCTGGTGTTTTTCATTGAAGTGAATCATGCATCCATGGTGTCTTCATTCATTGCGTGTATGCTTGTGTATGCACAGGAGCATGTGGAAATGACAATGTCAAATGCAGAAATGCGAACTAGGGCTTAGCTTCTCAAGGCCCTGTACCAATACTTATTTTTCTACTTTACACTCGTAAATTATAGTACAGTCGCATATAGATTGTGTTGTCCACCAACTGAACAAGCACACGCAACAGAAATTTTTCCCTTAACCTCTGCCGGCCGTCCCAGACATGACAACACCAGGGCTGATCTGTGCGGAAATGAGGGACATTCCCTGTCCTGGGGCTTAGGCTGTATGTCATTTGAGGGGTGTCTTTTCAAGCTGGGTTAAGGAAAACAGTCAGAGCTCTGATCAGGACTTGTATAATGGACGGATCACCTCAGGGCCAGCACAGGATAACAAGCGGATGTAAACTGCCTCACAGCAGGAGCTCCAGGGTGGAGCATGGTCTCATTGTACACCACAACATCTGTTGATAAAACCTTAGCAACACAGCTGTCTGCCCACAGGCAAACAAAGGCAACATGGGAAAGCACAGATGTAAAACAAGGCCGAAAAAAAAAAAAAAAGAAGACGTATACAGGCAATAAGTGAAAACCACTAACAAAGCAATCTTTGTCAACGGAAAGAGGGAACGTTTCCCTCCAAAGTATGAAAGTCAGTTGTTTTAGTATTGTGCAAGTGGCTGGATAAATGACACTGAAACTGTAGAGGACTCACCCTGAGTACAATCACACTATCCCTCACTGCACACAGCTGCCTCAATCCCTCTTTTCCCCACCATCCATCATCATTACACCCTCTAACACACACACTAATATACACATACACACATGAACATATAAAGGAAGAGACTCTGCAGGCGTTCCCCATCATTAACACTTTCTCCTAGTTTGATTGTTTTTCCTGATCATTTCCAGCACCACACGTCAGTAGCGACATCCTGTTTCCAGGGAATCCATTTCCTGTAAAACCACACGAACCATCACTCTGGTAAACATATGTAAAATAAACACAGTCTACAATGCAGTCTACTGTAGGTACCGGAACTCGACTTGATTTGTGTTTGGTCATCAAGTTAAAAGGTTTTCTGGGCTCTCTAACACACTCTTTTGACCTTGTGGTAGTGAAACTGTTGACAACAACTTTGAACAGATGGCAGCTGACATGTAGCTGATTTAGTTTGCTTTGAATGCAAGCAGTTTCATCCTAAAGTCACTAGGTCATGTGATAATGGTATCACCTTCATAACGACTAAGCAAATTCTCCACAAAATTTTGTGAAACTCTTCAGCCTCCAGCATGGATTCCCAGCATGTGAGCCTCTTTACAAAGAATTATGTTGTAGAACTGACAAGATGACATCATCCGATGACATCATCTGCCAAGTCCAAACTGTTGAAGCTAATGTTGTCTCCGAGTGTCAATACACATAAGCTATAAGAAGAAGAGTTGGTCAGCCTGCTCGTCACACTGGAGCAACCAATGAAAAAGAAAGACCGAAGCATTATGAGTTACAGTGAAATGCTCGCAGTTTTTCTGTATTAGTTGTTCAAGAATCAATAAATCAAAAACCAGGAATAAACCCAACATAGAATGTTTGAAATTACTAAAACCACCTAAATACACACCAGCAACAGACTGACTGACTGGTCTTGTATTTACTTACTCACAGCTGTAATTTGAGTTCTTTTCTGTTCACAATGAATCATTAAAACATTGCAGAATTTTTTCAATACACCCCCAACCTACTTTAAACTCAAAGTCATTGTTTGATTTTAAATCATTTGGTGGACTGGACAAGAAGATTGAGTAAAGATAACTGTGCTGAAAAAAAGGTTTCATTTCTGTATTCAGACACATTCTGTTAACAAAGACTTGACTTTCTGTAATTGGGGGTAACTAAAACTTTTCTGACTTTACTCTTGTGACACTGAGTGTTTGTGTAAGTGTGTCATTGCATATCTTTGTGTGTATATATATGTGCACGAAATTAGACGTGCCGCGGTCTGAGCAAAGCAGTGTGACCCTGCGGAGAGGACAAAAAGCAAAGAGCTTATTGTCGTTGGCTGTCCCCATCATCTCCTAACGGTTTTCTGGTCGACCAGCTGATGACTGACAGAGGACCGAGCAAAGCCCTCACCACCCTCTGTGTTTATGTGTGTTTTTGTTTAGTTTCAAAATGGAAAACAAAAAATGCACAGAGAGAGCACACACATTTCCCAAAAATCCATGGTGTGGGATACTCATCGCACCAATGAAATGTGACTAATCTAACTTCTACACATCACTGGTGCAAGTGTGTTGTGTATTTGTGCAATAATGCTAGCGTGCAGGTAGCCATGTGCACACGCTTTGATGACTCCTTTAGTCATACACATAAGTATTTACTCCACTCCCTGCATAAACCATTAAATATCTCATCCGCGTTTTGACCCCAATAACTCCACTTTATGGCTTTTCCACATGGTCTCTGAAGAACTTGCAGGGGCTTTATTTTGGACCGTACCATGTTTGTTCTTGTGGGCCCGATGCTGTGCAATTCACACTGAGTCCCAAACCACACCACTCTAGAAACCCGGGATCAGGCTGTTGGGCCTGAGAATGGTGACCATGGTCAGACTAGTTCAGATGAGGTCATCTTGAAACCGGTCCACAACACTTGGGACTCATCACAGGACGTTCAGTCCATAATGTGTAATTGATGATTAGTGATCCATGTAAAATAAGAGCAGAACAGAAGGTTTCCAACCTCAACCCTACAACCTCACAGTTGTCTTTAGTAATCTCACTGACTTCTCAGCTATTTTGTATTTGTTACATACCCTTTTCTCAAGTGTTATCGACAGATGGAAGGTAAAAATGGACAGGGGAGGAAGGCAAGCAGGCAAGAAAAGAGAGGGCAAAGAAAATATGAAAAGAAGGAGAAAAAGTCAATGAGGTAGAAAAAGAGAGAGAGTACAGCAGTGGGACAGTCCGGGGTGGATCATAACCAGTTTGAGACCACATCTTGTCTCTGCCTGAGTACCTATACAAACCATAAATCAGCAAAAAGAACAAGGAAAGATAAACAAAATGAATCCAACAGGGACCACAGCACACCATACCATTATTTCCCTCCCTAACAAAGGCCCACAGCCATCAACATTCATCAAGCAGCTCCTTTCTCTCACTTTCACTTCCTCTTGTCGCTCCATCTATCCAGGATTCATTCCATCTCACACATCAGTCTTTTTTTTTGTACTTTCTTCTTATATTCCCTATTCATCACTGTCACAGTGGCCAATGTAAGCAAGTATTTCTGGAGTCATTTACATCTTCTTCCAATAATTACATTTTAACCTCATGGAGAACACGAGAAATTTGAGGTCACCAATGAGGAAGCTGAAGGGAAATACCAAGGACTGTGTTCTTTATCGCTACAAACAACACAAAATATGCAATAAAAGTTGCCTTTGCCACTTTTTTTGGCATTCAGAGAGAAACAAAAGATAAAACGCTGCTTTGCTGAATTACTCATGTGCCTGATTTACTTTGACTAAAGCAACTTGAGTCTACTCCAGGTCTAGACTTCTCATGTGTCAGTGAGTGCCCACCTGCAAAACGCTTTCCTCAAGAGATGAATCTATAGAAAATAAAAAAAAAATCTTTCACAGAATGAACAAGCTTCTGCAAAGACATTAATTGCAGCATGATTTGCTGCAAAAGTAAAGTAATGGTAGTCAATGAGATGCGTTTCTAGAGATTTCAGTACCAATTGGAAGGTCGGTGAATCAGATTCCCGCTTTTCTGGACCATAGTTCAAAGTATTCATGGGCAAGACACTAAAGTTGCCTCGTATGCGTCTATTGCTGTGATTAGTGCATTGAATAGTCTACTAGGCTTGGAAACGGAATTAGAAATATAGTTCATTTACCATTTATTTATCTATTTACGTTCCATTGTAGGTAGTACAACAAAACTGATACAAACTGATCCTGTTTTTGGTGCTAACTTGGCCAAGAATCCAAGCAAGTCGGGTTGATACTATATACTGACATGGAAACACTACAGAGCATCAATTGGTCAGACAGAATCATCGCCAAAAAACTCTACAGCAGAGCACACACACAGACACGCTCCTATGTTTTCTACAGTCGTTTAAAAGTCCAGCACACAAATGATCAAATAAAATCTATTTGATTCAGACAAATTTTTGTTCACAGATTGCATATTGTAATTATTATTAATGAACACTTGGGAGTGTTTATGAGCTGTGGGTATGAATTATGATTCATACCCACATACCACATACCCTCTGCTGACCAGTTAGTCACATTCAGTGATTCAGTGGATCTACATGATGAGATTAATTCGATTATAGCTATAGTTGGGTTATGCTCCTTATTTGTGCAAGGGTAATTATCCTTGGATATATGGCGGTAAATGAATCGAATCATTGGCCCAAAGCATGTCATACCCCGGTGCGATAGGTGGCGCTGTACCATTTCAACTATTTCTAATTGACCGCTTCACCACCACCAACAACAACAACAAACTCAGGCATTCGAGAAAGATGGCGAACGAAGAGCAAGATGAAGCTACGTCCCTCTACATTTTGTTTGTGATGCTTATTGCACAAACGTGATGCACAACGGCGTATTCTCCATCGCGTTGTTTGTTTCTTTCCGACGGCAGTGACAACAACAGTAATATAGTCTCCTTTGACTTCCGGGTCACGATGCCGGGAAAAAATCTTGAGTATGCGCAGAACGCAAAGTCCAATTCACCACGTGCTTCACCGTCTACAAGCACGTTTAGTCTGACTTTCAACCGAGTTATCTCGGGGTCTTAATTCGACTGCAAGTAACCCGATCCGATCCAGTTTTTTTTAGTCAAACTAAGGTGTATAAATGAACTTAACTCTTTCGGTGCCATTGACGTCTATATACGTCAATTGCGTTTTTAACGGAGCGGGCTGGGGGACAATCTAGCGGAGTTCGTCACTAAATCTTAGGCTTGTAAACACTAAACAGAGAATATACTGGCAAAATTACCCGGTAGGTGGCAGCAGTGCCACTTTGCACAAAATAAAAGAGCTCGTTTTCTTAATTTTTTGGGTGAAACAGCTGTTTTTGGTGAAACCAACCTATGTTCTACTGTCTATTACTAAAAGACTGAAAATGGTAGAAACAAACTTTTTTTTCCTGATCAAAGAAGAGAGTCTACTCTTTCTTTTGGTAATTTCGGTGTGTACATAGTCATAAGACACACTTTTCTGTGGGTCTTGGAAAATCAGTCAAAATACTGAAAAACACTTGGCAGTATGGGTGGCTCTGAACTGAAAATGGCTGGCAGCCAATGAGTTAATAACTCAGTCTTATTGTAATTTAGCCCTTAATCCGATTATTTCATTGCCATGTAACCCCACTGATTGAGTGCAATAATTTCTGTATTCTCCTCTTTACTCCTCACACTGGAAAAAAAACATCTACTAAATCAATTTAATTGAATAAACACGCAGCAAGGTGTGTGTTGTCTGTCGCCACAGCTTTATCATTTCTGCAATGACAAGCAGCTGATCACAGTGAGAGGATACTGAACGTGATGGAAACAAAGCAGGGAAGACTCACGGCAAGTCAAACCGTAATCTGCCATACCATTTAATGAAAAAAAAATGTCATAGTGGAAGTTGTTTTCACTGCTGAAATGTCAGTGACAAAGGTAAGAAACATCTAGGACATCATCAGATGTTCTTTGTCTGCACCTTGACTGGACAGAGTTCTTTTGGTGGCATGAGGAGGACCTACTCAACGTTAGGCAGGGGGCTATGATGAGTGTGTAACGGCTCAGATGGAAATCAGAGGGTCTGCAGTCTCTGTTATCTTATTAGCTTGAATCTAAGAAGTGTACTGTAGTAAATACTTTAAACAGATTTTAGGGGGCAAAGTTAATTGTAAATTTGTTGGCTTCGTGATGAATTTGATTCATATTAAACTTTTTTCCTGCTCTTGTTTTGTTATGTTTCTACAGTATTTTCTCTTTGAACTCCATAAAACTTTACTGTACAAAGGCTCTGTGTACTAAAGACTAAAACTTTCCTCCTTAGTTTTATCTGACCAGCTGGGAGTCCCAGCCAGTTTCACGCTTGTGGTGTTGCAGGCTGAAGTACCACCTCAGTGTTGTGATGGCCATTAAAGTTTAACATACTGGAAATGGCTTCCTTCACTCTGTCAAAATCGAGTGAGTAATTTGTCGTCTTCCAAGTAGCCTTTTCATTCAGATGCAGGTGCTGAGTCTTAACCCGAGGAGCTGGCTCTCTTGGCAGAGGCAAAACAACTCAGGATGAAGGTAGCAGCAGCTCTCTTTAGGAGAGTCAGCCCCTCAACTCGAGGCTCAGCACCCGCATTAAATGGATACGGGACATTCCTTTGAAGACAGTAATGATCACATTCTGGAGAGTGAAGACGGATGCTTTGAGAAAGGAGGGAAAGAAGCCATCTATGTTAACCTGGAGGAAATATCAATAAAAAAAAAAAGAGGTGGTGAGCTTAGGGCTCATATATACTCGGCTGAGGGACCTACAGACTTTAGTTTGAGGACCATGCTACATACTTGCTTAGCAGTTCAGCTTCTACTGAAAGAGGTATTCCAAGTATGAGCAAATCACGTGAGTAGATGAGTGCATGCTATCTCAACAAAGCACATGGTCAATGCACAGTTATCCAGAGAGAACCTTGCACACAACCTCTGATTTAGATCACTTGGACTCCTCTGACCTCTTGTGCACTTTTGTATGTGTAACATATTAGGACCACCATGACTGACACGAGTGAGAGTCCAAGCGGACGTCGGATTGTGAGTCAAAACCTGTATCTAAAAGAATCTCAGATGAGATCGAAGAGCACAAATCAAAAAACTTTGTCTCAACCATGTAACCATCTAACTAGTTGTGCGACTAAGAACAGTTAAGTAAATAGTCCCAAATGTCTTATTTGAGCCTCTTTTGGTATCTTTTTGGAAAATGGCCAACGTACAAAAACAATTATCCTTCAGAAAACTGAATTTAATCAAACTCCTGTGCCACTAGGGTTCTAGCCAGTTCCTTTGTTACTGGCTGGTTAAATATGCAGGAGGCCCTCTGATAGGTTACCTGATCTGCTGGAGTATCATTACAGACCCGCATTGTCCTGATCAGGACAGGAAAGACACACACATCTACTGTATTAAAGGGTTAAGTTTCCACGGACACCGGCAGATTCACAATGCTCACATACAAGCACACATTCATTATTTTCCACATTTTCCACTTATCTGAAGACAGATTCAATCACACCCATTAAGAAACTGTCTTTAACTTTGACTGACTGATAAATACACTTCCATTTTCTCATTCCCTTCCTCACAGTGCTTTCTCTGTTTGTTGGCTATTTTGTTCTCAGTCCCATCCTGAGGTGAACTGCTCTTAGAAAGTCTGTGATATAAAGCCGCTCCTCAAGTCAACAGTCCATGTCTTGGTAAATGGACAGGGGCACCAATCACAGCTTTTCATGGTGAAACCCACCTAAAGCATAACATACACACACACACACATACATAAACAACATACATTGTTGTATATGTGTATGAGCATAATGTGCCATTAATTGTACGTCAGACAAGGGTTAACGTGGGGCTCTTGACTCATTTTAAATGCAATCTGAGGGGAGCTGGGACAAACTGATGCTGGCAAAATTACGAACGATTGGGAGGAATGAGGAGAAAGGGGATGTCCTGTGAGAATAACTGTCTTCTGTAGCTGAATGACTGACAGGCAGCAAAGGAATGCAGGCCCATGGCTGGCCCACTAAGGCACATTAAATATCTTTACTCATCCTCTGGTTTGCCCACTTAGTCCAAGAAACCCAAGCCATTCCCAAGTGGGGGAAAATGCCACTTCAATAGTTTGAAAAATGACTCGAGACCGGAGATGGGAGTCGAGCAATCAGAACTGACAGCATATGTGTTTTTTGTGTCTATGGGTTTGTGAGTGCAGCTGTGTGTTTGTGTATCTGTGGTGATCTGGATCTTATTACAGCACTGCTAAAGCAACCTATGAGAGGTGAGAGGACAGAGCAGAACACAGTGATGCACCAAACATCAGAAGCATTACAGTCGACCATTTCATTCTTTTTACACCAAACAGAGTAATGTTTAAACACATGCACACAGATGATATTCCAGTGTACATAGAACCTGCCCTTCAAAAGAATGCTTCTCGTTCAGAATTTGGTAGAGACGGTTTTCTGAAATCATTTAATATACATTCCTAATATGTTCTAATAACATTTACTCAGCTAACATTAAGCTAGAAGGGCAAACAGCTCTGACAAGACATTGTTGATTCTTTGATAGAGAACACTCGACGGGACTGAAGAGTCCCTTATCTCTGAGAAGCTGTGTGTGCAACATGGGACATGTCCACATCATCAACTCCTATAAATAAATGTGTTGCTTTCTTCAAAGTATAATATTTCCTTTGGGTTTGTTTTGGCTTTTCACTGTTGCAGGGTTAACCTTTGGGCTTTTATCAACCTCCGACTCTAAAACATCCGCTTTCACATAAATTACTTAAATTTCACATGTGCAAGAAGCTATCTTTGCCCTTCTCTTTAATCTGGAATATGACTACTATTTCCCCACTTTATAGTTTTTCTATTTAGCTATACACACAACATGGTTAGCTATAATAAACAAAACATCATAAAACCTGCACTCTCATCAAAAAGCAAATTACATTTTTTTAACCTTCAATGGCTCCAATACATCATCTTAGATACATATGAATAAAATATGGGGCACAAGTGGCAAGGGGAAAGGAGCCATGGGTCCCATGCATTTGTGCAATTGCAACTGTGACACCCTTCAGTAACCATGAGGAAGAACTGCTTCCTCTTCAAACATGCCCTCCATTTCAAACTTGAAGACACACCTGTAAAGTTTTGTGACTGTATCTTTAATGGTTCATTGATGGAATCTGGCCACAGACGAACACATAAATACTTACCAAAGCACTCAAGGTTACTTTTGTGTTAGTCCTGCTACGGCATGTGTCACCAGGAAGACATTTTGCCATGATGACTGGCACGCAAATACACACAGAATCAAAAGGTGAAAACAATACCAGCTTAGCTTTCGTGGCTGGTAAACATGGACACACATAAAAGCCACCCACTAAAAAGCAATTCCTTCAAGTATGATGTATTCAGCAAACAGCAAGAGTCAAAATTCTTTGCACATGTATGGACAATTAGGTCTAATTTTGGCTCAAATTGCTTCCTGTAATGATGAGTGGACATAGTTAGCAGGCCACTCTCAACTGCTGAACACAGCGAGATCTGAAGTATCAGTTCCAAGTCGAGAGAGTGATGGAGAAAAATACTAAATGCTCACATGCACACACACAAGCACACATTCACCCGACACACATATACACACATAAGTTTCTCCTCATACAATCCATTTCCATCCCCAACAGCAGTGATAAAATCATTAGAGCCCCATAGTCTAGAAACTTCAAACATGGAAAAAAAGCTGCCAGCTTTCTTCCAGCATGCTGACGGACCCACCCACATACGAACAAACCCTTGGTGGACTAAAGGAACCACACACAGACATTTTTCCACCCACCTCAATGGCCACTAAAGAAGCAGAAAGAAATAGAAGCCAAGGTAGGAAGAGACATTATCGCACGCACAGATTAACATGTGAGTGGTTGTGATGACCTCTTTTATCTCACAAGAATAGACACAAACTAGAATAAAAAAAAAAAATTCTCCAGGCTGGTTTGTGTCTACAAACTTAAACAAAATAAGTCAAATTGAAAAGCTACCAAGAAAAGTACTTGAAAAAAGGGAAGGGTGAGATTAAAAGCATTAACAGCTTCATCCATCTGAGCTTGTATGTATTGCTATGTTGTCAAGGAATCTCAAGTGCATCCCAATTTACACACGTCTATATGCATTTGTGTGTGTGAATGTGCACACTCTTACCTCTGTCTGCAGGGTGTTGGCGCGTTGCTCCTTGGCACTGAGGGACTCTTTTAGCACCTCAATGTGTTGCTTGGAGTCAGAGTTTTGATTGGTCAGCGTTTCTAGTTTTGTCTGCAGCGCCTGCATCTCTGACTCCTTCCTGGTCAGCTCCTGCTTCAGCTGCTCTATCTGACAGTCACACACACACACACACACACACATAAAACACAAAGAAATTTGTGAGGGACATCGTCTGATCATCAATGAGTGAGCTGATATCCTTGCAGACTTTTTTTTTTTTTTAATAATCACTTAGAAAGTTTTGTTCATAAAATGACTTCTTTTCTTTTTCTTTTTATTGAAAGCACACACACACGACCATTTAAAAAAATCCAACAATGTTGTTAACCACTATACTTGACAATTTTTCATAACACACTGTTCTTAAGAAGGGGACCATTAGAACAAGAGCTTTTAAAGTGTATGTTCTTAAGTGCAGCAAGGGGCTAAATTCTTTAATACAATGAGCAGTATAGACTAATTCATTTTGATATAACTGTTACACAATTGAAAATCATGGGTTAAAAAGTGTATATTTTTCATTTGTACTGAATCAAGCTGTTGTTAGAAATTAATTTATTTTTCTATATTGATTTATCCATTTAATAAACAAAAAAAAAGCTGAAATGTTTCTGGGACAGATTTAGTTTGGCGCTTTTAACCAATCAATAACTTTAATCTAAATATGTAATTTGTTTTATGACTCAACTAACTGGAGATGATGTGCTGCAATATTGAAACTTGGTCTAGCCCTACATTATCAATCCTCACTCAGAAGTCTCAGACCTATTGTAGCAATAAACCAAGCAAAACAGCCAAAAAGTTAAAAAAAAAAAATCATACCATGACAGACTGATTGTTTTAAAGAAAACCATACAGAACATAACAGAAAAGCACACAGTAACAGAGGGAGGTTTCTGTACTGAGGCTAGCTATGTAGGCTGGAATCTGTCGACTGGTGCCAAAAATGCACAAAGCTGATTCAAAGAGAGATTTCTCAAATTGTGTGTTGTACAGGGATTACTTCATAAAAGTGAGTCCTGGCTAGACCAGAGGTTGGCCAACGCAAATCTAGTCACATAGAGAGCCCAAAGAGCCCAGAAAAGTGCAACAGGGGCAGAGTAAAGGGATACAAATGTCAAAAACGTGAGGGGGGAACAAAAAAAGGACAGACAGGTGAGAGAATATTTGTTCCTGGAGAAAATAAATAAATAGTCAGGAAATGAGCTAACAGCGGACTAAAAATTACAGGTAACAACGGAGCATTATAATTGAAATAAGAAGCAAAGATTTCAAAGACTATCAGGTAATGAGAGAAATAATGAGAGAGCAGAGGGACTAATGACAGGGGTACTTCTGCTTGTTCTGTGATCCAAGGCTGTTGGGTTGGAAGGAAGAAGGTGGGAGCTGGTCTGATGGAAGACACACATGGTGACAAGGCCTGCTCCTACGAAGACACAGAGACAAGAGGACAGCAAGCCCCTAAACTAAGGCACTGGCTGTGTGCACAACCATGGTTTTTCGCACTTAGTACTCCTCAACCACACAGGAAAGGCCTCTGAAAGGTAAGTTCTGCAAGAATTGATCTTTTGGATGAATAAATTCATGTCTTGTAATACTCATTTGGCATATCGTACCATGTTCTCAGAAGCCATTTTCTAGTGTTTGAGTAGATCAAAGTCCAGAGAGGTAACCAGAGAGGACAGGGATTTTGCCCTCTCCAGTTTCTCTTATCACAGTCGCACCTCAACACCAGTCACTGCAACCGCTGAAAGACCAGGACCCTAAACACTTCAAGGATATAGAATGAATCTGTGCATATCCGTATGTGTGGCGATTGTCTGTGTTTCAGTGTGACTGTACGTAGAAAGATGAGACATGCGAGAGCGAGCCAGAACCATCACTGTGATGTATATCATGGGTGAGGAGAGAGCTCCTTCCTCTGTTCCTCTGTCGTTGTAAGCGCACATTCATCTGTCAGAGGCCTATTCATAAAAACATCTCTTTAATGATTGCATCAGGAACTTCCCCAATGCAATGACAAACGGGCCCTACAAAGAGCGTCTTAATGAACCCAAGAGAAACAATTTCACATGTAGAACAATTCATGGGCCCTCAGGAATCACAGACAGAAGGTCTGTGAAACTTGTAATTCAGTTAAATACAACTGTTTTATTCATATAGCACCAAATCACAACAAATGTCACCCTGAGACATTTGACAGCTACAGTCTAATACAAGTCAATTCAAATCCAATTCACTGCAATCTGTTTATTACCGTATTAAATTAAATTAATTTAAATCCAAATTAGTTAAATTAATAAACTGCCAATTAAGTAAAAAAAAAAAATAATAAAAAGATCCCATTAAAACTTCTTGAATGCAGGCCCCCATCCTGAGAATGTAGGATGCGACAGTGGAGAGGAAAACTCCCTTTTAACAAGGAGAAACCTCCAGCAGAACCAGACTCAGTTGAGTGCAGGAATGACAGGTCAACAAGCACCTACATACTAAACCAGGGAAACTGAAGATTAAACAGGGATTATCTACATGTGATTTACAAATAGTTTAATAAACGACTTTTCAAATCCTATGGACCATTCTGATCACTTCACATTTTAATCCACATTTACCATTTCAAGCGCACATTAATATTTAGGCTACTTGTGCGGCAGTTTTTCTGTCTGTCATGTACACCCACACACTACTGAAACATCAAGAGCACTTACGGGGTTTGGTATCTTGCCAAAGGAGATTTCAACATGGAAACTATAGGAGGTGGGATCCAGCTTTATGACCTGTCCTATCTCCTGAGCCACAATGTTTAAAGACTTATTTAAACACGTGTGTGTCCACCTGTGCAGTAGCCTGCACACTTGTGATGAAAAACCTGTTTACAGCCTTAGATGGAGTAAGCTCGGTCAGGCTTTTCCAAAGACCTAGCTGGCAACCATAGGCCAAACAGTAAGCTGACACGGTGCACTGAAAGCTGATAGTTCCTGAGTTTGCTGCCCCAGAACAGACAAGTGCCACAGATAAAGTTGTAAAATAACTGGTCATCACACAGCTTCGGCAGGTAAAACACAAAAGTACTTCATAGGATGTAAGATAAGCAAGACAAACTTTTTACTTCTTTCTATAAGAAATGAGTGTAGGAGCTCTTGGTATCCATGCATCGCCAGGGCTCTGAGCCAAAGCAGCTAAAAGTAACAAGATTCTGTAATATACACTTTGCCAAAATGTCTCTGTACACTTTGGGCTCGTTGTCCATAAGCATGCAATGGAGACACATAACATGCTCATTACAGTAACAGATTCTCATGCACGTATTTATGTCTCAGGACAAACATGCATCATTTGGCTCATGCAGCGAGGCTTCGGCTTGAGTTCCATGCACAGATATTCTACCTTAGTTTTCATGAATTTACAGTGGCTCTTGTAGACTTCCACCTGCTTGAGTTCATCCTGTCTGTTATCAGGGTGCAGCAGGCCGCTGGTCTTTAGCATCTGGACCTCATCCTCTAAGTCTCTGATGTTTCTTTCCAGGGAAGAGATCTTGGTGTCCTGCACCAGCAACAGGTAGGCACGCAAAGAGTCAGCAAAGAGCAGGGTAAGACTATGAATCTCTGGAATGTTCTCTTAGTGAGACAGCTGTTTGTTGATGAATCAATTATTAAGCATAAAATACCACATAGAGATAAAAGATAACAAACGGATAGCAAGCTAAGAAGATAAATCTCCATGATTACGAGCTGTACAAGGATAATGATAGGGAGAATGATAATATAGCCCATTTGAAATATTGTGCATTTGGGAGTATGAGAACACACACAAATTATAAAACAGCACTAAGAGTAACTGCCTGTATCTGGATAAACCTATTCATGTTCAGCACTATGACCAGCATGTTTGGAAAAGCAGGCGAAAGATCAAAGCACACATCTGTATACAGCCAAGATGTATGAATATGTTTGCAGTATCTATGAAGGAATGGGAGGGTCTGTCATGGACAGGTCCTGAGGTTGTATAGTTGCGTGGGCTGCAACGTTAAACGCTAAACCTTGGAAGAGAAGGAAGAGAAGGGAAAGGTAATTAAATAACTGGAAGCAGACTGCATGATGCCATCAGCACAAACCACAGGCACCATGTAAGCATCTGACCTCTATTACATCTTCTGACATCAGCCCTGCCTAACACAAGCTGTTACATGTACATTCCTAAAAGGACACACATGCACCAAGCAAGAATTCATAAAAGTACATCAATAACTCAAACACACACACACACACACACAAAAGAATGGACGCAGGGACGTGTACTTTTCATACATACCGAGAAAAACAAGTCAAAGACAAGACATGATTTACACATCTTAAGCTATGTTTGGATTAGCTGTCACCTAGATGACATGAATTAAAGTACTACCAAGGAAAATGAACAGAAGATTACCAGAGACAGCATTTAGCACAACAGCGCTGCATGTAAGGCTGAAACTCAAAGCCGCTGAAACTTTAACTTATGTATTTGAAGTCGGTGCACTTCCACCCAGATGGAACTTATGAAAGGGAAAAGCAGTGAACACAAATACCGCATAACGGTAGCTAATGTTGAGTTAGCGAAAAGATCAAGACGTGAGCACTCAGTACAGTACCTGCCAGATAACATCAGGATCAAAACAGAAAGGGGGGTTTGTGTTCTGCAATTAAAAAGGGGACATACGCACCTCTTAGAAAAAGCAACAACACAAACACTGGAGAAAATTTATCGACATCATGCACATAGCACAGATCATGAAGAAAACATTTGCACCAATATCTAACAATAAAAATAGAGGCCACTTTCAAAAAGCAGCGAGGTTCCCCCAAAGCAAGTTATGGTTTCTATCTGTCTTACTCTACCCCTCAAATGTCAAAGCCTTCATGTAAGCATGTTTATTTTCTCATTCCAAATCATTTCAGTCAGATTTAATTTGGCCATTTTTATACTTTTACAACACTGTAGGCATCTTTGGTTTGCACATGTGCAGTTTGTTAATAGGCAGACAAATTGCAAAGTATGTGTGAAAAATAACTGTGGTTTTGCTGTAAAGGAGCCACTTTTGGAACAAGCGTTTGGTGAATGAACACTAAATATGTGTGTGTGGGGGGAGTACATACAGACACATGTGGAGTCAACTGCATTTTTCACAGCACTAACGACTTCAAAGGACTGAGATGAGAGTGAAAGCTTCCATATGTGACATTTGAAACAAATTGAATAAGTGCTCAACGCTGCATGGGCCAATAATGGACTTTACTTGGGCATGGCTGCCATACAGATGTTGGGTAACAATAAGGCGATCTTCCTTCAAATGTTTATGTATGTAGGTTTGGCTATGCATTTATAGCTGAAAGAGATTCTCAGCTGGTGATCAAAGAAGCGCCCATTGATAATCAATGGTCTGTGGGTATGAAGCCGATATCAAATGGAATTAGAGGATATGCTGCAACAGAAGAGGGAAACTGCTGTACATTGACACAATAACATAACAGCCTCACCACAACACACAACACAGCTGAACCCTAACCCTAACTATGAATTTGAGAACTGACCTATTACAGTAACGGTCACTCGTAATGGAGCACGATATTAAAAGATTGAATGCTCCAGATTTGAGATCCAGTCTTAATCCTACCTTCATATCAATGACAGTCTGCAGCGCCCTGGTCTTAGCAGGATCGGCCTGGGGCTGATTCCGGCGATGGAGCTCCTGGGGAGGGACTCGGTAAAAATAAGCTTGCCGGCTCATCATCTTTAGCACTTTCTAACGCCTACAGCTTCTGAAGCACTTAAAAAGATATACCTATACGCCGCACCAGTCCCTGCTGTTGTCCCTCCCTGTCTGCTTTACTCCATTGTTCTTAAGTGAAGTATTATTAAAGAATTCTATAGCATAATCTACTGCACCTCCATAAAAAGCTGCCAAAAAAGTTTTTCTGTGACCTTCAGGTTGGTCCCTGATCTGATACTCTCCTGAAGACGTTTTCTGTATCTAAAATCAAGTGCAAATGGCAGTTTTCTCTGCCCTATCTTCTTCTACCTTTCTGATTCACTAGCGACCAGCACATTCAGTTTTAGAGCATATGAATGTGTCCATTTCTTTTTCAGTTTGAATCTTTCGATTGCTTATCTCCCACTTGTTTTTCTCTGTCTCTCGCTCTCGGATGTCTCTGGCATGTAAAAGCTACTGCTTAGCAACACTTTCTGCCAGCACATGCGCTAAGCTTTTTCTATCAATAATTAATGGTAGCCCTGGCCTACAGCCATGCCTACACAAAAGCATGCACACGCTCAAGCTAACGGACACACGGGCACACACACACACATTCTGATGCATAAAAAGTTTTCTCTTAAAAATGGCAAGTTGACCCCTCTGCTCTACCAAAGCATTGCTGCAGCTGCATAACTTTGAACTGCCTCCCCACCAGGACAGCATTCACTCATCTTGAAGGGAAGATATCTGCTCTTGTAACAACCATCAAGTTTCTGTGTAGGTACATGTGTGTGGGTTTGTAGCAAATATGGGGGGAAAAAATAAGAACAAAGAACCGTTAAGTTATGAGCATATTCAAACGGTTATTTAAATAGGAGAACAAGAGGAATGTTCTTCTTTTAAAAAGACCATCTGTACGCCAGCACAGTCAAATATATTCACACCCAGACGCTGCTCTAACAACCACAGTCTGATTTGCTGACCACCAAGCAGCTCAAGTCAGTTGCGGTAATGAGGGAGTGGCCCTAAATGAAGAGGCACCTCGGTGATGCCAAACAGTTCTTTCAGTCCACACCCACATCTGTCTTTATTGAAAAACAGAGGCTTATCATACTCCATGGAAACAATACAAGCTGCAGGTGATGAAATATCCACACACGTGTTTCTACTAATGAGAAAAATGCCAGCCCACATCATAGTGGGAGAATTGCCTGCTGCAGCTGCGGGAAAGTGGCAAACATGTCTTGTCCTCTTCACTCAGGGTTGAAAATAAAAAATAAAAAATGCACACAAAATCAAAAGGCCACATGGAAATAAATCTCAACAGGGCAAAAAAAATATCAGAGGCAAAAACATAAAAGAGGCAAACAAGACGAGGGAATTCTCAGATTGAGAAAGCAGTCGGGCAGTCAGAGGACATAAAAATCCTGAATAGACCAGCAGGGAGAGGCAGCAGAATGAAATGTTTCTTCTCAGTTCTATAGCTGAATTGAGATGATAGGAGACAAGGACCTTATCCTCTTGTCCATGTCAGTTGTGAATAAGAGGGATTACTGTTATCAGAACATGCCTCCCACAGACTGGCATTCCTACTGCTGCCACAGTCCTAATCTTCCACTGACCAAATGTGTAATAAAGTGTCACTCTGGGTGTGGTTAAGCCACCCTGTCCGTCACTTTGACTGCCTGTGGACATTTTTCTGTCCCATGGAGCATTTACGAACTCTTTATCAACAACAGATCAACAACAATTCTTGAAACTTGTGTCTCTCAGTGGGGGAAATTAAGTCATGCAAGAGAGCATGTCATCAAAGACTGTCTTTTCTGCTCCATATGTGTCAGTTTGCAGAGCATATGGAACGAATAGGATCAAACGTAATACTATAGCAATAAGTCCCACCATCCTGAATGAAGGATACGGTCAAAAGGTTCAATTCTAGCCTCAAGGCAATGGTGTCATGTACAGCATTAAAAAACTAGAGCCTACACAGTTTTCTAGATAGCCACACACGCACACACACGCACACACACACACTCTTATCAGTCACATGCCCATCCCTTCTCCCTCAGTAAGAGGAAAAAAGGAAACACAAGTCTGTCACAAATGTTAAAAATGCACTGCCCCTTTAGTTCAGCGGCTGAAAAAGGCAGTTTAACAAAACAAATGGAATGTCAGAGTGAATGAAAGCCTTTCAGAGAAATAGGGTTTTCCACCCAAACATGCAGGGAGATCAACAGAGTGCAGCAGGTATATGATTCCCGGGTCTCAGCGGGGAAAGGGAAAGAATTGCTGTGTGTGTGTGTTTGCTGATAAGAACAGTAGTCCCCTGATTTTGTTAGAAAAAGGCTGAAAGTGGACAATCGAGTATGCAGGCCTAGAAAGCTCCATCCGGGAAAGGCTGTTCCACAATTAACCAAACCACAACAGATAGCACATCAGCCTGGAGGGGACGAAAAGGAGAGTGGAAAACACTGATGGACAGACAACCAAAGGAAACATCGAAGTTAAGAATCTGTTGGCATGAGAAAGTGAGCACAAGGAAAAATTAGGAAAAAGAGCTAAAAAAAAAAAAAAAAACTTGACATGAACATTCACTTCAAAAATGTTGGCACCAAAAAGTTTTAAAAAACAAAATTTCTGAAGTTCTGTTATTGTTTGAAAGAGGGTTCAAGATAAATAAGAGCTCCAAAAACAAGCAGCAGGAGTTCTGAAGCCAAGGGAACCATAAATGCTTGCTTTTCCTTAACAGCAGAGCAATATACTCGGCTTAAATGATCAATAACATTGAGTGAGGTGTCTTCACATAAAAAAGAGAGACCCTGACTGTATGCAGAGTCTTTACAGAGCATGTAACATTATCAGTAGAGTGATATGTAAAAGAGAAGAAATGCCAAAGTAAAAATCTCTCAAGTGAGTCTGTGTGCGCCTTTGGCATCAGGTCAGGGCTGGGCAGGAACAGACCAGTGGTGCGGCTGTTATCATTGGGTCTACAGGGACCAGGTGGCTGGGGAGAGTCAATTAGGCCCAGATTTATGCCTCTCAGCGTGTATATGTGTGTGTTTGTGTGTCCCAACATAAGTTTGGTTCACAAATCGCGGCAGTGGTCAAACCGTGACAGAACACTGCCTCTTTGTGGACCTCGCTGGTACTGCAAAGATTTACAGTTGCAATTACAAGATTTATAATTTACAATTAAAGAGGTAAATGAAATACTGTTTTTTGTACCTACCTACCTACTGTTTTATCACATGTAATTTTTTTCTCATCTGGTGTCAATCAGCCCAGTGTACTCATTCAAACAGTAAAGTGAGAAGACTGACAAAGATGTGCCAGAGTTGCTATGTTCAGCCAGGTTGACAGCTGACCAAATTGAACAGGAAATACAAGTGAGAGTGCACCACTACACACACTATACCATGACAACATACATCAGCAGGTGAAGGAGGGATGTACACCCAAATATATTGCACATCCACAGACCATACACACATATACAGCTGGTTCAAGGGATTTCACATCTGGACATGGTATGTTAGTCTTTAACGCTACAACAAAGGAAAGAAAGTTCATGCATTCTCACATATCAACTGTTCTAATTTCTGCTTACTGAAAGAAAAGTTAACATAGACACAAATTTAAGATCACACCATCAAGAATACGAAGACCCAACATCAACTCTCAGCTATGTTTTAAGGACAAATATAAGATGGGACAAATTGAAAATGGAGCCATTTAAGATACCAGCTCAAAGTAAACACGCTGGGTCATTAAGAAGAGTGCTTTGGGTGCAGTAATGAAAAGCAGTTGGGTTGGTTTCCGTTGGAGCTAATCAGAAAAGTAAAAGGGGTGCCCCCTAATAGAAGTAATTGTAAAACTATATCAATGCTGGCTTGCATTCACCATGACAAGTGCAAGCGTAACACATAAACAAAGGGAGAGGCCTACATTGGAAGTAAGGTTCATCTTGTTGTGCAAAGAATTCCTTCAGTAAGACCAACTCCACACCAACCACAAAGCGTTGAAAGAATCTAGCTACCAGACAACTTGACAATTAAAAAAAAAAAAAAAAGAAAAAGTTCTCCATCAACCCCCATCTCACAGCAGAAGAGACCAGAGGGAAACTAGAGGGAAAAAAAGCAAGATCAACAAACAGCTCTCTTTTCAATCAGGGAGGTCAGAGTGTGTTCGCTCATTAATCATACATTAATATTCAGACAAACACAGGCTGTTTTTCTACTTTAGGAAAAACAGAACCTTTCTCCCATCTCTCCCTCTCCCTCTGACAGGCCTCTCAGACCCTGTGTAGCTTACACAGCATGTCTTAAGCTGTCAAATGGTTAAAAATAGCATGACACCCAGTGTGTGTGAACAGGTACTCACCTCTTACACACAAAGCGTGGTTGGGTCCCATACATAACACACAGACAGACGTGCACACACACAGCAGCGGCTGAATTAGCATGGGGTGAGACACCCAGACTGCCCTATGACAAAATCACCTCAATGGCCATGGGCAGATATCCCGTCAGCCACCGGCAAGCCTGAGAGGGAGTGTTCTCGCGTGAAATGCTAAGCCGATGGGATCCAGATGTGTACGCATGTTCACATACACACAAACGCACACGTTTATTTGGACTGGACACAGAGAGTAACGACACAGACACAGAAAAACAAGAACATTATGACACAAACAATATGAGAGGCATGCACAGAAATGGAATGCGCACACACACACAAAACACACACACAGATATAGAGGTAGAGAAATTAAAGGCTAAGAAGATTTAGGAGTTAAAAATAGATAAGGCAGGAGTGAGGAGCTAAAGAGCAGCCTACTGCCAGCCCACATACAGAATACGGATACACCTGTGCAGCAAACAGACTATCAGGAAAGATGCATACAACAATACATTTGTTTGTTTTTGGATGGGCTGCAACATATTCACTGCTAATTTAATCATTATTCAAATGGCTGCACACAGATCACATGCCGTATCTAGAAGAATGCCTGGCAAATGCAAAGAACACCACACAGAAAAGTGGTATATGAACAACGACCTTATGAGCACGTTCGTCCTCAGGAACAGGCATACATGCACACACACAAGCAGAGCGAGATTGTAAAACTGCATGGCTGAACACAAGCTTAGAGCGCTCCGTATGTTAATCTGGCCCATTGATAAGACCTGCTGAGCTGCTCTCTGCTCCCACACTCACACATAATACTGACAAATTAACTGGTGCGCACACCGACACAAACACAAGTGCACGGCCAAACGTTCGTGTTGATAATCTCATCAATTATCATAGGCAACAAAATAATCTTGAAAAACAGATGGATCCATCAAATCAACAATATTTGAAGAAATATTTACAAAATCTGCATCTGTATTGAAAATCGCATGTTGTCTGGATGTTTAACTCCACATTCTGAAACATCTTCAGCCACCACAATAACAAGCTGCTTGATTATGTTTTTAACAAAAAATATTGTAGATTCTTAGTTCACATACATAACCACCGCCTACTTTGAGATATCGGGGGATACTTTGGGAAACAATAAGGAAGATAAACATACCTCTCTCAAATGCATGCTCTCCAGCTGGGCTTCAGCCTCCTGTGCTGCCATCGTTATTATGCCCGACCGCTGACCCTGTCCGCCGTGGCCCTGACTTTGACCCTGAAGCATCTCCAACAGCTTCTGAATGCTCTCGTCCCGAGCACCCAGTGTCTGCTTCTGAGAGTCAATTCTCATCTCCATCTCTTCCATGGTCTTCCTCAGCAGGGACAGCTCCTTGGCTTGCCGTTCATGCTCCGACTGCAGTTGGAAGAAGTTCTCCTCTGACGGATCCGCTGGAGGAGGTGAGGAAAAGCCGTCACACCCAGGCACCTGACAGGGGCTACAGGGCCGAAGGGCACTCGAGCTGGGCGCTCCTCCCGGACCTTGGCTGAGACTGTAGAGCGGCTGATTTGGGCTGTTTCTAATCGCGGGCTGAAGGGTGTTGGCTGGGCTAAGTCTTTGTGAGGCTACTGCAGTGGTACAACCGTACCCAGGACTGTGAATGATGATGTCAGCTTCCTGTTGCCTTGGATTATAGGTGTTGGATGGGCTGGCTCTGGGGCTGTTCTTTGGTGCAGGACTGTGCAGGTTATTGGAACTATGTCTGGGGCTGGGGCCAGGGCTGAGCCCCCCTCTGAAGTCCTGGTCCATATGGTGTTCTCGATAGGAGTTCCCCTGCTGCCGGTGTTGCCGCAAGCGACTGTTCATCTCTCTGTGAGCTCTCAGTTCCTCCTGAAGCTCCTGAACTGTTAAGGGAAGTTGCTATAAAGAGAAAGTTCCATTTCATTCAATAATCTCTCACAAAAATCATCAATTTCAAAAGGGAAGTTTAACAAATGACACAACATAATGTGTCTAAAAATGTGTACTGACACATAAAAACACACCTTGTTTCTTTTGATATCCCCTGGCTGCAGCAGAGAGAGGTGATGTAGGAAGGGAACGCAAAACATATACAAAACATAAAGCCACATTCAAAAGCAGATAAAAGCCTCTAAAGACCAAACATCATGTAAATGACTTCAATCTTCTTGGGTTTACCGTTAGGTGAGAGTTACATAGTTTGGCCACAAGGGGGCAAGATTTCTCTTGGAAACAGAGTGAGAACCAGGACGCTGATGGAGGGAGAAGTACAATGAGTTTGTTTGCAATGAAATGAATATCAAATGGAGGAAAGGGAACGCAAAGTGTAGTAAATTCCACTCGAGAGCTTGAAAATTGCTATTTTTTTTACAAGTGAACTAAGAAATTCAATAATCTGTATTATCTTCTAAAATCAGGGCCCATATTTATTTCAAATGATAAGGGAAAGCGCTGCAACTAAAGTTAATGATTAGCTGAAATATTAATTATTCCATGTAATAAAAATGATAAATGAAACTTATTTTGGAATTCAAAATATTATACCCTCATATGACACATTTTCTCTTGCTTGCTTTAAAAGTTATGTTGAGTGTGGTTCCACGACATGAAATACAAAAGAGTTATGACTCTATGTAAAATGTCAACAAGAGCAAAAATGTACTGTACTGTACTGTACTGTTCTGTTCAAATCTCATTTAATAATGTATTTTTAAAGAAAATTGTAATTTGTTGAAACTGATAGCAGCAACTAAAAAAAGTTAAACAGGACAACAAAAGGCTAGAAAGGTAAGTGGTACTAAAAAGAAACATGTTGGAGGAACATGTTGGAAACAATTTGGTCAACTGGCAACAGGTTAGTAACTTGATTCGGTAAAAAAAAAAAAAAGAGCATCTGAGAGAGGCAGAGTCTCTGAGAAATAAAGATGGACAAAGGTTCAGCTTTCTACAAAAAATAAATAAAAAATAGCCTACAAATTGTGCAAAAATTACAGAAGAATTTTCCTCAATGTAAAATTGTGAAGACTTTGAATATTTCATCATGTACAGTATCAAAATATCAACAAAACATTTTAAGAAAGAGACACAGCTGACAAGCAGTACTGGATGCCCCATAATCTTTGGGCCCTCAGGCATCACTGGTTTAATGATTCTGTAATGGAAATCACTGCAAGGGCTCAGAAACACTCCAGATATCAATGTCTGGGAGCACGGTTCACCGTGCCTTCCACAAATGCAGGTGAAAGTTCTACCGTGCAAAGAAAAAGCCACATATGATCATGATCCAGAAACACTGCCATCTTCTCTGGGCCAAAAAACATTTAAAATTGACTGAAGCAAAGCGGAAAACTGTTCTGTTCAAAATTCTTTTTGTAAAAAGTGAATGCTTGGTCCTCTAAACTAAAGAGGTTTAGTTTAGTTTAGTTTAGTTTAGTTTAGTTTAGTTTATCTTCACATAAAAGTTAAAACTGTTGTCGGCTTAAATAATGTTATAATAATATTAATAAGTTTGTAGAGATCAACTTATCAATATGTGCATAAAAGAAGAAATTTAAAAGTTGTGACTAGTGATATTCCAATATATTCATCAATGAAACAACTGATAACCATACACACATGGCATCTTTATGACTGACAAAAATACTTTTTTTAAATGTCATGTATATTCTTTTTTTTTTTTTTTTTTTTTTCTGTAGAAAGCTATTACTCATTTTTGCTCAAATAATAGGACTCTTGTGTCCAGAGGGCGGGGAGCACCAAGGAGACAGAGTTGAGATGTAGGAGGGAGGCGAAGGCGAACACACATAATCAATGCAACAGCCAGCACTGAATATCAAGTTCGAGTGGGAGGACAATCCTCCGCACAAACACGTACACGTACACAACCGAGACTGCAGACCAAAATGCATATGTGTACACATACACATTCACACAGCCGGCAAACACCACAAACAAACAGATGGCTGAGAAGGCAACAACAATCTCTTCGGCTGAGAGAAAAGGTGACATTCCTTATGCTAATTGAAAATGACTCTTGTCAGACTGAACACTTTTTTTTGCCACTGTGTCACATAAAAGGGTGGAAGGGGTGGGGTGGGGGTGTCATCTATTCTGTAAGATCACCTTATCAGGGACAGAGATGTCTATTATTTCAGAATCTTACTAATTGGATTCTAAACATTGTGAGACGCAATAAGGTTAAGCAACAAAACGTGGAAACTGTATAATAAGCTGCCTATTCTGTGTTTTGAACAACTCCAAGACTCTGTGTGTGGATGACAGAAAGAAAGAGAGAGTTCCATGTTTAATGACAATATCTGCTGGGAATAGTAAAGCTGACAATATACACTGATGTGAAGAAACAAATGGTAAAATTATGTGGAGCAACTGACTGAATGACTACAGATGCTAAAAAGGTGTACGTTAGCTTCTTTTCTGTGTGAACTTTCTAAGCTTGCTGGAAACTGGACAGATTGTGTGACTAAAAATGCAGAGGAGTGATCAAGGACAACTGAGCTCAGTATTGTTCAGAGAAAAAAAAAAAAAAAAAACTGTTAATCAGCAGTCCTTAAATATTCCTGTGGCAGGCTTACTGTATGAGAGTGAAAAGGATGTTGCATAACTTTGGCATCTAATCGCTTCCGTTTAAGTTTTCAAATCTTTTGTCATTTATCGTTTTTGGTTTTGAAACATTTGCGCATGTGTCACAGTGTCCTCTCACTGCATGACAATGTGAGATGAAAAAGCTATAAATACAAATGCAGAGGTGGCTACTTGGTCACGATGGGAGGGCGCAGATATGATTAAAGTTTTTGCATGCTTGTGTGACAAAGGAACTCAAATTCAACAACACAAGCTTCTCCAATGGCATGAAATATTTTCGGAGATATTTTTTCATATAAATGATGGTGTGGATTTCAAATAAATCATGGACAGCAAAAAATCTAGTGATAATACGAGACAACACAGACATGCAAGGAAGTAAAACGATTCACAGACAAATGGAAAAACAGAGGGCTGACAAGATAAAAACCGGAGGAAAGATAAACAGATAACAGATACTACACAGTGGCCATGCAGACAGATGGATAACACCTCAGACTGAGTGAGACAGAAGCTGAGGAGAGACTGGTCACCATTCTTTCATGAGTAACTGTGAGCTTTTTCAGAATCTGGCAAACACCTTGAGTAGATGCCACCAGTGTACGTTCCCATGGAAACACATGGAGCCTGGCAAACATTATTACGAATAATCTGCACAGAAGCCTGTCAATGCAACCTTGACGATGAGAAGAAGTGGCATAATGAGAGAAGTATGATGTTCAGGGGAGATGGGTGGGTCAACTTAAAACATGTGTTTGCAACATGTGATTCGACAAAGTGATCATCGTATCATCTCCAAAAAGAAAGACCTGTAATGTTCAGGTGTTTCGAATTTCAATAACTGAAACAGTAGATAGTAAAATTTGAAATATCTTTGCTGAAACATTTGTCAGGTTTTCTTACCTGTAAATCCTCTTGGTTCCCCCTGTACTGGTCCTTCACAACCGAGGTCCTTACTCCCTCCTCACGCCTGACCCCCTTGTCTCTCTTTACATCTGGGCTCCAGAAGTTGACACTGTTCATGCTGTGGCCTGTCTTTCCATCCCTCCCTCCATCTAGTTCTCTCCGGAGGGTGTTATTCTCCCTCTGCAGCTCCTTCAGCTGAACCTGGAGATCATAGGACGAAGCCTCTCCCCGCCCGGCCAAATCCGGTGTCTGTGTATTTCTTCCAGATTGACGCCGTAGACTAGAAGTCCCTACGGAAAGCATAGTTTGGTCTCCACAAGGGTCTGACATGTGATGCATCCCGGAGGATGTGATGTTTGGGCTGCTTCCCGTGGCTGTTGTCCGGCCTGTGTAGGAGGAGCGGCTGGTACTCCGTCCTAACGTCATAGTGCCTTTGGGGTACCCACCAGAGGGTTCCAAGGTCTCTCGCTCATTGGGATACATGGTGCCGGAAGTGGCATAGGCAGCACTCAAAGACTGTATGTTCTCCATGGAGAGGGTTTTACCACCTGGAGCTGTTGCAGAGCCGTGAGTTGAGCCTTTTCCTGCTGTTGTACCACCTTTGATTTTTGACACTGACCCTTGGGTCCCTGTAAGTTTAGATGTCGGTGCAGGCCCACCCCCTGACACAGAGCCTGGCTCAAGCCCTGAGCGGGACCCTGGTGCTGAGTTTACAGCCTGTTTGCCTTTGCCCTTAGGGGACCTTGAGAAGCGTGAATGAGATGTGCTGCCATCAGTGTGCCCAGTGCTCTTTGGGCCAGCAGGCAGCTTACCGTGTGAGGGCTTGGCTCTTATGTTTAAAGGCATTGTTATTTGACAAAATATGACATTGAGAAGAAACTGTTCAAGTTGGAAAAATGTTTGTATCCCTTTTTGGAAGAAGCACGAATACTAAAAGAAAAGGCCACTTCTCAGCCTCTCAGTTTTTACCTGTCCATCCCTGCATGTGTAGGACTTGAGTCTTATTTAGTACGTTTAGAAGAAAATGGCCGTGACTGTTGGCAGCAGGGATCTCAGACACATAGGCCAGAGGTCTTGTGATTTTTGCTACAAAGCAGGTCATCATGAATTCTAAACCGGAAAAGGTAAGACAAATATTGACACTAATCATAATACAAAAAGAATCAGGAATTAAAAAAGTAATAGAAAAAAATGACAGATAATTGCAACTTTGTATGCTTCAAGCAAACACAAACACTTCCCACAGAACTTTTAATTTTATGAGAAGCTCATCACAGTTCCCAAATGTTAAAAGTTGCTCAAACACAAACAGGAGTACAAGAATCTTGAAGAAATAGTCTCTACTTTTCCTTATTGCTCCTCAGCGAGACTAGACAAAGAGAATGAACAAGACTGTGAATCCTCAGAAGGAGGCTGGAAGCCACTGATCTTCTGAACAACTTCTGCAAAACTTGGTGATCAAGGGTTTTGAGAGTTTTTGGAGGACAGGAAATTGACATCTAACTTAACCACCAGACTATAGATTGGTGGTGGTACATAGAATACTACAATCCACTACATACACACATACCCACTGTGTTTAAAACATGGCCACAGTCACCACATTAGAGTGGTGTGTCCATTTCAGCACCATGGACAGCACTAAATATAATCGTTGAAAAGTGCATGGTCTTGAATCCCTACTCAGGCTTGAAGAAGGGGGGGGCAACAATGTGCAATTTGCTATGACTTGAAACAGCAGGGGGAATTGGAAGACCATTCCTCATTATCTACTGTCCCTTAGGGGCAACTTAAAATTTACAGTCAAACTTTGCCATGCTGTAGACATACCTGAGGCTTCAACTAAAAATAGAGGACAAAAATAGGCATTTAGGATTGAGGCTATATTCTACTTAGTATAACATGTTAGTACTGTGCCTACATTACAATAAATCACACATATAACATGGCGTTTCTGGGTCATATTCAGTGGTGTTATGGATGCTAGTTGGATTTGATATGGAAAAAAAGCCATCCAATATTAAAAATATCCTCAGGGAATCAAAGTAAACATAGCCCAGTCCATGATGGACCAGATATTGGGGTCTGTCTGCAAAGCAGAGGCAAATCCAAATCATAATCCCTCCTCTAATCTAAGAGGATTGGGTGCTGGGAGTCACTGCACGGGATGGCACTGACAGATTGGTGAAGTCTGCTTGTCACTCATAACGTAGCTGTCAATCCCTTATCCATTATTGTTTGAGACGATAAGTTGAGCCTCCCGTGCAGACAAGGGAACCACCAATTGCGTTAATAATTAAATTGCACGTTGTTGGACCTTGTTGGAATAGTACAATTTAATCGTATGACAAGCTCGTGGTGTAGAGATGTAGACTGTTTTAAACACACGAATAGCACAAATATCAGATGGTGCTATTAAATATTTGTCTACATAATTCGCATTAAGATGGAGGTATCCTCAATCAACAGTCCATTTCAATGGGCACTCGCTAAGTTTGCGCAGCTGTGTACTCTCTCGTGTCAAACCGCGGTGACAGAGCGAAAAGATGGACAGAAAAAAAAGAGGACTAATGGGAGTGCTCAAAAATGAATGCTTGTTTCACTTCATTTAGGTCCACCAGCGCCTGCCTGCACTTACTTTGGAGTTGAGAACCAGCTGTTGCTGCAGAGAGAAAAGTCGAGTTACCACCCCAACTGCAAGAGCGAAGACCGTTTGCATTTGCATGAACAATTATCATCCATGCACGGCTCTTCATTAAGTTCAGCAACCTAGAGTGATGAACAGACAAAGCGAGAAGACCCGAAACAGTTTTCACACGAGGAAAACGGTCTTTGTGCATGTGACCATGCAGCCTGGAGACAGACGCCCGAATGATTCTACTACCACTACCACGGCTGGAAGGATTAGTTTCTTGCTCATATGCACACGGCTACATGAGTTGGAGCTAGTGCCTTACATAATGATTAATCTGACACGCAAACTGACCGCACACGATTTGATTTGTTTGAATAATGTGCTCATATAACGCCACAAAGTGCGGTGCGCACTCTACGTGTTGCTCCAGCTTACCGGTCAGGCACCTCTCCATCACCGATGAGTCCCAGCCGTATCCTGTCCGACCTCGGCGCAGGCTCCATGATCTCATCGGCTCAGATATGACCTGTCCTGCCATCAGGTCCGCGTGGGCGCGCAAACCCAGCTGGGGCGTGCGCGAGCAAGCACTGTGGCTGGAAGCACGAATAGCAACGATTGGACGGTTTTTATCTCCCCGTACACCCACATAAGCGTCAACTGCAAAAAGAAAGTACTAAAAAGGTCTTTAACCAGTCTGATCAATTTAATTTGAGAAATTAAAGCAACTTAACAAATAGAGGTTTATTTCAGACTTTTTTTTTTTTTTTTTTTTTAAACATTGGAGACAAATCGGGCTGAAAGTGTTATATTAGATGTAAAAATATTAGGCTATATGTGGAGACCAGAGGCAGTGCTCAGGTGCTCTTTGAATGGCTATAAGGAGGCTGCAGCTGTTCGGTTTACCATACTTTCATTCACCAGAAAATGAGCTAATAACTATTTTTAATCGGAGGTTTCACTCTCAGAAAAGCGATGACGTCTGTCGGTTTGTGTTGCCAGATCATGAGACAAAAAAAAAGCATTCGGGATGCCAGTCCACAGGCTAGATTAGACAGCAGGGCGAAGCTGCAGGCCACTGCTCACATTGGAAGCGTACATGAAAATTCGTTTCTTTTATTATTTCGCAGCATGCAGTGTTACCATCAAGCTGTGCTCAGTTACTTATAACACTGATGCACAACAGACCACTAATAAGTTTTCCTCTTAAACTTACTTTTTTTTTTAAAGTGGCTCTTTGTACTCGGATGGTAGTTAATGGAGTTGTAACTTGCAAGAAATCTTCACAAGTTTCATTTCCTCCCAGCGTCTCACTAAAGAGAAGTGAAATTTAAAAAAAAAATCAGAGTGGGGGTGTTTCACAGGTACACGCCACAACTGAACTCTCTCGTAATATTTATGAAATGAAAGTTACTCAAGTGAATTCAAGCAAAGTTTATTTGTATAGTCCTTTATAAATGCTTCACTTAACAGCGAACCACAGCAACAACTTATCTTTACAGCCAGCATTTTGACACCTCATAACAGAAAAGCACAGGAGTTTTCAAGTGGAGGTCCATGTCATGGAGGTTGCTTTTCTTGCCCTTGCTGGTTCATTATCATAGGATATTCAATGATTTAATAAAACTGAGCTTTCACATCTATGCTTTCCCTGCTGTGACAACCTGTAATGTCTGCAATTAATCATCAATTTCCCCCCCCCCCCAGATAATACAACATAACAATATCAAAGAGTAAAATATGTCCATAGAAAAGTTTTTTTTTTTTTTTTTTTTAAATTGTATGCAAGAAATAAATTACCTTGAAAATGTCATGTATTTGGCAGTATTAATAGAATTCTCAGACTATCAACATGACGTCATGGCAAAAGCAAGCAATTCCACTCGTGTAGTTTTTAATCAGTTTATGGGAAATCAAATAAAACTTTCACTCATCTTGTTGTCATAAAATTTCAGATTATCTGATGACAATGCCATTCTCATTCGATTCCAGAAAATCGGTTGAGCCCTTGGGTTTCTCGGCCAGGACAACACAGACTTTTTGCACAATCTCTTCCTCAGCTGGAGGTACTTCAGCTTCGGAAACATCTCATCCAGCAGAACGAGCACAGCTGCATCCACCTTTCGAAAAGAGTTTCAGAGATATTTCAGAGATACATCTTTGAATGAGGGGGGGCGAGAGCCTTAAAAATACTCATGAAAATGAAATTTTACCTTCTCGTCCAGAAGCCTCTGCTGAACCATGAAGAAAGCCTGGCGGATCATGCCATTTACCATCTCACTCCCATTTGCGCTTCTTGACAGCACAAACACTGTCTTCCCACTGCTGTGCACAGCATGATGTAGATTGTCAATACATGAAAGTCCTGGTGTCCAGTCCCTTTCTTCCAAGCAGAGGCTAAATCTCCTGTGGCCGCAGTTCTCCATATTGACAGTCAAGTCATTGTAAACCCAATCCCTCACAGCCTGGTTTGTGGTGTCAAACACTACAAAGGCATCATAGTGATAACATGAATCTCTACCAGGTAGCTGTGAGTAGCCTTTATGTCCCGCCCAGAGCACCTGTAAGCAGTACCATACATCCCAGCCATAAAGATGATGCAGAAGAGGAAGAACTGTAAACGTCACAGCCAAGAAGGAACAGACGAGGAAGGCTAAGCTACCATAAATGTCTTGGCAGGAACGCTGGTCCATCAACAGTAGACTCTTACCCTGTTGAGACTCTGGGAATTCACAGCGAACGTGCGTGGTCAGATGAGGAATCTGTACCGTAGTGGAGCCCAAGAAATCAGCAAACCAGGACGCATCACAGTCACATTTGAAGGGGTTATCGTGCAGGGTGAGTTTCTCAAGGGCACTACCATTTCTAAAAGGGAAGGGTAGATGCTGGTGGTTCAACTCTTTGATCTGATTGTGATTGAGGTACAGACATTGCAAGGACTTTGCCTCACTGAGGAAACTCTCAGGGATAAAAGTGAGGTAATTGTGACTGAGGTCCAGAATGGAAAAATTGACTCCAAATTCTATTGTTTTTGGTGGCAAATAACTGAGGAAGTTTCGGCTCAGGTCCAGGTGACACAAATTTCTGAGTGCTGAGATGTTTTGCCAGGGGAAATACTTCAGCAAATTTCTGCTGACGCTGAGGGCCTTAATGCTTATGGGGAGGTTACACAGTACTTCAGATGACACCGACTTCAGATCATTGTTAGAGATGTCTAGGTATTTGAGCTTGGTCAGATTCTGGAAAAAATTAGTGTACTTATTGTTAAAAGACTCCCACATGATGTCTAGGTGATTTCCAGAAAAGTAGAAGTACTCCAAAGAACTGCTTATCAGTCTTTGATCTATTCGCATCGAAATACCATTGTTTGCCAGACTCAGCACTTCCAAGTGAGTCAGATAACGAAGGAACTCAAAACGATGTCCCATGCCCCTCATTTTGAAATGAAAGTCATTGTTACTAACATCTAATACCTTCAGAGTGGATTTAAGTTCACTTAAAGCATTATTACGATAAAGATCAAGCCTATTGTAAGACATATTAAGAAACACTAAACTTTTCGTGCTGTTAAATAGTCCACTTCTCAATGTCTGGCTCATATAATTAAAAGAAAGGTCTAAACAAACTGCATTTTCCATGCCTAAAAACACTTTCTCATTAAGCGACAGGATGTCATTTTGAGACAGGTCAAATGTCAGCTTGTGTTTGCAAAACTTATTTTTAAAGTACCACAGCGGTGGAATTTGGCATTCAGTGTTGGCTGTGGTTTTCAGCACCTTTGACTGGTTAGATTCCCAGATGACACTTGTAGATGTCGTTTCCCGATCTATTATAATAGGAGGTTGGTCTTGGAAAGATTCTCTATACAAGTTCTCGTTCTTAAAGTTGTCCTGTCCAACAGTCCCAGGTGATGACGACTTTGAGCAGGATGGGAGAAAATTAAGCATGTTTTGGGAGAGGTCAATGGTGGTGAGAGATGGCAACTGCTTCATAGCGGTCACGTTACATGCACTTATGAAGTTCATCCTCAGTTCTAGTTTTGTCAGATTTTGAAGTCTGGACAGAACTTTAAAGCTTTCCTCTGATATTGTGTGGAAGAAGTTACCACTCAGCAGAAGACTTTGAAGACCAGACATGTTGCCGATATGAGGTGAGAGAATCAGTTTCGGAAATGTCCTCAGTGGTTCATAGTTATAGATAAGGCTAATCCAAGTGAGGCCCGCTAGCTCTCCAAAGAAGGTGGCATTCCGTATAGCATATGCCAGGAGGTTGTCAGATAGGTCCAATCGTTTTAAATTCCTTAATGGTCTGAAAAGGCCCTCGGGAAATGTTTTCAGAGAATTTCCCCTTAAGCTCAGGAAGGTGATGGAGCTGTTCTTGGCATAAAATGAGTTTGGATGTAAGTGGAGAGGGAGATTGTGTGGGCAGGGAAAGCAGGGCCTTGCTGCGTGGTCACAGCGCTGACAATTCCACTCCAAATTCAGATACTCGAGAAGAGTAAGGTTGGCAAATGTTCCTTCAAAAACCTCTGTGATTGTATTCTCTCTTAAATCCAGGCTCTTCAACGGGTGTGGCAGTCCTTTAGGGACAGCTGTCAAATTATTATACCCTAATGTAAGATTTTTTAATTTAGGGAGCTCTCTGAAAACAGTCTCATTGATGTAAAAGGACTGGTTGCAAGGGTTTACATAAAAGCAGTTCTTGGAAAGCAAGAGTATTTCAAGATTAGGAGTGTTTAAGGGGTCAGTAATACTGAATATGTAATTATACTCTAGATCAAGAAGCTGCAGACTTTCTGGTAAAAACGGTATGGAGGTGAGGCTGTTTCCTGACAGATACAGAGATGTAAGATTCTTCAGATGCTTGAAAGCCTCAGGGTTAATTTTCATTTTGCACGAGCGGTCGTCCGAGGCTCTCGGCTTACCTGGTTGGCAATTGCCCATTAGTTTCAGAACATTAAGGTTTGGGACACCAGCGAAAACATCCCGCCCCACGTGCTGTATTTTAGTCCAACTCAAATCGACGAACAACACAGAGGTAGCCTTGAAGTAGGGGATGAGCCTGAGAGGTCTCTCAGAGCAGTCCACCGTGGTGGAAGTCTCATCTGCATCACACGGAAAAAACTTGAGATTTATAGTCCTCCCATGAATGAAAAGCTGACTGAGGACGAGGATCATTTTCACCAGAGCCTGAAAACAAATTGCGCAATGCATCTAATTCATATCATCCTATATAAATTAAAGCAGCATATGAGAGCAAATGTAAGCCTTTTCATTGAATACACACTTAAGTTCTTAAAGTGAGGCAATAGTTTCCGGAATTTTCTCACAGCAAAATGCATGTAACTTTCTAACATAACATAATGTTGTCACTTACCATAATGGATAAGAAATTCCAATTGAGAGAAAAAAAGCAGCAATCTTTCATCCAAGTAGAGAGAGCGCAGGTTGAATAACAAATAAAAAAAAAAGACAATGAAAGGTCTGTGCAGTGCCAAGAAACGGAATCCGTTGATGCAGAAGTGAAAGCATGCGGTGGTAATGCAAACCATGTGACATAAGTCAAATTTATGGTCACCAAATGTCATAGCATCTTTTAACATCATTGTGGTTCTACAATCGCTTTACAATGCTTTTCTCACTCACATTCAACACTACTTATCATATTAACAGTGAACTGTATGCATTTAAAGACTTCTCTGCAGTAATACAGCAATTTGGGTCTTCAGCATCTTTCCAAAGGTGGTTTTAGAGACATCAAATGCAGATAAAAAAAAAAAATAAAAAAAAAATCAGAAATACTTAAAAAAAAATGAATAAATAATCCCTCATGTCCTCGACAAAAAATACACTTGGTATATGAAAACTCAAATATGTATACGTGCTTTCCTGCAGTAGGTCGGAAGTTTCGGAAATACAGACCAAGAAAAGTGTCAGAAAGAGGGACTTTCTTCATTTACAGCAACTCTTAAAGAAATGCCACAGACTACGTAGACATGAAATCGCACCGGCCCTCGACACTGAAACCCTCGGACCACAACAAATTCCTAATTCTGGCTTCATTTCGATGGCGGTATGAAACCTTCATAGATAAAACTTGCACAGTTGTGATGCTTTCGTGCAAACTCATTGTTCTCAGACAGAGAACACCTGCTGCCAGCCTTGGTTGTTCCCTCTAAAAAGAACCAAATGTATCATAATGACACACACACACACACACAAGGTGAAAACAATACCAACCACACCACCAGTATATATAACATTTGAACACCTGCTTCAAAAAACCCTCTCAAATTGAACTCTCAAAGATTTGTCCCACACCGTTATCATTTTCATAATCACTTTATTAAGTGCACTAGATCTTAATTTCAGAAACGCTATCATTTAAAACAGAGATAAAGTAACACTAAGGACAGAAAAGACAGATTATGAAATGAATTTCCTTTGGTAAAATAAGCTCAGACAAAGCTAGCACACACTGTAAAGCCCTTTATTTTCTAAATTTAAAGATAGACAAAAACAGTATCAATAAAACCATTCTGTTAAATCAAAACTGATGTTATTCAAGTGTCATGTTGAAAACAGTCATTTCTAAATCAGCTTCCACACAAGATAAATTATGAGTAAAGCTCAGTTTAGAGGCGTGTTCTGGTTGGAGAGAATGCTTTGGCTTTGGACAGGACCTCAACAGAAGGAATGCAAAAATCACTAACACAAAGGCAGTGTAAAGCAACGTTTTTCGCACCCTACCGTGTATCATTTTAAATTCACAATCACTGACTAAAGTGTTGAATTATCCACAAAGCGATGTTCATAAATCCATCGGATTCTGCGTCCACCTTGGAAAGAGAGTGGTTGTTGCCTGGGTACCACAGTAACCTAAGCAACACAAGTTGAGAGTGTTGGTGAATAAGCCACGGCAAAATAGATCAGCTTATGCAGTGCATTTCTCACATAACAAATAAAACCTGTCAACCAGGTGTTTGCTTACCTAACTGGGATCTGCTTTGCTTTCAGTGCTCTGTAGTATTCGATTCCTTGTTTGTTAGGTACACGCCTGTCATCTTCCCCTAAAGTAAGCAGCACTGGTGTCTGTACCTAAATGAGAAATCACCTTGGATTACAACATTGTGTAACAACCAAAATGAAGTCGCATGAAGGGAACCAAGAGATTTCCACAAATATACCTGTTCCACGTGTTTAATGGGGGACTTGTTTAACATCTGCTCCCAAACAGCAGGGTCAGGAAGACAGTCTGGACTGTAGTCGTAGCCAGCCTCGACTATACACCTGCAAAGATCATAGATAAACATCAACAGGGATGAAATTTCACAGCACGATTTTTGCGGGCTTTTGCTCTACACACGCGTATTCGGCGAGGCACACACACAAACCTAATCCAACTCACTCGCTGGTGGGTAATATAGCAAAATCAATTCAATCAATCCACAAAAAAAAAACTCTATCAACTGAAAAGTGTGTCTCCTCTGCTGTCTCAAAAACCAGCCCGAGCAGTGAGAAATGTGAGTTGTTGCCATTTCCTTGGAAACAGCGAAATGACTGAGTTGTGCGAGTTAAATTGCGGCAGCTCACAGTCATTAAATAAAACAGGCAGTCGGTTTACAGCATGAGATGCTTGTTTGAAACATGGAGAAACAGGTTCATCGCCTTGCAAACACAGTCAGTCCTCGTCACTTAGGAATAATGCGGACAAAACCATTTCAGAATTTCCGTTTTGTTTATGTTGAAAGCAAACAAATCAAGAGCTCATTTGTTGGCCCTTTCTGCCGGTCAGAGGTGAATGTCAATAATTTGCCACTGATAAAACACCACAGATGCACAACAACGCCCAACTCTGACATGTGTGGGGCTGTGCATCCCAAGACCTACCAGTCTGGGATGTCTGTGCTGCCGACCATAGAGGCCATATTGATGACGGGGTTGCGGGCCACACAGGCCTTGTAGAACCCTGGGTACTGGCCAATCAGATGGCAGGCCAGGAAACCGCCGTGGGAGCCCCCAGACACTGCTACTTTGTTAATGTCGAACTCGCCAATCTTCAGAACACTTTCAACTGCAAACTGGTGGGAAGAAAAGAAGTAAAACATGATCTGGAAACCACATGAAGATAAGAAACGAACAGAAGTTCTGCTGCTGTGAGCCTGAACTTGAGCAGAAACCATGGCAACAAACTTTTACTTAATAAAGAAACTAAGTAACTCAGTGGTATATGATCACATGATAAAGCTGCACAGAAAGTCATTTTTAGCACTTGAAGGCAGTTAAATCTAATCCTCGCTATATTCAACAGGCATGAGCACAGCTTTGTCCGTATTGCTTTGCTTTATTCTTACTTGAACATCTTTGACATCCTGGGTGCCCACGTTGCCCGGTAATGAGAGGATGCTGTCCTGGCCGTACCCAATAGAACCACGATAATTTACTAAAAAAGACAAAAAGACATAAAGCAAACACCGATAAGTCTCATGAATACTAAAACATCAGCGGTCAATGTTATGATGCATTCTTTTGCAGCTGAAAACATGTAGGAGCCAGTGTATATTAGTGTGGGATGGGAATTGCTTGTGTGAGTTGCAATGGAGCTTTTTGGTTATGATCCCAGGGTGTAGTAGTCTGTAGTAGTTTTTTTTATATATATTGACGAATATAAGAGCACAGTCAAAATTAACAGAAGAAGCTGAAGGTACAACTTCTAAAATAGATTTTAGTTCTTCAGAAAACGGCATCAAAATGTGCCATTACATCACATCCTTTGATGTACAAAACTGATTCAGCTGTACAGAAACACACACACAAAAAAAGGCGTTAATGTGGTGTATTCCAAAATTAGAGACAGGAAACCCGGAGAGACTATTGATGTGAAACAACCGCTTCTTGAAATTGGAGGGCCCCTTTTTGCAAACAGATCCCGTGGCTTCGGATTCACCAGTCACTTAAAGTCAAACATGACTGCCCCGAAGGAGGTTTAATTAGAATCCCACGCTCAACAATTATTCACTCCTCCTGATCAAACATGAAGGAAATATCTGGCAAACTGCTGTAATGGGAAAGACGGTCCAAGTCTGCAAGTGTAAAGGCTTTCTGGGAAGAAACAATTAAGCAGGTGAGAAACTACTACAAACTACAAAGGAATCCTTACAGTCAACTGCCAATGTGTAATGCCATACATAATAGCAATACATTTGTTTTTTGTTATTGCAACTGATAATTCAGTTTAAACACACCAACAAGAAAAGGGTGTCTTTAATTTACAAAGCTAAGCTGCATTAACCACTGCAAAATGGTATATGATGAGCACAGTTAATCAGCTGAATCAGTAACTGGTCTGGTTTGGAGGATATCACCTAAAATATCTGATGGTAATGGATCTTATTTTGAGAAAACAACAAGCAGGAAAAGAGAGCACTTTATCTTAGAGCTTAGATCTTTGCAAAATGCAGATAAAGAAAGTGACTAGGGCTGGGCGGTTCTGGAAAAAATGAGTATCACGGTTTTTTTGATAAAAAATGATATCACGGTTTTCTGCACAGTTTTTTTTAAACAAATTTAAATCTTTATTTAACTCAAATCCAAAGTCAATTTCTGCTATTATTCAGTTTGCTTAACAAAAATATTTAACATAAAATACAGCATGACTAATACGGCCAAGGCTGTTTTGGTAATGTGCAATGTGCACAATGTCCATGGCTATAACCTCCATGAAGTTTACCTAGAACAGATATTCATACATTCTGTTAGCCAGAACACCTATACAATAAAAAATAAAAAAGCACAGAAGACCCATTTACTTCTAAAATGAACTGCAATGAACTATATGAAGTTCACCTACAACAGGCATTTACACACACTGTGTTATCCAGAACACTGTAATAAAAACAGAGAAGACCCATTGACTGAACTATTACCAACAATTCTGACAAAAATGGGGAGATTATTCAGAACTATTAATTTGGGCGACAGTGCCGCAGACATCGCCGCAGGAGGAGAGAAAGGAGGCCTCTGATTGGTCAACTCTACATCCGCTCTACACTATGCGTATTTCCGGTTTGCTAACCGGCTAATGGTGACGCTAACCGTGCTAACCGTGACGATTCTTTCCCTCTCTGCCAGCTCCAGTAGTAGCAATATTTCTTCTATTTCTAGATCGATCAGCTGCATCTCAATCAAAGTGCGCATTCGTCCAGTCGCCATTGTTGTTGAATGACCTCCGTAACCGTAACACCCACAATCCTAGCTTGTTCGTGATTGTCCCTCTTGCGTTGTGGCATGGGATTAACATAGCGCAGACAGCGCTTCAAAAGTAGGCATAAATCAAAAATAACTGCGTCGTGTCTGCGACAAGCTCACTGCGACACACTGCTGAGAGAGTATAAACGGCCCTTTACGCGGCTCGTTATGAAAAAAGAAAAAAAAAAAAAAAAACAGAACAAAACCGTCTCTCATCAAAAAAGCGAACCTTGTGTAGGTGTGAACCGAGATCACGGTTTTTTAACGGTATACCGCCCAGCCCTAAAAGTGACTACAAGTTAAATTCCTAAACGGTTGTGCCGTCTGTGTCCTCGCTGGTTCATCAGTCGGTGAATTTCTGCTGCGCTCTCACCAGCAGACTCAGATTTACTCAGCAAGTACGACTTACCGATGAAACAGCTAAAAATATGATCAGATCCAAAATGATCTTCAATAAGAAAATTGTTATTCATTCATGCTCCCGAGAAGCACATTATCGAAGAGACTGAGCGTGCGGTAAGCCACCAAGTGTGCTGTCATATCAATAAATGACTAGGGCCGGCACGGTATATGTATTCGTACCGAACCGTCACGGTACGGGGGTCACGGTTCGGTACGCGCATTTCCACGCAGACTACACACGGTACGGAAGTTTTCTGAACACGGAACTGTTATTTTGCAAGAGTTTCCTTCAGGACCCATTTAAACACTGCCACATGCAAGCTCTGATTTGTCCGTAGAGATATACGCTTTCGGACAGAGTAGTTATAAGAACGCAGTTATCAGAACTGTCCTACTCGAATTTCGTTCTGATAACTGTCCTTCCCCAGCGGAGCTGTTTCAGTCTGCATTCGCACATGAGTCGGGACTGATACGCCGCGCGCAGCCGTCTGCGTCAGCGACGTGTTAGCCGTTAGCCGTTTAGCGCCACATTCAACAACAAAACGGAACAAAACAAAACCCGAGAGAAGAAAAAACACCACAAAGAAGCTAATATGGAGAGCTAGGAGGCCACCGTGTTCATGGTCTGCATGATGGTGATATTAATCATGGACGATCACATCAGGCGTCTAACATCGAGGCTGGAAGAGCTCACAGAGAGAGTCAGGAGACGATACTTTTTCATTTCATGAAGGAAGAAAGGAGAGCAGCGCGCCGCAGACAAAGGAGACAACGTGTAAGTTTAACTTATTAAACACGCGCCGGTTCTGTCTGTGTGGTATGATGAAACATTTCAGCCGTGATAGCATGACATGGGGCGTAGCTACCGACCACCACACACCTCCGTCAGATGTGTTCTATAGAAACCATGAAAAGACCCGACCAATTACGTCTCCCAAATGTATTACAACAACCCCTGGATACGAATACATGCAGAGCAAAAAAAATTACCAAAGCAATTGGAATTTACATCGCATCTGCTATGCGCCCATATTCCACTGTAGAAGAGGCAGGATTCAGATATCTATTACATGTGCTCGAACCTCGCTACACGCCTCCTTCGGCACTGTACCGAAAATGTACCGAACCGTAGGGTCCGTACCGAGGTACGTACCGAACCGTGAGTTTTTTGTACCGTTCCACCCCTATAAATGACTGTTCAGTCAGAACAGGTCACACGGAACAGCACTTCACACCCTTAAATGAACTTACCCAGTAACAAAGCAAAGCCCATCCTGCACAGCACGGAGGAGGACAGAAGCCATTCGGCTACAATCACAGAGTGGGGACCGCCTGTCGAAAGAAAATAAGAGATGTGAACAGAGGTTAAGAGATTAGAGTTCAAATATAAGGAATATGGTACCTGACGAAAACTGCTATAAGCTGTTTGAGGGAAAAAAAAGACCAAGCTATGTTTTCAGAATATAATCAAGCGTTTTTGCCACCAAGGGCACCATCGTCATAGCAACTACCATCTGCAATGCGAATCCTATCAGAAGTGGCTCCTGACTGAACAGAATCAAATCGCAACACAGACCAAATCCTAATAAATCCAGCATAGATCAATGGCACAGAGTATAACTTTTTATTACTTCCTCCAGTAAGATTTTATTTCTTTGTGTGTGTGTGTGTGTGTGTGTGTGCATAACCAACCATGAGGGACGACGATAAGAGGCAACTTCAGGTCATTCTTAGCTTCCTTTGGTTTGATCAGCACTGCTTCAAAATCAAGGCCCGCTAGAAAACAGTGAAATTAGTAAATAACATTAATGTTACATCTGCTGCGTTTCATTCATAGTAAACTCTAATAACATTATCAATCCTGCGGTCATCTCAGGAGCATTTGTTTACCTCTGTTTACCTAAAAAAGCGGATGGGGGAGCTTAATGTAGATATCACACGGTATGATTCAGTTTCTTGGGGTCAACGAGATTATCAGTTTACGAAATTGTTCAAATCCATCATGTGCTAAGAAATCAGAAGTAAGCTTGGAAACAAAGTCAAGTGTCTATCAGTTTGTGGAGTCTTTATATTTATTCATATTATATATTTTCAGATTGAATGGGTGTTTTTTTTTTTTTTTTTTTTTGCCTGTTTGGTGAAATGCGTATGGAAGCCATTATTTCCATTTTTCCTCCAGCTGTTGTAAGAGCCAGCAGACGCCGCCTCTTTTGGCTGAAGGTTGTCAGTTAACATTGCGGCAAGTTGATCTGTAACACGGTACCCTTTGTGGCTTTTCCTGAAGTACTTGTACTTTCGTTTTGCAAACCTTGCACATAAAAAAATGGGTCATGTTTCGCTCATTGTTTGGAACTCTGTACAGTCCAAAGAGAACAAATACACAAATAGGTTCCTAATTTTTCTTTAAAAAGCCTGTTAACTGTAATATACAGAGTTCATATCATATGTAGCTCATTACCAGATAAAGGAAAGCAAATGTAATCCAATACGATAAGTCTAATCAATACAATCTTAATGATATAAGAGGGAGGACAAAACTAACTATTGTTTCATAAAACTTGATGAAGACTACTGAAACTATTGATTTACAAATCCTTCATCTATGACTCCTGTTAAAATACCAAAAAATAAATAAATAAATTCATAAATAAAGTCTTTGTCTTCTTACGGTATTGACTATTTTCTTGATCTGGGGGAGGAGTGAAAGTCATGATCTTCCAGTCAATCTCAGGTAACTTCTCAGAGTCTTCCAAGATAACCCAGGCCACCTCCTCCTGGGAATCCCTGCCTGGAAGGAAGCCCACCCTCTGGACACAAGGAATGACACAACCATGAGTGACAAATGAGCTCCTCTGTCATTTGAAGTTCAGCTTTTGCGTATAAAGCACCCAAATAACCTTTCCCAAAGATCCCATTTAGGTGACCGTCCATACTTTAGGAAGGTATGAAAATGTAAAAACAAAAACAAAAAGCTGATCCTACCAGACTCGGAGGGATGTTGGGAGAGGAGCAGCTGACCACCATCAGATCTCTCTCCAGGTTCAGCAGACACCAGTTACCAATATCAGACTCTACAAACAAACGACATCATCAATACAAAATGAAAATACAATCATAAAAACAGTCATATTATCTGGAAGCAAAGCAGCTGTAAGAAACTGACAACGCCTAATCAGACCTTTTAAGAACTGTGCGAACTAAGTGCATTCAGATACTCACTTGCAGTCAGAGAGGTGATCATCCCTGTGCTTATATCCACCATTAAGAGATCCTGTAACACAGAGAGAACAGCACAATATGAACCATTTTTGTCAGACCAAAGAGGAAAGCATTTTATAATAAAGCAGGGTGTTGTCGTCTCTTCAGCCTTAGTTTTCTCATTATCAAATTTCCAAGTATGTGACAGTACATACCTTGCGGCTGCGCTGAGGGCAAGCAATGATAATACGTTGACTGTCAGCTGACCAGCACTGGGGTGACAACTGAGAACTGTAGATGCCAGTAAACCCATCTGTAAAGCCGCACAGAAACAAACTTTTCTTTTTAAATGCACAGATGGGGTTTATAAATAACGAAAAAGGTGCATTCGTGTGGCCAGATAAAAAAAAAAAAAAAAAATGCCTCACCTTCTCTGGGTCGCTTCACAACATCCACCACCACTGAAGTCTTCTTGGTATACCAGTCATACTAAAAATAAAGCCAACAAATGCAGCTACTTACTCACAAATTCACTCGATTTTGAGGGAAACTGACTCCACTTTATTATCTTTGGTGATTATAGTCCACTTTTTAAAAAAAAGGCAAATTGAGTAGTATATGGGGCTCCGTTCTGCCTTACCACGCAGAGTCTGCTGCACTGCATGTGTGGGCCATAGACAGAACATTCGAGATAGACAATTCGGCACTGGTCGGGGCTCAGCCTCGGAGAGCACACCGCACTGGTGTCTGATGAGAGCTGCTCTGATGGAGACAATCAACAAAAACACATCCTCACCAGCTACATCATGCTGTTGCAACCACAATGAATTGGACTAAGATGTCCAGGGAACACTACGTAGGAAAGACAAGTGTGTGATTGAATATTGTTCAATGTAATTCATGACATTATAATGCTTTTATAGGACTATATAAAACTCTATACTCGGTACTGGTGTAAACAGTAAGATCGCAGAACAAGAATAAAGACAATAACCTCTTGCTTTGCATTTTAAAGCATTGTAAATGCTATACCTATAATTCACAGCACGTGTTTGTCATAACACTTCACAGGTTTCGTGATAACATGTCTTTACACATGTGTGAAAAAGGGTATGAGCTCCAATTTTAAAGGGAGCAACAGTTAACTTACCACATTTCCCACCAGTAAGATCCACATAAAACAAAGATGACCTGACAGAGAAAATGGAAAAATTAATGGGTCTGCATCATGAGAACACACCCGAAAAGTTCAGTTCTGACTTTTATCTGATCAGTGAAAAATGTGAACACCTCCTGTTCGGGCAGTACTTGAGACCAAGTCTGAAAGGCTCGTGCCACCAGCCCACAAAAACCACGCCGGTGTCACCTGGTGCCCAAAATGCCTGCAGAGACGGAAACAGAGTAACAACAGGGGCCAAAAGAAGTGGAACCCACTGGGAGTGCAGAAATATTAGAACAAAGCCACACATCCTTGCAACTGTAGTGCCAAACCTGTCCAGGGGAGATATTTTCAGGCACTCCTTCCAGCACAGAGACATTGTCCCCCTCGATGTCCAAGACACACAGCACTGGGCAGCTCTTACTAACTAAGGTCTCTCCCCAGTCCTCATGGTAGACAAACTGCTCCCCCTGCAGGAATAAGATGGAAAAAGCACAAATGGAAAGGTAAACTGATGACTGAATTAAAATCCTGACCTATAAAAATGCTGCGGTTTAAGAAATTTAAAGTTAAAGAAATCAAACTGAATTTACTCTGACAGCGTCCCTTTTCCCCACCCTCATGGTCTCCTCCTCATCGCCGATAGAAGACAACTCCGGCGACTCCATCTACAAAGACAGTAGGAAGCATGGAATAGCGAGTTCGAACATTGGCGTTTTATCAAAAATAATTTACTTTTGTGAATGTTGCTCCTGTGGCTTTATCATACTTAGTGCTTTTAAGTTACGCTGGTACGGATACGCAATGCATCACTGAAAATGATGACAGAATGAACCCGTTTTTCCTGTTTCCACGACTGTGCAAAAGTTTTCCTCTCAATGGCACGGAACGACCGCTGAGAAGTATCTGATCTGGCTGGTGAGTGTGCTTCGTGTGTAAATCTGAAGCACTGTAACAGTGTGCCAATGTAACCATGTGCGTCCAACTATCTGGCAAATCTTTCCAAATACTGTGAAGCAATGGAACCGCGCTGTGCCAGCTTTCATGCTCTCTAAGTCCAGCAGGGAAGCATCTGTCGGGTTCTGTGAGATTCCGTGCTCATTAACACCTCGAAGCAAGTTTTGCAGACCCACCTGGAAGAAGGATTCCGTCTTGGGTCTCTTTCTCTCTGCCACATACAGGAGGTGTGTCTCAGAGTGTGACCAAACCAAGCAGCCAAATTGCTCTGAGGATGCAAAACAGAGTGATGAACACTGGCACAGACAAGCTGCTTTGGGATAAATACTCATTTTCCCTGAAGAAGACTCACCATCTTCGTAGACTTTGCCGTGCTTCTTTAGGGCTGACAGATTGATGCTCTTCATCTTAATGTTTTTACTCCAGATCTGAAAAGCAACAACAACAACAAAAAAAAAAGCTAAGGAGAGGAGAAAACCAAAGATCTTATATTGACAACAGGCTGCAGAAACGAGACAAGGCAGACAGACTATAGCCAGCTAATAAAACAGTCAAATAGAACAAAGACAAGCAAAATGTGACGTAAGACAGGCCAGACAGACAGCCACACACCTCCAGAAACTGTTTCTCCTCTCCTTTTACAGAACATTCTCTGACAACTGCCTTCATTTCACCGGAAGGCGAATCTTTGCTCAGCACCCTGAGATGAGAAACAAACGTGGAGATGTGGTTCAGTTCGCTCAGAGCTAGTTCTGGGAGGCATAGATAATATGTGGCATCTCTGTACGTACTCTCCTTTGATTTCCGTGCAGTTTCCCGACGCTCCAGAGTAGACCACTGACTTGTCATCGTGGAATACAATGTACTGCCGGCAAAACTTGACATTTTCATTCCTCTCCAGATCACGCTGGCTCCATTCTGCAGAAGAAAAAACAAGCCACAAGGCCATCAACAGGGATCCCCGTGTAAAAAAATGAGAACATTCGACGTTGGCACCGATTGAATCTACCTGTGTAGATGTTGCTGTATTTGCCTCCATACTGAGAGGTGACGACGGGTCCCACGTCTGCTCGGCTCAAAGAGGGGAAGAGACTGAGCTCTCTGTAGAGTTTGGCGATTTCCTCCGGGTTGGTCATCACCTGACAGCCCGCACCAGAATAACTACGTCTCAGTGAAGTGAACTGCCTGACCGCGAACAATGCCCTATTCATGTCCTAGCTGGGAAGCTACTCCTCCATACAAAAATCAGTACAATTACAGCACTAAAACACAGGCCAGTTTAGAGATATGTTTTACCTTAAATTGCCAAATTTGTTGTGGAAAGAGATTACACAACAGCTACGTGTGAAACAAAGCAACCGAGTGAGCAAGGTAGTTTGTTAGTTGTGTGAGCTTTGGCAGTTTGATCGACCTGACCAGGAACTTCCTGCTGGAGCTGACAATAAACAACCGCGCCAGCGTCTCTCTGCTAGCTTGACTCGAAAGCTAGTTAATTAGGCTGCTATCAAAAAAAGTGACAGCGTAATTCAGCCAGCTCTCCGTTTGCACATATATACAACATTAGTTGTGTATGTTAGCCGTGTGGAAGTAAACACCGATAACGGTGTTCAGTTAGTTACGTTTCATCATACCTGTGTCTCCATGACAGGGACGATGTGTGTCGCTGCTGGTCACCCCGTATCAATTCAGTTGAGTCCACAATGAAGTGGGCGCTCCAGTCCAAAGTTAGCCACAAAACAATAAAGCTAGGATACGTTACAGCTTCTTGGTACAAGAATAAAAGCATATTGAATTAATATCTTTTGGGTGTGCCGAAATATAGGAGCTTATGAATGACTTTATGCTGAATAAAAACAAAACTGCAATGCATTTAGACTACTTAAAGTACTGAAAATAGATTTAAAAGGTTTAGTCGGGACAATAACACACACATGCGCTTTTATTTTTGTAGGCAACAACCACCACAACACCGAACAGGAAGCAATACAGATATTAACTAAGCTAGTAACGCCCTCTTGAGTTTTAACTAATCAACAATAACATTTTTTAACAAGTTGTTTGTTTGTTGAATGCCGAAATAATGTAACACATAAATAACTGTGTATTCAGACTAGGTATGAAATTTTGTGCAACTTTTTTGGGTGCGTGTGAATGACAGCTGGTGCAGCGGCTCTTTCAGTCAGCAGGGGTAGGTGGGGTCACTGAGAGCCAAGATGGCTGACTTTGAGGAGCCGCTGTCAGATGAAGAGAAGGTTTGAGTACTAAAGCTTTGCTCACTGCAGATTAATGTTATTTGCATAGAAACATCCGTGTTGTATGTTTTTGTTAGTTAATGATTATGACCTTGGAAAATAATGACAGCTTTTGGTCACCTATTGAATTGATAAACTTGTGTTTTTAAGCTACCGTTGGCTAACTATCCCATGCTAGTGAAAGCTTATAGTTTGCTAGCCGCGGTATCAAATGCTGATGAGGCTTTAACAACTTGATAAATTGTTTATTTTAAACATTTACATCTGTTTCAAAGGGTATATTGAAATGTCCAAGCTTGGCTGTAAAAACTGCAGCGAGGGCTACGTGTTTCAATCTTTTACCGTCAGCTCATTTCGGGAGCTAACATTACTTTGCTGTAGATTTCTGGGTCAAACATATTCGGTGGCATCTCAGATACTTTGCTTGGCCTGAGTTCAGTATGGATCGAGTCTTGTCGTGGCCCTCTATAAGGCAGTGACAGTTGGACACAATATCAGCTGGACGCAGAGTTAATAAAAGTACAAATAAGAGACTTTGCATTGCTTTTCTACCACGAAAGGTAAATACTGGTTGTAAAAGAAACAAATTAAACAAAAAAATAGTTCAAAATAAAAATTAACTCTAAATGGGTGTTTCAAAGCTGGAATTAAGAGAGGTGGCATGTTCCTCATTCCAACAGGAGACATTTATGCAGGTCTGTTGACATACCACAGACAAAGTTGATAAGATTTTAGAGACAAAATACAGTCCAGACAAGTTGGCTCTAACAATTTAGTGTCTTGATAATCCTTACCAAATAAAAAAGTTTAAACAGTTATTTTGTAAATCACATAATCTACAACTGATTGTTGCTTCCTTTATTAAGGCAAGGCAAGTTTATTTGTATAGCACAATTCAACTACAAGGCGATTCAAAGTGCTTTACAGATGCATTAAAACAGTAGAAATAAAAAGCATGATTTAAATTTTAAACAAAAAAGAAAGAAATAAGAACAATAGGTGGAATCAGATAAAATCAGTAGTTAAAATGTGATTAAGTTTTGAAACTCAAGCTTCAGATTTGGAGCTTTATTCAAATGCAGCTGAAAATAGGTGTGTCTTCAACCTGGACTTAAATACACTGAGTGTTTCAGCTGATCTGAGGCTTTCTGGGAGTTTGTTCCAGACATGTGGAGCATAGAAGCTGAATGCAGCTTCTCCACTTCTGGTTCTGACTCTGGGAACTGATAGAAGACCAGATCCAGATGACCTGAGGGGTCTGGAAGGTTCATACTGGGTCAGGAGGTCACTGATGTATTTTGGTCCTAGACCATTCAGAGCTTTATAAACCAGCATCAGAACTTTAAAGTCTATCTTCTGATGGACAGGCAGCCAGTGTAAAGACCTCAGAGCTGGACTGACGTGGTCCACTTTTTTGGTCTTAGTTAACACTCTTGGTTACATTCCTTTCAAATCAGTAAGTTCTTTGGACATAAAAATGTCAGAAAACTGGGAAGATTTCAATCATTCTGTTGTCCAAAGTCCACAATGGTGTCTTGTTTGGTCTAGAAAATCCAAGACAAGCAGTTTACTCTTCTAGATGGTCAAAGATACCAGGAGAAAAATGTACTGCAATTAAAATATTTTAATTCATGCAATTGCTCACCATTGCAGCCCTATTTCACTCTTTGTCTAATTCTTAACTGACATTTTTTTTTTTTAAATTCAAATATCTACATTCATACGAACATAAAATATGTTATATCTGGGGCATGCAGACAATCTAAGCAAAATGGTTACAAATTGATGCCAAGTTTGTAAAAAGTTTGTTAGAAACTCGCTGATGGCGAATTTGGTTTTAGGTTTTGTATTGCTTGATGAGAACTGAAAGTCATATTAACCACGCCATCATTTTCTCTCTTTTTTTTTGTCATATAACCATATGAATTAATGACATGCGTTGAATTTATTTCCATAGGTCCGCATAGCGGCCAACTTTGTGACTCATGCCCCCCCAGGAGAGTTCAATGAAGTCTTCAATGGTAAGTCATTTGATGATGACTGAATTATATTGCATACTTGGCTTCTAATCTCCTATTTGATTGCTTTGCCTCTTAAAGGCATGACACAAACAATGGTTTTCTTTCCGCCTTACTAGATGTGCGGCTTCTTCTCAATGACGACAACCTTCTCAGAGAGGGAGCTTCGCAGTGAGTAACATTCAACTAAAATTCAAATTCACAAATTACTTATTTTGAACACCAGAGCCTACATATGCGGTGATATATTTTAAGTTAGGTTTATTATTTCTTAGGTAGAGATTAATGCAAACATGCCAATCGTCCTCTAATTGGTCTGTCGGAAAGTGGCTTTTTTAAAAAGCTTTTTGATATTATGAATGCTCATTGCATCTTTCATCATTTCATCATTTTCATTTATCTTTTTCCCCAGCTCCTTTGCCCAGTATAACATGGATCAGTTCACTCCTGCCAAACTAGAGGGATATGAAGAGCCAGTATGCTTTCCCCTTTATTCTAATTTCAGTGAAGCAAAGGTGTGCGACATCGATCCTTTAATCTCTCTCTTTTTACCTCTGTATAGGTCCTGATCACAGAGCATGGTGACTTGGGTCAGGGACGTTTCCTGGACCCCCGCAACCATTTATCGTTTCGCTTCGACCACCTAAGAAAAGAGGTCAGCGACGTGCAGCCCTATGAAGGAGAGACGGCTCTGAGGAGCTGGAGAGATGCCAGCGATACTGCCCTTAGTGCCTACGTCAAAGAGCACTACCCTACTGGAGTCTGTACGGTAAGGTGCACAAAAATATGTGTGGCAAAATAGGACTTTAAGCATCACTCACTGCATCTTAACCATATCTTTATCATCTTTGCATTGCAGGTATACGAGAAAACAGTTGATGGTCAGCAAACGATTATAGCCTGCATCGAAGGACATCAGTTTCAACCCAAAAACTTCTGGTATGGTGTCCTATGTAGAATATATATCTAATGGCATCTGTTGTTGTTGTTGTAGCTCACAACGACTTTTGGGAAAGTCTGTCAAAGAATTTAAAAGCCCCTTTTTTATTTTAGTGTAAGACTTATCTTGCTTTTGTTTCAACAAAGGAATGGTCGCTGTAGGTCCGAGTGGAAGCTTACCCTCGGTCAGTCCACCGCTCATGTGATTGGAGTATTGAAAATCCAGGTCAGTGTGTACATGTACTTCACACAAGGGTCAAATCCAATCAATCCCCCGTAGGATATGGAACATGTCCATTCCCATGTTTAGGGGGATGGCTGTACTGCTATTTCCACATGTCTCATAGTTGGTAAAAGAGTTGCAGGAAGTGTCATGTGAATATGCAGCAATATGAAATATGCAGCCTCTTCTGCTTGAAACAAAGCAGAAGTATGTGGTTCAAGATGTCGAAGAATTTTGAGTGACAGATCATCAGAAATGCCATTTATGTCGGTGTGCTCTGGGGTCAAAGCCTATTGAAAACTCTGTTGCTCACATGGAGCTGCTGGGCTGCATTTTTGTAGCCTTTGTTTAACAGTCTAAAGTAGAGGTCTCTCACCCAAAAACCACAGCCCCTAAATAAGGTGGTGGTTGCATAATATTATTATACTATTTTGATGATTCATTAGTGGAGTCATTAACATTTTTAAGGATAATTTTGGAATCGGGCTTCTGTTTTGGGCTGAGGTCATTGCTGGGTTTCCATCAGGACAATGACCCGAGGCACATCTCAAAACAATGAGCAGAATATCAAAGTTTTGCAGTTTCCATCTCACAGCTCTGGTCTTTGTTCTTTTTAGAAAGTGTGGCATAAGCTTAAACTTGAGATCCATGCCTGAAACCTTGTCATTTGCATGAGTTGGAACAATCTGCCCTGGAACAGTAAGCTAATCTTTAAAGAGATGCACGTCTCTTGTGAAAAAAGAGGCTGCCGTCAGTTGACTCAGTTTCTGTGTATTCTTGCTTTAACTCTGTGCACGAGTGAAATATCTTCATTTTACTGGACTGAGATTTTGTTTTTGTTCCTTTTGGAACTACACTTGAAGCACTTCTGGCACTGGTCACCTGTACAGCTAAAAGTTTTATTTGATTTTCATACAGGAGGTTTAATAGCTTTTACCTTAACTGTTGATTATAAATAAATCAGGTATTTTTCCAAAACTCCAGCTACCCTGTCTGTCTCCAGGTGCACTATTATGAAGATGGGAACGTGCAACTGGTAAGCCATAAGGAGATAGAAGACTCTGTACCTGTGACTGTAAGTAAAAATGTTTTACATACACTTCCACAGTATCCCAACAATGCCAGAATTACCTCCAGGTTGTATACAAGGGAGCTCATCCTTCTCTTGTTTTTTTTTGTTTTGGACAGAATGAAAGCCAAACAGCTAAGGAATTTGTTGACATTATCGAGAATGCAGAAAATGACTACCAGGTAAAGTGTTCATTGCTGGTTTCAATGTAAAAATACATTTAAAGCAGTGTATGAATAAAAAAATATCTATATTTGACACTTGTTTCTCTGCATGTCTTTACCCTTAGACTGCAATCAGTGAGAACTACCAGACCATGTCTGACACAACCTTTAAGGCCTTGCGTCGCCAGCTGCCTGTCACACGCACTAAGATCGACTGGAATAAGATCCTAAGTTACAAAATAGGCAAGGAGATGCAGAATGCCTAGAGGAGGGTCGGGCACTGAGGCACGCTCCCATGGGCCCACAACCCATCTTTACATGTGCAAGGACTAACCAAAGCATAACTATATCAATATGGGGCAAGAAAGAAAAAAAAAAAACAAACAAAAAAAAAAAAAGGTTTAACTGAAGACTTGCAGACTGTCAGGCAAAAATATCTGCCTGCAGTCGTGAAAATGGTCATGGTTTGGAGAAAGTGTTTACTTTTGGATGTTTGAGCTGTGTTATGACAGTGTGCAGGGCTGTGCTCGGGAATGCTGTGTTAGAGGACTTATTTCCTTAAGCCATCCAAGGAATCAGAGTCCTCCATAAATTCAAGTTGACACGTCCCAGTGAAATTTCTTTTCTTAGTGGAAGTGATGCAGAGCTGTGAACGTGTCATCAGCTCTCTGCACAAGGCAGATAATGGGAAGAAACTAAGCACAGCTTCACATATCAGGGTTTGACTTTGGTAAAATATGAATTTTTGAAATGTTTATTCCACATGTGGCGTATTTGGACATCAAGTGTATTAGTGACATCAGGACATTGTCAGGAAATCGAATTACCGTCATCTTACATTTTAACTTGCAGTATTGCTTTTCTGACAAGGACCACATACATATTGCCAATGAAATTGATGGCTTTCAAGAAGAGCACAATCCTTAGCATAGCTCTGTTCCTGCACCTGTGTTTCTCAGTATCTTTTAGGTCTGAGGGAATGTTAACCTGTTTTCCGTTGTGCTCCACTGATGTATGACCTCTCCACCCATGCAAGTTCTGATGACTGAAGTGAGATAAAGAGACCTCTGCGCTGCTGCATCCATAACACATTCTCTGTTCTCTTGCTTTGGCAACACCTCCATTGCTGTACAGCTTTTCCTTTGTAAAAAGGAAAACATACTCATAATAACCAAGATTTATTTGCCAAATCTCTTTCCTATGGTAAAGAACTCCATCCTCCCACTCATGTATGCAAAGTTCTATTTTAATACGCTGGCTTTTGTTGGAGTCTTAGAGTATTTCACTCATAACTGCAGCAAACTGTGTATTAATCAATGCCAAGTGAATGCAAAGCAGTCGCCTAATGGCAGGATCATATACTGTAAATGGAACATGACTTCTGTAAGGCCACGTGGAACTCTTGTGTTACATGACTTCTAAGAAGGCTGACTCTCGATCAGTTTCTGTTAGCTATATCATGTGCTGTGTTCAACCTTCACAATGTAGTACAACTGTGTGCCGATCAGTTATAAAGTTCAAGACTGTACTGCCCCACTGTGCTCTAATAAATGAACTGATCATCTTGGCCAGACCTTAACGTTCTTTTTCTCCTGTTGCATGCACAGATTTGAAAAGTCTCTAATCAGGGGTTCTAAAATATCCAACTGAGATTGTCGATATAGGACACACTGTAAGAAACAAGAAGCATCAACACATGGACAGTTTATTTAAAGCCCTGAATGTTGCAGGTGTTCGAGATAAGCTTATTTACCAGTGACAGAAGAGACATAAAGGGTATGCCTATTAAAATCATCTCATGTCTAACACTTTAACAATAAAACAATGCTATGTTTAAGAAAGACGTATATTTAATTACAATAGCAACATTTAAAACCTTTTGTGCCTGTTATGTTAAAAATGATGAATATCTCTAAGATTTCCTATGAAATGGGATATCTTTCCCATCCTTATTTGGGTGAAAGCAAGTCTCAACCTTCCCTGAAGAAAACCAAAAAAAGAAAATGAAAGCGTAGACACAAAGTAATGCAGTGCAAAGTGTGCTCTCCCTTTTCAAGACAAGATTCAGTGTTTTCATTATTACAGAAACAACAGTACATGAGTGTGGTGTTCATTAATAGGAAGTAAACTGAATTATTCAACATTTCCATCACAATGTCGTTGTGGTGCATCTCCAGAAAAATTGCATAAGTATTCATGGGGAACATGTTAAAAAGAACTGCCACACATTCTCTATGCTGCTGCACATATGCACATCTTAAGCATGACAGGAAAGGTAAACCAATGTTGTACAATGGAATCCCATTGACATTTCTTTCCTGAAATAAGTCTTTTGCTTGGGTTTCTACATATGGTTTTTGAACATCCTTATTATAGAGTAGAAAACAGCTGATAAATATGTGAATTCTAAATTGTAGAATTGTTCCACATAAAGGCAGGGACATTAAAAACAATAACTAAATCGTTTTTCAGCCTGTGGTATAGAAACAATGGTGCAACAAACGCTGCGTCTGTTTGAAATAGTACAACTATAAAGTCACAGGGATAACACAGATGGAATGATTCCAATTCCAATTTGAATATTAACTCTCGATTTAGTCCCGAGGTGTTTAGGAATGAGTTTGCATTTTGCCATTAGCTGCTGGAGGATAAAACCAGGTCTGATTCCTGGGTTGCCTCCTGCCCGCTGTTGCTGTGTCCGCAGGTCCCTGTCAGCTCGGGGAAAAGGGTTATCCGGGCGGAGTGACTTGGTGAGCCTGGAGTTGGACTCATGCCTGGCCTCTTGGGTGGAATTGGAGGAGGATGGGTCTTCTCTGAGCGAGGAATAAGAGGGGAGCGGATGCCTGGAGATAATGGCCCTGAAGAAGGCGACCTCCCCCCTGGAGGAGATGCTGCTAGATTGCGGTAGTCTGTGCCAAATGGAGAGCTACTGATTGGTGCCAGCTTGACTCCAGCCTGCTGGCTGGTAAAGCGGGACAGCACCTGAGTGACAGTGTTGCGGGCCAGCTGCTTAGCTGTGCTGTGCTCTGGTGGAGGAGGGGTTGATGAGGTGGTGGGGGAGAGGTCTCTGGGGGATAGGGGCCCACCATGCTGCTGCTCCAGCTCAGCCTGACTCTGGAACTTGTGCCTGGCAGCCTGGAATCGCTGATTAACTCCAGCCTGATAGGAGGACTGATGGAAGCCTGGGCTTCCCAGACGCTTAGCCAGAACTGGAGAGGAAATGGGGGAAGAGGAGAGGGAAGAAGATGCAGTGCTAGAAGGAGAGTGAGGGTGAGGATGAGGATGAGGAGGGAATTGCAAAGGTGTTCCACCTCCGGTGTCAACTCCATTTTCTGGTCCTCTCCCTTCCTGTGAGGAGTTTGTGTCTTTATGAGTGTGAAGGCCATTGACCTTTGGCAGTGGGGTGGATTTAGGAGGGACAGTTACCTTTCCATCCAGCTCAGTCTGAACGGAGGTGGACACCATTATCTTGGAATGTGACTCCTCGGTCACAGCCTCCTTCACCTCCTCTTCACATCCTTGAGGTTCAGCCAGCCTCTTCCTCAGTTCGTCCACCTGTTTCGCCAGCTCCTTGCTCCTTTCTTCCTCCGCTTCGAGCCTGGCTTTTATTTGCTCTCTTTCTGTGTCAAACGCGGCCAACTGTCTCTCAGACCTGGCTTCCAGCTGGGCTGCCCTGCTCTTCTCATTTTCAAGAACTTGCCGAAGCTTTTCTAGCGCACTGGTCTCCTCTTGCAGCAACGTGTGAAGGTGTGACACCTTCTGAGCCTCCTCCTGAACCTGGCTGCTGGCCTTCTGGAGCTCCACTGTCAGACTTGAGGAGAGCTGCTGTTGCTGGGACAGGGACTCCTCCACCTTGCTCACCACTTGTGCCTGTTCCTTCTCTAATCTCCGCACTGTTGCATGCTCTGCTTCCAACTAGAAAGAGAACCAGAGAAATGCATCATAGCCGGGCAGCTTTTCCTTATTTGACCACAAGGAGGCAAAAAAGCACTTTCCTGTTACACTGTCCAACAGAGAATGGGAACCTTCCCCTTTTAGGAATATATAATCATTTAAAACTTTCTGTTGTGTATTTTGCATTAAAGCAATTCCGACTGTATTCTATAACTGAGTTGGCAGCAGTTTACATAGTCTTTTTTAAAAATGTTAAACTAGGCCTATTTAAGACCTATTTAAGGGTCATTTCCTTATCTTCTACTGTTTGTCAATTACACTCATGATATTGGCTAAAATCAATTCATTCAAATGGTCCTTTTTAATTGATTGAGAGACATAAAAAAAGGCTCTATAAGAAAATGAGGAAAATGAATGTAGTATGTCCCCTGAACATCAGAGGAGACACTGAAAGGTGCTGCTGTTCATGTTTTATCTCGCGAAAGATTTATTTGCTTGCGTGGCACGTTTATGGAAAGTTCTGTTTGCTGTGAGGTCATTGGAGGGTGACCAGGCTGTTTTTATGAGTATTAAGAGGAAATGAGAGGGGATGAAATACAATTGTATTTGTATATGGTTGTTTAGCAGAAAAAGAAGAAACACCAAAGGCAGGAAAGCCTGAGGAAGACACTCGGGAAACCCTTCTTACATAAGGTCCCTGTGTAGAAGCCTATTATGTCTTCACAGTGTGTGTGCGCCAGCTGACTTTGCATTAGATGTGGACATCCATTATCTCAGGTTTCCTGAGGCCATAAAGCTGCAAGGCTGCTGGACAACTAAACAATGGCCTCTTCCTCATCTGTTTCCCGTGGAACGGTTCTGTGCTTGTGCATACTGTAAGAGTGCCTCTGTGTGTGGGTGTGTATGTGTGTGTGTGTGTGTGAGTCAGTGTATAATTTAAAAGGGCTGAGCCCTCTCCGCCCTACCGGATTACACCATGGAGCTACACTGATGCTTGCCTGTTCAGTCACTGGGTTTTAAATCACAGCTAGAACAATGAAAACAGACACTGTGCAGACAGGAAAGGGAAAGGAAAAGGAAGCAGATCAACCAAATGTGCTCATCTATTCACAAGTGAGCATGTTTTTTTTAGTTTTTTTGTTTTTAAACAAAAGTTGAACATTGAACACAGATGCACATGCACACTGTATGTTTGACAAGTCAGTCACACCTGTTGCAGCACTTTATCTCTCTCTGTCTGCAGCATGAGGGCGAAATCAGCACGCCGTGCAGAGTCCTGGGCGTAACGCTGCTTCTCCTTCTCCAGATCAGATATCATCTGTCAAAGACACAGTCAAGTTAAAAAACTATGACATGGGCTCAGGGCGTACAATTTCATATAATTACAACATAACTTATTGTGATAAACCCAAAGGTAAACAGGGAGTGAGGTAGTTGCATTTCACTTGTTAGCAAATCAACAGAAAAGCATCATCTTTCTCTTGAACGTGTGTGTGTGTGTGTGTGTGTGTGTGTGTGTGTTCTATGTTGGGGTGGGAGAAAGAGGTTGTTCACATTTGGATATCCTCCCTTTTAAAGAATAGCAAATTGCCAACTGATAACAAGGTTTGGTCTGTGTGTGAGTGTGAGTGTTCATCACTCTCATCCACTGCCCAACTTCAGCTCTGCTGTGTTGCTGTGATAAAGCTCCATATCACCCCTGTAAGCCCTCCCTGGGTGCAGCTGCTGCTTGTCTGCTTCACTAACCTAAGCCGACTCAGTAGCTGAAACATGGGAACTAACAGATACACTGACATTTTCACACACACACAAGATGCTTATTTTACCAGCGTGAGCGCCTCCCTCTTGCAAATGTGACATGAGTTTGGGTGACTGCATACAGGCGTGAACTGCCACTCACCCTCCTGTGTCTGCTCTCAGCCGCTGCCAACTGTCCCATCATCTTCTCTTGCATCCTCTTGCAGTGAGTCATGACCAGTTTAAGCACAGCCAGAGGGTTTGGGCCAACTGCCCGGCCCTGCAGATGTGTTTGGGGTTGGGAGAGCATTTGCTGTCGCTCCGCAGCTTCGTTGTCCCGCTGAAGAGCCAGGAATGGATCACTGAGGTCGTACTGTCCATAATGCTCCTGGACGAAAGCATCTTTGTGCTGGGCCTTAAAGAAACACATATATGGCACAAATGTAATACATTAAATGTGAGCTAAAGGAGAGCAGACATGTCCAGTCCTGATTGGAGAGAACCCAGTGGGTTAAGGGAATGTTTCTCAGTGTACAGGTTTGATGGGATGATGATTCCTTGGTGCCAGTGCCAATAAAACCACAAAAGATACTCATCCCAAACATAATGTAAGTATACACGTTCGCTTTAGAGTTACATATCATCACTGAACATCGGGAAGTATATTTTGTGGTTCTGTATGTGTGCAGGAGATTTGTGCTCGTCATCATGAACGCAAGCAGATGGCTGTTCCCGTCAACCCAAACACAAAGAGGTGAGGCACGGCTGTCCAACCCCCCACAAGGGGCAGATGTTAACCCCTCCCCAGGGATGCAGGGGTAAAGACTGGGTCATTAAATCCCTGTCTCACACACATACACACATAGAATTGTTTCCATTGAGTGGTTAGATTAAAACTAAATGACAATACATTTGTTTTAAAGCCAAAACTAAATCGGAAAGGCGTGAAACATTGCAGCCAACTGAGCTACATTTACTTTAGCTGACATTTGTCGAGCTGGTTTGAGTGAAACAGGATAGGGCCTCGTTGACCTCACTACTGGTCACTGAGTCATCAGGGGGTCTCATTAGTAGGTCTGAGTTCTAGAGGCCTTCAGGGTCAGCCTGGAATCAAAGTGCTGTAAGCTCATTCAACAAGGGTTCACTCCACATGCTTTCGGGACACCCGTCTCTGCCTCCTCGTGGAGACCTCATCAGACACCCCAGTCCATCAGCCCCCGTCATCTCCCTGCACAAACTCACATATCACTACATTCCTGTGCTGGTTCATTGCTGTTTCTTAGAAAAACACGTCTTTCTACTTCTGCCTTTCCATTAGCTTCTTTTCTCACAGACTTTAGCACGCTGCAAAACACACACATAGACCCACAACCTGAGGGCTTCAGCAAAGACGCTGTGTTTGAGGCTTTTTCTCTGGCTGAACAAAGAATGTGACCCTTATTGAAGAGATTACAGAATTTCCACAAAGACAGTGTTTCAATGCCTTCCGTCTTATGTATTGTCTCCAGGTTTGACCCAGTAGGCCTCTATGAGTGAGAGAGGGTATGGGTATATGTGTGCAACATTTTTTCTTCTTTTTCACTTTTCAAGAGAATTTGAATATGTGTGTAAACCATTGTATGTTTATGTGGGGTTGTGTCGGTCTTTAGAGTTAAAGATGTAAAGCTTCTTTATTTAGCTGGAGACAAAAAAATGCAGCTTGCCCAGCTAAATAACTCTTTAAACAGACTATTAGGGGCTGGGCTCTACGTGTGTGTGTGTGTGTGTGTGTGTGTGTGTGTGTGTGTGTGTGTGTGTGTGTGTGTGTGTGTGTGTGTGTGTGTGTGTGTGTGTGTGTGTGTGTGTGTGGAGGCCCAAGCCTAGAATCTGGTCTCTCTCTCATGGTTTTCCGCCAGGATAGTTCTGATCATAATGACAGGGTGTGCTTTCCTTTATGAGAGGGCACTACAAGCGAACCCTGTCGGCTGAAAAGCTCTCATTCCTGCCCAACTGCTGATGACAAATGTCTCTTATAGCGAGTTGTGGGAAAGAATACATCACATGCAAACAATTTCCAAGTGTATTTTGGGAGATTTTAATGTTATTGCCATTGAAATGGATGTGCTGGAGCATGTTACCCTCTAATGCATTCCTCCTGCTTTAACAAGGTGTGAAGGACAACCTGATACCTTTCACCTGGAAAGCTTGTCTGCCATTCAGTTACCTGAAGCCTCAGGGAACAAACATGGCCTCTGTGAGCTGAGCAGAGCCACAGAGTCCTGTTTCCTTGGTGAGTCTCTTTAATGACTGTCACACAATGAACTCAACCGCTAGCACGGACAAAATCACAGCTCTGAATGGTACTGAGTGCATTTCTCCGATTACGAATGTACAATAAGTCCTCACTCTGACTCTGCATATGCTCTACTGTGTGTATCTTGCCTCTCAAAAACTTTGTTGTGAATCACTACCTTTCACTAGTTTTAATTGTAGTTAGTGTGTTTTTAGCATAGAAGACAGAGTTTGTTGGGACAGTGGTGCTGGGGGCCGATGATCAACTAACTGGTCACGAAGAGTAACACAAACATTCTTAAACATTCTTAAGAGATCTTTCACAGGATAGGATGAAAAATAATCTTGGGAGATTTTCAAATTACAACTGTTCCTATTCAGAGAAGATTCTAGGCACTTTGCAGTGCTAAAAAGTAAGGATTTATCAAAGCAATGATGGTAGCAGCTAGGATTATGCAATATATCAGATTTTATTTTAATTAACTTTTTTTTTGCTACAAGTGATTATGGGAAGAAGTTTCGTATCCCGTTTTGTTATAAGGCTCTCATTTTGTTTAGTGTCATAAATCCAGCTCAGACCTTTCCATTGCAGTGCTTCACTTTGTTTAGTTCAGCTTGAATTAAAATGACAGAAAGAAAGCATTATACTTTCATGTAGTCTGATGAAGAATATTCTAATCACAGTGAACATGTGAGGCAAGTAAGACAAAGGTTCACACAATGACTGATAACATTCAGCAGATTTTACTCTCCAAGAAGAATAGAAAAAAATTAAACTGATGAGGGATAATTTGTGTTGGGAGTGAGAATGAAGGTGGGAGCTTTGCTGCATTTTAAATGGAACTGTCTGTGAAATCCCTCAGGGCTGAAGCTGTGGACATCGTGAGTCTCTGTTATGCTTCAGCGATTTCCCTTTTACCCGTTTAATGTCTGTGAGAGCACAGATTCCAAATAGCAAATCTTTCAAAGGGAAAAAGATGTTGTTATGGTTGGGTTGATCACCGTTGCCAGAACTGCTTTCAGAGACTGAATGATGGCGAAATTGCCAGATCTAAAGTACTGAGTAAATACAGCTGTTCAGACTCTATGAGAGTCCACACTTGTTTGATTTGAAGGCAGCCAATAAGAAGAGGAGACCCGTTTTAGCTAGAAGAGGAAAAAAAAGATAACAAAATATTGAAATTTGATACAATATACATCAATAGATGGAATCATGATACATACTTGTGATCTCAATATTGAGCAAAAATAATTGTGTTTGTGAACTTTGTTGTCACTGCATAATGAAATCACCTAAATTAAGCCATTCATCACATGAGTGGGCTTTAAAATAAAAAGAAAGTGGGTCAAACTGAAACAAATGCATTTGATAACTGTTTACACTAACAGCCTGACATTTATAGAATCGCTTGTCATTTTTTCCCTGAACTCACCGGCTACTGAACATACAGTAGCGAGACCTGGCGTGGGCTGTTTTTTTTAATCTACTGTGATTTACTGGTGAATGAGCTGTGAGTAAAAATCATTTGCACTTTCACACAGCTAAATTATGCCAGTTCCACACAAACTCATTTTCAGTTTACTTCAGTCAGAGAGAGCTGCACTGATTAGTTAGTCCTGATAATACAGAGAGATAAACCCATCATCTATTTCAGAAACTAGGTCTTGATGTCAACAGCTACTTCAAACACCATATTGGCACTAAAAATAGGGAAGGATCCTGCCGAGATTAGAGGGAATAACTGTTTTTTTTTTTTTATCAACACTGCTGAATTATTATGACATTTGTTTATTGATTATTCTAAGTTTACAAATCCTTTCCATGTCCAAAAGTTAAGAGTTACTACAGAATATTTAACTTGTATAAGGTGATATAGTTTGGGAAAGGTTTTCAGTCTCCAAATTAAAATAAAAGACAGAGAGACAGATGAGATTTTAGGCCTGCACTTTAAAAAGTGTAATCAGGTTAAGGTTCAAATCATGTCTGCCACACCTGCCACCCACACACCAACCACAGATTGTTCTAAGATAACTGAAAGGGAGGGAAAAAAGAAAGAAAGAAAAAAAGTAATGTTTAACTGCCTCCAATGTTATCATTAGTGGCCAGTGTTGAAATATGGGAGCAGGTGCTCTCAGCCTTCGGTCAGACTCTCAGAGAGGCGTAACAGGTGGTATCATTGGGTGGAAGTGGAGGAAGTGCTTTGGCATTTCTTAAGAATGAGTCGAAAATTAAACTGACGAGACAACTAGTTTACACTTGAACATGGGAAAACTCAGGTGAGAGAGCAACTTTTTATAATCTTGGAGTGGCTGTTGTCTTTATTTGATCTGACTTCTTAGATTGTTTATTCATTTTATTTTTATTTGTGGCAGGCAAATACTCCTCAAATCGGTGAAAATGGCAGTGAGGGGTTTTGATACATATCAACCCGTGTACAAGTTGGGTCCAGGAAAAAGAGAGGTTACCTGGTGACCTGACCTGATTTTGTGTGCTAATCTAAGAAAGAAGATATACTTCAAATACTTTAATGTCATCTGGACATTTACTACTGCAGACCACAGACTGCTGATATGGAAGCGCTCCACTGATATCACAGGCCAGCGTCCATTACAACATCATTGTCATAAGCACCACTTTGCTTATCAGGCAACCCCTCTTTGTGGTTACAGCTCTTTCCTTTTTTCATCATATTTCCACAACATAGCCTAACAACATATCCGCATTTGGCAGTGACTCTTGAGTAGTAAAAGGACACACACTCTTATCTCAGCAACACACCCTTGCCAAGCCCTATTGTTTTTGGAGTCAGGAAAACACGTCAGCCTTCAAAAATAGACAAAACATTTTAGGATTATAGGACATGACAAGAACAACAAAAAAGGTCCTGCTGGGAGCGAACACAACATTTTGACCACACAGATCTTATCTTCTAGGTAAACAATAACGCTAAAGTCCATTCTCAAACGGCAACGTTTGTTATTCAAGACAATAAGCATCCTTAACTGAAAAATTGAAAGCAATTCTTCAAAGGTTTCATACCATTTTGAGGTCACACAAGCTACAGTGTCACCCGTTTGTTTATCACTGTGTTAACATGTTCTCAAGAAGGACAGCCTCACTAAGTTCATCAAGAGCAACTGTCTGTCAGATAGGCCTCTGACTGGCATTTCTATTGAGCTACAAAGAACTTCCTCTTTGCTGGATTTAAACCAGGATAAAAATAGCATTACATCTCTATAGAGAAAGACAATTGACAGCTCATAAGATATGCCACACCTCTTGGAATGCAGGCACTGCCTGGTGTAAGTTCTCAGGAATGCTCCCTCGGGTAAAACTGCTAAGTTTACTTTTTAATGAGAACTAGAAACGGTGCAATTGAGAATCTGTACAGACAAGTCTCATAGCCATCTCATTTTGCATATGAGAGAACACTGACACATTTACAAGTTTTGTAGTGTTTTGTGTAAAGGAGGGGTTAAAATGGGACCCAACACGGTTGTCCCGAGCAATCTACAGGCATTCCAAGTACTTGCTGCTGTGACGAGAAAATATTCAAAGAAGAGAAGGAAGACTTGAGAGCCTCTTTTTCAATCACACACAGCACACACAGTGTTTTGGTCACACACTGGTTAGAGTCAAACATTACTGTTACTGCTCGAGGCACAAGACAGAGAAAGACGTAAGTAATAAATAGACTTCCGGGGTGACAAACAGAGCTCAATACTGGACATTTTATCCTGCTATCAAGTTCTGACACTCCCCTCTACACACAATCTGCCCTTGCATTGACTTGTAAGTAATTTGCTGTTCAGGCCCCCAGCGGGAACAAGGGAAGTCAGTGATTTCAGCCTACAACGCTGTACATCCTCTTCCCAATAAACACTACAGTCTCTCTAAGTGGCTCAGCAGAGACCACCAAAATGTCCCTGTGTGTGTGTGTGTGTGTGTGTGTGGGTGGGCAGACAGGACAGGGGTTATGTTTGAACACGAAAGACCCCCCGTAAAGTCGATGTGTTTGAGTAAGAAGGAGAGTACAGACAACAAGCCGAGCATACATTTGTCCTCAGGGAATGATTGGGTGTGTGCATTGAGTTTTAGTCAAACATTGGCTGCCTCAGATCTGAGTTGTGTGGTGGGTATGGCTTTCCCTCAAGCCCTGGCACTGAAAATTGAATGTGATTACAGCCTCGCCAGCTTTCGAGAAAAACTTCTTCATCAAGGCTTATCTGTTACAACAAGATAGTCCTGGTTAGCACTTGTCCTTATCACAGATCCACAGTCCCTACTTTAGACAATGAGTCAAGCATTTGGGGGGGCTGGAGATTTTCATCCAAGCTCGGGGCAGCTGCTGTAGCCATGAGTGTGAAAAGCAGCCAGTGGCATGGAGAAAGCTAATTGGACTAGACACACACTGAAAAGCATTGTTGCGAAGGAAAGCTACGCTCTTTCATTCGTGTATGAGTGAATGAGCCACACAGAACAAAAAAAAAAACAGGGGATATAAGGAACAAGTATAGGAGAAACAAGGGCCTGTATAAGTACAGGAGAAACAGTCATCTAACAGTAGACATTTGCAAAGTTGTTGCTGAGTAATGTCTGAGGTGCTGTTCACAATGCGCACTTTGGTGAGTCAAGCTGTCTAAAATGACAGCATTCACAGATTGTCTGGGTTGCATGTGCCCACATAGTAAGCATAACGTGAATGTAATTGCATCTGTAATCATTCTCACAGGCAGTGTTTTGCGTTCCAAACACAGCTGGATACAGGCAACAGAGCTCTTACAAGTTTTTGAAGTATGCACTTGAGAAAGCATGCCATAAAGGGTCTAAAGTCACCTTCTGTAACTCTTCTTAAGCATCAAGTAGATTTTCATACATTAAAACCAAGGTGAAGGCAAATTATTGGTCAAGACACATTTCAGACATCACCATCTATGAACTGTTCGTTTGAACTTGGTCCATCCACAAAATGATTGTATCCATTTCTGAAGGGTGCCAAAGACTGGTCTGACCAGCAATAATACTGTTGCTCTGTTGAAATAAAAGGCCTGAATAGCCCCCATGCCATTGTCTTCACAAGCTCTGTTTCCTGAGGTTCCTGTTTACACATCCCCTCCCAGTTAGCTCACATTCTTTTTGGTAGTGTAATGCTAAAACTAATTCATTTTAATACTAAAAGCTGCAGTTACTGTTTCAGTTAATGTGTTGATTAGATGGCAAAGATATTACCAATTATGTTATCGTATTATTAATGTACAAACATAAATCTAAATGTAATGTAAATGTATGCTTTGCAATAAGCATGACTGTCCATTGGGGGATTTGTTGTTTTTGAACTCACTCTGAGGGCATGTATGACCACATCCTGGGCCTCAAGTTCTCCCTCCAAGATACTGAGGAGAGTCATCAGCTCTGCTCTGCTCAGAGCCTCCACATTCATCTTCTCTACCTGAAAAAAAAAAGAGGGAGATAACAAACAAAGCAAACAAACAAGATTAAACAAGAAGAATCTTATGGACGAAGAAATAGGAATACAAGGGTATTAGAATGGGTTCATTTGTAGCATGGTGAATAGAGGTGGCCTCTTTATGTGCATTTTCAAACAGAGGTAATATACAGTGGGACTTAGGGTCCCATCTGTGGCCTCACTGGGTTGTGCGCAGGGTAATACACAGGAAGCTATTAGCATATCTGCACATTAAGTTGCTGAGGGACTGAGGACATTTGCCTGCTCTGCTCAGCCGCAAATGACCATTTCTCCAAATCCCAAGACAATGGTTTGGCAATTTTGATTGCTTGAAGCCTTTTTTCCCCCAAGACTTTTATGGTCTAAGCCATCCTGCTTAATCCACTGTATCCTGTGAGTCATCACCAAGGTCCTGTGTGCTCACATAGGCCAGACATAACACATCCTACCAACCTGACAACATCAGTCAAATTGTGAGAAAGCAAAAAAAACTTATGTTAAAGTTCTTCCTTTAAATTAAGCAATGAAGTCAAGTCTATTCCTGGGAATAAGGCTGCTCCTCTAAGTGTTAACTATATGTTTGACAAGGTATGTGTGAGCTTTGACATCAGATGACAGACTCAATTCTAATGAGCTTGTTTTTAATACCCTGTAGTGTTTTAATGAAGTGCTGCGCAGCCAGAAGGAGTTGCATGGCACAGCTTTTCACCTGTAACTCTGCTGGGCGGTCAAACGCAAAACTCGATGTGTTGATGACGGTGAGAACTGTGAGTCACGTGGGTTCAAAACCTAAAGCATGACAACTGAGTTGAGATCTGTCTCTAGCAAAGTCCACGGGGGAAAAGAAATGTTTTGTTGTTTTCATTGTTTCCACATTCTTTTCATACTTCTAAAGTCATCCACATATCTTTTGGGCCCTTGTAAAGAAGCACGCGCAATCTGCTTATCCATTTGAGTTTTTCTCTGTGTTAAAAGTGAAAGCGACTGGTCCTCGTCTTCATTTTTAAAGAGCCTATCTTTTCCTCCTCACTGCCATGAAGTTTGCGAGTGTTTACTTTCTTACAGAAACGTCCTAGAACATTCTCCGTCTCCAAAATTCCTGTGTGCATTCTGAGGCTCGCCACACAATCACAGCAAAGCAAAGCAAGAGTGTGAATCAGTAGTTACAGTAATCATTAGCTACTAACTTGTCACATGTACTGTGAGCGTGGTTCTCAGTCTTGCCAAACCACAGATACTCTGATATTAGTACAGAGTTAGTGTGCATTTTAGCTGTTGGCCTTACCCCCATATATGTCACTTGATATCCAGGCTTATAAATCAGCTACCATGGAAAATCATTCCTGCATTCCAAGGATACCCACACCATGGGAATCATCACTCAGGGGTAAACTGCTGAAACCCTCTTTGAAGCCCACATACTTGTAAGTGGCAATGATGTGGTTTGCCTGTGTGAGCACTGACAGATGACACAAGAGCCAGCCAATATACATTTCTATATGGTTTTGCTATGATATCTTGTATCTAAGCGAATAAGCAGTTCATGATCAGACCAGATTTAGAAGTCAACATAGAAGAACATAGCAACTAATGTGCTTTGTTGAAGGCCTCAGTCTGTTTACCTGCAAGTGTCACCAGACACACTTTTATCAACATTTTTTTCTATGCTTTATTTAAACAGTGATTTCTCTCAGATGGAAAATAAGGTTCGGGTGTATTTGTTTTTGGTTAGAAACCAGGAAGGATCTGCGCTGATAATAAAAGACTGCTCAGTGTGTTGAATACAACACAAGATCGCAGTGCTTGCTCAGGAGCGGAGGATCCACCTGCCGTCCTGGGCCTTTGTCTGACACATGGCACTGTCATTATTTTTCCGAGTTGGCAACATTCACTTAAAGTAAGTGCCACAGACCTCGCAGAAATATCACATTAGCTATCATCTATAGATTGCCTCTAGTGACAATGGTATAATCAATAGGCCTATTGCATCATTATTACTGAAGTACTCACACCCATTTGCCTGAAACTGAACTCAACATACAACCTTGATTTCCTGCCATATTTCCGTATCTATGCAACAACATTTTGTGAGTTATTACTTAACTTAAAGTCCTGCTTTATTTACCGTACAAAAAAAAAGAAAACGATTTGGTAGGAGACCTAAATCCGTGTGTACTTTTGTATTTTGTTATTTTATCAATTTTTTTTTTTTTTTCACTAATAAGCAAGTTCACATTTGAGATATAATTTCTAGAAGCCAGCACATCGTTTCTACAGCCTACCGTGAGAACATACCTTCATGCGCTCTGGTCTGGTCGTATTAATTGTTCTCCAAACCCAAAAATGAGACTCCACAACACCATGAATCAGAGCACTCCACTCACAGGCGCTCCTGCTCTCAGGCGACCGTGAACAACAGACGCTCAATGACGAGGCTCCCAGCCAATCAGAGAGGCGTAGTGCAACATGCTGACCAATAAAATGGCGGTGTTGTCACTAGGGGGCGGAGATAAGGCGTTCCCGGGTCTGCGGGATAAACCTCTTTGTTTCGGACGTCCAACGGTGTATTTTCTGCCCATTCTTGCATAGTGGGACGATCTGTCGAAGACTTTTTACATGTAGCCTATGTCTTAAACGTTAAACTGGTTTGGTTAGGTAGGTTCAAAGTATGAAAGTAGACTTGTGCATCGAGAGTGGATTTGTGTAGTTACGAAGACACTGCAGCAGTGAAAATCTGAAAAAAAGATTTAACTCCCGTGCAGATCATTCGTAAATTAACTTTGAACCAATAATGAAACAAATATTCAAGCTGGCTCAGAAGAAGGAGCGCTTGCGCCTTGTCTCACGGCGTTTCAACTCCCCTTTATGGCCAAACGACAGTATCACAACTTAGTGCACCAGGGCGGGGCATTTTCCTCCAAAATGTTATACATCCCCACAGACTTATTTATGCCGCGCAAGACAACTGCCTGTCAGTCTGAATTAAGAGGGAAACCCGTTGTATTGATAGGCTACGCCTGCCCAAGTGAGATGTTGCCATACAGTGAGAGGTCATGCATTGAACCCTGCAATGAGGACAATAGAAGGAATTAAAAAAATAGCCACGGCAGTTCCCAATTAAGAATATGACAACAGGAAAAAAAGTTGTAAAGTACATCGTGAAGTGTTGTTTTCCTTATATCGAGAAACCAATATTGGGCTTATAGGACGTAGCTTTTTAACAAAGAGAATTTTCATCGCATATTTTTCCACCCCAGCAAATCAGCCTGCCTGTTGAGAGGAAGTTGTGAGAAAATGTTTCTAGTTTATTCTACATGCCCTTGTTTAAAACCCTAACCCAATCTAGGAAGACCACACACGGACCAAAATAATTCTTCCATGCCTCAATTACAAAGTCCCAGATGATATTTAACCCTGCCTAATGTATATTTTGCATGGGCAGATACAGTGCTTCTTCAAACTGACAAAGGTCATTGTGATTAAAGAATACAACTTAAATGTTTGTATGGATAATAAAGCCATCTCTCAAATTGCATATTTGCATGCCGCAATTTTTTGTCTAATCCCAATGAAACCTTTTCGCAGCTTTATGATTAGAATCTTTTACAAACACTTAAAGAAATCAGAGAAAATGATCAATGCTGTATCCTAAGAACAAGTTTGTCGTTTCTGGTGCGCCATCTACAAAAGCAGCAATCTAAATAGCATGAAGGCCTACTTCTCCTGCTCTCTGTAAACAGTCAAATATATGTTTTTTATTCAGTATACATGTAATATTGTCCTACATATCAGATCATGGAAACGTTTGCACCAACTCTTTGAGTCTGCTTGAAGATTCACTCTGAGCTGGATCAGATCAGTGTGATCTGTTTAATGTGTTGATATGAGGCTTTTTTTCTATCCCTGAAAAATTGAACTTGAAATATAAAAAAAAGCAACAACAAAATGTTGCAAAGGCAAAAAGGAATACAAAGCAATTGATGCATGCATTTTGTCTTTCATGCCCGAACAAATGTTGTTGTTGTTTCTCAAGTTCTCAAAGAGACTCAGAACAGGAGCGTTTCATTTGTATAAATGGAATCTGGTCCATGAACGCTTCATTTTGAATTTGGTTTTGAAACTCAGTACATATGCCTCTAGGCAAATTAGGGTTTAGTTTATTTTAGAACAACAGAATTTATTACTAAATAAAAAGAAATATTCTAATGAGAATAAAGGAGGTGAAAGTAAAACTACCGAAGTTACAGTTAATTGGGATTAGCATCCGTTGTTCTCAACTTGAGCTTCAGCTTCTTTGGGTTCTTTGGTGAGGTAAAGACGTCAGATCCCAACTCCAACGGAATCTAGAAAAACACAAAAATGTACAAAAACAAGGCTTCATTATAGCTTAATTTCACTGCCCTCTGAACATATATTAACTTTTTTTAATCACTTTTTTAATAACTAGATTTATCAAGTATTTTCTCACATCTTTCTCCTCGCAAGTGAAAATGTTGAAGTTCTGTAGGACCTCCACTACTGCCAGCTTCATCATTAAAAGAGCAAATGCATGCCAACCCAGTTCCTTGGCCCTGCTCCAAATGGTAGAAAATTATACGGATCTATGTTGTCTTTGTTCTCTTTGCTGAACCTTCAAAAAGAAGGAGGGAAGATATTAAGTTGATTAACAAAAGGCATAAGACAAAATCTAGTGACCTGATGCTCATTAAATATACAACCTTTCTGGTTTAAAGGCTTCAGGCTCAGGCCACAGAGCAGGATCACGATGGAGAGTGTAAACTGGTACCACGACAATAGTTCCCTTTGGGATGGTTACGCCCTTTACCTCAACTGAAGCCTTAACCAAGATTTTTTGATCATAGCTGTGTCCATTACAACCAGTACTGGATTTCTGCCATCATACATCCTTGAAATATAAAAACAGATTTTTTTATAGACTTTGTTACAACCTGGGACAGCATAAGGAATGTATGGAATGATTTATGGTAAGGTATAAGATAGTCTATCTTTAATATCAAACTCCTACCCCACACCTTTCCATGTTCCTGAAAGCACTTTGTGTCAAAATTGTGGATGCCCTGGGGAATAGAAGAAGAGAATTAGGATGAGCATGGGTCACTACACCAAATTGAGAGATATGGCTCACCTGTTTGTACTCCAAAAATGTCTCAATGAAGGGTAAAGGTTTGGGTCATGGGATTCCTATCTTCTTGAAAAAGCCATATGGAGCATATCCATACCTGAGAGATAAAAGCAGGATTGGAAAACTGAGATCAGTGACCCTTTTAGTACACAAAGCCATTTTATCTCTTATCTTTGTTCTCTCCTGTGGAAATCCCCTGGGCTTTTGTCCTTTCAAGTCGTTTCTTTATGTTGCTTTCTTTTATTTTTGTCCAGCCTAGAGTACGGAGGGTGTTTAATACATGTAATACCTTTTCGACCAAAGACTCCTGTTTGTGTAAGTTGCTTTTTAAATATTAGGCTAATACTCAATACCATATTTGTCAGACTACTTTATATTTTACATTGCAGCAATAAATCTATATTAAGATAGCCTTTTTCTAAATAAGCAGCTGGATGACAACAATAACGTAAACCTATGGTAAAACCAAATGTACCACATGTCAAAGTGTCGTTGGTTAAGACCCTGAACCCCATGTTGGCTCTGATACGTCTATATAAGTGTGTGACACTGCAATAATCAAACTGGCGAGTACTTAATTTGACATTTAATGTTTTTAGCTAATGACATTATTCCCCACATCTTTGCAATCTATCAAGTTGTGATCCAGTTGTCAAGAAACTATTATTTGAATACAATGCAGCCTTATAGCTGTTAACACATTTCGAACTCCCTGACATATTGTTCTTTATTAATCACTCAGCATAGCACATAGTCCTGAGTGCACCATGTAGTCAGAAATGATCAGGATCAGGATCAAATTTATTTATATAGCACATTTCATGTACAAACAATTCAAAGTGCTTTACATAAAATAAAAGCATTGCAGCAGGGAGTGTAAGAAGCATTAAAAATACATAAAAGAATATAAAGAGAAATAAATAAAATCATTTAAATGAATTTAAAAACAAGCAACAGTCTAGATAAGTTAAAAGATATTTCATGCATAGACACATGAGAACAGAAATGTCTTTAACCTGGATTTAAAAATGTCTCCATTTGGTGAAAGTTTAATCTCCACTGGCAGTTTGTTCCACTTGTTTGCAGCATAACAGCTAAATGCTGCTTCTCCATGTTTAGTCTGAACTCTGGACTGGACCGACTTGTACACTGTTAATGTGACTGAATCCATTCATGAATGAAACAGAGTTCGTACAGGAGAACAACACAACAATAATATAATTTATGACTTCTGTCTATTATCCAACTTAAGTAGTTAAAATGAGCTCAACCTTAAAGGAATGCAAGTAGTACAATGAAATTTGCACATTAACACAGCCGTAATATTAATTCATTCATGATAGTAAGACATCACAAGGAAGATTTCTCTGTAGAATACATACATTTTATAGTTAGTCACTTGTATACAGTACAGTTTTCACTGCAATACTTGTGTCCACCTTGTAGTGGAGTATTTTCACAATGAGAATTTTCTATTTTTACTTTGGTGAAAGATCTAAATGAATTCTTCGGGTAATGCAACCAGACTATCTAACAATCACCAAAAACATGTCAACTTTTTTGAGCCGTGGATTTAGAGTTCACTTCAAAGTGAACAAACTAAGGCAATTTACACTCATTTCAAACAAACAAATTTGACAGGTAAAATTTATTTGACAATTTTATTAGTTTATAGTTTTACACAAACGCTCACTGTGTGAGTGACTGACATTCATCTTGCTCTCATGTTAGCGTTGCTGTAGGAAGGGACATAGTTATCAGTTGGTTTGCTCCATTATTTTGTTTATGGCAGACCTCAGAATCCATTCTTATCATGAGGTAGAGAAGTAGAAAAAACAAATGCTTTGCTGTATTTCATTTTCATTAGTCATGGGGAAATCCAACCAGAGCAGACTGATTTGTCTTGTCTTGATACACTTGGAGAAAAGCCTTTAAAAAGTAATAACACGATGTACGAACACTATCATACTTACACTGAGATGAGAGTAATAAAAAGGTCTCGATGGAAAAGTCTGGAAAGAATCTCATCTTTGTTCCTGCGCTCACTACTGTAGGATCTATTCAGTCACTTTCTAATAAAGACAAGCTCAGGATGTACCAGTACGCTGGAATGTACACATAGTACATAACATCATTTCTATCATTTCGACATTTTTAAATTCAGGTTAAAAACATTTCTTTTCTCATGAGTCTATGCATGAAATCTGCACGATATCTTTTAATTTATCTGGACTGTTGCTTGTTTTTAAATTCATTTAAATTATTTTATTTGTTTCTCTTTATATTCTTTTATGTATTTTCAATGCTTCTTCCACTCCCTGCTGCAATACTTTTATTTTATGTAAAGCACTTTGAATTGTTTTGTACGTGAAATGTGCTATACAAATAAAGTTGATTTGATTTGATTTATCATCACGCTTTGCTGATGAAGTCATTGTAGTCACACTGTGCAAATTTCATATTATTAATGCAGACTTGCACTCTGCAATTAACTGCCTTTTGTCATTAAGCAGTCACGTCTGTATCATATACTTCTAGCAGTCTCCGGTAAGCACGTTTTCTTTTAATCGCAGAGCTATAAATCAGAGATTTAAATAGAACTTAATACAACTTCTAGTGTTCATATAAGGCAACAGGTGACTGGCTATTTCAATTTCACAGAAGCTTTCAAAAAATAACTTTAACTTTTTATAAAGCCAGTACATTCTTCTGCTTTGATATCATAAACATTTGGGAATATTAAAGCAAGTTATTTAGTCAGATTGAATAAGAGTAGATACTACCAGAGGCCTTGAAGCCTGAGGTTCTGTGCAGTATCTTAGCTGTTCCATGGATTATGCTCTTTGGGACAGAGATCTCTGAAGCCTGATGTCACTCTTCTGGTCGAGAGTTGCAGGCCTGAATGCACCATTTACCCCTGGCACCACTGTTTCCTCCATTGTCCCCATCGTTTCTACTTCCTCTTTCAGCCCTTGGTATTTTTTATTCGTTTTAACTTGTTGACATTTGTTAGCCATTACCAGTTTTTCAGCCTGGATCAGCAGGTCCCACATGTTATCAACTCTGTCATTCTCAACCCCTTTTTGAGGTTTCTCCAGTTTTTACTGGAAATGCCCCAGTAGATTATTCGAGCCATTTGGTTAAGGGGTTCTATACACACTGGAATTGCTTGCATCTGACACCCAGCTGCTGTGTGCTGGACTCAGAGACCTTTTTGCACAGCCTATACTTGGGTTTCTGTCTGGTGTGCTAGACCCCGGCTGTTCTTGTGTGGCCATAATTAGTGCCTCCATTTGCCCCCTACGTGTGTGTGTGTGTGTGTGTATAAGATTACTTTCCGTCTTTACAGCATTGCTTCACTTCATTGACGTTTTCAGGCATTTGTTTATGCACAGCTCTCCTAAGATCCCACCACAACATTTTCATTGGGTTGTAGTCTGAACTTTGAGGTCCGTTCTTTTTCTTTTTCAGCCATTCTGATATAGATTTGCTGCTGTGCTTGGAATAATAACCGTCATAGTTTATTCCAGCTTTTGCTGTCAAACAGATGGCCTCACTTTTGACTCTGGAAGACTTTGGTACACGGGGGAACTCATGGTCAACTGAGTAGCTGCAAGGTGTTCAGGTTCTGTGGCTGCAAAACAAACCTAAATCATCACTCCTTCACCACTGTTCTTGACAGCTGACAGGTGTTTGAGCTGATATGCTCTTTTTGGTTTTTGCCAAATTTATCACTGTGCATTATGGCAAACATTTCTACTTTGATCTTGCATGTCCAAAGGACATTGTTCCAGAAGTCTTGTGGTTTCTTCAGGTGTAACTTTGCAAACATAAGCTGTGCAGCCACAAAGGTTTTACTTATTCAGTCTAACTGTGCTAACTGCACAAGTGTCGAGTTCCAGATGGAGCTCTTCGGTTTTTGCGATCTCTCTGAAGATTGCATATTCTGACCTTGGGGTTAATTTGTGGTTTTGTCTTGAATGTTGTCCACTTGTGAATAATCTTCTTTCTTACTGTTGAATGATGTACTTCAAACTGTTTGAAAATGACCTTATAACCCATCCCAGAGTGTTGGGCAGCAACAATTGCTTCTTTAAGATCACTGTTGCTGTCTCTCCATCTTGGAATTGTATTAACACACGCCTGAATGCTCCAGACCATCAAACTGCTAAAGTTTTTGCATTTATAAAGGCGCTCACGCCTGCTGATGATCAATTAATCAAGTGCATTTGATTAAAAGCACCTGGTTGCTCTTTACCGCTTCCATAAGAATTAAGAGAGAAGCCCTTAATTCTTATGGAAGCAGTAAGGGTGTATTTAGTTTCTCACACACTGATTCTGCATTTTTGCTTAATGTTTTTTTTTTAAATCGTGTTCTGATACATTAAACCATAGACTTGACAGAGAGGGAACTTTTTAATGTGACTGTATGTATCCCTACAAAAAGTAGTGCAAGTCTTGAAGAGCCAACTAAATAGAAAGAACACAGTCTGATCCATTAACAGTTATCTGATACCGCGCTGGCATGATAACCAGGCTGAATGAGATAATAGAAGCCACTGATCAAGACAAGAGTGTTTCATCCCAAGTCCAGCATCTTGAAACTGCTGTGAATGCTCTGGGACGCTCTGACTCAGGCCCACAGTTTATGGGTAGATGAGAAAATCTTTGAGTTGAAATTACGGATGGTGACTATGAAAATTTTTAACCAGAACACAACCAATAACAAAAGATTTTTGAAATGTTATAAAGTTATCTGTCACTGTTTTGTGAAGCGCAGTATCGAAGTTTTCAAAAGATTTGTTTAAATGTCAGTTGGCTCTAAAACAAACTCGTGATGGGTAAAGGGAAGGGGAAATTGATGTGTGATTTTCAATCGCTGGTTGGAAATATATCAACAATATTCAGCCATTTTCTATATTATTTTTCTAAGATTTGTAAATCAAGGTAATCTACCTTTCCGCAGTTCAGTTCAGATAGTTTAGAGTGTTATTCATTACCCATTGCTCCAAATAATTATTGGATTGCACATTGAAGTCCTGTAAAGTCATGCAGTCGTTATGAATTTGTGTTTACAGGAGGCTATGTATTAGAAATCTTAGTGGACCTTTGTGGACGGAAAGTTTATTCAGTTAAGCAAAAGAAAATCAAAACATGATTTTTTCCAAAACTGTACTCTGTTTTGGTGCCTTAACCTCACTAAACTAAATATAAAAACCCCAAGTCATCTTTTTTTTTTAAATGACTGAAGAAAGTGTAAAATTGGTGAGCCTCCGCTCACTTTTCCTTTCAGATTTGAAGAACCCAAGTCTTTTTTGGGAAAGCTTTGTGTATGATCCATTCAACCATCCCTATTCACCCAATTTGATTTGGAATGTATTGCTTGATCTCACCTGACTTCCCCTTATTTAAAAGCCCTTTGGTCAGACTCTTCCCAGACTACCCATTACCAGCATTTCCTGTTCATCTCCTTTTTCTACATAGACACGTTTAAATCTGTGTCCTCCACAGTAATTCTCTAGGTGTTTGTCAGCTGTCTTCATTTCCTCATTTTTCATAAATATATAATTTTATTTATTTGATTGAATTGTAGAAATAGGAAAAAGACAGGTTGGGGGGGGTCACATATAGAATACAGCCCTACGTGTTAGCTGACTTGGCCGAAAAAATATATATTCATCTTTGATGTGAGGAGGTTGCTCGTGGCTGTGGCTGGGTCAGCTGAGAAAAATAGAGTTGTTTTTCTCATTTCTTGTCATGTACTCCTTTAATCTCATGTGAATGTATCAATGTCAACACGTCGGATGTTTGCGTGTAGCTGCCCAATATCCGGCAAATGTTTGTATATCTGCCTGCAGCACCACACTGAGGGAAAATATATTTGTTTGTCTCTGTTTGGCTCAGATCACTTTTGTAAAGATGAGTTTCCAGGCAGTCGTGAGAGACACAAGGTATAAAAAAAACATTAAAAAAACAGAAGGAAAGGCTGATGCGGAATTGTGAGCACAAAATACATGGAAAGTCAAAGATGATTAGCTCGTTAATATCAAATTTCTCACACGCCCATAACCAATACATCTGACTTTACTTCAGGTTGCCACTAAGTTTTTATAGTCCAGCACTCGCGCACTAATACAGTCTTAGACTGGGTTTCTGCTTTGATGCTATTCTAAACATATGGAAAATGAACAGGTGTATAGCAGCAGCTGAATTGTGGACCTGTCCTCCAGGTGTTGTCTGGGAGGAAGTGATTGACCTGCTAATGAAGTCTGGTCTCCTCCTATCAGCTGTCCACCTCAGAGACAGTTTATGACATTGAAGTGGACACCTGCTCATCTGACCAGATGACAGCAAACCTGAGTTTTAAATAGAGAAGATTATACACAGACTGCAGAACAGACACTCATACACGCATATATGCACGAGTATGCTGCATGAATACGCAAATGTGAAATTCCATTTAACAAATGGGAAGTAACATATTAGCACACAGTCTTAATCAGCCAGCTGTATTGCACTTTTCTTTATCATAACAAATCGTAGTAGAGTTATAAGGAGGAGCTGAAAGTTAGTTAGGCTAATGTGTGTGTGTGGCCAGCTGTGACCACCCTGGCTTTGGTTTTATACCCAGAATGAGTGTGTTTCTGTGTACCTTTCTCTCTCGGTGTCTTGAATAAGTTAGCAATGCATGGTGAGTCATGCTGGATAGAGGTACTCACCATGGCTACTGGACAGAAGGAGGAGGCATTTGAACTGGAGCATGGAGAGGAGGCTTATGATCGTTAGTGTGTAGTGATGAGGCACATCAAAGAGAATTATTCTGACTGTGTGTGTGAAAGAAAAGAAAACATTTGGCTTGAAAATATTTCCTTATAGTTCTCACTTATCCAGTCAACTTAAAACACAGTTGATGCCAGCAGAGGGCAGTACAGGGTAATGAATGATGGCCACATCCTGGAAACAAATAACCTTTTCCTGCTTTTTAAAAGGTCATATGACATGATACCTCATTACCTTCTCAATACGTCCACACGCTCTACAGTATCACCATTTGCTCAGATAGAAATTGATGAGACATGCACTTTCATATCTGTGTTCTTTTGCTTTTAGGTGTTTATTACTCTACCGCTTTTGTTCAGTGCAGTCTTCTGAACTTTTTGCCAACTATTCTCAGTCCTCCGAGCATTGGTCCAGATGCTCTTCTCTGACCGCTATCTCACGGGAAGAGTCACATGGCAGAGTTGAGTCACGGGTGGGAGCTATGAAGGGACAGTTAATGGCAGTCAGGCTGGTGCAATATGCCTCAGTGCAGAAAGATGTACCAATAGACCCCCACCCAACGGAGCTGAGTAACATTGTGACTGTGGCCCAAAAGAGCGACTGCAAAGTCATGTACCTGCATCACCGTGACAGCAGGCTGCTCACTTTAGGCCTTGTGTCTCTTTGTGTTTAACAGCACTGTGTGACAGAGAACAGAAGGAAAAGGGAGAGTATAAATTTGTCAGAAACAGTCATCCAAGCTCCTGTGTATGTGTACTGTTTACTTGTCTAATGTCAAATCTTTATTATTCATTTACTCAGAAAGGTGTGTACCATATCTGGTGACCAGGTTCGATGAGTTATGGCAACATATCCGAGCACACTATTGTGATGAAAGTCAACTTTGCTGGGAAACCAATAAGAACACACAGATTTACAATGCACTGGTACACACACAGTACAGTGACAGGGAGATTTAGTGGCTTTTAATCATTACTAAATTGCCTGTCATTTTCTCTGTCACAGCAGTTATTATTACACACATTGGTACAACATAGAAACTAACTTCTGTCAGTCACTGGGAATGCTCATGAGTTTCATGGGTTACAGGGTTAGAGGGCTTGAGAGTTTGTTGCGATGCTTCATGTCTTGCAGAGTGAGCAGTGAAACCCACATAGATCTCCTCTGTAGGACTCCATCAATGTCAACAGATGCATGCGCTAAATTGCTGAATCTGCTAAATTCCCATTCATACAGTTCCAAAGGATATCTGGGAGGTAAAGAGCCAGTTACTTGTGATTGCAAATCCCAGCTATGTGTAGTGCCAAACTGATATATAAAAGTGCTGTTAATATTAAATCTTCATGCTGTATGTACCACCATCAAACCACATTTAGTTGCTGTAGTTACGCTGGTTAAATAAAAATAAAACTGTAACCAGATGTGACACATATATGTATAAATTGATAATGAATAGGACCTGATTTATAAGAATACTTCATATTGGAACCAGTGCATTTCAGAGGCATGTATCTTTTTCATTTGTGTTTCTTTAAGTTTTAGTTCTACACGCGTCTTTAAAATAATGGAATAATGTAATAAGTAATGTGTCCCTGTGTATTATTTGAATATTATAGAGGCTTGTGGCAAAAATGTAAAGATGACGGAAATGTTATCCAATCTCTGAGATGTATTTTTGAAAATGATCAAAAAAAGAAAAGGGAGGGCCCTGACTGCCACTGTATTGACTGAGCAATAATTGGTCAGTAAATGCGAATATGTATCAAACTCACTTGTACATGATACATAAACTTCATGTGTTTAGTCTATTCTGTGCAGAGTTAAGCAGTTCTGGACCCGAAGTAGCAAAAATAACTCAGATTTTGGTAGCAGTAGCAGATTCTCAGGGAGTTTCTCTATTGAGTCTTAGGGATTTTCAGGGTCACATTTTGAGATTACTCTGTAATGCCAATAGTATTTCTGAATGAGTGAAAGTTGCTTTGAGATGAGGAGTCATAATCTCTCTGTCTATCTTTAGTACGTTTGAAAAATGTTTTCTGATTTGTTAGAAATGAGCCTGGATTTAGGATGTCTGGCCACTGTCTGAGTGAATGGTGACCTTGTTTACTAGGGCAGATAAAAGTAGTATTGCACGCACGCACACACACACACACACACACACACACACATTCAGCTTGACAAGCAAAATGCTCTGCAAAGTCACAAACAGATCGCACAGAAGGAAGTGCACCGTCAGACTCGTGCATTATAAATCTTCTTCTATAACAACCAGCACTTCAGGGCAAATTACACAATGGTTGTAAAACATTTAATACTACTAACAATCTTATTTGAAAAATTGTTGCTTTTTGCCCTCATTAGCCACTACAACTTTTATTACTCTCAATAAAAATGATTAAATTATTATTATAAGTATAATAAAATGAGTAGGTTTGGGTTTTATTGGTTTACTCTTGCAACATAAATGTACGAAATATGTTTAGATGCACATTAGTATGCTAGTTTTAAGTTTCACCTCAGTTTTTAATGGTATCCCTTACACTTTTTTTTTTTTTTTACATTTATGAGGTTCTCTATCCTTGTCTACATGGTCATTTAAGTATCCTGGCCACAATAATCTTCAATTGCAGAGCATGTTGAGAAACCTGGATTCTGTTTACATTATCACATTACAATTTTCTCAAAAACAGAATATGCAGGTTTCTGACAACAGAACTGGATGTTTACCTGTGCAATACAAAATCAGATACTGGTGCTCATGTTAAAACAGTTAATGTTTTTGCTATCATGCTGGGAATGCACACGAACCGTTCTCAATTATTTCTTCTACCAGGCTTCATTTTGGCGTGTTTTGACATTGTCAGGTTTCGGGGTTGGGGGGTGAAGGTGGGAAGGTAGGACACGGATGCGGACTTCAAAAAACAAAGGCTTGATTTATTAAACAAAGAAACAAAGTACAAACCAAAGGCGCGGCAAAGCCGGATTCAAAAAACGTAACTCTGGACAAAAAACAAACAAACAAACAAAGAACTTTCATGGCATGGCATGGCATGGCATGGCATAAATAAATACTTAGCTTCTCAGGGCTCGTGGAACATGGCATGGATTTACAACTTGACATCAAACAAAGATCCCGCAAAACTGAAAGGGGAGGCAGGAAACTAAATAGGGAGTGAGAGTGATTGGGGAGTGAGTGCAGCTGAGGGAAAAAACACAGGTGAAGTGAGTGAAACTGATAAACAGAGTGCAGGGAAACTAAAATGGCAAAAACTAAACATGGAGTGACACACAAACATAACCTAAAACATGAAACTAAAAACGTGAGTCCATGGGTGTGACAGACATTTTGAAATGCGACCACATTTTTTCGGTCTCTTTTTCTTTTGGATTTGTCATATTTGTTATGAAATGTCACACCTCTTTAACAAAGTTTTGAAAGGTCTTGGTGGGAATATGGTCACTGGCACAAAAGACTGAGCAGTATTTGGTTGTGCCTATTGAAACAACAGTGGTAAGTTCCTTTAGGTTGACTATGCAATTTGGCTTCCGACTACATCACATAGTGCTGTTGGTACATATCTCTTGGCGTGAAAATAAAAATGAAGGGATCCCTGAAGTATTAGTTGCCAAGGTAGTAAGACTACATATTTATGGCTCTAATATACTGCATTACCTTTATAAAGCAGAGTATTTTAAATCAAAGCACAAAACCAAAACAACCAATTTTAGTGCCTAAGATTAACCAGAAAATCATGTTGCCTATACCTAAACTAACAAAGAATAAAGCAACTAATATCAAGAGTAAATAACAAGTCCTTTTCACCTCCTTCCCTCCAACCTCCTTATGGGGACCTTTTCATTTGTTACGAAGGAAATACCCTAATGTGATGTCAAAGTACAAGCTATCACTGTAATATTATCATGGCTGATACATCAGCACACCAACGCTGAAGGACACCATGTTTATGCTTCAGGGACACCACAGGCTTTGTGAAAACAATTGTATTTGATGCCCTTGGAGTAAGAACGGGTTGTAATACCACAACTTCATGCTTTTAAAGTTACACTGCTGGAATTGATTAAACTCATCAAACTCATTTCTGTTAATCACTAATCCCTTCATGCCTTAAAATGGCTTAGATGTAACTCTTGCCTCATTCAGTATTCACGAATCTATGAATATGTAAATTGGACTCAACTTCAACGCTTGCGTGTAACTCTGCTCACTCAGACGCTGTACAAGTGCACCACGCTACAATGTGGCAAGTCGTGACAATTCAGACATACACGTGCAAGTGTGAGACCAACTCTGAAGAATTGGACGACAGAGAGCAGAATTGTTCAATGCTGCTTGCGAGTCAATGTATCACACCAGCAATTTATTCCATGTACTGCTCTCGACAGCTTTGAAAAATACAATGGTAATAAACACGAACATTCGGCTTGACTACCACATCAAGAAGCTCATAATGTTTTGCCAATGCTAGATAAGCCTGGTTTCCACTCATCAGCCCAGGCAAGTTCCATATGACAGGATTGGCTCCTTAGGTCTGTTATGTATAAATCTGTGGCTATTTTTGAGTCTCTCAGTGGAATGCTGCAATTGCAATGCAGAATCAAACAGCTATACACAGCTTTTCAGGACAACACAAGACATATTTATGTGATATCTGCAGAGCCCTGTAACAATAAGAGAAGTGTCCATGGTGTTGATGGGATGTCTGTGGAGGAGTCCGTCGTCATTGTCGGACAATGTAACTCTTCACCTTCCAGCTCCCCAGTTACAGAGAAGGTGAATCCCATTAAAGACCAAATCTATTTCTGTCTGCCTCTCATCATATTGCAATGTGCCTCTCTGAGTCCCACCATGCCACAGTATGGTGGCTTATTAAGATGTACAAGGTGACACAGATGTCATACTAAAGCCCCCGACTGTGTGAGCCATTCTGACACTGAGCCTAGTCTAAGGTTTTCAGAAATGAAAATCAGACAGAAGCAACACACATCACACAGGCAAACACAGGTCATATGGTCTCATCCAATTACAGGACAAAAATCTGTCCGTGAACCTGAATGAGTGTGTGTACTGTATATCTGCAAAAGGTTTCATTTCGCTTTGCACTCAAACTCTCTAATCCCCACAGAACATTGCTGCAAAGGTCCTAAAACCTGCAATTGTTGGATTAGGGCTCTGTTGCTTGAGCAAAAATCTTCATGGATTTACGAATGAAAAGTCTCGTAATTCTGTCTACTCTCTTCTTTAATGTCACAATCAGAGAGCTGCAAACACAACAGATTAAAGGCAGCCCAACCCAGACGGACTTACTTTGTCAGCCTCTTGTATTAGAGTCAATTACATTCGTCAGAGTGTGTGGCAGGAGTGACAATGAAGTTGTGTTAATCAATAAGCTTCCCAGTCTTATACTTGACTTTTTATTTTCATTTATTCATTATTTTATCTATTTTTTGCTAGAATGAGTTGGCAATATCTTCTGATTATCCCAAAAGCCCTAACAGTATTTATGAACCTAAATATGTTTTAATGAAACTTACTCAGTTTCACTTACTTGCTGCCAGATTTGGTTTGAACATAGTTCTTGAAATAAGACATTTTAATGGAAAAGATGCATGTCAAGCCATTTTACTCAACCTCCCTCAGCAAACTCTCCAGTTGTCAGCGTTGAAAGAAGCACATCATGGCATACACGCACACATCAAAGCTTCGTGACAAATGTCCTGAAGAAGTGGCAATTTATCATACTCCAGTCTATCAGAGTCGTGATGGACTCACGCTGCTCTTGAATCACACAGCCTCCCATGTCGACCCACATCCATCATCACTGATGCCACAGTAGGAACACATGTGCAGCAGTGGTACACAAACCCTGCATGTAAACAGGCCTGCTCATTAACTTCAGCAGAAATCTAATGCGGGCTGGTGGTGATGTATTTTAAACTAATGGTGCTTTTTAAAAAAAAGATTGCCTCGCATCATGTCGAAGTGGATATGTCATGCAGTGGATAGGTGACAGCATCTTTTATTTTTTACTTAAGGACACATTTACCAACTACACACAGATGAGTGTTTGCTTGTGTGCCTTACCCTGTACTGCTGCTTTGTTTTCTGTCTCAACTGACAAGCCTCCTGCAGTGTTGTTAGTTGAGTTTTGTTGTGGATTTTGTTTTGTTTTTTTGCGGTTTTGTTCGTGCACGTGTGTATAACAGTGCACCTTTACTCTCCTTTGCAAATGTGATGCTCCACTGTTGAACACTGATGCAATCTCTGATGTGTGTGGCTATGTGTCAGGTATAAAGCCATGTTGTTGACTTATTTATGCTACTCCGACATCGCTCTGCTGCCTGTTTGAATAACCCAAGGTGTGAGAGAACGCAGGAATAAATAATTTAAGGTTGCAACGCTGTACACTCACTCGCAAAAAAGAGGCAACAGTGAGCTCAAGTAAAAACCCATAAATCCAGCAATGATCTGTTTCCTCAGAGCAAATGCAGTTAAGGTTTGTGCAAATTAAAGCAATATAATTTGACTTCTTCTTATTAATAATCTAGAAACATAAGAAAATCTCCCATGCCTTTGAGCTATAATATATACTACAGCCAGCAGATTGGATGAAAGAAAAAAAGAAAACTGGAGAAAACAGCCTTGCTCTGCATCAAGGTAACGTATGCATCTACAAGTATCAGTCCAGAACCCAACCCTACATCCAGTAAATAGATGATTTTATTCTAAAGATTAAGCCAATAAGAGTGTGTGTTAATTAATGAGCCTTGGAGACACCTTATGACAAAGCTAGTTTTCCAAAATATTAAACTAAATGGCTGCTGACATGGAGGTGGTGTGAACTGTAATTACATTAACTGCAATACGCATCAAGCAGTTAAGTTCAGCACTTATGCGAACAGAAGCCTGACATGAAGCCTGCATGGCACTAGCTGTTTCAAACACGCTTTACTGAGGCTCCTACACGATAGAGTTTTTCAATGTAGAAAGAAAGATAGAAAAATGACACAAATATCTGTATTCACAGGACAAACACTGATGAATGTGATCTTCAGATCCTTAAAGTAATGCTTTTAAAACACAGGAAACACAACAATGTGTGAAGTGTACACGACCTCTTTCACAGAATATCATGAAGCGATGGCTTTAAATGAGATGAAACTTTCCTTTAGCATCAAAGTAAGCAATGTTAGAAAGTCATCAAGGTGAACACATTCAGGTTTCTTCATTCTTTCCACTGACTCATTTTAGGCTTAAGCACAAAAAGCTTTGATCAAGGTTAGGGAAATATATCTGATATCAGTAACCTGAAATTACCTAGAAAATGACAAGAGAGCTTAATTTGTTCTCTGCTTTGAAGAAATTAATCTTCCAACTCTTCCTAGAAACGGTGGTGTCGTCACTACCACTTAAGTGGTACCTTTCGCCCTGGTGAAAAACCTGGTTCACGTAAAATGAGACCCACTTGCTCTCATTGGTACGGAAGTCGTGCTCATTTATATCCTTAGAATGTGGCTCAAATACTTTCAGAAACCAGAGTTTCATTTCTGAACACACTCATTGCAGCCATACATTAAATAAGTTAAGACTCCATCTCTGGAAAAAAAAGAGAAACACAGCTGCCTTTTTCTGGGTTCCCCAAGTGGAAACTTGTTCTGTTGTCTAACAAAGCAAAATGTGAAATCATTTTTGGAAATGAATTTTTTTTGGACTGCTGGGTCCTGAAAAGGAGACGGACCCTCCAGCCTCCTGAATTAGCCCAAAAGCTCTAAATGATCAAAATAATGGGAAACTCATCAAATTTAAACATTTAAAAAGCAGTAGCTGTAAAACTTTGGTACCCGAGTTTTATACCTCGGTGTATGCAGTGTATCATTAAACTTACATGCTACCACTGCATCAGATGGATTATTTTATTGCAGCTTCTTTTATAGTGTTTCAGACTCCCAGACACCAGACACAGTGGAATAGCAGCATACACTTAA